>NC_081313.1:25207600-25819338 GCF_026419965.1 Kogia breviceps | reverse complement strand
CCAACCTGCGCTAAGTTCAGATTCCTCAACCTCCATCTAATCTTCCTTCCTCCGGGATAGGACTCCTCTCTTGACTTTTAGAAAATGCTCACATTTTAAAAGGAAACCAATGTTGATTAAATATTTACTACTGATTCATTCCACAGATGTTCACTGAGTGCCCGTCACGGGCTGGGCCCTGAACAAAACAGACAACGCTCCTAACAGAGCCTCATGAAGCCTGTGATCTGATGAGGGTGCATTAGTAACATAAAATACGGTAACATCAGGTGGTGATTAGCACTGTGAAGAGAATTGGGGTAGCATCAGAGGACAAAGAGGGATGGGCATAGGAGGGGATTAGGAAAGGCCCCTCTGGGAAGAGACCTGAATAAAGTGAGAGACGGAGGTGAGAGAATATCTTTGGGAAGGCTGTTCTCAGCCAAGGGGACAGCAAGTGCAAAGACCCTGAGGTCAGAGCCTGCTCAGCTGCCTGCAGAGGTAAGAGAGGACAAGGAGAGCAGTGGCTACAAGGAGGGAGTGAGGGGAAACCTCCCCCTGTGCTGGCTGCTTCCTCACTGTCTCATTCATTCTCCCTCTGATCCCCATAACCACCTTATAAAACAAGAGCATCTGCCCCCATTTTACCAACACTGGCTAATGGCTAATGTTTTCTGAGTATAACCACATGTCAGACACTGTTCTAAATGGGCACTTTCAATCGATGCCCTTATTTAATTGTCACAACACTACTGCAGGGAGATGTACTGTTAGCATGCACTTTTGAAAGGCTCAGAAAAAAATAACAGAAACAGAGAGCCTAAATAACTGGCCTGAGGTCTCACAGTAAGTAACAGAGCCAGGACTAGAACCCAGACCCGCGGGACGGGGCCTTGCTCCTCTCCACATCAGCACGCTGCCTGTCTGATCCTGACAACATTGCCTTCCTGCACTTGCACCCCACTGCCTGGTGATCTCTGTTCCACCACCGATGGACCTCCTATGATAAGTAAGCAGGTAGCTTGAGTCAGAAGCTTGTGACTGCCTATGTGATAGCCATTCCTTCTTTCTTCCTTTATTTTCTTGGACATGGTGATGTATTCATCTAACACCCAGCCTCTCTTGGAGGAGGTATGGATAGCTCTACAACAGAGCTCTGGTCAGTGAGATGATCTGGGTAGGGTTCATGCCAGCATTCCTTAAGAGCAGACATGGAAGAAAAAATAACCCCCCATGTGGTTTAATGACCGTTAGTTGGATTTTTCAAAATCCAACCGATTAGCTGAATTAAACTCCAAACAAATGCACAATGTGGTACCTAGAAGTGGGGAAACTAAAAGTAACAGAACCTGGGACTTCCTTGGCAGTCCAGTGGTTAAGACTCTGAGCTTCCACTGCAGCGGGAGCAGGTTCGATCCCTGGTCATGGAACTAAGTTTCCCGCATGCTACACGGCGCGGCCAGAAAATAAATAAGCAAATAAAATAAAAGTACCAGAACCTAAAATGTGGAACTAGATGAGCAGGCGGGGGGAGGGAGGGAGATGCCAAGGACTTAGATACTGTAGGCTGGAAAGGTGACGTTCACTGTACTATGACATATTTGGTTCACCTGGCAGCTGCTGTGCAGGGGAAAGTCACAGATGTGTTGACTGAGACTGTGGTGTTAGAGAAGCTGGTAGGAAAAATTTAGAATATTGGTGGTGCTTTTTCACTCCCAGCAAAGTCCCGAGCTCCTCAGCTGGCAAGTGAGATGGGAAGAAATACCACTCTACTAAGGAAGGCACGCTTGACATTCAGCCTGCAATCTGTCTCCTGAGAGGCCTGCATTCAGACCCTGGCAGGGCTGAGACAGGCTGCTTGATTAGAAGGGGGCGAGTGGTGCCCTATCAGACAGAGGTGGTAAGCCTGCTGCCCAAGATGTGATCACGCACCGGAGGCCACTGTTTCAGCAACGGCCAGCAGCATTCGTTAAGTAGCATACGTTAAGTTAAAATTTAGGGACATGGGCAGAACTCATGAACTAGAAAGGAAAGGAAACAAGTCATCTGGAATTGCCCAGAAGCCTACGAAGTTTGTGAGGGAACTCTATTGCCAAAAGACCCCAACCTGATTTGCAGCAATTCACAGCAATGAGCAGTAGGTTTGGTGATGTGTATGGCCCCAGAGAAGGTGTCCTCCCCATGTCCACCACAGAAGTGGTCGTGCAAAACAATGAATGAGGAAGAGCCCCCAGAGAGAGGCAAGGGCCATGGAGGGCAAGGAACAGGAGTTCTTGCCACAAGAATGAGGGGTTGGACTCTTGCTATTCCAGAAGGATTTGGTCATTGCTAATGACAGTGACTGCTTTGTTTTCCATCCCTCCTTTTATAAAGGAAAGTTTTTATTGTAGCTATCGTACACCTTTCCCAGTACTGCAGGTTAGATGTGTCGGGGCTCAATTGCAAGGAGTTATATCCAGAACTGATGGAGAGGACCACACGTCACCCAGAGATCCAGGGCTCCAATCTTGATATGCTAACTCTATGAGGCTTGAGAGCCTTCTCTCTTGAAAATAGAGAGTCTATCCCACATATGGAAAGAAGGGTATGTCTGAGGAACCACAGGAGGGAACTGTGGCTAGTTGACTACACGGTATTCTTTCTCTTCTATTCTTCCCTAACAGAAATCCATCTGTGGTTGAAGAACAAGTACCCAGCCAAAACACTATGTTTGTTAGTGTTCCTTCAGAGAGCGGTAGCCATAACATATAGTCTTGGCCCATGAAGTTGCTGGGTGGGTCTATCAGAGAGGTTCATTTTTTATGAGAGTTCTTTTTCTTCCTTTTTCATGCTTAAAATGCACATGTGATGGCTGGAGCTCTAGTAGCCATCTTGTGACCAACCATAAGACAGTGGCCTGACTTCCTTGAGCCACTGTGCCAACCCTAGGTGTTCTACCTCCAGACTTATTACATGAGAGAAAAATAGGCCCCTACCTTCAGTCCTGTTAATTCGTCATTCTGTTACAGGTGAACAAAATCCCTAATGAAGGCATTGCTTTAACTCACTCTTAACCCTCAAATTCAAGGTCCAGAATATAATCCTGAGTGTTTTAGCATCAGCCCTTCTATTTTGTCAATTAGCAGCTATCACTGAGTTCCTACCTTGATATGGGGGCACCACCACTACCACCGAAAACAACAACAAACAGGGCATGTTTCTATCCCTTAAAGAGCAAAAGCCCGCATGAATCCGTCCACCACCTGCAGTCCCAGGTGTTAACAGACAAACCTACAACTGATTGAGAACCATGATAAATCAAATGATTATGACTCCTTTAGGTCGGCTTATGTTTTGGAAGAGCAAGATACTGGCTAATGTTTAACTGTCTACATGACTGGATCTAGACTAGCAGAATGGCTGTGTATGAGAAAGAGGAAGAATTTGATCGGCCTTTGTTTCACGCAGCAAGGATCAGCTGTGCCAGGCGTGGTGCTAGGCCAGGGAAGAAATGATGACCAGCCCTGTGGAGGCTGTGGTCTGCTGGGGAAAGAGATCACTGAACGCGGTGTGCGAAGGGCCATGAAG
Source organism: Kogia breviceps (assembly GCF_026419965.1). Lineage (NCBI taxonomy): Eukaryota > Metazoa > Chordata > Mammalia > Artiodactyla > Physeteridae > Kogia > Kogia breviceps. The sequence continues at coordinate 25,815,792 of NC_081313.1, read as the reverse complement.
CGGCACATTTGCGGGCACATGATGGATTCTGGAAAGTGAGGCTTTCCAAGGTCTGTGCTGGGGTTTTAGGGGATGGGAGAGCTATTCTCACAGAATTAAAGAAGGTGAGGACCTAGAGGGGCTCTCCAGGATTACTACGTCCAGCCTTCAATTAGACAAATGAGAGAAATGCACATCAAGACAGGACCCAGATCCTTTCTGGTTTCTTGGTCTGATGACCCTTGAAGAGTAGGAAAAAAGAAAAAAAAAAAAGATGAATGAAATGAAAAAGAATGACCTGGCAGCTAGTTTGAGAATCTAGTGCTTGAAGATATTCTGTGTCCTAATACATGGACTATTTGTTCAAAGTTTTTAAGAAATGGGAATGAGTAGAAATTGCAGAAATTCATGAAACATCATGAATCTTTTCTCTCAAGGTGGGTGCAAGAAAACAGTTGGGGACCAGAAAACCAAAATGAATATTATAAATGATTTCCGCTTCCCTATGTACTTCTAAAATATATCTGTTGTGGCTTCAAATACCGAAACAAGTTTGTACGTTTGCAGTTTAAGATTGTTTACTCAGAATGTCAGGCATTGGGCAGTTCTGGATTAATTATATATCTGGAATTTAGGCATCTAGATTCTGAACGAGTACGATGATTGGGGAAAGAGGGCATTTATGAGGCAATGTACATATTTGTGAGATGGCAATTCAACACTTTGAAACAGTTGCTGTCTACCAAATGGGTAACTGACTGAGACTTCTATGTGGGCAGCAAGACTTTCCCGAGGTCACTGTGGTTGCTCGTTTTAATGTGACCATCCTGTCCACTTTGCATGAATGGGGCGGCCATGATGCCACCACCTGTCCTCTGCAGGCCTGTAGATCATGCCATCAACATACAGCATGCATATGTTCTTCAACTACATTGGAGTTACTCTTCTTTAATGGGTAGTTATTTTACAATTGTTTCTTTCAGAACAATTGCACTGTTCAGACGCATCTGGTGTTTAGACTTTTGGGTAAATAATCTTCTCACTATATTTAAATTCTTGGCTTCCAACTGCATAGGCTCTGACCTCATCATTAATTAACAATGACTCAAGTATTTCTAACAGCCAATGATACACTGTGCCATTAGCTAGCTGTAGGTCCCCAGGCAAGTCATTTAGCATCTTTGAGGCTCAGTTTCCTCATCTGCCAAATGAGGCAGTTCTACTAAGTTTCCTTTCAGTTGGAGCAGTTTGCTGGACGTTGGAGCTGAGTTAGCAAGTCAGGGATGGAGTCACTAGCCTCCTTAAGAAGCATGTACGCCACACATGGAAGTTTTAAACTGCAGAAAAGATGGGCCAAATTACTTTATCAGATTTTGAGTATTTGTCAAGACAAAGGGGCGGGGGGGGGGCGGGCCTGGGTGGTTTACATTCATGTGCTTATAACCACAGTTCAGCCTTTCCAGAAGACAAGAAGAAATATATCCTACTGAATAAAAACCCTGTGGAGTAGCAGAAAGAACCAAGGTTTCAGGAAGGGGGAAGGAACTTGCCTGAGGGGGGTGTGGGAATGAGAGGAAATCCGGTGTTTCCATTGAGGACCTGTGGACTTTCCAATTTGGCAAAGGCCTAAGTTGTGCAGAGACCGGCCTCCACTCCCTCCCCTCCCAGACTGCTTGCAGCCGTCAGGGCTGCAGCGCCTGGTGCGGGGAGAGTATCCTCAAAGGAAACCAAAAGATCATGGAGCACAAAGGTTCATCCCCTGTGCCTCTCTGAGAAGCGGCCCCTTTTCCCAGGCCTCGCTGTGGGAAAGGCTCAGACAATGGTCATGAGAAGGCAAGTCAACATCCATGGAGTGACAGGAAAGGAATCCTCATTTGACCTCTTCCAGGCGGGACATCAGAATTAGGGAAAGAGAGACTTCCCTGGTGGTGCAGTGGTTAAGAATCCGCCTGCCAATGCAGGGGACATGGATTTCAGCCCTGGTCCGGGAAGATCCCACATGCCGCGGAGCAACTAAGCCCGTGCGCCACAACTACTGAGCCTGCGCTCTAGAGCCCGCGTGCCACAACTACTGAGCCCACGTGCCTAGAGGCTGTGCTGCACAACAAGAGAAGCCACTGCAATGAGAAGCCCACACACCGCAACGAAGAGCAGACCCCGCTCGCCGCAACTAGAGAAAGCCCATGAGCAGCAACAAAGACCCGACGCAGACAAAAATAAATAAATTTTTAAAAATAAAAATAATTTTTCGGGCTTCCCTGGTGGCGCAGTGGTTGAGGGTCCGCCTGCCGATGCGGCGGACACGGGTTCGTGGCCCGGTCCGCGAGGGTCCCGCGTGCCGCGGAGTGGCTGGGCCCGTGGGCCGTGGCTGCTGGGCCTGCGCGTCCGGAGCCTGTGCTCCGCGGCGGGGGAGGCCGCGGCGGTGAGAGGCCCGCGTACGGCAAAAAAAATAAAAATAAAAATAAATAAAAATAATTTTTAAAGAAAAGAATTAGGGAAAGATTGTGAAGGTGTGTGATACATGAGTCCCCGTGTTCTCAATGGCCCCCAAGGCTACTTGTGTGTCATCTTGGCCTTTAAAAGGGTAGTGAAACCAAGCACGACCCTTTGGGGCCCTCCAGGGTACAAAAGCCTTTCGGTGTCCCCCATTTCTTGTTTGTAGGAAAAAGACTTCAGCCTCCTAGACGGCCCCTGAGTTCCAGAGGGCAGATTCAAACAGTTAATGATTAGAACAATAGAGGCACAGGACTCCTAGCTCCTCCTGAAGGGATAAACACAACAATGATACACATCTCTGAGTTGTTCTGCAGGAACTAGGGTCCCACCCAGGTGGAGGATGGGAACTTCAGGCTGAACACAAGCACGAGGACCCCAGACTGGCTGGAACCGGAAGGCTGATGAATGAGATCCCTGCAGCGCCACCCAGTTACCTCACCACCGACCAATCAGAGGAGGCCACACACCCTGCAGCCTTTAAAAATTCTTTGGAGCAGGCGTCGCCCTGTTCTCTTTGCTTGGCCCTACAATAAACATTTCCTGCTCCAAACTCCAATGTTTCTGTTTTTCGGGCCTCACTGGGCGTTGGGCACAGGAACTTGGGTTCTACAACAGCGGGAGTGTTGCCAGAGCTGCCCCAGGTCTTTGCTCACAACCCTCCAACCCCCACCTTTAGCAGGAGTTAACATAAATCTTTAGGTTAAAGAGTCCAGAGATAAGAAAGGAAGCGACAAACAAACAAATAAAAAAAACCAGATGGAACCAGCTGGGACCAAGATGGCGACCGATCTGACCTCCAACAGACCTTGAGTCTCATTATATGCTGATTTTACTACATTAGCATATTAAATGACACACCTACCAGAGGCCTTGACTGTATATTAAGGACCAATAAAAAGGATAGTAAGCGGGTGGCACCCCACTCCTTCAAAAAAGCCCTACCCCTTCCCTGGTAAACTAATGCATATGCCTCCCCGTCATTAGCCACACTCCTCCTCCTTTTGTCTTTACTCTTTAAAATTAAATCCCTCTTACTACATGGGTGAGAAGTTGATCTGTGAACTTAGTTCCCCCTTCTCCATCCTTTGGCCACTGAATAACGCTTATGCTGTGTGCATCTCAGCTTCAGTTTTGTCATTCGGCTGCTTGAACCAGAACAGGAAAAGAACCCTCCCCCAGCCGCGGCAAAGAGCCTCAACCAGCCTAGGACCCGAGCAGGGTCCACAGGACTTAATTCCATAACAGGAGAGAAATGAAGTAGAGAGAAAATAAGATCAAAGTTTGTAGAAACAGAAAGGAAATAGGCCAGAGATCATCAAATCATCGATTCTACTCTGGGCATGAACCTTGGGGAGAAGCCTGGGGTAATGATAGAGGTTGGACCCACTGTCTAAGATCCTGCTGTTACTGTGTCTGTGCTAATGTCCAGGGGCATGTGCATAGTTAAAAGATGTGGCTGGGGAAGGTCACTGGTAGGCCAGAGAGATGCCACAAGGTGAGCCTGACCTTGGTCAACTTCCCACCATCCATTTCTTTAGGCTCCCAGGCTCGGAAACATGAATTCTGTTGGCACATTGAAAGACACAGACATACAGTTACCAGCAGGAAAGCTCATTCATTAACTTCCAGTTGGAAAATACAATTATTAAGTGGGCAGGATGTTTGCGTGAACCTGATCAATGCCTGTTTTCCCTGCAGGCGGGATGCAGAGGAAGGCAAACTGCAGAACAAGGAGAACCAGGTGAGCATAGGAGGGCTCCCCAGCTAAGGCACTCCCTCCTATTCCAGCCTGGGCTTTGCAAAGGGAACCGTCCACACAGCCAAGATTCCCCTCCACCTGACAACATTTGAAAAGGTATCACCCACATCTGGCTCCTGGAGGTTTTTTCCCTGTTCTCTGCACTAACTACCCCCCTTCGATTTACACCCCTTTCTCCTAACCACGTACCCTATAACACCAGTATGGTATGATTTCTATCTTTTGAATTATGAGACAATCATATTTTAGTCCATCCTCCCCAAGATTCCTTTGATTTTATATGTTTTTATGGACAATTTCTTAACTTGGATATTCCTGAGGCTGGCTATTCAACCGTGCATGATGTATTTACTAGTTTAATCCTCAACACAGAAGACTTGTCTTTATTTCTAAGGTCAGGGTTGTGAGGCGGGGGTCTCACCATTGCCCCCAAGTACCAAGAACACCTTCCAGATTTAACCAAACTACAGGAGGCCACAAAGTGGTCACACAGCAGCCCCTCCTGAGCATGGCTTTGATCTGCCCAGACTGGTGCATGGGAGAGCTTGAGGGAGGTGAGGGCAGGAGGGACAGAACTAAAGTCACGGAGAAAAAGCCAGGGGAGTCAATGCTCTTCTCGCCACTCTTAACCCAGAGCCCTGCAGAGGAGCCTTATGCTGCTGAGATTCCAGACGGCTCTAGCATTTCCCAGAGCCCTGCGGCCCTGTGGCAGCATCCCCGCTACACAGATGGGGCAACAGGTTGAGAGGGGACCTGCGATTCAGTCGGCAGGCAGAGAGCTAGGTGTCCATGACGTCACCCAGCAAACTCTCACTTGGGATTGGAAGCACGTTCTCATCCAACACGCAGAGCCTCTGGCCAGGCTTGCAAATTGGAACCAAAAAATCCCTTCTAGTTCTCTGCATTGGAGAAAATGTAGGCACTGGGGCACAACTATTTGGGAGACATGTAGATGGTTGAGCCTATTACGGGTTTAAAGTTTTAGGATAGTAATCTAGTTTTTTCTAAGCCTGCAGAGATAAGTGCTATGGGAAAGAGATTCTCCCAGGTACCCTGCTGGTGTGGGGAATTACCAAGATTAGCAAATCGGCCATTACCTGCCACCCACCAAGTTCCCCTGAAGCACTTCCAACAGGCTTTAAGCATCCTGGTCATTCTCCCTGCAAAGCTGAGCACGTGCCAAGTCAGACTCTAAAGGAATCCTGTGAAAATAACTGAAGACCTGTTCTCAACTTGAAATCGCAAGTCTCTTTGCCCGAGGGGGTGATTAAACACTTGGCCCACCTCCCCCTGCAGACGTTCTTGCCCCCTGCCTGGCGGGCCCCAGTCGCTGGCTCTGCTCTCTGTCTTGTTACCCCCTTCGTGTCCACTGCTCTCCAAGACTCTCTCCATTTCACCTTCCACCCAAGTCCTTTCCCACAAGTCTCATGACCAGAAAAGAAATGGAAAGAAAGACCCCGTGTTCCTGGGGTTCCTGGGTTCTACAAGATAAACACAGATTAAGCCAATGAGGATTCCTCAGAGAGGAATCATTCATTCATTCACTCGTTCTTTTAACAAATATTCATTGAGTGCAGTAAACAAAGCAACATCCTCACCCCTGGGAACTTAAAATCTGAAGCAGTCTTCCGAAGCTGGGCCAAGTCTCAGAATCACTGGAGGCCATGGTGGTTTTCAGATAACTGCATTTTAAACAAGCGTTTCAGGTAATTCTGATGTAACAGGACTTTGAAACTATTCATTGGGTAGAACAAGAGGTGCCACAACTCCATGACTCAGAATGGAGACCATGGGAGGAAAGTCAACTCTAATATCCTAATGTTTCAGGAGCCCCCTCATTTCTCATTCATGTAGGGCTGTTAGATTTAGCAAATAAGAATATATAGTGCCCCATGAAAGGATGCTCAATGCCATTAGTTACTAGAGAAATGAAAATCAAAACTACAAGGAGGTATCACCTCACACCAGTCAGAATGGCCATCATTTAAAAGTCTACAAATAAGAAATGCTGGAGAAAGTGTGGAGAAAAGGGAGCCCTCCTACACTATTGGTGGGAATGTAAATTGGTACAGCCACTATGGAAAACAGTATGGAGGCTCCTTAAAATACTAAAAGTATAATTACCATGTGATCCAACAATCCCATTCCTGGGCATATATCTGGAAAAGACGAAAACTCTAGCTCAGAAAGATACATGCACCCAAGTGTTTATAGCAGCACTATTTACAATAGCCAAGACATGGAAGCATCCTAAGTGTCCACTGACAGATGAATGGATAAAGAAAATGTGGTGTATATATACAATGGAATATTACTCAGCCATAAAAAAGAATGAAATCATGCCACTTGCAGCAACATGGATGGACCTAGAGATTATCCTATTAAGTGAAGTAAGTCAGACAAAAACAAATATCACATGATCTCACTTATATGTGGAATCTAAAAAAAATGATAGAAATTAACTTATTTACAAAACAGAAACAGACTCACAGACATAGAAAATAAACTTATGGTTACCAAAGGGGGGGAATTAGGAGTTTGGGATAAACGGATACACACTACTATGTATAAAAGAGATAAACAGTAAGGGCCTACTGTATAGCACAGAGAACTGTATTCCATTTCTTGTAATAACCTATAATGGAAAAGAATCTGAATATATATACATATATATATATACCTGAATCACTTTGCTGTACACTGAAAACTAACACAACATTGTAAATCACCTATACTTCAATTTTTAAAAAAGAATATACAATGCCTAGTTAAATATGAATTTCAGATTAAAAACTGAGTAATGTTCTAATATAAGTATGTCCAAATATGTAGTCTATCTTAATATATGTATGTACCATGCAACATCTGGGACATACTTATACTAAAATTGTATTCATCGTTTATCTGATATTCAGGTTTAACGAGATGTCCTATATTTTACGTGGCAACTCTATACCTACCCCATCCCAAATGAAGCTCTTAGAGCCTTTGACCTGCCTGCCTTCTCTGCCCTTTGTGAAGCAGTCCTACCCAGCATCTCTGTCCCTGCCTCAACAGGCCTTTCATTTCCTCCTGGATGCAAACATCACCCATGGGCCAGGGTCACCCACACGAGGTAGGCAGAGAGTGAATAAGTCAGCTGCAGGATCAAAATTCCTCACCCTACCCAGAGGAACTTCTCTTCCCAGCTCCCTGTCACCTCACCCTCTGGTCTCCTGTGCCCAAACCTGCTACTCCCGGCCCAGATGCCATCCTTGAAAGCCCCTGCTTGTCTGGACTCTGTAAATACTGGTCCTCTCTGGCCAGCTGACCTGTTGTTCTATATAGTACAACTGTGTCATAAGGATGAAAGGAGACAAGGAATAAAAAAGTCTGATGATCTTAGGACCACAATCTTCTGTAGATTTACAACCACACACTGTTTTTATCAGTTTGTTTATTTTTCTGGGTATGATTTTATTTCAACAAACTAGCTAAAAAAACTGTTTGAAAGTCACTAGAGGATAGAGTTGGCAACCAATTCTATGGCTTCTTTTGAGTTGTAGAGGACACATCTGACTGTCTACCCAGGATCTGTTCTCTCTTTTTTACTCCCTAACAGAATTCTGGTTTTTGTTTAGGGATTCATCCAATCTCTTCTACAGTAGGGCCGCAGCTGTAGAGATAGGCCTGACTGATCAAGAGTAACACCCTTCCCTTGCCAGCAATGGTTTCAGGAAAGGTCAGGTGACCCAACACTGGTCAACGAGTCAAGGTGAAGCCTTTCAAGGGTCTTCTGGAAAACTCTTTCTCACTCCGAAAATAAAGTGCCAAGAAGTGATGGTCCCTCTTCTTCCTCTGGATGTCATCAGGGCCGAGTTGGATGGCTAGAATTGCTGCTGCCATCCTGATACCAGCCTGAGATGAAGCTTAATGCTGAGGATGGCAGAGTGAGAGGGAAAATGAAATTGGGACCTCGATGACATTGTGGACACTGGAGAACCACTAAATATCCTTTCTGTTGAAGCTGGTTTGGATAGGATCTCTATTGCACATGTGCTTAGAGCTTCTATTAAAAGGGAATGTCAAAGGCAGACATTTAAACTTCTGAGATTTGCAGCAATACACGTGGATCTACCTGTCCCTATTTCTATCCAGAGGGCAGAAATTTGCTCTTCCTTATTTCTCTATGGATATTACCCATAGTGGGATAAGAATTAACTAGCTTTCCCTTTTCTATGAGTCTGAATAGAAAGAGCACTAGTTTAATGTTTGTTGATGACGTGCTGAAAGTAAATTTACTGCTCCCTTGGGCAAAACCTCCATATTTAAGCATCTTCAGACCCACCAGAAGCAGCACATGATGTTTGACCTGACTCATGCATTTTTCTCTGGAGCACAGGCAGCTGCATAGGCCGGAGTCCGTCACACACCTTTAAGGTGCAGAATTCTACAGCTCATGGGCAGAGCTCTGGACCAACTACACCACGCTCTACCTTCATGCCCTTGACTTTTCCTACCCCCTTCCCCTCCAGTGAGTGTTGAGCTAGCCCCCTGGCTTGGGGCTCCCACTCTGGAAACTCTACCCATGCTGCCTTCTCCTGTTTCAAACATTTCTATAAACCTATACATGACTTCTTCAGAAGAGGGCTGACTCTGGGCTGTTGACTCCGAAAAAAGGGAGTTTGCATCTCAGGTATTCTAAATGGTACAGTAAAGCAACTAGAAACTAATGACATCTTCAATCCACCAGCAATGACACAACTAAAGTAGTGGATGGCTCCAAGCCAGGGGCTCTTATTTCGATATGGTAAGACCGAGACCCAGTAAAGGAAGAAAAGAAAATATAATATGGATTAATCATGGACACTAATAAAAACCAACACACAAAACTGGCAAGAGGATAAAAACAGACATACCAAAACGAGGCCAATTCATTCCATAAATATTTACCGAGGGCCTGCTACCCTGTGCCAGGCATGACCACAAGTTGCCAAAAATACAAACTAAGTTCTGTTTCTGCCCTCAAGAGATTCCCAATTTTCCTAGGGACAGACACGTTAATAACTTAAGATAAATCTTACAGAATGAAAGAATTCACAAAGTGGGAATTGGGGGAGGTGGGAGTCATTTACACAAGCCAACTCATATGGAATTCTCAGAGTAAACACGTAGGCTTTATATTCAGGCAAAAAAATGGTGGCGTGGAAGTTGTGGGACCTGGTGGGCGGGAGTGGGAGGTTACTGTGTGGATTGGGGCTGGTTATGTTTGGCCTTCCCTCCTGTCCCGAGGAATTTGACCTTCCACACGTAGGCAATGGATTTTGGTTGTTTGGGGGTTTTATTTGCGTAATTATTTAAGCAAGGGAATATGACCAAATTTGTGATTTCATTCTAGAAAAGTTTCAAAATGGGAAAATGAGGAAGAAGGTTACCAAGTAGTTTTGACTGTTTTCATTCCTCAACAATCTCTTTGAGGGATATTCTCAAAAATAACTGTTTTCATCTCAGGGAAGTAAGTCCATGAGTGGTTTTTCACCTCCAAACATCTGCATTTTCTAAATACTTGTGAACATATATTACTTTGCTGATTTTTAAAAGTTTGTGTGTGTGTGTGTGTGTGTGTGTGTGTGTGTGTGTGTGGAGAGATATGGATGGGATTTCTATAGACTCAGTGAGACTAGACATCAGGAAGGCCCCTTAGAAGACTCCTCTTGGCTCAGGTGTGATATATGCTCACCTGGACCAAGGCAGCGGGGACCACGTGGGAGTAGCTTCTCGGGCTATTTCAGAGGCAGAGTTGACCAGTCTAGGTGACCACGTGGAAGGAGGTTGGGGCGGAAAGGGCTAGAGAAGAGGAGTCAGAGATGGCCCAGGGGATTGGAGAGACCTGGGGCTCACCCAACAGAGAGGCCCCTTATTCACGCCGGTTCTGTCCTTTGCCTCTTACACTCCAGGCAACTGAATGTGGCCCTCTTGTCAGGGCCAGACTAGACTTCTTGCTGTTCTCTATTCACACGACAGAGGTAGAGGCGAAGGCCAAGTCTTCCCTTCTTAGAACTGCAACAGTGGACTCCCCCCTGCCGCACCCACTTACAACACCCCGAGCCCCTCACCTAGGCAGTCTTAGTTGGAAGCTCCCTGTCTGAACTCACCGGGCCTGGGAGAGTCAGGTTTGTTATCAGAAGCTCACAAAGCTCAGCCTCTTTGAAGGCAATTGAAACTCCAGTGTGGGAGACCTTTGGCACCAACTACTTTTTCCACCTAGCCGACTCTTACCATAGATGTAATGGTCCACCAGGCCAGGAAGGCCACACACACAGACACACACACACAGAGACACACAGACAGAGACACACACACACACACACACACACGCTGCTGCTTTGTGAGTGCAGCCCTCCCCCCACCCCACCTCTGCCCTTGCAGTTTCCCAAAGCTCCCATTCAACAAGGAAAACATGGATCTGATTAGCGGGTTTGACATGGGCCAAACAGTTGCAGCCCCATTCTCATCCACCAGACAGGAGGAGGGCCAATTTCCACCCGAAAAAAAAAAAAAAAATGAGTGACAACTCTAGAGCTGAGCTCGCTGGGCCCAGGGGAAGGAGAGTAAAGGACAAAATTGCCTCTATTAAGTCAAATCCATCCTGGCATAATGGATTGTAGAATCAGTTCCAGATCACCATTTGCTTGATCACATTACTCTGTCATTTTTTTTTTTCCAACTACATTTCTATTCCTGCCACCTAATAAAGTTCGGGTCCAGCCCCCACTCACGTAAGGGTCTCCAGAACACGAGAAACGGGCAAACTCTAACTGGAGGGCGACATTTACAATTAGCGGCATAGGCTGTGATCTGGCTCTAAATTCCGAAAGGAAAACGATTTTGATTCAAAAAGGAGGTAATCTGATAAAGACAACTTTCAAAAGTTTAGGCGCGAGACTTTTGCACTATATCGTGAGGGAGGCGAGGCTAATTAGAAAACAAAACTTGGTCAGTGGTGGGTTCTTGACGGTCCCCCAAAGCTGTCTGGTATATTATCAGGAATTTTGCAAGCTGGTTGACATCACGTCGGTAGCTGGAAATCAGCTATGGTGGGCGCATTGACACCATGGAAATTGGCAAATGCTGCAAAATCATGCTGGCCTCTCCCTCAGGCACTTATAAAACATTTACCAGCACACAACGGAGTATGATCCTCTTTTCATTTAAAGGTCTGTTTATATACACGTGTGTGTGTGTGTGTGTGTGTAAAAAGCCAGAAAGTACAATAGCTAAAATATTAACCATTTAAATTCCAGGTGATGAGACTAACAAGTACTTTTATCTTATTTTACTTTATATTTTTTCCTACAGTGAACATGTATTCTTCATATAATAACCAACCTTCTGGCAAAGGGAGAAGTTCCTTTCTCTTCTGAGCTCTCTGACTCACCCCTTTCCTCTCCTTCTTCTCCTTTAAATTTCCTCCTGCTCTGACCTGCCAGGTTTTTATTCCCTGTGTAGGGTGCTGCTGAAATCCCAAACTACTTACCTACCCCCAGGCAGGCAGAACGCCAAGTAATGAGACCAGGCGAGCAGGCGCCAGGCTCCAGGTGCACAGAGCCCAAGCTCAGCCCACGCTAGGCTCAGCTGTGGGTGGACGGGGTGGGGGTGGGGGACTGGCTTCTGCCCTGGCCATAAAGCTGCTACTGGTGATGTCACCCAAGAGCAGTGACCAGCTGGGGAGAGCAGGAGTCTCAGCCCAGGTGACCCCATGCTCTGTGGATGGGACCACACCACCCTTCCATGTATTCGTATCTGCTGTCACCCGCTGCATACTGGCCCTTCCAGTAGGTTTACAGAGCAGGGCAACCGCTCTCAACTTTCACATCTAGTATCTCACTGTCTCCTTGCCATGGCGGGGTGTTCTCTCAGTTTACCAGACATAAACTCAGACACAGAAAGCCCGAGTGATTTGCCCAAAGTGCCCCAGCCAGGAGCAGAGCTGGGGCAACAATCCAGGTATGAAGACTGAAGTTCAGGGTTTTTCCCTTGACTATATCAAATATATCATAAGACCCTGCATTTCCAACTGTATAGTTTGAATGAAACGAGCTCCCATTTTCTCATGATTAAAAAAGTCGAGGGCTTCCCTGGTGGCGCAGTGGTTGAGAATCCGCCTGCGGATGCAGGGGACACGGGTTCGTGCCCCGGTCCGGGAGGATCCCACGTGCCGCGGAGCGGCTGGGCCCGTGAGCCATGGCCGCTGAGCCTGCGCGTCCGGAGCCTGTGCTCCGCAAAGGGAGAGGCCACGGCAGTGAGAGGCCCACGTACCACCAAAAAAAAAAAAAAAAAAAAAGTCTAAGACGGCTTTTTTTGAATAAAGGAAAGGGGCTACTAACCCCAGTTTGACTTGGTTTTGGAACCAGTTTCTGGTCTGTGCAGGAAGGTAAGATTCCACGATGTTTTTTCCTACTTTCTACACATTCCCTGTAGGAGAGACTTTTGAGTGTGGGGTGAATGCTGGCATTATTGCTGGTGTTGGTTCTCGAGCACTTTCACTTCCTAATCCCACAGACTGTGAATCTCAAGACCCACCTGCTTCCTGCAAATTCCCCACCTCTCATGAGGCTGAGAGGGCTGGGATACTGAGGACTGTCTAATGCTCCACGGGATCTCTTCAAGCAGGCAGAGGACAACGTGTGTGTCCACAGTGTAATCCAGCTCTGGTCGAGGGCCTCCTGGCTCTGGTTACTCAGCCGGCCTGCAGAAACTTCTGGTTGGCCAATGATTGGCAGAGAGGCCTGGCCCTGTGCAGAGGGAAATACCTCTAAAATCAGGAGGGGCTGCCCTCCAGGCAGAAGTGTCTAGGAACTAACTCATGAGCAGCTTTAGAAAAAAGGCAGCAATGATTTCAAAGTCTTGTTAGCTAACCTGTGAGCTAGAAAGGATTTAACAATTTTATCCAATATCCTTTAATGCTGTCCTTGGGAGGTGAAGGAATCACCATGATATATAAGACAGGGGCCAAGTAGTTGGGGCGCGGGTGCCCAGTCCTGCCCCCCCCCTCAATGCCAACTGGAGTACACCCACCTTTTTTTGATGTATGTTGGGTTTTCTTATCAAAATCTTACTTTAAGGAAGGGTCCCAGTACCTAAAAAAATTGTTGAGTTTGAAAGTTACTCATCTAATCTAACGTCAAAGAGGTTGAAGAAACTGAGGCCCAGGGCGGCCACGTTCAGGTGGAAGTGAGTGGAAGGGCCGGGTCTTCCCACTATGCCCACAGCCACTCTTGCTTCAACTGTCCTTTGACTTGGCAGGCAGTTGACCCTGGCCTCATGAGACACTCCTGTCTTTCTGGTCTACCACAGCCCTTGCTCTTGCCAGTGAGGAAATGATCTACTCGTTTTCAATCTGGACCTGGCTCCACCACCTGCACTCGCCTCCTTCTTGACTTAGATTTCCTGTCCATGGATGCTGGCCAATCCAACAGCAGACCTGCCAGACTCTGTCTTACCTCCACATCCTCTGCCTCTCCGCACGGTGCAAATCCACACCGACTTTGGTGGCCCTGGGAACTGCCAAAACACCCCCATTGACCTGGGATGGAATAGACTGTAATAAACTCAGTGCCCTATGCCGAGTCTGCCCTGACTCAAGGTTACTAAAGATGCTGCTGATATACTTAGGGAGGACAAGATAGCTGTACACAAGATAAACACCAAAATGCACTGCAGCCACCACAGAGACTGGGAACCCCCCCGCCAAGAGCTCTGAATAGTTACATGAATAATAAAATAGTCACAGACAAGCCCTATATCACTCTCTTCTTCCTCTTTTGTCAAATACAGAGTGGCAGAACTTCATCTACTGTCACAGAAGGTCCCAATTTATGAACAACAAATACATTAGACTCAGAGCTCATTCCCAAGCAGTTCCATTAAATCGTGCTTATTTGTGCAACCAAAGAATCCTTCCTTTTACAAATTGCATCGTTGCAACGTCTCCTTTAACAGCAAGCTTCTCTAATGATTTAACCACACACTCTTCTTTACCCACACATGAAAGAAACCATGCAAAATTTTCAAGACCACAACTCCTGCAAAAAGTGAGGTACGCTGAAAAAATGAAAAGGAAAATGAAAGTGAAGAGACAGAAGACAAGACCCAGAGCTGAGGCCATTCACAGCATAGTTGCTATTTTTTTTTTTTTTTTTCTAACACTGAAAATCTAAGAAAGCTGCAGGTACAGCAGAGAAACTGCCTTGGTTTGTTACTTTACACATAAAGCTTCCCTCTGAATGCAAGTGTGTAGAGGCCTCCAAGCCACTAGATTTCGTTTGTATCAGACAATTCTTTTTTTTGTTGTTCTGTTTTTTTTGTGGTATGCGGGCCTCTCCCGTTGCGGAGCACAGGCTCCGGACGCGCAGGCTCAGCGGCCGTGGCTCACGGGCCCAGCCGCTCTGCGGCACGTGGGATCTTCCCGGACCGGGGCACGAACCTGTGTCCCCTGCATCGGCAGGCAGACTCTCAATCACTGCGCCACCAGGGAAGCCCCTGTATCAGACAATTCTGGGACAGCCATTGCTATGAGCGCCTCTCTCAAGGAATCTGGCCTTGTCCAAGGAATCCCAGAGCCCTAAAGAGCAGGTGAGTTAGCGCCTGTTCTGGGCCTTCCGAGTATCCTAGCCCTGTTTACAATTTCTAACCCCCGCTGACAGCCAACCACAGCCAGTGAACTAAGAACAGGGAGTGCCCCTGGGTAACCTAGACTACAGCCACTCAGGATGAATTCCCCAACCCCAGACAAGCCCCCCAAACACTGTCTCCCCTCCCAAATGCCAGCTGCACGTGACTCGCCGAAGCACACACGAGGGAATACATCTGTTGACTCCATTGGCTCCCTTTGGCCCAAACATCTCCCGGAGCCTGGCTAGCACAGGCTTTCTTCTAGCCTGGGGGAGACACAAGAGTGTGAGCGTGAAGTCAGATCCCAGGCCTCTGACACCACTGCTTGGGCTTAAGAAGCTGCGATAAAAGTAAATCATCTGACACTTCTTCTTCATCTTCTTTTCTTTTTCTTCCACAGACAGAACAGCCTCCAAATGGGACCTACTTCCCTTTGTTTGTGATTATGCAAAACTCACAATGCTTTTCCTTGAGCCTGACGAGTATTTTCAGTGACATGAGTTTCATCTTTGGAAAGACTCAGCATCAGCATGCCAGAGCACGTAAGTCTTGGTGAAATGACCAAAGAGGGCAGATAAGTTATAAGGACTTCACTGCGGGACCCGTAAGAAACTTCACCGAGCTCAAGGAAAAACAACAACAAAATCCAGATCCGGTTCCTTGAAAGGCATTAGCATTTAGTCCGAAAGTTTTCATCAACAAGAATCAAGACGTTATTGATGAGCTAAGTGACTCCAAAATTCCGTACCATAGCCTGTGTCCTGTGACTGTGGACTCTGGCCTCGCTGGAGCCCTGCCACACTCCGAAAGCCACTCAGGCACGTCCAAACTCTGCATTTTGCATTAAAAATTAATTGACTTCTTCCATTTTTCAGTGGATCAGAACACAACAGGATTTTAAAATATCAGGAGGAACAATTTAAAAATAAAAGCCAGCCTCCTAGACTGGGTGGAAACCTCGCTCTGTGAGTCAAAATTAAGTTGATATTGATTTTTTTTGCCCTGTTTGTAAACTCGGAGGCTGTGCACTTTTTAATGTCTGATCGGCTGTCCTTTGGTGATATCGAAATGCCGAATTACAATGGGTAATGGGAAAACATTTGCTTGGTGATTTTTGAAATGTCGCTGCTGGTCTGAAGTCTGGCTCTGGGGTTCCGATCCAAAGTTTCCCTTTTATCCTCAGTGAGGTGAAACAGAGCCTGCTCAGTGTTTACTGGACAAATTGTTCAAACTAGAAACAGACTTGCAGCCTCGGAAGCCAACTATGTTGGCCTCCATCCAGGTTAGTGGAGCTTCATGCCCCATCCAGGCTGTCTGGTCAGCGCCGACTCATAGACAAGCCTGAGGGGCCTGGAAAATCACCGTGTCAGGGAGGTGCTCACAAGCACACTTCCACCCTCTCCAACGTAAGGACCCAGATTTCAAGCTCCTTGAGCATCGCCTCCCCGTGCAGACTTAATTCCACTGCTGTTAAATAGTTCCAATTCATTCAGTCATTCATTTCTGAAAGCATTTACTGAGAACCGCAGGGGCAGCGCGGTGCTCAGCCGCGCTGTGCTCAGGCAGTACAAAGGTGAACAAAACAGGCACTGTCTCCATCTTTAGAGAATTCGTGAGCGTGAAGATCAGGACCAGGATTACAAGTGTTACACGAGGGGCAGCAGAGGGCGCTGTTGGTCCTCAGCCTCAGCCTCTCGCCTCTCCCTACGTGTGAGCCCTCCAGCCCTCTACCTACCCCCTACCTACCCCAGCACCGTCAGTAACTGTCGGGGCAACCAGTTAGCATCTGGCAGGAAAGACTGGAGAGCGGCCCGGCACTACACCTCTGGACTCCGCATCAATTCACCCCGTCCCCGCTTCGGCCCTGATCATGCTCTCGGTTCGAACCACCGAGCCTCATCTATCTCTTGCTAGCTCCCATCTTAGCATCTTGAAGACCGCCCTGCCTCTTTTTGTTGTTGTTGTTTTTGTTTTTGCGGTACGCGGGCCTCTCACTGTTGTGGCCTCTCCCGCTGCGGAGCACAGGCTCCGGACGCGCAGGCTCAGCGGCCATGGCTCCAGCCGCTCCGCGGCACGTGGGATCTTCCCGGACCGGGGCACGAACCCGCGTCCCCCGCATCGGCAGGCGGACTCGCAACCACTGCGCCACCAGGGAAGCCCCCGCCCTGCCTCTTGCACGGACAGCTGGAGTGAGTGGCAAGCTGCCTGTCAGCCCGCCCTTCACTGAGTTCCACCAGCCTTTGCAGACCCCGGTGCAGCTGTTTGCCTGAACCACAGCGTGCTATTAGTAGCTCTCTATGATATGAAATCCTGCCCACCTCCCCTGGTGGACAGAGACCTAACTCCAGGACCTGGTTCCATGCACCTGGTACCACCTATCCTCTTGCCATTGGCTGAGCCAAGGCTCTAGGTGCAACAACTCAGAAGGAAGCACTGATCTCACAGGTGAAAAGATAGGCTAGTAAAGAAGCCACTGTTCCAAAGGAGTGGATCTGGTTGTTCCCAATGTATTACTCTGCCTTCAAATATGTCACCAAAAAATATTTGGCGAGGGATCTCGCTACCTAAATTGGGACAAAGGGAAAATGGCTAAATACCAGTTGGCATAAGGGACCTGGATAAATCCTCTCAAGAAGTATGGGTTAAGAACAAACCAGGAAACAAGACAGGAGCCATGACCTCAGGCTCAAAGGAGATCATGCACGGAAAAGTGAGGGCCTGGGAGGACCCTAAGCCTGCAGGCAGGCACTAGATGGTCACATTGCCCAGCTCTGCACCGACTGGCCAGTAGTGTGGCCATGGGCGACTATTTCATCTCTCTGGGCTTCTAGCCTCATCATTAGAGCTGCAGCTGATAAGGCCATCTGAAACCTTTAAATAGTCCTCCTCGGGCTTCCCTGGTGGCGCAGTGGTTGAGAATCCGCCTGCCGATGCAGGGGACGCGGGTTCGTGCCCCGGTCCAGGAAGATCCCACATGCCGCGGAGCGGCTGGGCCCGTGAGCCATGGCCACTAGGCCTGCGCGTCTGGAGCCTGTGCTCCGCAACGGGAGAGGCCACAACAGAGAGAGGCCCGCGTACCACAAAAAAAAAATAAATAAATAGTTCTCCTCTTTGAGCTGGTGGATGGATCTTTTATAAAACATCGTCAAAATGGGTCAAAACCATCAGGTAGAAGGGAAATGAATACCAGGTATTCAGTCATCTAGTTTGAAAGACCAACTCAGACAATGAAAGGTTTGAACTGAGGAACAGGTACAGAGCAGCCAGACATGTTCTACTGAATAACAGTTCCAAGAGCCACCGGACTGAAGAGGGTTCCACAATCAGGTACATTTGAGAACTGCTGTCTGTTGCACACTAGTCATTATTATTCCTCGAGTCATTATTCCCGCTGAAGGCTCTGAGCAGTCCTGTGCTGTAGACACCTGCTTAAGGCTTTTACCAGCGCTGTTAAAGCTTACGTGGAACTCCTTTTTATATTTATTAGCATCTTTCAGATGTGGGCTTCCAAGTTTCAGATTATGGGATATAGTACTATAAAGGGAGGTTTTTTTTAAAACATAAAGAAGCAAAAACCAAGCAGGCATCATCTTACTTTACCATTTTGAAGCCTAGGCAACAGCTCACAGCTGGATACATATTCAAGGTCATAGCTGGCCTCAGCCTTCTCTTTCTTACCCACTGACCCTTGGGTCAGTGCAAAGATATGGTCCAGCTGGGCGAAGTGGTGACCTCAGTCTTCGCCAGCCATTTCTTATGGGGCCCGAGGACACACAGCGCGCTGTCAGCAAACCAGCCAACACAGAACTAAATCATGGTGATGTCTTCCTGCCTCCGGGACACGCCTCTGCTTGCTTCCAGACTGCTCAGGGACAGCTAATTGCTTTTCAGCTCAGGCTACACAGCTTTCTCACATCCACTATTCCCCGGGGGTCATATTTTCTCAAGCTGCACTTTTCAGAGAATAGGGCAGCAGCAAGAGGAGAAAAGAAGAGAGGGTGAGAAGTGGTGGGCAGGAAATTGCTTTTTATCTTCATTGTAACTTAAATGACCATCTTCAAAATCCTTCACTTAAAACAATAGAAAAAGTCCTTTCCCAATTTTAGCTTTTGGGTGTAAAGGTGAAGTCTGGAGCTCCAAACGAGAGGGAAGTGTGGCCACTGATGCTCTGGGAGAGAGAAAGAGCATCTTCCGTGGAGGGGTAGGAGGAGTTTCCTCTCTGGGCGCTGATACACCGGTCACCCTTAGCAGAAGTGTTGAAGGAGTGGACAGCAGGTGCCCTGCCCAGTGTCCTGGGGCTTGTCTCCTTAATGCTTCTGTCTTCAGTATTCCAGGGCCAGACCATCCCCCTTTCACGTGAGGCCTCTACTGTGACTCATTACACGCTGATCTCATATTTTATTATTTTATTATCCTCCATTTTCAAATTCTTTGAAGACTGATGGTGTGCTGTTGGCCACTTCCAACTTGTAGTCACGTGACTGGCCTCAAGAAGCTGGTTTCATGCCCACCTAGGTTGCAGGAACCTCTTCACTGGTTTCTGGATTTTCTCACAAAGGCAATTGGTCCATGTACAGTTGTTGAGTAGATGTCTCCCTGAGGAATGGGGTGTCTGGGACCTCCTATTCTGCCATCTTGCTGACGTCACTTCCTCTCCATCTCCCCAGTTTCCATGTTCCTAAACTCATGTTACATGTAAGAGCACACACATCATTAAAATTCATATGACTTATTTGCCAGAGTGGTTCTTTCCCTCTAAGTTCTTTCCCTCCAGAGCGGCTTGTCAACATCACTCTCTTTTTGTGGCAGGCAGTGGCTGTTATTGAGGATGGTGAGGGTCTTTATTTTTTTGGTCTGCCCTAAAGAAGAAACCACACAGCTGGTAAGGGCAGAGCTCCATGCCTGAAGTGGATGGCGGGCTGCGTGCTGGGGACCCGCCCGGAAGACTGAGGACTGCTTTCCATAGGAAGCAGGTCAGGTTGACAGTCCGATACCAGAGGGCCAGTGGGGGGCAATAGCCCTTGGCATGAGGTACCTTGTGGGCAGGAGCCAGAGGTCACGCTGATGCTGGCAAGTGTCACCCCGGTATTAAGAAGTACTGAGGGCTACTCTCAGAGGCCCGCAGCTTCCTAGAACACAGACGACGATGTCTCAGTCACTGCCCTCACAAACCAGTCACTCTTATTCAAAGGGAAAAGGTGTTTCTGATTTCTCATAACTCCCTGAGTGCTTGAAAAAAAAATCACATTCTTAATTACCCGCTCTACTGAGCTCCACCTCGATTTCAAGTCAAATTATTCCCAGTTTGCCCATTGCTGTGGGGAAGTGTGTGACACGGGGATGGAGGGCAGGAGAAGAGGCTGAAAAATGCCTGTAAATGTCAGGCCAAGTTTAAACACTCCAAGTGGGAAAGACACTAGAGATAGTAGACTGGATTATCTCTCGCATCCAGCCCTCCATTTACAGTCACCTCCCTCCCCAGTCCTGATTTATTTAATGCTTCCGTCTAATGAGCTTTGATTTGTGGCCAACGATTGCACTCAGCCAGCTGTACTCAAAACCACCATGACACATGGCTTCCATCAATGTTGTTGCACGACTGTGAACTCGTTCAAGCGTTGAGCAGTCTCGCTAAACGGAGGGAAAGGCCAACGCTAGCATAGGATGTGCTGGTAACTTTCGGAAGGTGAGTCGGGCATCGGGGGAGTGACTGAGCAGGAAGGCAGATACCACGAAGGTGCTGAAATCGCGAGTCAAGCTTGGGCAGCTGAACTTGAGGCATTTGGCTGAGGCTTGTCCTCTCCATCGACCTCCATCGTGGTTGTGCTCACAGAGAGCTGGGTCTTGAAGACCATTGGAGGTCGCCCCACTGGGGTCAGCCCCTGGCCCTGGAAGAAGCACCTGGCTGTGAAACTTACCACAAGAATTAGTCAAACACATGTTGGTGAGGATGTGGAGAAATTAGAACCCTCATATATCGCTGAGGGGCAGGTAAAGTGGTGCAGCTTCTGTGGAAAAGTTTGGCAATTTCTCAAGGAGCTAACACAGAATTACCATTTGTATTCGGAGATATAGACCCCGGAAGAATTGAAAACAGGTGTGTAAATAGAACTTGTACACGAGTGTTCATGGCAGCACTGTTCACAACAGCCAACAGGTGGAAACAACTCAAATGCCCATCGGCTGAAGAAGGAATAAACAAAATGCGGTATATCCACGCAGTGGAATATTATTCAACCATAAAAAGGGAATGATATTCTGACACGTGCTACCACATGGATAAACCTTAAAAACATTATGCTAAGTGAAAGAAGTAGGTTACAGAGGCCATATGATTTCATTGATATGAATTATCTAAAATAGGCAAATCCATAGAGACAGAGAGCAGATTCGTGGGTGCCAGGGCTGGGGAGAGGGAGATGGGGAGGGACTGCTTAGTGGGAATGGGGTTGCCTTTTGGGATGATGAAAAAGCTCTGGAACTAGATAGCGGTGATGGTCGTACAACATTGTGAACGTACTTAATGCCACGGAATTGTGAACGTACTTAATGCCAGTTTAAAATGCTTAAGCAGTAAATTTTATGCTTTGTGTATCTTACCACATGCACACATAAAGGAATTAGTCTTGGTCAGTTATGTACCTGCCCTACCCCTCAGCATTCTGTTTTTGTCCCTGTGCCTGCTGGTCTGCACCTCTGACGTTGCCCTTGGCCAGTGTTTCTTGGACTCCCCTCCCTGTGCTTCTTATTCTGGATACCGTGCTAGGGATTTCCAAGTGTCAGGTCCCCAGGCTGGCCCTGGCCTCAGCCTGCTCACGTTAAGGCCTTCAGCTCCTGTCTAACCCCAATATACACTCAAGAGAATGTGGTCACCACTTCAGTCTATTACTGCTGCTAAATCAGTCTGGTCTTTACACAAAAATATAAATAGAGTCTATTCTATTATTCTGCTCATGACTTTGAAAATTAAAAATCCTATGTTAAAAAAAAAATTTAAGTAAAAAAAGATAAAAATCCTCAAGCGGTATGACAGATATCCAGAGGCTCTGTCTGAATATTAATTGGCCATGGTGCCTCAGCACAACGGCTCACAAATTCTCATTTATCTTTTGATGCCATGAAAATTTTTGAATGAGTTAACTTAGTTTGACCACCTTCAGACAGTAAGAAATTGCCTATTAAGCCAGTGTGCATGAACTGGTGGACTGTTAATATCCAAGTGGCCTTTCTCCTATAACATTCAACCAATTGGCATGAGATGCGGACAGCAGAGACATGCTCTTCAAGGCATCGGGTCCATGGAATCCCAATATATGCTTGCTATAATCCAGATGTCCAGATGCCCGGAGATTCTGGTTCAGGAAATTACCATAAGGTCTCTTTGGCTCTTACACCTGATCCTTCAATGTCTGCTTCAAACTCTCCCATAGTAAACATCAACTTGGCCACAAACGTACCCTCCATCTTTGGGGAGGAGGTACCAGGGGCAGTCCTGAGCCCTTAGCTTTCTCGTTTTCCTCTCTGAGACCTCTCATGCAAACTTCAACGTCACATTTCCAACCGTCTTCAGGACAAATCTAGTGGGATGCTCTGACTACACTACAATCTGGACTTTTAGACAGGCCTCTGTTTTTTCCCTCCAAGGATACCAACATTCTAATTATTCAAATTCTGGGTGTTGTCTTTACTTTCTCCTTCTCTTTTCTTTCCCTAAACCTATCTCTCTCCTTTAGAATGTCTCTCGGATTCTTTTTGCTATACTCTCACTGCTACCGCCCATTTGGAAGAGTCTGATTTCCTCCCGCATACCCTGAAGTCTGTCATCAGGCTAATAACCAGACTGCTGGGATGCTGCTGCTGTTGTCATTTTTCCATTTTGGTGGCTCTTCCTGTGGTCGCTTTCCCATGTTATCTTCGTAAATTAAGAATCTACAACATCACATTTGAATTCCCATCCTGGCATTCAAGACTCTTGACAAGTTGGCCCCATCTTATCACTCAATGCCTCCTAAATGGCTCCGTTCTACCCCCCCCCCGCCTCACTGCTGCTCAGAGAGTAAACACATGCCCACCCCAGAGCTTCTGCTGCACTGTTGGCTTCTGAGCTGCCCTTCCTCCCTCCTCTACCATATCATTCATTTAACAAATGTTACTGCAGCTACCGTGCGCTGGGGATGGAGTGCTTAGGATACCTAAGTGCGGACAAAACAAAGAACTCTTGGGATCCCTTGGGACGATTACATGCGGCTGCTCTACAATCCATATCCCTCCCATTCTTTGACATCTCGTTCCACGTTCTCCCAAACGTCATCCTGCTAACCCTAGGCATGTCCAATTTTCCCCCTATTTTAACTGTTCATACCGTTATTGTTGGCGTCGTATGCCTCAGTTCACCAGCATATAGTTTCTTGCATAGTTCTCTGATGACTCCTCTGGGTTTGTTTCATGGAAACTGCTGAAGTTATTCCACACCCGGAACTATGTTTGGTTCACTATTGTTCAAGCACCCAGCACACTGCCTGCACATTTCCTAAGAATCACTCCCAGCGCATGATGGATGCTCAGTAAATACATGTTTTAATGCAATTCTGCTTGAGTTCAACGTAAGAGCCACCACTCCAATGGCCACTTTATCCATTAAGGGCAACCCTCCTCCACTCCTCCTCTGCTTCCTTAAGGAGATGAAATATTGGCCAAGAAACACCCTCCCCACTCCTCCCACCTGCTTCGCCTAGAGCAAGATGCCCTCAAGCCTCTCCTGGGAGATGCTCTGCACATGCAGGGCGCTGAGGCTGGAAGAGGCCGTCAACCGTATCTCCTCTTGGAAATTCATGACGCATTTTCTCATTTTTGATCAGTTTTTATTTTTAGCCATCGGAATGAAGAACAAAGATATGGCCCCTGCCATCACCGAACTTAACCTATTAATACTTCTGAGAAGCCCCGTGGTAAAGAGATTTTAGGTTTGTTTAACTGTGTTTTCCCAAACCTTACTCACTAGAAGCACCTAACAGCATTCCATGGACCACACGCTGGGCTTCAGGCGAGAGGGCCAGCCGATCAGCCAAAACCAAAGTTTTGGGTGAAGGAACAAAGAACTGATCTTTCAGTTTCATGCTAGGAAGCTTCGCTCCCCTGGAAGCCTCCTCAAAGAGCCTGGTGCGTGTGCAGTAACAGCTGTTCAAACGCATCCTGGTTGAAACACAGTGCGGTTATGAATAGGGTTGGTGCCAACACACGTTGACTGTGCAGCGCTGTTTGCTCCCCGGCACTCAGAAATAACAACAGTGGAAACGACAGAGTAAGAGACTGGGGCAGTGGGTGGGCGCAGACCAAGGGAGGCGGGGGCTGACGATGAGAAGTTCTGGCCCTGGGGGCTCGCTGATCGAGGGTTGTATGAGTCTTGCTGACGGGGTTAGAACTGGGGCAAAGCTAATGGCTCATAGAGGGTGAGAACCTGCTGGAAACAGGTGGAGGAGGAGGAGGAGCAAGGAGTGGGGAACACAGTTAAGCAGGGAACGTACGGTAATGAGAGAACCCGGGGGCAGCGAGAGGAGGGAGAAGCAGAGGCTGTTTGGGAAGGGTGGAGCTGTTGCTCTGACACTTTATTCCTCTAGCATTTTGTTTTTAAGGCAGAGACCATACCCTTCCATACTTCAGGAGGAAATGGGTAAATTCTGAAATGGACACATTTATCCACCTGGAGTGCCTTATCTGCCCTTCTGCTTTGGGAGAGAGAAGATGGAAAGGACAGGTGAAGAAGGGAAGGGAAAGTGGAAGGGAGGAAGAAAGGGAAGGCAGGGAGAGAAGCGGGCAGGAAAACTCTTCCAAAAAACACATTTTGAAGAGTTTTCCTGCCTGCTAGAGAGTGGCATGGACTTATAAATACTACCAAATGTAAAATCGATAGCTAGTGGGAAGCAGCCGCATAGCACAGGGAGATCAGCTCCGTGCTCTGCGAACCCTAGAGGGCTGGGATAGGGAGGGTGGGAGGGAGACGCAAGAGGGAAGAGATATGGGAACATATGCATATGTATAGCTGATTCACTTTGTTATACAGCAGAAACTAACACACCATTGTAAAGCAATTATAGTCTAATAAAGATGTTAAAAAAAAAAACACATTTGGAAAACTCAAAATTAGAGGATTCCCCACTTGAAGACGACACATGACCACAGGATTGTGTCAGGTAGGCCCGTCTAGGGTCCACGTGTGAGAAGGTACATCGTCTCAGCGGCCGCCACCTTCCCATCATGCCCCGCGTCCCCAGTCCCGGAGCCACGCAGACATGTCAAGGCCACCCTTAGGCGTGCTGCACCCCCAGACCAGAACCTGGGCACCTCCTCCACCGTCTGAGCTCTGGGGTGTCCCGTCACGGCACCCCCTGGGCTGGAGGGGCTGCCTGACCCTGCTCCGCCTCCCCCCGGGAAGCCCCCCACTCCTGCTCTCCCCGGCATGGTGGCTGAAGGCGGGTAGCACGCCAGTGCTTGGAATTGCTCACAGACTGAACGAGATCTGTTGAGCCCCTGCTAAGTGTCAGGCTCAGAGAAGATATAAAATACAAGTGCCTTAAGGTCCAGGCCCTCAAAAAGTTTCCACTCCACTGTGGGTGAGAACGGGAGGAGGCCCCTCCCAGGACAGTCGCCTGTGAACCCAGGGGGCTCGTGGACAGAGCTGCCAGCAGACAGGCTGACAAGACACATGAAAGAGACAAGCCACCGCAGGCAGAAGGGACCAGACATGTGGAACGAATTAAGGAGATAGGCAGGAGCTGGAATTAACAGCACAATCAAAACAAGACTTAAAATTCACCCTCAGAAGCCAGAGCATCGCACAGGGCGCGAGGTTGGGCCGACGGGCCCCGGCTGACCCCTTCTCTCGACGTGAGGCTCCCAGAAAAAGCACCGTCCTGCGCAGCTGGCGGCCTCCTCGGGAGGAAAGGGACAGAGGCAGGGCGGACCTCGTGCGTACCCGGGATGCGGAAACTCACCGAAGCTCTGGTGGGGTCGAACCGACAGCAAAACCGCCCTGACCATTCTCTTTCCCGCTGAGACTTTTCCTTAAAAATGTGCTGAGTGTCACATCAGCCAGGAAGCTGTCCTAGCCCCTGGGAACTGCCATTAACGTTCTTAATAAACTTTAACCTGCTGGCCCTTGTCGCCCTTGATTCAAAACAAAATAAAAGTCTAAAACGCATACAGTGGCTGTTTTTGTTTCTTCATATTTGCTTAGCTAACTGGATTACTCATCATACTGCGGATTCTTCCAGCTCCTGCCCCCAGGGGACACTGTGATTTTTTTCCCTTGGCACCGCCCCCCTGCTCCAGCAACTCGCAAGGAGGCCCCCAGGTCACGTGTAAGGCAGTGCCCTGCCTCCTGCCGGGCTGGCTGCAGCGGGCTCAGCCAGGACCCAAGCCCACGAGTGGGTGGAGGCATGACCACTCACTCTGGACTTGGGATCTCGGAGTCGCTTGGTGCAGGGGGTGGCACTGAGGGGCCAAGAAGCAGCAGGACGATGTCCAGGGCTACCCAGCAGTGTCGTGGGTGCTGAGTCAGCCCAGCGCCCCCAGGCCAGCCCTGTAAGCAACCTGGCTGTCCTCCTGCAGTCCACCTGGATTCCTCCCTTCTGATCTTCAGGGCCCGTTGGCTCTGTGGGCTGCTCAGCAACCTTTCAATAAATGCTTTTTCTGCTTTAAGCATCCAGAGGAGGTCTGTTCCTCCACCAAGCCCTAGAGCGTCACCATGGCTGACCCGGCCACAGACCCTCAGCGTGAACAGGACTCCATGTGGGCCAATGGGATGGCTGGGCAGGGCTGGTGTGAGGTCTTCCCCAGCTCCTCTCCCCCTTCCCTTTATCTAATTATCCACCAAAGAGTAATGAATAATAATATTGGTTGGTAGGTGCTGGGGATGTGGTGATGAAATGGTCCTCAACCTCAGGGAGCTGACAGCCTTTAGAAAAATTCTGGCAGTTTCTCAACGCCATCTTAACCCCGAGCCTCATTCCCACAGGTCTCTTATGTCAACGGTAAGCACGTGACCTTTCGCTCCACACAGGCACACGCAGACACACTCCAGGCCCGGGAGGCACCCGGCCGCCTCTTCCTGCAATGCTTCACCTGAACCCGTCTTCTTTTAGTGCTGTCCTTGCCTTTCCCCATCAGAACGAACCTGTTCCGTGTCCCATGCCTGTGCAGCCCTGGGCGCATCTGGAGGCCTAAATTACAACCATCAACACCTTAGTGGCCAGCAACTTAACAGTGAAGGCTTTTTAAGAAATCTGAAGACAACAGTCTTCTGTACCTAATCTGTAGTCCTCAAAATTTGGACCCTAATTCTCAGAACTGGAATCATTGTGGGCGGCTGTTTACGCCACGTCCAGCTCTTTAGAGCACTGAGCACATAGCCTTGTATTCCAGCCTGCACTTCCCATCCTTCCTCTCCCCTCGCTGCACAGCCGGCCGGGCTGCTGTGCAGCTGCTAACATCTGCCCCTCAGAAGCTGTTATTCCATTTCACAGAGAGATTGGCAAATTGTTTCTGGAAAAGGAGGACATGGCCTTCCACTGCATCTATCATTCACGTTAGGTTCAGTCCTTTTTTTTTTTTTAATTAAAAAAAAATTATTTTATTTATTTATTTTTGGCTGCGTTGGGTCTTCGTTGCTGTGCACGGGCTTTCTCTAGTTGCGGCGAGCGGGGGCTACTCTTTCACTGCAGTGCGTGGGCTTCTCATTGCGATGGCTTCTCTTGCTGCGGAGCACGGGCTCTAGGGCATGCAGGCTTCAGTACTTGAGGCACAGGGGCTCAGTAGTTGTGCCTCGTGGGCTCTAGAGCACAGGCTCAGGCGTTGTGGCACACGGGCTTAGCTGCTCCGTGGCATGTGGGATTTTCCCGGACCAGGGAACGAACCCATGTCCTCTGCATTGGCAGGTGGATTCTTAAACCACTGCGCCACAAGGGAAGCCCCTGGTTCAGTCCTTTTTAAGAATGTCTACTTTGAGAGAACAAAGCCTGTTAACTTTGGTCATCCATTTTCCCCTACGAAAAAATACAACACCCCACCTAAAGATTAAGAAAAAAGACTGAAAGTGGTATAGTAGCAAAGTCTACTGATGCACTGACTTGGAGCCTCGAGGAGCAAAGTGTGCTCAAAAGAGGAGAGAGGGCGAGGCAGCTGTCTGGTCAGCTTTTCTCAGCTGACATTTGTACAAAATCGGGTATTCTACGTGTGCTACCTTCAAACTCTGCAAGCACCAACCACTTCCTCCAAAACGCTGGTCCAAGTCGCCACCACAGACTTCCAAGCCCAGAGAAACTTCTTCAGGCTTCATGTTTCCATTTTTACCCTCATTCATTCTTCCCACGTTATAATTTGCTCCTGTCTACAACAAAAACAAAAAGCCATCTAGAAATGGTGGTCGAAGCCAAGGCAGTTCAGACCCCAAAACAAATGAGGAGCTGCTTGTCATCATCGATGGTGAACTAGACCACAAGTTCTGAACGTCTGTGGTGTGTCCAAAGGGTGGACCCTGGGAAACCTCCAAAGGGCGGTCGTCAGCTGGCCACGGGTGCTGCTACCCTGTCATTGACTGCGTTGCCTGTAATTTTCAAGCAGGACGCTCCACATCACACGATACCAACATCCTTCTCTGCGCTTTTTATAACACAAACACTGAGTTTTCGCTGAACAAGCCCTCACTTGTCCAAGCCTCAGTTAGTCTTCTGTATGACATATGTAGACTGGCATTTTTATGGACTTCTGAAACACACCAAATGTCACCCAAGGAGGAGTTGGGTGTCATTTCACAGAAACACTGAAGTCCTCTCTCACGAGCACTGGAAGGGACATCGGTGGTCGTGTACTTTAATCTACTTTCCATCCAATGCTTCAGAAATGAGGTCAGGAGAAGTGAGTATTGTATTTAAGTTTATGCAGATCATTCTAGAAAGAGTCACAATCCGAGTCCTGGCTCTCTATTTCGGAACCGGAGCTCTTTCCACTTGGAGAGTCCAAAGTACAAGATTTAATCTCTTAAAGGGACGCTTTATTGGCCATGGCAAAAGAAGACGAAAAACAGTTATTTAAAATACAGACAGAAGCTGGAAGCCTGATGCTAACCAATTAAGTGAATATGTCTTCTCAATCAAACCTTCTATACAGAAGCAAAACTGTGGAATTCCCATTCCTCTGCTCATCTCCCAAAAGAATTCCTCATGGGGTGTGGGGTGACCCAAAGGCGAAGAAAGAGAGGAGAAAGACAACAAAGAGCCTTGAGGGTCCAGCCTTGGACCCCTACGTTCAGGGCCCAAAGAGATGCCCATCGGCTTTCCTCTCCTCTAGTGGCCCCCGGCAGCAGCGGGCATTTGGCCCCCCTCATCCCTGTGGTCCATAGCAGGATGTGGTGAGGGGACTCGGGTCCCTAACAGCTGTCTCCTTCTGAGGAGAGAGGGCATACAGATTGCCGAGTGACCGGCTGCCAAGGGCTGCCAGCAGAAGCTGAAAAGCACGACATTAAGGCCAACATCATTATTATTAAACCTACAATTTAAAACCAATTATGCTTTGCAGAAGACTGCAGCCTCCATTTAAACCACTCCTGGAGGAAAATAAAAAGCCCGCTGTACAGAGTTCAAGGCGAGCTATAGAAGCGCTTATGCCACATGGAGTTCGCATTCAGGCACAGATTAATACTAGTAACCCTGGGGTTCCCACTCAAATGAAAGCAGGACAGTGGAAAGCAAATGCTAGAGAATAAAAAAGCAAGATGCAAAGGTCCTCTTTTTTAATGAAAAGCAGCTAGATATCCTTGCAATTTCAAGATACATGTACCTATTTGCTTCGGTGGGGAGAAGTCTGACATGTAAATCAGAGGTCCTAAGCTGGAGCCAGGCCCTCCGAGAGGTGCTGGCTGGGGACAAAAAAAAAAAAAAAAAAAAGAAAAAAAGGTTGGGGGGATATTATTTTCTAACATCTAGGAATCAGTGTTTTGCCATGCAGAAATTCTGAATTTGCAACTTCTCCTGACGAATCAGGTTATCCAGGAACACTGTGGCAATGTCTGTCTAGAGCCAAGGCTTAGCCATTGTCGACTTTAGATGGATGGATCAGCAGACACTCTCTTGTTCACCCCAGTCTCCACCACTCCCTATTGCCTCCCAAGAGAGACCCTGCATCTATTGCCTCTTATCATCTTTTAAAGGGTGACAAAGAAAGCGAAATCTTTCTTATAATGGCATCTCTATCAAAAATACTAATCTCACTTCATTTATTTATATTCTCCATCTGACATAGCTTAGACATTTGGTTGTTTGATTCCTGACCCAAATCTTTTTTAGGAGACAAGTGTCCTGCAGCTGCTGAAAATGAGTCATAAAGGAAGTCAATTTCAATTTGAATAATATTTATCAGGTGCTTACTGGGTTCAAGAGACTGCACTGGGCCTTGGGGGAAGGACTCCACGATAATTAAGGCTCATCGTTTCACTGTGGGCATTCCAGCTCAAAAGACTGGGTAAGACCCTGGAGAAGATGATGTCATAAGGAAGGTATAAACCACTATGGGGTTCAGAGGCGGCAGAAACCACATCTGGCTGGGACATTAGGAATGGGCTTCGAGGAAGGGGTGGTATTTCGACAAGGAAAGCAAGAGAGATCTGCTCAAGAGAGAACAAGGTGAGCATCTGCAAACGCAGAGAAACACCAGCGTGTGCAGGCAACAGGGAGGAACACTCCCCCAAAGATGTATAAACTTGGAAAAAGAGGGGCTGGGCTGTTGAACTTCTGGGTTCTGTTCCCACCTCCTCCCCCAGCCCAGCTCCTGCCGAGGCGGCATCTTAAATCCCTGATGACAACTGAGTGATACAGAGGGGCCACCCTCACACAAATCTCCTGCACTGGGAACACCCAAACCACCACCCTGGATGCTGATGCGCGGAATGGGGTTAGGGCTCAAGGGTATCAATCAGCAGCACTGGCTGTTCCTGTACTCCGTTATTTAATGCAGCATCAACTGGGAGCCAGGCCCTGCCAGGGGGATGTCCCAGGGGACGTCAAGGAAACTGACAAACAGGAAATTAGCAAACACGTGGGTTTAACATCGTCTTTGCTCCCAATTGCTGATGTATAATAAAAAGTCCTGCAGTTCAGACTGGACTTCCCATTCTACCCCATCCATCCTCAGAACACATAGTCTCTACCCTTAAAATGCACTCTGAGTCCAAACTCGTCTCGTTATCTGCACTGATGTCACTTTCTCCTAAGTCCCCTAGCCCTAGTCCTCTGCAAGAACCTCCCACTGGTCTCCCTGCCTCTCCCCTAACCGCTCATAGTCTATCCTCTACACTGGGGGGAAGGCAGTTTGATCAATGTCACTCTTCTAACGCTACACACTGAATAGCGTCCCATCATACTTGGAATAAAATCTGAAGGCCTTACAGTGGCCTTCACAGTGCTGTATACCTTATTCCGGACTACCTCTTTCCCTCATCTGCCACCCCATCCTCTTCGCCCCAGGCATGGTCATTCAGGTATTTACCGAGTCCCTACCCAGTGCCCAGCAGCCCTCTAGGTGCTAGGAATACACCAGGAACAGTGACCCACTTGCTCTTTCTTTTTTTTTTTTTGCGGTACTCGAGCCTCTCACTGTTGTGGCGTCTCCCGTTGCGGAGCACAGGCTCCGGACGCGCAGGCTCAGCGGCCACGGCTCACGGGCCCAGCCGCTCCGCGGCACGTGGGATCTTCCCGGACCGGGGCACGAACCCGCGTCCCCTGCATCGGCAGGCGGACTCTCAACCACTGCGCCACCAGGGAAGCCCACTCGCTCTTTCTTGAATACAGTGAAAATGCTCCTGCCTCAGGCCCTCGGCACGTGCCGTGCCCTCTGCACGAAACAATCTGTGCCTCAGATTCACAGGGATCCCCACCTCACATAGCCTACTCAGCCCTTCACAAATACCCTACCTAGAACGGCAGCCCTCATTATCCAGCTTCTCACCCCGCTTTGGTTGCTTCCTAGCTCCTGTCGTTAGCAAACCTCGCCTTATGTTATAACTATATTTGCGCATCATGTTTACTGCCTGTGTCCTCCGGTAGAACGCAAGCTCCACGAGGACAGGGCCTTTGTCTGTTTTGCCCGCTGTGGTATCCCTCAGATCTAGACAAATACTTGTCACACCACAACTGCTCATTATCTCTTTACTGGATGACTGAAATAAGGGCTACTTCTTAGGCCTCACAGGAGCCAGCCGTGGCCAGAAAAGGAGGAAGCAAGGGTGAGCTGCCTGGGGCAAAGGCAGGGCTTGAGGATGAGCTGGACTCCAAAGGCCACCTGCAGTGAAGACAAAGGCAAAAGGGAGCAAAGCCTTTTTCAACTGGGAGAAAAAGCACGACCCAGAGCATGGAAGTGGCATGTGGCATGGCAGGGGCTGCAGAGGGCAAGCTGGCCCACGTGACCCTAAAGGTCAGCTCCTGGGGGGATCTTAGCTGACGGTGAAGTTGGATAGGAAGGGCAGGATCGGTTGCTTTTAAAAGCACCTGCCGGGTCAGGGTTCCATCTCCAGAAATCCTGATTCAGTAGGCCTGGGAATGGCCCAGGAATCTGTATGTCTAGCAGGTTTGGGAACCCTGGAACGGAGAACCCTCTCATCCCAAAGAGAAACACCACCAGAGCAGGATGCCAGTTTTCCAAGAGAACACTTATCTCCTTATGCCCTTTGTGAGTCTCTCCCAGAAGGGGGAGCCAGGGATAGCCACGATGGGGAAAGAAGCAGTCTGGAGCATCGGGAAAGCAGGGCAACCCAGGGACACTTAGAGTAGGGTACACGGAACGCAGGCAAGCACCAAGAAGATGAAAACACTGGAGCCCTACTTCTACCTTCTTCACTCTTGAATCAGCTGGGCTTGATGCAGACAGATGTCTACCCCAGATTTACTGCCTAGCTAATTACTGAACCTCTTTGAGCTTCATTTGCTCGTTCACTCACCTATCTTACGTATGGAAAACAACAAAACTAACCAAAATCAGTGGGCCTACCATGTGTGGCTGCTCTAAGCCAAGATATGCACAGATCAAGCATCATCCTTGCCACTCAGTTCCACCAGGAGGCAGAGAGGCAAGGAAACAACTTCAAAACAGTAAACGCTGTCTCACAGAGTTGTTGCCAGGATTTAAGAAGTAAATATAAATGAAGGGCCCCCATAAAACAGAGAGTCAACGAGATCGCTTCCAACCACTTACTCGCTTAGAGCTGCTCCTATTTTCCTAAGCGCCGACAAGGGACCGGTGCAACATCAGGCTTATCCTAAGTGCCCTTCCAGGTCTGGGAACCGCTGCCCTAGAGGCGGTGCTAGAGAGACACACGGAGTAGGACCGGACCGTCAACCCACACCAGACACTCCCAGGCGCAGCGAGCCCAGCCCACTGGAATCGCAAAGCACAGATAACCTAAAACCTTCTCTGAGTCTTTGGTTTCCAACCTTCGCCCCAACCAAGTGTGTGATCGGAGCTGCTGATGAGCAGCAAACCGGAGAGATTTACATTTCAGCTCCTTTTAATGTTCCCACCCACCCCCTGCCAAAAATGCCTACATGCACGGAACAGCCTACGCGGAAAGATGGCCAGAAGGCAGGCAGCAGGAGAGAAACCTCACAGATTCTACTGCTGGGGGGAGTCGGAGAGACCCACAGCCCTCTCAGGCTGGGAGCGAGGGAAAGCTCCACGAGTCCGGATCAATGTGGGCCTCATTTTGGCTTCGATCAGAGCAGGTGTGGTTCTCTGCATGTTAGGATTACGTGTTACGTTTTGGAAAGGGGGGAGGACCATTTGGAAAGCGGTGTGATGATCATTTTTCTGGTCCACCCACCTACCTTACAGACGAGGAGAGGAGCGTGGGGAGGGGAAGGGACACGTCCACAGTCACACAGACCATCTGTGAGAAAGTCGGGTCTAGAATCCAAGTCTTGCGTCTCTAACACTCTCATCTCATACTGGTAACTAAACTAACCACCACCGACCATACAAAATCTGTTGGCCGAGGACACTATTTGCCTAACCAAATATCTTGATGCTCAATCTGGGAAACGGGGCTAGCACTCCCAGGTGGCTCATCTGAGCAAGGCCCAAAAGCTTACCAGGAAAATGGTCAACCAGACATTTCCAGAAGGAATCTCTGCGGTCAAGTCAGCTGCCCATTGCATCATTTTAAATTTGTGACTTCAGTCCCACCCGGCCTGAGATTATTCATGGTAAACTAAAGAACGGGGGCCTTTCTTGGGAATAAAAGTATATGCAGGGTTTTAACAAAGAAAAAAAAAAATAACATGCCTAGGGAACCCCAGCTCTCTCACGCTCAGGACCTAGAGCTCTGCAGCCATTCATGCACGGCTCGTGGGCCATGGTGTGAGTGAGGTGCCCCGTGGGAGAGCATGGCGGCCAGCCCAGCTCAGGTGCAGGCTCGTGGGACTGGACTTTTGGAAAGCTAGCTAGCCCCTGAAATTCAGGGGGGTGATGTACAGGAGGGAAAACCTTTCATGTGAAGAATGTTTGCAATGAACAAAGTAGCATAGGTTCTTGTTTACTCTTGCTGCCTTGGGATAATAGCATTTCATTTCACTTTTAGAAGTATCCTTATTTGATTACAAAAAAAAAAAAAAAAAAGCCTATGGTCACCCTAGTCAAAGGGCCTTTTCTAAGGGTGATAATTTAAAATTCCATTTTTGAGCACAACCTCCTAATCTCTCCATCCGTGCCAAGGATGACAAACAGCTGGCATCCCAGGCCCCCTCACTCCCCTCCCCGTGACAGACATTGTTAATGGATCACAGCTCTCCTTCCCGCTGATCCTAGACATAGAATCTTCTCAAAACAAATGTGCTGACGGCCAAGGAAATGAGTTGACTCCTGAGTTGATACTGATTTGCCCTTGCTGGTCTATATCACATCTGTTCAGGAAGCCACTCACGAGGGCTTCCACTCCCTGAGGCCATGAAGACACAGCCACAGAAGCCTTGCCCTGGCTGCACCTAGGCATTTGTCCTGGCCAAAGCCAAGACCATTCTTTTATTTTGCGGGGAGGAGGGGGGGATTGGCAGTGACTCCTGCCCAGGATGCCAGGAATCCAACCAACACTGCCCGACTTCCAAGCAGACCAAACCAGCTAGAGCCCCACAGCTCCGTTTAGAGCCCTGAATGTGCTTGGTCGTGTTGCTGTAAGGCACAGTCTCTATATTGGCTTTGCTATAATGCTAGGTAGGCCCTCCCCTGGCTTTACGGATCAAGTTTCACTAGTGTTTGTTTTTTAGTTTTTCCTCCCAGAGTTTGGCTGTGGTAGAAGGCACACTTCAGACAAATTCTGCTAAAATTTCACATGCTGTTTCCTAGAACAGACCCTTTAGTTCTTGGTATCAGAAAAAAGTCATTGACATGGTTTAGGGAACACCTTACTACTAAAGTATACAATGAGCATTGCACTGGAAAGTGCAGATTTTCACCAAGGCAGGACATGGGGGCAGAAGTATAACTTGAAATCAAAGAAATTTGACCTTACAAAGACCTCCTTCCCTCCTAAGAGGGGAAGATACTAAAGCAGGAAGGCTCAGAGGCCAATGGCACACTCCTCTAGGAATGGATGAGTCTCTAACGAGCGTGGAGTTCGGAGAAGTGAGCAGTAGGTGTGCACAGTGCAGGGGCAGGGAAGACGGTTTGGCCTCAGGTTCACAGGTTCAGTGAGACCTGGAGAGGATCCCTTAGGTGGTGTGTGAGAATTTCCTGGAGGAGGGAGGCTTCTAAGATCTGTTTTATTTTTTTCAGCAAATATTTATTGAGCACCTACTATGTATCTGGCACTCTTGTAGATGCTGGGAAGAAAGTAATGAATAAAGCAGAGATAAAAGTCAGTCTCCTTCTCTCTCTTTCTCTCTACCTCTTTCCACACATTCCCCCCCCCCACAGGTATTAACAGCATTTTCATTTGGATGGTGGGATTGTCTTTATTGCCCTTTTGGTCCATCCTTATTTTCTGATTTTTCTACCACAAATAGGAATTTCTTTAATAATATGAAAAATACGATTTAAAAATTAACTATGGGGCTTCCTCGGTGGCGCAGTGGTTGAGAGTCCGCCTGCCGATGCAGGAGACACGGGTTCGTGCCCCGGTCTGGGAGGATCCCACATGGGCCCGTGAGCCATGGCCGCTGAGCCTGCGCATTTGGAGCCTGTGCTCCGCAACGGGAGAGGCCACAACAGTGAGAGGCCCGCGTACCGCAAAAAAAAAAAAAAAACAAAAAAAAAAAAACAAAAAAAAAACAAAAAAAAAAACCTATGAACAAGGAAACGCTGAGCACGTGTACCAGGAAGATGCAAGGCGAGAGGCATCCAAGGGGCACTCGGGATCTGCTCATTTGAAGGGTGAGGGTGAGGACAAGGGTGACCCAGTTACTGGCGCCCTCACTCCGTCCTCTCTAGTCTCTCCAGGGACCTGCTGCGGCCTCAGCCTGCAGACTTCAGGCACCCCAGGTGGAGACAGAGCCAGGAGCATAACACACACTAACACAGAACTTCTTATCTTACCAGGAGCAGAATTGTTTTAGCACTACTAAGCTTTTCAGTGAAGTTCTCTAAAGCCCCCTGAAATCATGTGAATATATCCTTAGCCTCAATAATTATACATACACACACACACAAAAGGACAAAGAGAACACAGTTTTTACACTAAGATTCTTTCCTGTGTGAACTACAAAGGGAAAAAAATCTTTCTTTTCTTTTTCTTTTTTTCTTCAGAATTAGCATCAAGATATCAAGCATTGGCAAAGAGAATAAATGTCAAGAGAAAAAAGATTTTATGACTCATTCAAATGATATCGATATCAAAGACACTCTTGAAGCAAGTCGTTTTCTTTCCTTTTTTATTTTTAAAGTGAGTGAAGACCCTCTCTTGGACACAGCTGAGACAGAAAGAACGTTTTTTGCCTAATAAGCATGTGGCCGGCCCTCTCCTGATCCTCCTCTGTCGGTAGCCAGTACACATGGGTGAGGCAAGCCCTGTCCTGGTTTTGCAAGAAACCAAACTGACAACTCTACCCAAATCTCAAGGAACTGATATAATTTTCAGAACATGCATGTGGATTTAGAAAAGAAAACCACTTTAGAGCAGGGTGAAGCCAGCCACCAAGCCATAACCGTCCACAGGACCATGCTTTGCAGTTCAATTGTGGCAAGAGAAATTCCACCTAGGAACTCTTTAGAAAGTAACTGCCTCAGAAAGTTCCAGACAAACCCAGTCCTATGGACTTTGGAGGCCAGCCCTGTATAACGCTGTTACCACATTGGTAAGAAGTTGCTTGCGCTTGGGGTTATAAAATAGGCAAATTAACTTTGCCTATTTTATAAAGGGGAAAAATTGAAAGACCAGGACAGAAAAACTACACATGTGTTGTCACCTGAGCCATTTACCTGCGCCGGAAATACTGATTTCATCTCTCACGCTCCGGCCGCTCAGAATGCAGAGTCATTGCCTGGGACAGCAAACTACACATCAGGTAGGCCTGGCTGTTCCGTGTCCTCCATGGGCGCACCTCCCCCAGTGCTTCAGTATCTAATCTCCTGGCTGAGAATCCGACAGAGAGTGGGCCCTCTAGGAGGGGTTGCTGGGGACGGATGAAGGGACGGGTAATGTCGCTATTATGAAAGAGCTGCCCTGTAAGAACCTGTAAGGATGCCACTGGGCCTGCCTTCAGAAGAGCCATTTACACAGCCTTCTAGCGATAACTTCGGCTGTTCAGTCCACGAGCGATTTATTATCTGCAAAATGCTAGGTACCGTGCAAGATATAGGAACAGAAAAATAGGACGGAGTTCACACTCTAGTTGAAGACGAAAGACAGGCAGCAACTAGCAGTAGAATATAATCAAGTATGAAAACATGTTATATAGACTCATAGGAGGAGGTCAAGATCAATGGATGGATGGCACAGCAAACTCACCAAGAGGAAAAGGGTTCTCATGTTATCCATATAACATCCTCCAAAGGGAAAGATAGACTGGCTAGCCTAAAAGAATATTTGGAAGAGTTTCTAATTTGTTTAGAAGCCCACTTTTTCACCCAGAACTACCAATTAACATATAGCAGAGAAATTACTCGATAGTTAGATAGGTAGATAGATAGATAAAGTAATAGAAACAATATCGTCTGATTCCCAGCTTCTAGAAGAAGTTGATAAGTCAAATGCCTTCAGAGGCCGAGCATGTAAATCTTATCAAACACCTATGTTCTGAGTGTTCTACACCCATTTTTTTTCACTTAGTCCTTGGTGCAATCCTCTCGGAAGATACAAATAATTATCCCACTTAGATTAAGAAACAGAGGGTCCAGCAAGTTACGGCTTTGCAAGTTTACAAGTTTGGCTGAAGTCACACAATCAGCAAATGGTTCAGCAGAGACTCGAGGGGAGGAAGTTCTGCCTTCAAAGCCCCAGCACCATCATCACTCCCCTCTCTCACCATGGAGACATGGCAGCAAGTGCTGGGCCTGGTGGGTGCTGAGGCCAGGACCCCCGTGACAGTGAACAGCCGCTACTGGCGAGTTCTAGCAGATGGTGCATGCCAGAATGCCAGGACCCACAGAAGTAAACAAACAAACAAACCCACATTTTAAAATGTGTGAAATCTCTGGCTTCCCTGGTGGCGCAGTGGTTGAGAATCTGCCTGCTGATGCAGGGGACACGGGTTCGAGCCCCGGTCCGGGAAGATCCCACATGCCGCGGAGCAACTAAGCCCGTGCACCACAACTACTGAGCCTGCGCGTCTGGAGCCTGTGCTCCGCAACAAGAGAGGCCGCAATACTGAGAGGCCTGCGCACCGCGATGAAGAGTGGCCCCCGCTTGCCGCCAACTAGAGAAAGCCCTCGCACAGAAACGAAGACCCAACACAGCAAAAATAAAATAGAATGTTTAAAAAAAAAATGTGAGATCTCTTGATTTTAAAATATTGACAACAAACCCGATCCTTAAAAAATGAAAAATAAGCACTCAGCAAACCCAACAAAACCACGTGCAATGCGCTTCAGCCCACGTCCCTCCAGTGGGCAACCTCTGCTTTATACTTTGCCAAGGCTCATCTCACATGGGTGGTTTCACTTTTCACAATAACCTTGTAAAGGAATTATTATTATTTCGGATGGAAAATCCCTGAAGGCTCAGGGAGGGTGGATGACTTTCCTGCAAATGCACCTGCTCTCAAGCAGAGGGCCTGGACTCAACATCCAGGCCCTTGGCGAATGAAGCGGGGCTCCCGTGAATTCCACCACGCTGTCAGTGTGTCCACCTGGCAGCCTGCTGGAGAGAGCTGTCCTTTGATTTACAGGTTGTTCCCTTTTCCCTATAAAAATGTAACTATCCATAGGCCAGGTCGTGGGCTGAAGTATTTACTGGTCAATGAACCTTGCATTTCATAAACATGCATCTGAAAGAAGGAACCAGATCCTTTCCAAAGAGCAGTGTTCCTGGGGGGAGAGCTGCAGACAGCATGAGAAGAGGGGTGGGGTGGGGGCTTCATGAGGAGGAGCAAACACTCTGGAAGCAGATGTACAAGCATTGCTCTGCTTCACAGTCTCGCCAAGAACTGGCGCTGGTGATCTACTCCTCTCCCACGAGACTTGGTGATGAGGGGAACTTGCAGTACCTGATGGTTTCCCCCAGACTCTCACTAGTAAGAGAGGGAAATTTGGGTGAGAACTCCAGTATTCTGACTGCAGGTTCTGCTTTCTCTTTTATTTTTCCTGAGGCCACCCTCTTGTTTATCACAACAGACTAAGCCCAGAGCTGTCCTGACTTTGCAGGTCTCAGTTTGAATTCACTATAGAGCTATGGATGCCCATGTATCAAAATAAGACCCCGAGTAAATTCTCAGGGAGAGCTTTTTGTAAAAAAATAAGTAAATAAATTCTGACCCTTAACTGAATCAATTCTCACTGCAAAAAAAAAAAAAAAAAAAAGGAGAAAATAGAGAAATACATAAAGAAAATAAAGTCACCCACAATCTCACCGATCAGAGACAACCACAATTTTGGATTCCTTCTTCAGTCTTTTTCCAAAGTGTGTGTGTGCGCATGTGTGTGTACACGTATAGTATTTTGTGCTTAGCTGAGATTATACTCTATACTCCATTTTTAAGCTTGTATTTTCACTTGTTAAATCTTTTTTTTTTTTTTTGGCGGTACGCGGGCCTCTCACTGTTGTGGCCTCTCCCGTTGCGGAGCACAGGCTCCGGACGCGCAGGCTCAGCGGCCATGGCTCACGGGCCCAGCCGCTCTGCGGCATGTGGGATCTTCCCGGACCGGGGCACGAACCCGTGTCTCCTGCATCGGCAGGCGGACTCGCAACCACTGCGCCACCAGGGAAGCCCCACTTGTTATATCTTAAACATTTTACCGTATCGTTATAATTCTTCAAAGACTGATGTTTTAATAACTGTGCAGTACTATAACAAATGGATCACCATAATTTATTTTACTAGTTCTATTCCTTGGGAATTTAGGATATGGCTCATTTTTTTTTTTTGCATCATTAAGTGATGCTCTGATGAATACAAAATTGTCTCTATTTCCAATTTGTTCTTCAAGATGTATTTATAAAAAAGGAATTCGGGGTGACAGGACATGCACCCTGAGTCTCTTTATACACATTGTCAACATGCTTTCCGAAAAGACTACAGCAATTTACATTAAAATGGTAAAAAACTCTTTGCCCCTTAGTCTTTCTTAACTTCAGAAACAACTGCTCTCCTGAAGAGATGGGACTCACTCCCCTTGTGCATCACTAAATAACGCTTAGGCAATAACTGCAGCTGTGTTCTTCCCCGTGAAGCTTTTATTTCATTTCGCTTCATTTTTGATTAGTAAATGACAACGCAACACTTGCTAAAAGAGGCAAAAATGCACTTCATTGTTTTTCTCTGGTGAGTAGGCCGCAGTGAAGTTCTGTGAAACGGAACTGAATCCATCCCAATCACATAAATCAAGATGAACAGGCCCGAGGA
The DNA here is from genome assembly GCF_026419965.1 of Kogia breviceps. Taxonomy (NCBI): domain Eukaryota; kingdom Metazoa; phylum Chordata; class Mammalia; order Artiodactyla; family Physeteridae; genus Kogia; species Kogia breviceps. The sequence continues at coordinate 25,774,875 of NC_081313.1, read as the reverse complement.
GAAGCATTCCATTCGAAACGGCAGTGGTGATTTAGAGCCATGTGGCCAAAATGCCCATTAGCTGTTTGTCATGAATATTTTTAGAAAGTGTGGAACAGGACTGTGACGAGAACCAGGGTCATGGTGTCCCTGTCTCCCCAGGAATCTGCCTGAAGCCTTCAGAAGCTGGCCAGGAATCAGCTGTGCTCTCTGGGCTGACAAACCCGGAACATACACACCCCAAAGAGCATTAAAGGCACAGCAGATGGAGACAGGACACACATCTGCTCTGAGGACCATCCCTCCGAGGACTGTCAAGATTTCCACTTTAGTGCAGGGAAAGAACTTCTGTTATCAGACTGTGTAGACATGGGAAAGGCTGAGGTTAAAGCTGAGGACCCCATCTGTGGTGATGTGGACCATTATTTCTCAGCTCTCTGAAATGATTCTGGGGAAAAATCCCACGATCTTAAATATATTACAGATTTCAATCTCTCTAACATTCAAAAAACGTCCTTTTCATTGCTCCTCTTCAGGTCTGAGGTTTTTCAGAGTGAATGAAGCTTGTGGCAGAACTGTGTGGCCCTGAGCAAGTCACTCAATCTCTCTGAGCCTCAGTTTCCTCATCAGAAAAGTGGGTCAATAATAATGTCTGCCTCGTAGGGGTCTTGTGGGAATTAAACAAAATAATCCATACAAAGCACTCAGCAGAACACCAGTACTGTAAGATGGTCTCAGCAACTGCTAATTTTAATCCTGGAGGTCACGGTATAGTTCAAAAGCAGATTTATCCGGCTATAAATTATTGGCACATTTTACTTCTGGAAACCACAGCTCACTAGCCTCCCCAACAGAGGAAGGGAAAGAAAAGAAATCCAACCTAAAGAGTCACATTTGCATTATTTTAACCACTCCTGTGAGCCGCGTAATGGGAGGAGGAATTTGTAACAACTGCTAAAAATGAAATTATTAAGTGACCTGTGGCTATTTAGCAGCGTTCAGAGGATGAGGACCTGCAAAGGATGTACATTTGTGTGAACTCTGCCCGGAGTCAGGACTTTCCTCGGATTCTATCCTCCCGCCTTCCAACAACAGGCAGGCTGTCCTGAAGTTCCAGGAAAAGGCCGAGCCTCTCCCAGCCCTAAGGGGTGAGTGCCCCCCACCCAGGTAGGGCAGCATCAGAGACCTGGGGTCCAGCCTTCTCCTACCACTGGCTACGCAAGTCACTGCCCCTTCCGATCAAATAAGGCCAGATGGAACTCAGGGTCATCTCTAAACTGCTTTTTAGTGATACGAGAGTTTGTGGTTCTCTCCTCATAAGCAATTTTAAGATCGAAAATACTTTTTTCCTGTGGACCCTGTGATAGTTTCTTTTATTGCAGTTGCTCACATCAGGGTGAGAAAATGAGTCAAAGAGGGTTGAATGTGAGGTTGAAACAAGGTTACATGGCTGCTGGTAGACTTGGGAGATTCAGAGCAAAAAACCTGCATCAAATTAGGTCAAGTCAGGTATTTAGTGAAGGGCTGAATCACAACCACGCACTGTAACAGGCCCCCATGAGATACCCAGAAGCCTGCTAGCCCTGTATGGACTTCCAGGCCGAACACGAGCATTTGACAGGAAGATAAGCCCAAAGCAAGAAACCTGTTCATTATTTTAATGATATTCTTTTGTTTAGCTGACCCTTGAACAACACGGGGGTTAGGGGTGCCAACTGCCTGTGCAGTTGAAAATCTGCCTATAGATTTGACTCACCAAAAACTGCTGACTGGAAGCCCTACTCATGACATAAATAGTCGATTAATACATATTTTGTGTGTTATATGTATTATATACTGTATTCTTACAATAAAGTAAGCTAGAGAAAAGAAAATGTTATTAAGAAAGTCCTAAGGAAGAGAAAATACATTTACAGTACTGTACTGTATTTGTCAATGTCACAAGTTTATGTCATCTGTTTACAAGATGAATTGTCTGTCAGTACCTACATCATATTGTCTTAAATGATACAAAACGCTATGGAGGTTATACGTATTACTAACACTAGACATCAAAAGTGAAAGAATAATGTGAAAAAAAAATTGCTATTTATTTACATGTGTAACGACTCATGCATTAATAAGGAAGCAGCAATGTGTTTGCTTTATGGTAGCCAAGTGTAATCGATAAAATTGCTTCACAGTAGCCTAGCCTGTATACTAATGAATAAATTGTTATAAAATGTTTATGGCATACAGTATTACAGTCATATTAATAATACAGCATTGGAAACATTGTTACATTTGAAAAAAAACACCTTACCTAGGAAAATAGGCTCATACACAGCTTCTCCAATTAGGAGAGACAGGCATACTGTATAGTAAGGTAATTCTTTGAAAGCAAAGTAATAAAACAGTAGAAAAACTAATAAGTTATTAATTTTATGTTAACTATCACTCACCTTATGCCTATGTAAGGACAGACTACTATCTACATATATTTATGCATTCACGACATCTCTAACTTTTTCTTAATTTTTTTTGCTTTTTCTAGGCTACATGGTTCATTGGTTTTTTTTCTTTTTTTTAGCAAATCTCCAAAAATTTTTCCAATATATTTACTGGAAAAATAGCCCACTGTAAGTGGGCCCATGCAGTTCAACCCCACGTTGTTCAAGGGTCGACTCTACTTACAAAGTTATCATAAATCATTACATATTTTTTTGAAGACTATTTTCCATCCAATGAATAGCTGAAAAGCTATACAGCAAAACATAAGATACTGTTAGAATCACTTTCATTTTAGGTGATTCTGACTCAGTCCATTCCTCTGCCCTCCCAGGTAAGACCACCTTAATAATTTTATTCCTAAAACTGCCACCTTACAATTCCTTTATGTACTTTATCATTTGGGATATTTTTAAATACAGTTTACATAAAATGGGTAGTAGGAGGTCATTGCTGGGCCCTTCTTGGTTGTCTCCAGCAGGCTGGTAAGCTCCCACAAGGCTATGTGTGCTCATCCCTTCTACTTCTGTCTCGTACATAGAAAAGTCTTCAAGGGCTTCCCTGGTGGCGCAGTGGTTGAGGGTCTGCCTACCGATGTAGGGGACACGGGTTCGTGCCCCGGTCCGGGAAGATCCCACGTGCCGCGGAGCGGCTGAGCCCGTGAGCCATGGCCACTGAGCCTGTGCCTCCAGAGCCTGTGCTCTGCAACGGGAGAGGCCACGGCAGTGAGAGGCCCGCGTACCGCAAAAAAAAAAAAAAAAAAAAGTCACCAAGAGCCAAGTGCCAGAAGCATGGAAGGAAGCAGTGACCCAGTGACAGCATTAAGTTCCCCCCACGCCACCTGAAACAGTGTGTGAGCCGGGTCAACACAACTTTGGAACAAATCCCCTTCAGCTCATCCCTCCAACCAGATAGCTATTTCTAAAGTCCCCCCAATCTCTCCATCCGCAACCCTCACAATTTGGAGCTGCCACCACACTCACAGGGGCTCCCAGAGAGACCGTGTGCTACAGGAGAAGAAGTCAGATTTGGACAAGTACATCTAATAGTTCCGACTGACTGATCAAGAAACAAATCTATTTCAATCAGTAGAACCCTTGGAGGCAAGGGATTAAAAACTCAGCCTGAAGAACAGAAGAAGGGAATTGATCAACACGTATAAATGAATAGTCCATGGGGAATGGCGAGAGCTCTCAACACGGCTGGGTCCATATACACACTCGCCAGGAGTCTTGATTTTTCTGTCTTCCGTGCTGGCTTCATTTCCAGCTGGCACTGTGCACATGGTAGCAAAGAGGGCCACCAGCAGCTGAAGGTTCTATGCTACCAGCTCAGAAACTCCAGCTGAGAGCTTACGCCTCTTTCCCAGTGGTTCTAGCAAAAGTCCTGAAATGGATTCTCATTGTCTAACTTAGATCACGTGCCCATCACTTAACCAGCCTCTGAGTTACGTGCTGGCTCCTGGAGCTAGGGGGTGGCACAGACCCCCTGCGGCACATGGACTGAGTGAGAAAGGGCATCCTCCAGAGCAAGGGGTCAGGGGGAAGGGTGTCGGAAATTCAGAAACCAAGGATAGCGCTAAACAGGAGGCTTAGTCATCCGAAACATATTCACCCCAGGCTTTGTCTGTTCTCAGTGCGGTGCCTACTCAGTGCTATTTCACAAAGAGTTGTTCCCAGTCAAGAATCCAAACACAATCAGCTCTTCGGGGCACCCCTGTGCTCCCTTCCAGGCACTGCCCTCCTAAGGGTAACCACTATCCTGCTTCTAACACCACAGATACATTTTACCTGTTATTACACTTCATGGATACAGCACTGCATGGAATGTGCTTTTATGACTGTGCATTTTTCCGTAGGTACATTAGACGTCAATAAAAAGTTTATTTTTTAAAAAAGAGCTGATTATGACATTTTCCTCACTTTACCAACATCAGAAACTGTGCAACTTTCAAGGACTTTCTCAGCTTTTTCAGAAACGGTCTTGTCTCCAAATGAAACAATCTCTTGGATAACAAATTCTTTCGGCATCTGCAGTAAACCACAGGTGGCCAAGGTCACAGGCAGTGGGGCCCATGCGAGGGGCTTGCTATGCCCTTCGGCCTCCTACCTGCTTCTGCACAGCCTTTCAGCCTGGGCTCTGTCTTCTCACGGCAGGGTGTTCGGGAAGACCCTTTGCTGTTCTTTGCATCTGGATGGCAGAGGTGAGCAGAGAGCAGCTGTCAACCAAGCAGTGGCCTGCCAGTAAGCCTGTGAAGGCTCGTGGGCAGAAGAGAGAGACGGCATTGCTGGGTCGCTCCAGAGCAGTGATTCAGGGACCCCTTAAAGAATGATGACACTTACAAACTCTGCCTTGCACCTCTCAACGCTGAAGCTCACCTGTGGATAAACCCCAAAAGTCTATGGATTCCAGGTGAAAACTTCTCTATAGGGCAGAACTAGAGCAAGCCAACAGGTGACACTGGCCACCCTTGGGAGGTAGGGTGTTCCTCTGCCCTAGAACTGTGCCTGCAGGGGATGGAGGGGCTTCTATAAGGTTTGTTATAGACAAGACTTCCTGGAATGGGTGAGAAGGTGGATTACATTATCTTTAAGGCTCTTTCTCAGGCTCTGATTTCATGATTCTAACAAAGCCCCTCTAATGGTCCTAACGGTAGACCAGAGGCTAGACCATCAATGTTAATTCCTCGAAACAAAACAAAACACGGAATTGCCATGTAACTGAGTAATTCCACTCCTAAGTATATACCCCAAAGAACTGAACACAGGCATTCAAACAAATAATGAATATTCTCAGCAGCACCATTCAACAGAGTCAAAAAGTAGAAACAACACAAATGTCCGTCGACAGATAAACAGATCAACAAAATGTTGTACGTCCATGCATGCAATGGCATAGTATTCAGCTTTAAAAAGGAATGAAGTTCCAACACATGCTCCAACACATGAATGAGCCTTGCAAACATTATGCTAGAAGAAGTCAGATACAAAAGGCCACAAATTGTATGATTCCATTTATATGAAATGTCCAGAAGAGTTGACTCTACAGACAGAGAGCAGATTAGCCGTTGCCAGGGGCCCGAGGTCGGGGTGCTGGGGTGATGGGAGTGCATGGGGAGTGACCGGTAATGGGTACAGAATCTCCTTCTGAGGGATGATGCAAGTGTTTGGGAACTAGATAGAGGTGATGGGGGCACAACATAATGAATGTACTCAGTGCCACCGAATTGTAATCTTATGTTACATGGATGTTACCTTAATAAAAAATAAATACACAGGGCTTCCCTGGTGGCGCAGCGGTTGAGAGCCCGCCTGCCGGTGCAGGGGACACGGGTTCGCGCCCCGGTCCGGGAGGATCCCACGTGCCGCGGAGCGGCTGGGCCCGTGAGCCGTGGCCGCTGAGCCTGTGCGTCCGGAGCCTGTGCTCCGCAACGGGAGAGGCCACAGCAGTGAGAGGCCCGCGTACACCCCCCGCCCAAAGATAAATAAATAAACAAACAAATAAATAAAACCAATGGTGAGTGAGCAGGCTCTGTGCTGCCCTGGGCTCCCAGGATGCCTGGCAAATATGGGGCCCCTCTCCATTCTCGGCCTCCTAACCGGGCCTGCCCAGCCCACAGTCATTTCCTGGCTTTGGAATTTTCAAGTAAAGCGTAAGAATAACAACGTCATCAAGAAAAACACCAGCCACCCTGAAAAGGCTCTTTACCCTCTAATACCCAACCTCCAGGCTAGAAACAGAAGAGGCAGATGTAAATTAACCCTTTCGAGCCAAAAGGGTAAGCATTTCAAGCCTGAAAACACCTTGGGAGGGAGAGCAAACAGAGGCTAGAGGATTTCCCCTAAACTCCAAATAAAGCAAAGGAATCCCCTCTAGTCCTATCATGGTTCACACAACCTCGCGAAGACACGCAGTACTTGAAGGCCTCAAAATCAACTATTTCGTTTAGGCAGATCCAGCAAATGGCTGGGTCACGAGAATCATCACCCAACTACCCACCCCACTGTTCCTTTAATCAAACCCTCTTCTGCCTTTGAGAGCAAGAATGCATCCATTTAACCCAGATACCCAAGTGACCCTCAGGTTTTACAATCATATAAAAGGTACATAATTTCATGGTCCATCCCATGACAAAGTCGGTGACTTTCTTATTTTGAGACTCATTCCAAGATACCCCTGAAAACACGGATCCCTGAGGTCTGTTGTATGGGATGACCACTCAGCCATTTACCAGGTAGAGATTGTGCCACCACCCCGATCCCAACTCCCTTACACACACACACACACACACACACACACACACACACACACACACCCCTATTTGTGGCTTGACTTCCTGGAGGAATTACTTCCTTAGCTGAACTGCCCTGCTTATAACAGCGGGGAGCTACCCTTTCATGTGGTCCAACTGAACAGAGATGCACTTGCATCAGAGTCACACGCCCCCGACGTTCACAGGTAGAGGTCCTGCAGAAAGAGCAACTGATGTAGGTGGCAGTACTTCTGGAGTACCTCGTCGAACAGCTGCTCTTCGTGGTGTCTAAAATTAGAGGGCAAACAAGAAATCATTCATCCCCGGAGCTAACTTGTAAGAGAGAATTTCCATTCCTTAAGAGGTATGAAGAGGTTTTACTCCTTCTCAACTAAATCTTGCTAGAAGTACAGAGGAATGGCAAAGAGTCACAGAGCAAATATTTATCAAGCACCAGCTCTGTGTATGACACCTGAGATGGAAAGAGTTACGAGATACACTCCTTGTCCTCTTAGAATGTAGAATTGCTCTGAGCGGACAAGACACGTATATTGAAAACAGATATAACCATTTTGTAAAAATACCTCTCAGGGGAAAAGAAATTATTCTTAAATTGATGGATGGATAAAAACAACTGGGGACAGACCTTGAAACCCTAACCTGACATTCCTTCCAGTGTAGTGGAAAACAAAGGACTTGAAAGAGGAACAATCTGAATTTGAATACCATCCCCATCCTGCACAGGCTGTGTCACCCTGACAAGATACTAAACCTTTCTAAGTCTCACTTTTTCCATCTGTAAAATGGGCATCATGCCACCTATTCTGCAGGGTGGTTGTGAGCATCCAATAAGGAACAAATTTCGGGCTTCCCTGGTGGCGCAGTGGTTGAGAGTCCGCCTGCCGATGCGGGGGACGCGGGTTCGTGCCCCGGTCCGGGAGGATCCCACGTGCCGCGGAGCGGCTGGGCCCGTGAGCCGTGGCCGCTGGGCCTGCGCGTCCGGAGCCTGTGCTCCGCAACGGGAGAGGCCACGACAGTGAGAGGCCCGCGTATCACAAAAAAAAAAAAGGAAACAAATTTAATAGAACATGGAAGATGTGCATTGTATAACAGCTATAATATAAATAGCACATGACAGAGAAATTAGTCAATAATACATTAAAATAGTCATGAATTGGAGGCTGAGTATGGGACATGCACTATCTAAATTAACCTTCCCAACAACTTTGTTATTAATCATCTTATAAATTACTTTATAAATTTAATTTCATAAACATTGCGTTTGTTAAGGCAAACTAATCTTTGCAGTCAAGGAGCCCGTAAATCTCTGAATTTTCCGAGGCTAGATAGAAAATGTAAAGAAGCATCATATCGGGTGTGGTCAACTAACATTGCCTTCCCACAACCCTTAGCGCTTGCCAAGCAGCCCCCAAAACAAGGGCCCTGCAATGCCCAGACAGTCAAGTGACTCACTTAAGTGGATTTGTGTTTTGTATTCAGCTTACAGTACACTCCTCTTCAAAATTCATTTTGTCCATCCCATTTACTGGACAATTACTTCTCTCAGGGCAATGGTTCTCAAAGAAGAGGAGGGATTTTGCCCCTTGGGGACATTTGGCGACCTCTGGAGACATACTTGGTTGTCACAAGTGTGTGTTTGTGGGGGGGTGGGGGCGGGTGAGTGGAGGCTGGTACTGGTGTCTAGTGGATGGAGGCCAGGGCATGCCTGCTGAGTATCTTGCAATGCCTGGGCCGGCCCCTCCTGCAAGGAGCCACTGAGGTTGAGAAACCTTGCCTTAGGGGCAGAGAGGGAATCTTAGATTTCCTTGTAGCCATAACACATGCCCAGAGGTAGTCAGAGACGGTTTCCCGGTTGGTCTTGTAGCGAGAGCCCAGCTTCATGGAATGCAGCCTTGCATGTTTACAGCGGGAGACGGTACTGGAGGAAAGAAGGATTTCAACCAACCTCGCTCTCGGAAGAGCCCAACTGACATGTCGCCAAAATGAAGAAATATAGCCCCAGTCAAGCCTCTTGAGTGTCAAGGTCAATGGCTACCCTTTGCAAGGAGGCTCTCAGCTGGCTCTTCAGTATCTGAATGGGGGATGTTTTGTGTGGCCAAACCTGTGGCCCGGGCCACAGTAGAAGGCACAGGGCCAAGCCTTACAGGGGACTGTCATCCCCAGGCTCAGGCCCACTCCTGCCCTGCACCCCATGATTTAAGGGGGTCCTCCTGATGTGCTGAAGGCACAGAAATTCGGTGCAGTCAACCTTTTTGATCTGGCTCTCCTTTCTCCAAGGCTACCCTTCTCGTCCTTAATGACACCTACCATATTGGGCAAAATCCTACTACGCCACACTTACGGTGGCGACAGGAAGGCACCGACGTCACCTCGGTGGCCTGAAAGAAAGCCTGGAGCGGGGGCCTCCACTCACATTCGACAGCTAAGGAAAGGAACGCTCAAGAGAGAGTGCTTCCCAGTTACACAGCAAGGGGGGTGGGAGTCTCCAAGGCTGAGCTTCTGCCTCCAAGTTCAGTGCTCTTTCCACTCCAGCACCCGCCACAGGGGAAGCCCATGGTGGCGGCCTGCTTTACTGCCTACTACTCATGCAGCAGGGAGCAGAGACCTGTGAGATGGGCTGCTCTCACTAAGCGGTGGGAGGTGCATCATCTGTATTCGGCTGCCATAGCTGAGCACGGGGTGGGAGAAGTACAAGCCAGCGAATCCCCCCCAGCATCCGGTGCAGGCAGGGGAGGGGGTGGCCTGTGAGGGAGAGGTCTCCTCCCAGGAGGGGAGAGCACTCCTCAAAGGCAGGGTGCGAAGAGGTCTGGCAGAGGACGTCAAGGTTCTAGATTGCTTCTTCCTTCATGAAACATTGATTGAGCATACTGGCCCAGATGCTACAGATACAGAGCCAGCAGGGCAGGTAAGAGCCCCACCTCCTGAGAACCGTAGATTCTAGGAGGAGAGAGAGAGGGTAAGTAAACCAGAAGAACACAGATGATTTAAAGAAACAAGAAACTGTAATCGGAAAGTACCAGGTTTGCGGGGAGCACTATTTAGACAGCAGATCAAGGAAATACGCTTGGGGAAAGCGCCATTTAAGCCGAGACCTGAATGGTAAGAAGAACCCAGCTCCCTAGAGAGGAGACAGCAGAAGCCTGTACAGACAGCAAGCAAGGGTCCCGAGTCAGGTATCTGAGGGCGTGCTTGAGGGACGACCGCTGAGGCTGCGATGGCAGGACGGGGGTGTAGTGGTATGAAGCTGGCCAGGGGCCCCCACAGGAAAGACCTTGAATTTTATCTAAGAGTACTGGGAAGCCAGCACTGGAAAGTCTTATGCAACAAAGAGACATCTGTGTTTTGCAATACCATTTGGCTACAGTGAGAAACGGGGACGAGAAAAGCCCAAGACTGGGAGCAGAGCACTGGTCAGGAAGCCTTGGTCCAGGCAGGAGACGGAGGGGCCATGCCTGGGACCAGCAGGGGAGAAGGGGACCATCTGAGCTGAGGATGGAGGCAGAGCCAGCAGGACTTGCTGACGGAAGGGGGTGGGGTGAGGGAGGCAGAAACCAAGGCCATTATCAAGTGATGCCAATTACCAAGATGGGAAAAAGCAGAGGAGAAAGAGATTTAGGGGAAGGGGGGGGCCTGTATTCCAACTCTCTAAACCAACCTTGGTCTTAAAAATATCCTCATTCTTAGCCTCCTTATTGTTATTAAATACTTGTTGACCAAATACAACATTAAGACGACACTGCTACCGACTCACTTTTAAGAAATCTAAGACTCACTTTTATGGAAAACGGGAAAAAAAATTGCAAAGCAAGTGTAATTTGACTGCTTTTGAGATTTTTCAAAAAGATAATGTATAAACATATAAATGCTAGTTATCAAGGGACTTGTACTTTCCACTTTATACTTTCCTTATTACTTTTTATAGCAACATTTTTTTTTTTTTTTTAGAAAGAATGAGTTACTCCTTTGAAATCAGGCTTTGTGTTTCCAGAAGGCCGCTCTGAAGATGCACAGCATATATCCTCCTGGAAGCCATAACCTATCAGGACATCTGAAGGGAGCAGAGTTGGGAAGGAAAAGGACACAAGCCAGGTCGATTATGCAGACAGCTCCAGGCAGGATGCCCTGAGCACCTTACAGCCAGCTCTCACAAGAGTCCACCACTAATGCATTCAGATTCCAACCTGCCTTTTCTTCTTTCTTTTTTTTTTTTTTGTGGTACGCGGGCCTCTCACTGTTGTGGCCTCTCCCGTTGCGGAGCACAGGCTGCGGACGCGCAGGCTCGGCGGCCACGGCTCACAGGCCCAGCCGCTCCGCGGCATGTGGGATCTTCCCGGACTGGGGCACGAACCCGTGTCATCTGCATTAGCAGGCGGACTCTCAACCGCTGCGCCACCAGGGAAGCTCACCTGCCTTTTCTTCTTGCTTCAACGGTTCTCATTTTTTAAACCTGGCCCACTCACTGTGGAGGTATGTTTAAAATCAGAGAGGGAGGATCTTTTTCTTATTTAGCTCCAAGCTGGCCCCCTTTTGCTTCAGCCCATCAAGATAAGCTCAGTCGTCAATCACCTCCTCCACGAAGCCTTCCATGACCATCCCAGGCGATTAACAACTTTTTTCCTGGTCTCCATCATACCACAAGGATGTCTTGATTATAGCATTTGTCCCATTAATTTTTAATATCCAGCAAGTCCCCTACATACGAACGAGTGCCATTCCGAGAGCACATTTGTGAGTCCAATTTGTTCGTAAGTCCAATTTGTTCGTAAGTCCAACAAGTTAGCCTAAGTACCCAACTAACACAATCGGCTGTCTAGTACTGTACTGTAATAGGTTTATAATACTTTTCACACAAATAATACATAAAAAAACAAACAAAAAATAAAGAAAACATTTTTAATCTTACAGTACAATATCTTGAAAAGTACAGTAGAACAGCATGACAGCTGGCATACAGGGGCTGGCACGCACGTTTGCATCTTTGAAAGTTTGCAGCTTGAAGGTTCGTATGTAGGGGAGTTACTGTACATCTGTTTCCTGCATTAGATGGGGAGTTTAGAGTGGACACCTGTCATGCTTTTTGTCTACCCAGAGCCTTTTGACACCTTTCCTATGTGTACAGAATTTCCCATCTAATGATTTTACATATTTTTAAGGTGAAAGGCAGAAACTTGTTTTCTCAGTTTCCCTTGCCAGCTGGGTACAGGCATGTGACCTGGGCTCTGCCAATCAGACGAAAGAGGCGTGAAGCAGCGGTTGCCTCGTGGAAGCCATTTTGGCAAAAGTGCCTGCAGACATCCAACTTTCAAAGACATCAACGGCAGAACCTTTTAAAGTAGTGTCTTGTGCTCAATGTCAAGCAGCGGTGCCCATCCACCAATAGGGGCAGAAGCATCTCCACTGCAGTAGTGCATTACACAGACTGGCCGCTTTGCTTCCAAGCCAGTTCTGCCTCTGCTGGAGCTTCTTTAATAAATTACTTCTCTGCTTAAACCAGGTAGAGTAGATTCTGCTGTTTGCAACCAAAGTTCTTAACTGATAACTGAGGTCCTCAAGGCAGGGGTGGAATGGATTCATTTCTCTATCACTCCTGTCTAGGAAAGTGTTGTGTACATTCCCCATCCACCTACCAGAATACTGATGTAAGCATTATTGACGGTGCAGATCAATTATGTTGAATAAATGAATAAATGGATGGAGACGCCAGACTGCAAGTGATTAGCCTCTCAAATCCCTATTCTTTCAGTGATCACTGAAGAGCGCTATTCCTTCTGTAAGCCTTCTACGAATTAGAGAAGACACACAGGAATATTGCTTCCCATAGCAATTCTCAAACCAGGCTTCTCTGGAATATTGGTGGTTTCCATTGCTAACACCGAATAATAGCGAGTGTGCCCCAATACATACAGAAAATTTATTTAGCACATGGAATTTGTCGGTTTCAGGGTTTTCACTCAGAAAGTTTGAAAACTCTGGCATCTGCTACTGTTTTGTCAGCAAGTACAATGGATGAAAAAATAGTTGAGCAAGTAAGCAAATACTACAGCAAAAACTCAAAACTGCTGGTCTGCTTAGTTCAACAATTTTCCTTCTTCCCATGTCCAATTTTTTCACTGGGATTTTAGATGGCACACTTAACACAGCATCCTCTTTTCTGCTAGTAAAGGTGCCCTTAGTTCATACAATGGAATCCACTGATTGATTCAACATGGTATTGTGAGTCAGCATAGCACTGACTCACAAATTCTTGGCCACCTGAATATCTTTGAGCGCTGCCGTTCTAATTTCCTGCCCCCATGCTCTCCTTCTGTTATAGGCTGAATTGTGTCCTCCCCAAATTCAGAGGATGAAGCCCTAATCCCCAGTACCTCAGAATGCAACGGAATTTGGAGACAGGTTCTTTAAAGAGATGATTTAGCTAAAATGAGGCCATTAGGGGGCCCTAATCCAATATGCCTGGTGTCCACATAAGAAGACATTTGGACACACCAGAAACAGAGACACCAGGGGCATGCAGGAAAAAGACCATCTGAGGACACAGAGAGAGAACACAGACACCTGCAAGCCGAGAAGAGAGGCCTCAGGAGAAGCCAAACCTGCCAACATATTGATCTTGACCTACCAGCCTGCAGAAGTGTGAGAAAATACATTTCTGTTGTTTAAGCCCCCAGCCTATGATAACTTGTTACAGCAGCACCAGCAAACAGCTACACCTTCCCCCGAGTTTCCCAGCCTCCAATCAGAGCTGCAAATGCACAGTGGAAGCTGTCCCGGGGCTCCCGGCCCTACCCTCCTCCTGCCCCATCGCCCTCTGCACCCCTAACTGGGAAGGCGGAGGAACAGATCCTGACTGCGCTGTGAGGCCCACAGGGCTCCTGACTCACAGCCCCTTTAGGGAGTCACCCCCTCATAGTGTAGATCGTGCCTTCCTCCCCGTGCTCTTTTGTGGTGGCACAAATACAGTGGAGAGGAGTGACCTTTAAATTCTGCGGGTGTGACTGAGTTACACAGAGGAGCTGACAGCACGGTCTGCGGCACCAGGCCCCTCTGGGAGGCCCTGGGGGAACTAGGGCTCGGGATGGGGAGAAACACACAAAGAGGAGGCGGGAGGGGCCCGGGACAAACTGTCTACCTCAAAATTGTCTCTGGCCTTGTGCTGGCTCCAGGCCCCCGCCAGAGACAGTGGTTTCTGGGGCGAAGCGAGCATTTTATTTCTTTTGGCCATGCCATGTGGCAGCTGGGGTCTTAGTTCCCCGACCAGGGATCGAACCCGTGCCCCCTGCAGTGGAAGCGTGGAGTCTTAACCACTGGACTGCCAGGGAGAGAGCTTTTTTTTTTTTTTTTTAACATCTTTATTGGAGTATAATTGTTTTACAATGGTGTGTTAGTTTCTGCTCTACAGAGAGAGCATTTTATTTTATTTTATTTTTTGTGGTACGTGGGCCTCTCACTGTTGTGGCCTCTCCCGCTGCGGAGCACAGGCTCCGGACGCGCAGGCTCAGCGGCCATGGCTCACGGGCCCAGCCGCTCCGCGGCATGTGGGATCTTCCCAGACTGGGGCACGAACCCGTGTCCCCCGCATCGGCAGGCGGACTCCCAACCACTGCGCCACCAGGGAAGCCCGAGAGAGCATTTTAAAACTGAGTCTTTGGGTGGTTAGGGCCCTGGTGGGCAGAGAGGCTCTCACCTTAACTGCGGGGTGCCCCCTGCCACTTCTCCCCTCCCGGGGGCCCGCCACGGCCGGGGCAGCTGCTCTGCACAAGCGCCCAGGCTCTGCTGCGTAACAGAGGACACAGACAGGAATCGGGGCGGGAGGCACCTATCCGGGCCCTCTGAGCAGGCCTCTAGAAGGGGCGGCTGGGGAAGTTGGAAGGCAGTGGTTTTCCTTCAGTGAAGTCACACAGTGTCTCTCTTGGCAGTCAGCAGAGATGGAGAAGAAGGGCCAGGCTGGGCAATAGCTTTAGAGGAAAGAGTGAGCAGAGCCTGATGCCTGGGGGTGAAGGGGTGGGGAGGCGCGGACAGGGAGGAGCTCGGGCCACTCAGGTCCAGCCTTAAAAGGCCAGGTGGGCCATGAGGTCATTCTCTGGCATCAGGGACTCTAGGAGTAGTTTTGGAGATGACCGTAGCTTTTATTATGGCAATTATAATGTTATAATAAGTATAGGTCTCCTTCTCCAACTAGACTGGATACTTCTTGAGGTTAGAAACATTCAGTGCATTTCAGGCACTGAAACTACAGCACCTAAGACACTGTACAGACAGCGTTTCCGGCACTTCTCCTTACTCCAGGCTGGAATCCGGAGCATCCATTCAGCACTTATGTAACATTAGTTGAGGGCCACCACGCATCCAGGACTGGATCGAGTACTGTGCTGGCTCTGGAATTGCAAAGGCCGGACATGCAGCTGGCACTTAATACATGTTCATTGTCTCTTGGGTAAAATATTTTGAAGGATGATATATTAACCGTAGTTTAAATTTTTCTGTATTCCTGATGCTCTGGCATCTGGGGGCTCGCTGACTTGGGAGAGACTGCCCCTCCCAGGGCTAGCCAACTGCTAGAGATCGCAAACCACCAGGCTTCTAGCACACTTTTCATATGCAAACCAACCAGTCCAGAGCCCACATCTCCCAACTACCTACTTCATCAAGCTCTCACACACGACCCCTGCTCAAATCACCCCAGAACCTCCTCCCTCCAGTCGTAGCAATCAACTTGGGGCATTCCCTAAACCATGGGGCCTGCCAAAATCATTCAAACTAGCCAATCCTAAACCTGCTTAGGCTGCGTCACCCAATCCTTCCCACAAACATCACAATAAAAAGGATTTACCCACACTTTCTCGTCACCCTCCTTCTGCCTCCTGACCAACCCTGGTGCTTCCCCGTGTGGCCCCGTGTGGCGTGGTGTGCCTTCCGTTTCCAGGAATCTGTGCGTCTAAATTTCCACCACAACAGTCACTTCTGTGTCTGCGTGTCTTACCATGCATGATTAAAGCGAATTTCGGGTACATTTTTAAACAGATGGTTAAATGTGAACAAGCATTCAGTAACTGTAAATTAACAACTGATTCCTTCCAAGCAGTGCAAAGTACATCTTCTTCAAAAGAGAGGAAAGAGGTGTTACTTCTATCCATCATCATGTTAAAATTGTATGGAAGTGAGAGAGGAAGCTAGTGTTGGGAGATGGGCCAGTCCATACACAGTCAGTCCCCAGACTAATGTGAGGTCAGGATTTGGGACAAGAATGAAAGGCAAAGAAAGCAGAAGATGCTTTTTCACCATACACTGTGCAGAGCCTCGCACAGGCTGGGAGGACAAAGGAAAATCCAGTTAACACTTGCTGCATCAAACTCAAGACCCTAACTTTCCAGGAATGATGTTATTAAAGCCATGCAAACCAACAAAGCAAGGAGACAAAGGAAGCATCTCTTTCATGATGTTTATTTCTTAATGATGCTACCAGAAGCTCCCATTAATCCAGAGAGATGACATGAGATCATGGGTACACGAAGCCTGTGGCACAACATCTGGTATCCAGTGAACACTCAACAAATTACAGCCGTCATTGATGATGTTCTTAGCAATTGGCAGATCGGATTCCCTGAGTGGCTTTTCTAATAAACAATATTTAGATCGCCAGGTATCAAAAAGACAATAAAATGAAATTCATTCAGCATTATGGCTGGGCTGCACATAATTTCGCCTTCCTCTGATGCTTTTCACGATTCAGAATATACTTTAAGATCTCACCCTCCTTCCAACATATCATGAATAACATTCATTGCCTCTATATCTTAATGATCATAAAACCTATCCTGATTATTTGTGGTTGCTGGATGTACACAAGGTGACTCAGCAGGCATGCAGGGAAACCACAGAATCACTGGACCAGGAAGAAGTGTGATTTACCCATGGGGCCTCTGCAGAGCTATGACCCTTCTCAGGGATACCAGCCGTGTGTGAGTTTATCTCCAGGGAGGAACCAAACTAATCTTGAAGAAATGCTATAAAGTCCTCTCTACTAGACACCCGACAAGAACAGACAGGAAACAGGTATCTAAGAGTCCTGCTCAAAATTGGATATTGACTTTTTCCTCCTCACCCCACCCACCCATGAATCAACCCAGGTTCCACAGAATTAGGTAATTTATTAGAAATAAAGTAACCTTAAAAAAAAAAAAAAGAAATAAAGTAACCTAAATTACGATGTCTGCTTCTTCACATTTGTCTCTAGGGATTCTATATGTGCCGATGAACCCAGACACAGCAATACACAACTCAGAGGAATTTTGCCAAATCCACTTTCTCAGTTTTGCGCTCCAGGTATGGGAGCATAAGCACCTGATAAGCACTGACCCTCCGGAGGCAAGAAGGAACAAAATCTTTCCTCGGGAGGCATGAGGTTGAAAAACAGGGAAGCTTTATCACCCACTCCCATTCCCACAAGACTTCCCAAAGCTTCTCTCGCCACCTCCATCACACTATTTGCTTCTCTGCAGTCTTGACACATCCCCCATTCACCTACCAGAATACTGACTTAAGCATTTTCAGACTGATAATTCAAACAACAGGCAATAATAAGGACCAAGGGAGCTTAGATGCACGTGGAAGCCGTGGGCATGTCATCAGGAATTACTTGTGCAGAAGCGCAGCCACCCAAAAACCTCAGCCAGAACCAGCACCTGGGGCCACGGGACCAACAGCTCTGCTTTGGCCCTGGCTAAATACCCTTGTTTCCAATCCAGGCAAACTCTCCTGGCAAAACCCACAGCTGAGCCTGTGGGTATTAACCCATTTCTACCATCGATGCCTGTTCGCAAGGAAATATAGACACAATATATTCAAATTCTCTCCAAATGCTCATCTTAAGTCACTACCATCAGAAGAAATGCCAAGTTACTTCTTGGGAGCTGTAAGGAAGGATACCAGGACATAGAAGAACCAGACCTTGACTTCAGTTACCTAAAAGCCTAGTTAGGAATAATTAGTATGCAGATGAAAAAGTAATTAACAATGCATGGTAGCATCTAACGGTGGAAATTCACTCAGCCTAAATGTATAGAAATCTAGAAACTAGGGCAGTCCAGCAAAGCTTGGAGGAGGAAGACCTTGAAGGCCAAGAAAGTCGCAGGCAACCACTAAGAAGGAGAGGAGCCCTGCAAATGGGGGCATGTGGGAGAGCCCACGGCAAGTTCAGAGGCCAATCCCTATACCTCTCTCCCTTCTGGTAAGAGCACGGCACAGTCAGACCCCGGGAGAGAATAAATCTCCATGGCACAAGTGATGCCATCCTCCACTCCACACCCAAGGCAGACACAACCAATGTATCACAGCACTGAGCCTTGATGTGGTCTCAGAGCCCTTCTCGACACTGTGCTCCAGGAAACACTAACAGTCAATCAGAGCTGGCACTCATGATAGAAATCGTTTCTCCCTCCCTGAGAGGGAACGGGGTAAACCCTGGCTGGGTGAGGAATTCCGGGGCTGGGCGTGTCGGGCTCACTGAGTCAGGATGGCTTCCTGGACGTAAGAAGGAAAGAGCTGTCGTTACATCTTACTCCCAGAGCCAGAAGGAGGTCTGATCTTGAGGGGCAGCTACACTGACATGCTTGCAACCACAAAGGCCTTCTGGGCGTCATTACCCCTGATGTGATCCCAGGATCCAAATCCTCCCAAACGGGCCTTACAGTAGCTTATCCCCAAAGAGAGCTAGTCTGTTCCTCCATCCCTTTGAATCTGAGCTGCTCCGAGACTGCTCAGTGGAATATGGCAGAAATGGCACTGTGCCAGTTCTGGTTTTGTTTTTTGAAAGGAAGAAATAAATCTATATTTAAATGTAAATAAATTTTTTCATAGGAAAATCCCAAATGATATATATATAATACTCTCGGAAATAATAACAAAAATTTGAAAATTTGTTAGATATAAAATCAATATAAAAAGAAACTACAGGGCTTCCCTGGTGGCGCAGTGGTTGAGAATCCGCCTGCCGATGCAGGGGACGCGGGTTCGTGCCCCGGTCCGGGAGGATCCCACATGCCGCGGAGCAGCTGGGCCCGTGAGCCGTGGCCGCTGAGCCTGCGCGTCCGGAGCCTGTGCTCCGCAACGGGAGAGGCCACAACAGTGAGGCCCGCATACCACACAAAAAAAAAAAAAAAAAAAAAAAAGAAACTACATATATCATCAGTAAGCAGTTAAAACATTCTCCAACAATACAATTTTAATACTATCATGATATATCAATACTAATTTTTAAAATTTTTTCATTAGAGTCTAGCTGCTTTACAACACTGCGTTAGTTTCTGCTGTACAGCAAAGTGAATCAGTTATATGTATAAATATATCTCCTCTTTTTTAGATCTCCTTCCCATTTAGGTCACTACCACTGTGCCAGTTCTGGTCCCAACCTTTATGAGGATTTGCAGTTTCCTCCTCCTGTCTCTCTCTCCCTCCCTCTCTCTCTCTCTCTCTTTCTCTCTCTTGGGAGCCCAGAGCCATCACATGAGAAATCTGGTGACCCTGCTAAAAAGACCACGTGGAGAGACCAGACGGAGAGGAAGAAGCTCTGGGACTATAATGGAGAAAGAGACAGGAGCCAAGCATCCCAGTTGAACCCAGCCTTGCAGCTCTGCCCTGCCAAGGTCTTGACACAAGAGGGAACCCTCCCTAGACCAGCCCAGCCATGAACTGAATCCCACACCAAAGGATCCAAGTCAATGCCACGTAGAGCAGAAAACGGCCCAGATAAATTCTGCCCAAATTCCTGGCCCGAAGAATCATAAACAATAAAATGATTGCTCTCTTAAGCCACCAAATGTGGAGTAGATTGTACCACAACAAGTGATAACCAGGATCATCTGTGCACGGGCCCCACTCCACAGGCAGCTGAAATCCTTCT
The DNA here is from genome assembly GCF_026419965.1 of Kogia breviceps. Lineage (NCBI taxonomy): Eukaryota > Metazoa > Chordata > Mammalia > Artiodactyla > Physeteridae > Kogia > Kogia breviceps. Next base: position 25,755,238 of record NC_081313.1, on the reverse strand, counting down.
CAGGGCTCTGGGCTCCGGTACTACTCCCTGCAAGTCCTCTGGGCCTGACCACATCCAAGACAAGTCAGGGCACTGCATTCTGGAGCAAGACGCCACACTCCTGATTACCCACAGCCTTGGCTTCAGCTCCCTGCCCACTTCTGTCCTTGAAGTCAACATGTACAATTTCTGAAGAACCCAAGTTAATCACTGACCTCAAGTCTCCAAAGTTCAAGGGTTGCCCATTCCTTGTTCTTCTTTAAAAGACATAAAGGACAAATTCTCTTCCTTCTGAGCCTGGTGCCTTGGAGAGCTGCAGCTTCGGCTACGGACTGGAGAACGTGTGAGTTCAGATCTGCCAAGGAAAGCCTGCAAGTCGGCTGTAGATGACCTTCACCTGCTCCAGCCACGGGGTCATCATGCAGCAGGGATGCACCTGGCCTACTGAAGCTCAGTGCCGCCCAAAAGCTCACAAGGTCCAACCAGCTCATTTGGCAGAAGACAGAGGCCTGAAGAGGAGGTGTGGCTTGTTCTGGGTCAAAGAGGAAGTCAGTACGACTGCAGCCAGACACCAGGCCCTGAGTCAGTTCAGGAGTGACCCACGAGCTCCCAGTAGAGACGGCCTTGGGAAAGAGGCCCTCAGCCTCAAGGAAATACTTCCTTACCATGCCCTCTGGTTCGTGGTGGCCTCTGCACCATCCTTTAAACCACTCTTGGTTTAAGGCACATGTGCAGAGTCAAGCACAGGTTTGTGTCTGCTTTGGGGTCTCTCTCCAAGAGCTCCAGGAAAGTTGCACCACGGGCAAGAGCAAAAAGCCCCTCTCTTCTATATTTAACTCCTTCCCATCCCCCAACACACACACACACACACACACACACACACACACACACACACGGTATCTCCACGTACAGCACGTTTTCTGGTTCCGTGGTGTGCGTGTGGACTCTCTGCCTTTTAATTTGGTTGAATTGCATATTCTCTTGCAAAGCCACAAAGGTTGAACTTTACTGGTTCCTGTTTTAGCAAAAAGGGCAAATTCAGATCCCTCTATCCATACCTGTCTACGCATATCCATCTACTGATGAACATCCTGCATAAACCCTATACCTGCAAATAATCTTTGCTGCTCTGACCCCAACTTGAATACTAAGTCTTGGAGGTGTCCCAGACAGACTCAGCAGGTTGGAAGAGCTCCTTAAACAATCGTTATTTTCACAAGGCATCGTTGTAACCTGTACTTTTGATGACCAACAATGATGTCCTACATGCCAGATGCTCTCTTAGGTGCTCTGCAAATGGATTATCTCCTTTAGTTTTTATTTATTTATTTATTTATTTTTACAGTTAAAAGATCTTTTTTTTTCTTATTTTAACATCTTTATTTGAGTATAACTGTTTTACAATAGTGTGTTAGTTTCTCCTTTACAACAAAGTGAATCAGTTATACATATACATATGTTCCCATAACTCTTCCCTCTTGCGTCACCCTCCCTCCCACCCTCCCTATCCCACCCCTCTAGGTGGTCACAAAGCACAGAGGTGAACTCCCTGTGCTATGCTGCAGCTTCCCACTAGCTATCTAATTTACATTTGGTAGTGTCCCTGCCACTCTCTCACATCGTCACAGCTTACCCTTCCCCCTCCCCATATCCTCAAGTCCATGCTCTAGTAGGTCTGTGTTTATTATCTCCTTTAAAAAACCCCCTCCACAATCTGAGGAGGGAGGTTCTGTTATCTCTATTCTTTATAGATGAGGAAACTGGTGCTCAAAGAAGTTTAGAAACAAGCTCGAAGTGACCGGAAATTCAGCTGCAGAGCTGGAATTTGAACAGAAGTCCAGCCAACTCCAAAGTCCATGTTCCAAACCACCATACTGCATTGCTTTATATGTATATAAACGTATCTCCATATGGTTCATTAGTGTAATTCATTCCAAACATATAAAACCATCACCCATATGACAGTCTCAGAGTGGTACTGCGACCACAAAACTACAGTCCTGCAACCAAAGGGGAAATGCAAATAGTTCACGTTCTTTTTTTAAAAAAAAATTAAGATATCGTTGATGTATAACATTATATTAGCTTCGGGTATACAGCAAATGATTTGGTATTTGTGTGTACTGTGAAATGTACTTCATGATCTTTGCATGCATTTCTTCAAACATCATGGAAGAATTTTGTAGACCATAGCTATGTTTCCTAGAATCTCCCTCTTACCTCTAAGCCATTTCCTTCACATGCTGTTCCTGCACTACTCTCTTCAAGATTTTTCCCAAATATCCTTCCCCAGATACAAACAGAACTCAAAGAGAGCAGCTGTAACCTTGTGGACACTCTCCCAAAGTGGCTCATGTTTGACTGGTTTTGAAGGAAATGTTGCGATGTGACTTCCTTTATGGCTTTGGGAAAGATACTGGAGGAAGCTCGGGGGTGCCCTGTCCCAGGCATGAATCCCCTAAGGGAAAACCTGTTCATGACCAGCCTGGCCTTAACCCTTACAAAGACCTAAGAAAAGGGAAGGCAGGGCACTCCAGAAGGTGGGCCAGAAGAAAATGAGCTGCAACTCTCCTGGGGAGGGAGGACGAATGGGAGAAAGGCTGGGGACACATCCAATTAATTTTTGTTCTGCCATATTTACATTCTGGGCTTGTTTATCTCATTGGTTGGTTGATTGATTTTCCAAACATAGAGTCTATAGTGATAATCCCATGAAAACTCAGGAATATATAAACCCACAGGAGCTTTGGCATAGGTTTTGTACACTGGCTTCCTTAAAAGGGAAAAAGGAGCTCTCATCCATTTAATAGCAGTGCAAGCTAAAAAATGGTTTTCCATTGAAAGACTTATTTTTACAATCAGTAAATACTTTTTTTTTTTTTCTGGCTGCACCATGTGGCTTGTGGGATCTTAGCTCCCTGACCAGGGACTGAACCTGGGCCCCAACAGTGAAAGCGCCGAGACCTAACCACTGGACAGTCAGGGAATTCCCCTAAATACTTCCTTTAAAAACAGAAAGAGTTGGTATATATGTAAGTTGTTAAAAGAGTAAATGCTAAGAGTTCTCACCACAAGGAAAAATATTTTTCTTTTTTTTGGAATTTATAGGAGATAATAGATGTTAACTAAACTTACTGTGGTAATCATTTCACAATACATGTAAGGCAAATCATTATGCTGTACACCTTAAACTTACACAGTTCTATATGTCGACTACATCTCAATTTTTTTAGAAAGAAAAAAGGGGAGAAAAAAACAAAAGAGTTAAATTTTCCTAGGTCTTATTACTATCTAAAACTCATGATTTTAGAAGATGGAGTCAAATTGGTACAATTATTCCTATGACTTCTTGGAAAACATCATGGAATGCCTATTATCTTTTTTTTTTTTTTTTTTTTCGGTACGCGGGCCTCTCACTGTTGTGGCCTCTCCCGTTGCGGAGCACAGGCTCCGGACGCGCAGGCTCAGCGGCCATGGCTCACGGGCCCAACAGCTCCGCGGCATGTGGGATCCTCCCGGACCGGGGCACGAACCCGTGTCCCCTGCATCGGCAGGCGGACTCTCAACCACTACGCCACCAGGGAAGCCCCCTATTATCTTTTTACCATAATCATTTAAAAATAATTGGTGGCGCATCCCTGGTGGCCCAGTGGTTGAGAATCTACCTGCCGATGCAGGGGATACGGGTTTGAGCCCTGGTCTGGGAAGATCCCACATGCCGTGGAGCAACTGGGCCTGTGAGCCACAACCACTAAGCCTGTGCGTCTGGAGCCTGTGCTCCGGAACAAGAGAGGCCATGACAGTGAGAGGCCTGCGCACTGCAATGAAGAGCGGCCCCCTCTTGCCACAACTAGAGAAAGCTCTCGCGCAGAAACTAAGACCCAACACAGTCAAAAATAAATCAATAAATAAATTTATTTATTTTTTAAAAAATAAAAAAAATTTTTTAAATAAAAATAATTGGTGAAAATTGCCAAGGCCATCAGGACTCACATTTAGAAAATGAGGGTTGGAAGGAGAAGATCCAAGCTAAGGAATTTCCTTAATGTCTTATCAAAGAAGAGGTTAGGCCTGAGCTGTAGGTGACCCCAGTGTGACCTTGGCCTGACACCTGGGTGAAAGCCCAGACTCAGGCCCACCATGAGGCACAATTCTAGGGAAGGACTCTCACTCCCTTGAGTTGATCAGTGTACACCCTGTACAGGGGAGCCCAACTTTACAAATAGATAATGATTTTCAGAGACAGCATTTCCTCTTATGACAAAACAGAAGCATCAATTTCGCTGTAAAAATAGATTTGGGGGCTACAGAAGTTAGTTGAGAAAGCATAAACATAGTCCAAGCCCAGAAGAGCCAAAGAAAAACACAGGCCCAGGCTCCTGCCACGTGGCCCCTCCCCCAAGACACCAGTCTCCCACGGGCCGTTTATGGCTGGGACCAGATGTTGTAAATGAGGGGTGTGCCGTGACTCCAGCTGTCCCCCTACCATCTACCCCACAATGTGCAATTTTAATTTATAATTGTGGGTGAGCTATATCTGTACTCAGAGTGGGGCAGGGAGGGGCCATGGCGGGGGTCGGGGATGGTGGTATAGAGGGACTTAGATAAATAAATTGCAAAAGAAGAGTGAAAAATGCCAGACCAAAATTGGAGAGATTGAACGGGGCTGGTTCAGACTATATGAGCATGCCCTGCTCTGCCGCCCCAGCTTGAACTGTTACATCCCGCTGAGGAAGAGGGCTGCTGTGAGCTGCTGTTACTACCACGGTGGGGTCGGGACAGCTCTCAGATATGCGAGGACAGACTGATGATTATCTTTCAGTTATCTTTATTTTATATAAAGATACATAAATTATCTTTTATTTTATTTCAATTACATTTTCAATGATCTTCAATTATGTTATATTATCTTTTCAATTACCTTTTATTTTAATTCAATTATATTTTATTTCAATTATATTTTACTTTATTTTACTGTAATTTACTATTTTATTTTATTTTTTCACTGTATTCTATTCTGTAATTGTAGAGTTATGTACCTGTGTGTACATGTACTACCTATTTTTTTTTTAATTTAATTTTATTAATATTTTTATGTAGCAGGTTCTTATTAGTCATCTATTTTATACATATTAGTGGATATATGTCAATCCCAATCTCCCAGTTCATCCCACCATCACCACCACCACTTCCCCTGCTTTCTCCCCTTGGTGTCCCTACGTTTGTTCTCTACATCTGTGTCTCTATTTCTGCCTTTCAAGTAGGTTCATCTGTACCATCTTTCTAGATTCCACATATATGCATTAATATACGATAGTTGTTTTTCTCTTTCTGACTTACTTCACTCTGTATGAGTCTCTAGGTCCATCCACTTTTCTACAAATGACCCAATTTCAATCCTTTTTATGCCTGAGTAATATTCCATTGTATATATGTACCACATCTTCTTTATCCATTTGTCTGTTGATGGGCATTTAGGTTGCTTCCATGACCTGGCTATTGTAAATAGTGCTGCAATGAACATTGGGGTGCATGTGTCTTTTTGAATTATGGTTTTCTCTGGGTATATGCCCAGTGGTGGGATTGCTGGGTCATATGGTAGTTCTATTTTTAGTTTTTTGTTTTTTTTTTTTTTTTTTTTTTTTTTTTTTGGTATGCGGGCCTCACTGTTGTGGCCTCTCCCTTGCGGAGCACAGGCTCCGGACGCGCAGGCTCAGCGGCCATGGCTCACGGGCCCAGCCGCTCCGCGGCATGTGGGATCTTCCCAGACCGGGGCACGAACCCGTGTCCCCTGCATCGGCAGGCGGACTCTCAACCACTGCACCACCAGGGAAGCCCTATTTTTAGTTTTTTAAGTAACCTCCATACTGTTCTCCATAGTGGCTGTATCAATTTACATTCCCACCAACAGGGCAAGAGGGTTCCCTTTTCTCTACACCCTCTCCAGCATTTGTTGTTTGTAGATTTTCTGAAGCTGCCCATTCTAACCAGTGTGAGGTGATACCTGATTGTAGTTTTGATTTGCATTTCTCTAATGATTAGTGATGCTGAGCAGCTTTTCATGTGTCTCTTGGCCATCTGTATGTCTTCTTTGGACAAATGGCTATTTAGGTCTTTTGCTCATTTTTTGATTGGGTTCTTTGTTTTTTTAATACCGAGCTGCATGGAATGTTTATATATTTTGAAGATTAATCCTTTGTCCGTTGATTTGTTTGCAAATATTTTCTCCCATTCTGAGAGTTGTCTTTTCATCTTGTTTATAGTTTCCTTTGCTGTGCAAAAGCTTTTAAGTTTCATTAGGTCTCATTTGTTTATTTTTCCTTTTATTTCCATTACTCTAGGAGGCGGGTCAAAAAAGATCTTGTGGTGATTTATTGCAAAGAGCGTTCTTCCTATGCTTTCTTCTAAGAGTTTTATAGTATCTGATCTTAAATTTAGGTTTTTAATCCATTTTGAGTTTATTTTTGTGTATGGAGTTAGGGAGTATTCTAATTTCATCATTTTACATGTAGCTGTCCAGTTTTCCCAGCACCACTTATTGAAGAGACTATCTTTACTCCATTGTATATCCTTACCTCCTTTGTCATAGATAAGTTGACCATATGTGCATGGGCAGGGAGCTGAGGCTCAGGCTTCAGAGATCAGATCCAAGGGAGGGGACTGGGGTTGGCTGAGTGAACACAGCCTGAAGGGGGCTAGTGCACCACAGCTAGCTGGGAGGGAGTCCAGGAAAAACTATGGACCTGCCTAAGAGGTAAGAGACCATTGTTTTGGGGTGCACGAGGAGAGGGGTTTCCTTCCCTGTCTGCCCACAGAAGGCAGAGCACCGCCTAAATGAGCTCCAGAGATGGGAGCGAGCCGTGGCTATCAGCTTGGACACCACAGACGGGCATGAAACTCTAACACTGCTGCTGCAGCCACCAAGAATCCCGTGTGCAAGCACAGGTCATGATCCACACCTCCTGCCCCAGGGAGCCTGTGCAGTCTGCCACTACCAGGGTGCCGTGATCCAGGGACAACTTCCCTGGGAGAACACACGGGGTGCCTCAGGCTGTTGCAACATCACGTTGGCCCATGCCGTCACAAGCTTGCCCCACATTCCAATTATAACTACCGTACCCCTCCCTCTCCCTGGCCTAAGTGAGCCAGAGCCCCCCAGTCGGCCACTGCTTTAACCCCATCCTTTCTGGGTGGGGAACAGAAGCCTGAGGGCAACCTACATGCAGAGGTGGGGCCAAAACCAAAGCTGAACCCCAGGAGCTGTGCAAACAAAGAGGAGAAATGGAAATCTCTCCCAGAAGCTTCAAGAACAGTGGATTAAATCCCCACAATCAACTTGTGGTACCCTGCATCTGTGGAATACCTGAACAGAAAACAAATCAACCCAAAATTGAGGTGGTGGACTTTGGGGGCAACTGTAGACTTGGGGTTTGCTGTCTGTGACTGACTTGTTTCTGATTTTTATGTTTATCTTAGTATAGTTTTTAGTGCTTGTTATCATTGGTGGATTTGTTTATTAGTTTGGTTGCTCTATTCTTTTTTTAAATTATTGTTACTTTATAAATTTTTTAATTTTAATATTTTATTTTATTTTATTTTTCTTTCTTTTCTTTTCCCCTTTTCTTCTGAGCCATGTGGCTTACAGGGTCTTGGTGCTCCAGGCTGGTTTCAGGCATGAACCTCTGAGGTGGGAGAGCTGAGTTCAGGATATTGGACCACCAGAGACCTCCCGGTGCCAACTAATAACAATTGGAAAGATCTCTCCCAGAGATCTCCATATCAATGCAAACACTCAGCTCCACCCAATGGCCAGCAAGCTCCAGTGCTGGATGCCCGATGCTAAACAACTAGCCAGCCAGGAACACAAACACTCCCATTAGTAGCGAGGCTGCCTAAAACCATACTAAGTTCACAGACACGCCAAAACACATGACCAGATGCAGTCCTGCTCACCAGAAACACAAGATCCAGCCCCACCCACCAGAACACAGGCAGCAGTCCCCTCCACCCGTAAGCCTACATGAGCCACTGAACCAACCTTACCCACTGGGGGAAGACACTGAAAACAACAGGAACTATGAACCTGTAGGCTGAGAAAAGGCGACCCCACACACAGTAAGTTAAACAAAATGAGAAGACAGATAAATGTGCATCAGATGAAGGAGCAAGGTAAAAACCCACCAGACCAAACAAATTAAAAGGAAATAGGCAGTCTACCTCAAAAAGAATTCAAAGTAATGATAGTAATGATGATCCAACATCTTGGAAATAGAATGGAGAAAATACAAGAAACGTTTAAAAAGGAACTAGAACTAAAGAGCAAAAAAACAATGATGAACAGCACAAAAAATGAAATTAAAAATTCTCTAGAAGGAATCAATAGCAGGATAACTGAGGGAGAAGGACAGATAAGTGACCTGGAAGATAAAATAGTGGAAATAACTACCACAGAGAAGAATAAATAAAAAAGAATGAAAAGAATTGAGGACAGTCTCAGAGACCTCAGGGACAACATTAAACACACCAACATTCGAATTATAGGGGTCCCAGAAAAAGAGAAAAAGAAAGTGTCAGAGAAAATATTTCAAGAGATTATAGTTGAAAATCCCTAACATGGGAAAGGAAATAGTCAATAAAGGCCAGAAAATGCAGAGTCCCATACAGGATAAATCCAAGGAGAAACACACCAAGAAACATATTAATCAAACTATCAAAAATAAAACACAAAGAAAAAGTATTAAAAGCAGCAAGGGAGAAGCAACAAATAACATATAAGGTAATCCCCATAAGGTTAACAGCTGATCTTTCAGCAGAAACTCTGCAAGCCAGAAGAGAGTGGCAGGACATATTTGAAGTGATGAATGGGAAAAACCTACAACCAAGATTACTCTACCCAGCACGGATCTCATTCAAATTCAATGGAGAAATTAAAAACTTTACAGACAAGCAAAAGTTAAGAGAATTCAGCACCACCAAACCAGCTCTACAAAAAAATGCTAAAGAAACTTCTCTAGGCAGGAAACACAAGAGAAGGAAAAAACCTACAGAAACAAACTCAAAACAATTAAAAAATGGTAATGGGAACATACATATCAATAATAACCTTAAATGTAAATGGATTAAATGCCCCAACCAAAAGACATAGACTGGTGAATGGATACAAAAACAAGACCCATATATATGCTGTATACAAGAGACGCACTTCAGACCTAGGGACACATACAGACTGAAAGTGAGGGGATGGAAAAAGATATTCCATGCAAATGGAAATCAAAAGAAAGCTGGAGTAGCAATTCTCATATCAGACAAAATAGACTATTACAAGAGACAAGAAGGACATTACATAATGATCAAGGGATCAATCCAAGAAGAAGATTTAACAATTGTAATATTTATGCACCCAACATAGGAGCACCTCAATACATAATGCAAATGCTAACAGCCATAAAAGGGGCAATTGACCGTAATACAATAAGAGTAGGGGACTTTAACACCCCAGTTTCACCAATGGACAGATCATCCAAAATGAAAATAAATAAGGAAACACAAGCTTTAAATGACACATTAGACAAGATGGACTTGGTTGATATTTATAGGACATTACATCCAAAAACAACAGAATACACTTTCTTCTCAACTGCTCATGGAACATTCTCCAGGATAGATCATATCTTGGTTGACAAATCAAGCCTTGGTAAATTTAAGAAAACCGACATCATATCAAGCATCTTTCAAAACAAAATGCTATGAGATTAGATATTAATTACAGGAAAAAAAACTGTAAAAATTACAACACATGGAGGCTAAACAATACGCTACTAAATAACCAAGAAATCACTGAAGAAATCAGAGAGGAAATTTTAAAATACCTAGAAACAAATGACAATGAAGACACAATGACCCAAAACCTATAGAATGCAGAAATAGCAGTTCTAAGAGGGAAGTTTATAGCAATATCTTAACTCAAAAAGCAAGAAAAATCTCAAATAAACAACCTAACCTGACACCTAAAGCAATCAGAGAAAGAAGAACAAAAAAAACCCAAAGTTAGCAGAAGAAAAGAAATCATAAAGATCAGATCAGAAATACATGAAAAAGAAATGAAGGAAACAATAGCAAAGATCTGTAAAAGTAAAAACTGGTTCTTTGAGAAGATAAACAAAATTGATAAACCATTAGCCAAACTCATCAAGAAAAAAAGGGAGAAGACCCAAATCAAACATTTAGAATTGAAAAAGGGGAAGTAACAACTGACACTGCAGAAATACAAAGGATCATGAGAGATTACTACAAGCAACTATATGTCAATAAAATGGAAAACTTGGAAGAAATGAACAAATACTTAGAAAAGCACAACCTTCCAAGACTGAACCAGAAAGAAATAGAAAATATAAACAGACCAATCACAAGCACTGAAATTGAAACTGTGATTAAAAATCTTCCAACAAACAAAAGCCCTGAACCAGATAGCTTCACAGGCGAATTCTATTAAACATTTAGAGAAGAGTTAACACGTATCCTTCTCAAACTCTTCCAAAATATAGCAGAGGGAGGAACACTCCCAAACTCATTCTACGAGGCCACCATCACTGTGACACCACAACCAGACAAAGATATCACAAAAAAAGAAAACTGGGCTTCCCTGGTGGCGCAGTGGTTGAGAATCCGCCTGCCGATGCAGGAGACACGGGTTCGTGCCCTGGTCCGGGAAGATCCCACATGCCGCGGAGCGGCTGGGCCCGTGAGCCATGGCCGCTGAGCCTGTGCGTCCGGAGCCTGTGCTCCGCAACGGGAGAGGCCACAACAGTGAGAGGCCCGCATACCGCAAAAAAAAAAAAAAAAAAAAAAAAAAAAAAAGAAAACTGCAGGCCAATATCACTGATGAACATAGATGCAAAAATCCTCAACAAAATACTAGCAAACAGAATCCAACAGCACATTAAAAGGATCATACACCATGATCAAGTGGGGTTTATTCCAGGAATGCAAGGATTCTTCAATATACACAAACCTATCAATGTGATACACCATATTAACAAACTGAAGGAGAAAAACCATATGATAATCTCAATAGATGAAGAAAAAGCTTTCAACAAAATTCAACACCCATATATCATAAAAACTCTCCAGAAAGTAGGCACAGAGGAAACCTACCTCAACATAATGAAGGTCACATATGACAAATGCACAGCCAATATCATTCTCAATGGTGATAATCTGAAACCATTTCCTCCAAGATCAGTAACAAGACAAGGTTGCCCACTCTCATCAATATTATTCAACACAGTTTTGGAAGTTTTAGCCACAGCAATCAGAGAAGAAAAAGAAATAAAAGGAATCCAAATCGGAAAAGAAGTAAAGCTGTCACTGTTTGCAGATGACATGATACTATACATAGAGAATCCTAAAGATGCCACTGGAAAACTACTAGAGCTAATCAATGAATTTGGTAAAGTAGCAGGATACAAAATTAATGCACAGAAATCTCCTGCGTTCCTATACACTAATGATGAAAAATCTGAAAGAGAAATTAAGGAAACACTCCCTTTTACCACTGCAACAAAAAGAATAAAATACCTAGGAATAGAGCTACCAAAGGAGACAAAAGACCTGTATGCAGAAAACTATAAGACACTAATGAAAGAAATTAAAGTTGATACAAACAGATGGAGACATATACCATGTTCTTGGTTTGGAAGAATCAACATTGTGAATATGACTCTACTACATAAAGCAATCTACAGATTCAATAGAATACCTATCAAACTACTAATGGTGTTTTTCACAGAACTAGAACAAAAATTTCACAATTTGTATGAAAACATAAAAGACCCTGAATAGCCATAGCAATCTTGAGAAGGAAAAAAGGAGCTGGAGGAATCAGGCTCCCTGACTTCAAACTATACTACAAAGCTACAGGAATCAAGGCAATATGGTAAATATGGTACTGGCACAAAAACAGAAATATAGATCAATGGAACAGTATAGAAAGCCCAGAGATAAACCCACACGCATACGGTCACCTTATCTTTGATGAAAGAGGCAAGAATATACAATGGAGAAAGGGCATTCTCTTCAATAAGTGGTGTTGGGAAAACTGGACAGCTACATGTAAGAGAATGAAATTAGAACACTTCCTAACACCATACACAAAAATAAACTGAAAATGGATTAAAGACCTAGATGTAAGGCCAGACACTATAAAACTCTTAGAGGAAAACATAAGCAGAACACTCTATGACATAAATCACAGCAAGATCTTTTTGATCCACCTCCTAGAGAAATGGAAATAAAAATAAACAAATGGGATCTAATGAAACTTAAAAGCTTTTGCACAGCAAAGGAAACCATAAACAAGACAAAAAGACAACCCTCAGAATGGGAGAAAATATTTGCAAATGAAGCTACTGACAAAGGATTAATCTCCAAAATACAAGCAGCTCATGCAGCTCAATGTTAAAAAAACAACCGAATCCAAAAATAGGCAGAAGACCTAAACAGACATTTCTCCAAAGAAGATACACAGATTGCCAACAAACACATGAAAGGATGCTCAACATCACTAATCCTTAGAGAAATGTAAATCAAAACTGCAATGAGGGATCACCTCACACCAGTCAGAATGGCCATCATCAAAAAATCTACCAACAATAAATGCTGGAGAGGGTGTAGAGAAAAGGGAACTCTCTTGCCCTTTTAGTGGGAATGTAAATTGATATGGCCACTGTGGAGAACAGTATGGAGGTTCCTTAAAAAACTGAAAACAAAACTATCATACAACCCAGCAATCCCACAACTGGGCATATACCCTGAGAAAACCATAATTTTAAAAGAGTCATGTACCACAGTATTCATTGCAGCACTATTTACAATAGCCAGGACATGGAAGCAAGCTAAGTGTCCATCAACAGATGAATGGATAAAGAAGATGTGGCACATATATACAATGGAATATTACTCAGCCATAAAAAGAAACGAAATTGAGTTATTTGTAGTGAGGTGGGTGGACCTAGAGTCTGTCTTACAGAGTGAAGTAAGTCAGAAAGAGAAAAAAAAAAATACTGTATTCTAACAGATATATATGGAATCTAAAAAAAAAAAAAAAGGTTGTGATGAACCTAGGGGCCGGACAGGAATAAAAACGCAGACATAGAGCATGGACTTGAGGACATAGGGAGGGAGAAGGGCAAGCTGGGATGAAGTGAGAGAGTGGCATGGACATATATACACTACCCAATGTAAAATAAATAGCGAGTGGCAAGCAGCTGCATAACACAGGGAGATAAGCTTGGTGTTTTGTGACCACCTAGAGGGGTGGGATAGGGAGGGTGGGAGGGAGATGCAAGAGGGAGGGGATATGGGGTATATATGTATACATATAGCTGATTCACTTTGTTATACAGCAAAAACTAACACAACATTGTAAAGCAATTATACTCCAATAAAGATGTTAAAAAAAAAAAAGATTGCTTTGGATATTCAGGGTCTTTTGTGTCTCCGACCAAATTTTAAGATTTTTTGTTCTAGTTGTGTAAAAAACTGCCATTGGTAATTTGATAGGGATTGCACTGAATGTGTAGATTGCTTTGGGTAGTATAGTCATTTTCACAATATTGATTCTTCCAAGCCAAGAACATGGTATATCTCTCCATCTGTTTGTGTCATCTTTGATATCTTTCATCAGTGTCTTATAGTTTCCTGAGTACAGGTCTTTTACCTCCTCAGGCAGGTTTATTCCTTGGTATTTTATTCTTTTTGCTGCAATGGTGAATGGGAGTGTTTCCTTAATTTCTCTTTCTGATTTTTCATCGTTAGTGTGTAGGGATGCAAGAGATTTCTGTGCATTAATTTTGTATCCTGCAACTTTACCAAATTCATTGATTAGCTCTAGTAGTTTTCAAGTGGCATCTTTAGGATTATTTATGTATAGTATCATGTCATCTGCAAACAGTGACAGTTTTACTTCTTCTTTTCCAATTTGTATTCCTTTTATTTCTTTTTCTTCTCTGATTGCCATGGCTAGGACTTCCAAAACTATGCTGACTAATAGTGGTGGGAGTGGACATCCTTGTTTTGTTCCTGATCTTAGAGGAAATGCTTTAAGTTTTCCACCATTGAGAATGATGTTTGCTGTGGGTTTGTTTTATATGGACTTTATGATGTTGGGCTAGGTTCCCTCTATGCCCACTTTCTGGAGAGTTTTTATCATACTCTCCAGAGTATGATAAAAACTCTGGGTGTTGCATTATGTCAAAAGTTTTTTTAAATCCCACTTGATCATGGTGTATGATCCTTTTAATGTGTTGTTGGATTCTGTTTGCTAGTATTTTGTTGAGGATTTTTGCATCTATATTCATCAGTGATGTTGGTCTCTAATTTCTTTTTTTGTATTATATTTGTCTGGTTTTGGTATCACAGTGATGGTGGCCTTATAGAATGAGTTTGGGAGTGTTCCTTCCTCTGCAATGTTTTGGACGAGCTTGAGAAGAATGGGTGTTAGCTCTTCTCTAAATGTTTGATTGAATTCATCTGTGAAGCCATCTGGTCCTGGGCTTTTGTCTGCTGGAAGGTTTTTAATCACAGTTTCAATTTCATTACTTGTGATTGGTCTGTTCATATCTTCTATTTCTTTCTGGTTCAGTCTTGGAAGGTTATACCTTTCTAATGATTTGTCCATTTCTTCCAGTTTGTCCATTTTATTGGCATAGAGTGGATTGTAGTAATCTCTTATGATACTTTGTATTCTGCAGTGTCCATTGCAACTTCTCCTTTTTCATTTCTAATTTTATTGATTTGAGTCATCTCCCTCTTTTTCTTGATGACTCTGGCTAAAGGTTTATCTATTTTGTTTATCTTCTCAAAGAACCAGCTTTTAGTTTTATTGATCTTTTCTATTGTTTTCTTTGTTTCTATTTCATTTATTTCTGCTCTGATCTTTATGATTTCCTTCCTTTGCTAACTTTGGGTTTTATTTGTTCTTTTTTCTCTAGTTCCTTTAGGTGTAAGTTTAGATTGTTTATTTGAGATTTTCTTGTTTCTAAAGGTAGGGTTGTATAGCTATAAACTTCCCTCTTAGAACTGCTTTTGCTGCATCCCATAGATTTTGGATGTCGTGTTTTCATTGTCATTTGTCTCTAGATATTTTTTGATTTCCTCTTTGATTTCTTCAGTGATCTCTTGGTTATTTAGTAACATATTGTTTAGCCTCCATGTGCTTGTGTTTTTTGTGTTTTTTTTCCCCTGTAATTGATTTGTAATCTCATAGCATTGTGGTCGGAAAAGATGTTTGATATAATGTCAATTTTCTTAAGTTTACCAAGGCTTGATTTGTGACCCAAGATGTGATGTATCCTGGAGAATGTTCCGTGTGCACTTGAGAAGAAAGTGTAATCTGCTGTTTTCGGATGGAATGTCCTATAAATATCAATTAAATCTATCTGGTCTATTGTGTCATTTAAAGCTTGTGTTTCTGTACTAATTTTCTGTCTGGATGATCTGTCTATTGGTGTAAGTGAGATGTGAAAGTCTCCCACTATTATTGTGTTAGTGTCGATTTCTTCTTTTATAGCTGTTAACATATGCCTTATGTATTGAGGTGCTCCTATGTTGGGTGCATATATATTTATAATTGTTAAATCTTCTCTTTGAATTGATCCCTTGATCATTATGTTGTGTCCTTCCTTGTCTCTTGTAACATTCTTTACTTTTTATTTTTTTGGCTGCGTTGGGTCTTTGTTGCTGCACGTGGGCTTTCTCTGGTTGCGGGGAGCGGGGGCTACTCTTCTTTGCCGTGCACAGGCTTCTCATTGCAGAGGCTTCTCTTGCTGTGGCAGGGCATGGGCTCTAGGCGTGTGTGCTTCAGTAGCTGTGGTGTATGGGCTTAGTTGCTCTGCAGCACGTGGGATCTTCCCAGACCAGGGCTCGAACCTGTGTCCCCTGTATTGGCAGGCAGATTCTTAACCATTGCGCCACGAGGGAAACCCAACATTCTTTATTTTAAAGTTTAACTTATCTGATATGAGTATTGCTTCTCCAGCTTTCTTTTGATTTCCATTTGCATGGAATATCTTTTTCCATCCCCTCACTTTCAGTCTGTATGTGTCCCTAGGTCTGAAGTGGATCTCTTGTAGACAGCATATATATGAGTCTGGTTTTTGTATTCATTCAGCCAGCCTGTGTCTTTTGGTAGGAGCATTTAATCCATTCATGTTTAAGGTAATTATCAATATGTATGCTCCTATTACCATTCTCTTAATTTTTCTGGGTTTGTTTTTGTAGGTCCTTTTCTTCTCTTGTGTTTCCCACTTAGAGAAGTTCCTGTAGCATTTGTTGTAGAGCTGGTTTGGTGGTGCTGAATTCTCTTAGCTTCTGCGTGTCTGCAAAGCTTTTGATTTCTCCATCGAATCTGAATGAGATCCTTGCTGGGTAGTGTAATCTTGGTTGTAGGTTCTTTCCTTTTATCACTTTAAACATATCGTGCCACTCGCTTCTGACTTGTAGAATTTCTGCTATGAAATCAGCTGTTAACCTTATGGAGTTCCCTTGTATGTTATTTGTCATTTTTCCCTTGTTGCTTTTAATAATTTTTCTTTTTCTTTAATTTTTGTCAATTTGATTACTATGTGTCTTGACATGTTTCTCCTTGGTTTTATCCTGCCTGGGACTCTCTGTGCTTCCTGGACTTGGGTGGCTATTTCCTTTCCCATGTTAGGGAAGTTTTCAACTATAATCTCTTCAAATATTTTCTCGGGTCCTTCCTCTTTTCCCCTTTTGGGATCCCTATAACGTGAATATTGGTGCATTTAATGTTGTCCCAGAGGTCTCTTACACTGTCTTCACTCCTTTCCATTCTTTTTTCTTTATTCTCTTCCACAGCAGTGAATTCCACCATTCTGTCTTCTGGGTCACTTATCCGTTCTTCTGCTGCAGTTATTCTGCTATTGATTCCTTCTAGTGTATTTTTTATTTCAGTTATTGTATTGTTCATCTCTGTTTGTTCTTTAATTCTTCTAGGTCTTTGTTAAACATTTCTTTAATCTTCTCGATCTTTGCCTCCATTCTTTTTCCAAGGTCGTGGATCTTCTTCACTATCATTATTATGAATTGTTTTTCTGCAAAGTTGCCTATCTCCATTTCATTTAGTTGTTTTTTGGGGGTTTTATCTTGTTCCTTCATCTGGTATATAGTCCTCTGCGTTTTCATTTTGTCTATCTTTCTGTGAATGTGGTTTTTCTTCCACAGGCTGCAGGATTGTAGTTCTTCTTGCTTCTGCTGTCTGCCCTCTAGTGAATGAGGCTATCTAAGAGGCTTGTGCAAGCTTCCTGATGGGAGGAACAGGTATGGGTGGAGCTGGGTGTTGCTCTGGTGGGCAGAGCTCAGTAAAACTTTAATCCACTTGTCTTCTGATGGGTGGTGCTGAGTTCCCTCCCTGTTGGTTTTTTGGCCTGAGGTGACCCAGCAATGGAGCTTACAGGCTCTTTGGTGGGGCTAATGTCGGACTTTGGGAGGGCTCACACCAAGGAGTACGTCCCAGAACTTCTGCTGCCAGTGTCCTTGTCCCCATGGTAAGCCACAGCTGCCCCCCACCTCTGCAGGAGACCCTCCAACACTAGCATGTAGGTCTGGTTCATTCTCCTATGGGGTCACTGCTTCCTCCCCCTCAGTCCTGATGCACTTACTAATACTTTGTGTGTGCCCTCCAAGAGTGGAGTCTCTGTTTCCCCCAGCCCTGTTGAAGTCCTGCAATCAAATCCCGCTAGCCTCCAAAGTCTGATTCTCTGAGAATTCCTCCTCCCATTGCCAGACCCCCAGTTTGGGGAGCCTGATGTGGGGCTCAGGACCTTCACTCCAGTTGGTGGACTTCTGTGGTATGACTGTTCTCCAGTCTGTGAGTCACCCACCCAGCAGTTATGGGATTTGAGTTTATTGTGATTGTGCCCCTCCTACCATCTCATTGCAGCTTCTCCTTTGTCTTTCTATGTGGGGTATCTTTTTTTGGTGAGTTCCAGTGTCTTCCTGTCAATGATTGTTCAGCACTTAGTTGTGATTCTGGTGCTCTCACAAGAGGGAGTGAGTGCACATCCTTCTACTCTGCCATCTTAAACCAATCTCTCCTCAATTATCTTCTAAACATGAAAAACTCCGTGATGTTTTAGGCTTCTGGGACTAAAGTTTACTTGCAGTTTTCACCTTTTCCAGGTTCGTGTGAGTTTCTTTCTGTAGAGGTTGTATTAATTAGTTTGCTCCAGCTGCCATAACCAAATACCAGCCTGGGTGGCTTAAACAACAGAAATGTGTTTTCTCACAGTTCCAGGGGTTAGAAGTCTAAGATCAAGGAAGACACCTGACTTGTACACAGCTGCCTTCTCACTGTGTCTTCACGTGGTCTTTTCTTTGTGCACTCTCAGATGTTGAGAGAGCTCCCTGTTGTCTCTTCCTCTTGTAAAGGCTTCACCCTTATGACCTCACTGAATCTTAATTACCTCCTTAAAGACCTGTTCTCCAAATACAGTCACATTAGGGGTGAGGGCTTCAACACACAATTTTGGAAGGACATGATTCAGTCCATAAAAGGGGGTTTAGGTCTGGGAAAGTAATCATGTGATTATTTTGCTTTTCAGTAAATCTGCCTTCTGCCCAGGCTCTCTCTTATAGCTCCTTACAATGCCCTCTACCCGTCAGGAGACTCCTCTTCACTGCCTGCCAAATATGCTTCTCTGTTACTCCCACTCACTAACCATCCCTCTAAACTGCTTCCCATAGCAGTCCTACTCCTTGGAATAGATCCCCCACTTTCCCCAGACAAAACCTGGTCAAATTCTGTCCCCACTGCCTGCTAAACCTGTTCTTTATTTGTAAATCAAGGTCCCTTCTGAACATGTTTTCTACCCTATGCTTTGTCTGCAAGGAAGCTCAGAGTCAAAACTCCATCTGACCACTGGAAATGTACACAGGGCCATACAACAAACATCTTGGCCAACCCTTTCATTCATTCCTTAATTCAACAAATATTTACTGAACACCTACTATATATACAGTCATTAATCCAGTTCTGTGGGATCCATCAGCAAACAAAACAGTCAAAGAATCCTTCCTTCATAGAGCTTACCTTCTTCCTGTCCATATTTTCCCTCCGTCCTGATTTCGTCTATTTTTAAAATATTTATTGTTCTGTGTCTATGTCAATCATATTATATTTGCAAATATTACCAACCTTATCATACTGTATAAATCTATAATATTATTGTATTGTATATTTTTTGCAAGCATCCAATTGCTTTTAACAATAAATAGACAGAGCCATTGTAAGGAATAAATTAGATGATACGTATAAAGCCCCATGCACATTTTCAGGGCTCAGTACATGGTAACTTTCTATCTTTTAAAATCCCAGATATCTTCTCTCTCCAGAAGTCTTTAATGACACCAGAAAATGCAAGGATTTTCCCTTCTTTTACTATTTTCTCTTAGTACATATTCATCTATTATATAGCTTAACACCTTGTTATATTCTTTCATATATTATATATATTATCTTTCATATATTATTCTCTCATTCTCTCATTCTTTCCTGTCTTCTTTAGGAGTAGGTTGTAAACTCAATGTATATTCTTAGACCGCACAACACAATCTAGGTTTACATAAGGGATGAAGTAATGTACAAGCATTCTCTCTCCCATTTTCACTCTCTCTTTATTTTATTTTAAAAATCTGGCCCTCTTTATAAACCAACACCCAGTTCCTTAATTGGGGTGAGGGGAGTTCTTCTGAATTTAAAAAGTAATTTGATTTACATTGCTATAACACATCCATCACTGAACGTGGAACGAAAGCAGTGATACTTCAAACAAAAGAAATATTTCAAGTAATTAAGAGTGAAGGACCAGAATATTACTGTGTTTTCCATAAAAGGAAAAATCTGCAGTCAAAATAGCTGAGAAAAAGAGCACGGGTTAAGTCAGTTATGGTGTATCCATTGGATGGAGTCTTATGCATTCATTTAAAAACTGCAGTTGAAGGCTCTTTAATGAAAACAGAGGAAGCCCACCAAGTGCTCTTAGGTTGGGGAGGGGGGGAAGGAAGCAGTTATTCAAAACTGTAGAGTATATGCTCAATTTTATAAATATTCTATTTACACATCTACAAAGACATCGAAAAAAAGATTAAAAAGAAATGTCTTAGAAAATGAGCATTATCTATGGGTGGTGAAATAACTGGTGAAAATTGACTTCATCTTTATACGGATATTTCTTTTACAATCAAGAAAATAAGAACACACGTTGTGTTGAAAACTAAAGTTAAAGAAGGACTTGAAGGCATCACTTTAGGGACAGGCGCTGTACTGGGGAATGTGAGGATTGCCTGTCATCCTGTACGTAGGGCCAGGCCCTTGCCTCTGGTCCTGGCATTCAGAAAGCATTTCTTGAAGTAATAAGGGCTGCATTTCTTTTAACATACCCTGTAATTTTGGCTTTCCACAAAATCCAATGGATGCTCTTTACAGTTAAGGCAAAAGTTTCTCTGGAAATAAACACGAGTACTCTGTCCTTCCATTCAGAAAGGATGAAGCCCACTGCTATTCCACGGATGGGTGGGGCTCAGAAGACCAGCTGGTAATCCCAGTTGTTTCCGAAAGAGAACCCGGAGGGCAATCCATCTGAAATAGAGCAAATGCGAGGGCACAGGCCGTGCTTCCTCAGTTTCCCTCCCCTGCCGCAGCACACAGAGAATTCATAGCATCCCTTCAACATCCCGCCTCATTCCTCCAGCCAACAGCCAGGTCAGTATTTTTAAACAAGGCATAAAACTTGCGATTCTATTAAAAACACATGTCTCTTGTTTCAAAGCATGGTTAGCAACAGCAACTGACATTCAGTAAACACACCATCAACAGGGAACACGCTCAGCGAACTCCAAGTCTCAAATTCTGAGTACTAGATTTTTACAAAGCAGCACAGGATCTCTGGCTGAAATAAATTTTGAGATAATCTGTTGGGCCTGCTTTCTGACTTCTTGAGAAGACTGTTCAATCAGATTGAAAACAATAACCGTTCCCATTTTTACCATTTCTCACAGAGAAGAGAGAAGATCAGTATGGCAGAATTTTGAAAAGTGGGCATGGGGGAGGAAAGAGAAGGCTAAGGAACTCTAGAGAGTGGGCAAAGAGTTGGGAGGCCAAGTCGCCCCTTAGATCTATGGTCAGACAACATGTGTCAATGGGAAGTCCCCATTCAAGTAAGGGTTTTGCTTAGACACTGCATGGACTGGATGTTTGTGCCCCCTCAAAATCCATCTGTTGAGGCCCTAGCCCCCAATGTGATCATTTGGAGGTGGGGCCTTTGGGAGGTAATTAGGGTTAGATTAGGTCATGAGGGTGGGGCACTCATGACAGAATTATAAAAAGAGGAAGAGACATGAGGTTTCTCTTTCTCCCCTCATGCACCAAAGGCCATGTGACAACATAAGGAGAAGACGGCCACCTGCAAACTACGAAGAGAGCCCTCACTAGGCACCAAATCTGCTGGCACCTTGATCTTGATCTTCCCAGCCTCCAGAACCATGAGAAATAAATGTTGTTTAAGCCATCCAGTCTATGGTAGTTTGTTATGGCAGCCCAAGCTGACTAAGATAGACACCTTTTAAAATAAAGGAAGAGTTGAATCTGCTGAACTCATTGGTGAAGAACTTGGGCTCTGCCATTAGACAAACTCGGCTTTAAATCCATTTCCCCACTTGGCTCTAGTAGCTTAACTTGTCTAAGACTTAGTTTTCCCATCTGTACAATAGAGCTTACAAGGATGCCTCCTTCGTGGGACTGCTTGAAGAATAATATGAGACTAACAGCAGGCACGGCATGTAGTATTTCATAACCCTCTCCCCTCTCGACTCCTGAAATGCTGCAATAAAGCCCAAGAGAAAGTCAATAAGAAGAACACATAAACCGAGGTTGGGATAGGGAGAGACAGGTAATCAGCCAGCAAATAATGGAGAATTGACTGTACATCTGTGAGCTGGAGTTTCTGTAGGAACACGGACCATATGTCCGCTTAGAAGCCAGTTCCATACACACAAATTACCAGACTTTTAATCGCTTCCCCTCAAATCCTGACACTTGGGGCGGAGGGAGAAGAAGGGAGGGAACCTCCAGACCAGATATTTCAGACTCCAGGAAAGGAAATGGGAAGCTTTATTTATCTGGGCTCCCCAGCTTGCTAATTAACTCAGGACTGGAAACTATCCTCATGAGTCAGTGCCTGCACATCTTCTCATTATTAGCAAAACATCTGCTCATTATCCCCATGGTTTCTAAACGTGAGAGACGGTGAGAGTTAATGATCCCAGATGCAAATGTGTGACATCAAAGCTGCCTCAGGCACTGGTATTAGGAGCAGAGTTAGGGCTTCGGGGAGATTAGAACAGGTTTCGGTTTTTCTAAATAAAGCAGGAAGAAGACTTTCATCTTGGAGGCTTCAGAGGGCAGATTGTGAACAGGAAGACACCTGTGTGTATTCAAGAGGTCTGCCGTTTAATTGGTCAAGAGAAAGCAATTGTCCTCAACTCTGCCTCTTTTCCATATATAACCCAGGCTTCAGTCACTGGGCAAATATTTATAGAGGATCTACTGTGTGCTGAGTACTGGGTCTGGCACAACAATTCATCCCCAGGGACTTGGGGACTCAGGGCTCAGATGGCCGGTGGCTCTGGCACAAGAAGCACCCGTGTCTCAGACGCAGCCTGTGTGTGGCCTGGCTACTGTGTCCCAGAGCCCCCAGAGATGGGAGCCCAGGCTGAGAGCCCGCTTAAGCTCCAAAACATGGCAGGAAGGTTTCCCCACCCGACCTCAGATGATCAACCCTCCAAGGTGTACCCAGGTCCGAAGGGTTCCCTGGGATGCGGGACTTCCGATGCTAGCATGTGGGACAGTCCTGGCAAACTAGGATGAGTTAGTTGGTCACCTTGCTCAAGTCCTTCTTGCCCTCCTCTCGCCCTTCTCCCCCTTGGCCAGACAATGGCTTCTCCCTGTCCTCACTGGGAGGCTGATATATAACAACTTACAAATATGGGGGGAGGGGGGTCAGTCGCCTTATCTGTAAAATGGAGATGTTGGGGATATCGCCAGGGCCTTACAGGGGATGGAGCCATCCTGGCTTGAATGAAGTGACAGAGGGATGAGGAAGGGGCCGGCCACATACATAAGGACTGACAGCTGGAGGCCGGGGTGGGGTAAAAGGGAGCAGGAACATAGGAGGGGAACAAGGAGAGGAGGACCAAAGCAAGGCCCCCAAATCCTACATTTCCAGCCACTGGAAACGGTCAGTTTAACTCATGTGCATCTCAAACTCATCCTCCCGCTTCTATCTCCTGAAATGCCACACCAGCCACCCTGGTCCCACTCCGAAATTAGGTATCATCTTTGCCCCCTCCGTGTCCTGCTGGCTCTGGACCTCACTCACTGCCTCCCTGTGTGGAGTCTTCCTCCCAGACTCTCTCACATCTCAGCCCTGCAACCCAATCCTCTGTCCTGCTGTTCTTCGGGCCAAATCGCTTCCCCACGGCGACAGACTCCTGTGGGCAGCCTGTCCCCCACCGACCAGCCTCCACCCAGAAGCCAAAATGTGGTCCTTCTAAAGCACGGAGCTGGTCCTCAGAATCCTTGGGGATTACATTCAGACGAGTCAGTGGGTCACCCCCCCCCTCCTTTCCGAGCTGGCACTTCTGAGCCCCTAAGACTATGTCCTTCACCCCTCACTCTCCACCCTCAATTTGAGCCATAATGGACCGCCTGTGGTTTCCTGGACTTCATGCTGTTTCACGCCTCTATGCCTTCGAAATTCAGCTCAAAAACGACTTCCTCTGGGCAGCCCTTCCTAGCCACTCCGCACCCCACCTTCTTAAGGCCGTTTTGGGTTGAGATGCTTCTCTTTCCTGCCCCAGCCTTCTCTCCCACTGCTCCTACCATAGGGAAAGGTATTCACTTGTCTTTCTCTCCTACCAGATATAAATCTGCTCAAGGGAGGGACTTCGTATCAATTTGCCTTCCCATCCCTAATGGCAGCTCAGCACTTGGAGCACACCAGGCGCTTGGAAATATCTGCTGAATGAACAAATGAAAATCAGCAGCCACGTCCATACCACCCTAAACCAAAGCCCAAAGCAGGTTGGCGTTCAGGAGTCTGATCTCTACTGAGAGAACAGAAAATACTCCAAGCAAAGACAGATCCTCCTTCTACCACCCCAGCCTTGGCACAAAGCAGGGTGGGGAGAGAGACTGACCCCGCGAGCAGCTTGGGCTTTGGAGGCAGGTGACCCAGGGCTGCCGTCTGCCTCGGCAGAGTGTCCCGTGGAGCTCTGGGCCACCGGCTTCAGCTCCAGAGCCTTGGGTTCCTCTTTCTTCGTACAGGGAGAACGACAACCCCCATCGCCCGTGTTGTCGTGAGAAGTAAATGAAATTACGTATGTAAAACTGCTAGCACTCGGCAGACACCCGCCCAGCCCCCTGCCTTTCGGTGTCGCCAACGCAGAGTCAGAGCCTAATAATATCTGTGCTCCTAACACCCAGGCAGCTCCTGCCGGTGAGACTCAGTGGAAACAAAGAGGCAAGGAGGCAAAGACTCGCTTCCCGGACTGTAACCGTGGGAGAGTCGCTAGGGCCGGCCGGGGCACCCTGACCGGGTCGGAGGTCTTTCAGCTCCCTGATCGGGACACAGAGATCTCCGAGGCCTCCCCTCTCCCCAGGCACCTGGCAAGGCCTTCATGCCCACGTCCCCCCAACCCCCGCCAGAAGAAAGAGAGACGCAAGAAAGTCTGGAAGAACACGAGGAAATGTTAACAGTGGTCACCTCTGGGGACAAGACTCCAGGTGACTTTTAAAATCATCTTAATATTCTTCTCTATTTTCTAAACTTTCCCCAGGGAATTTCTTCTATTGTCTGAAACCATTTACAATGCCCTGGTTATACTTAGTAAGTTTCCTGAGTCTCAGGTCAGTTATGCCCCTTTGAGCTCCGTTAAGTTGTAACAGCTAGTCCTGTTCTGGAATCTCTGACAGAGGAGGTTCAGGACTCTGTGGCCTGGGGACAAAGAATGCGACGATGACCCTGGAACCTTGGGGCCATCAAGCAGAATCACGGTAGCTTCTGAGCGGTAGCTGAATAAAACCTCCCCCCGGGTAGGCTGAGGCTCATGCAGGAACCACAGTCATGTCTACGGTCAGCGCTCCTGGGTAAGAAGAGCCCAGAGCTGGGGACAGGTAATGAGGAAGAGAGAGGCTGATGCTAAGACACTTCATAGGACACATTTCCAGGGAGACTTACCTCCGGTAAAAGAAAGCAGTGAGAGAACCATGGCAACTTGCCGAAGACCCTCAAGTTTCCTGTAATGGGTTTTGGGGCTTAATTAAGAAGAGGTGTAGGGCTTCCCTGGTGGCGCAGTGGTTGAGAATCCACCTGCCGATGCAGGAGACACGGGTTCGTGCCCTGGTCCAGGAAGATCCCACATGCCGCGGAGCAACTAAGCCCGTGAGCCATGGCCGCTGAGCCTGTGCGTCTGGAGCCTGTGCTCCGCAACGGGAGAGGCCACAACAGTGAGAGGCCCGCGTACCGCAAAAAAAAAAAAAAAGAAGAGGTGTAGAGGAACTCCTCCCTTGGTAAAATCCCCTTTCCTGCACCTGGGCTTTGTTTGTTCCTTCACTTGTTCATTCATTCATCCGTTCACTCATTCCTCAGTCACTCTCTGAGCCCTTCTGGGTGCCAGGCGTTGCCTGTGGGGCTGTATGATCAACTAAGACCATGTCCCCTTATCCTCATCACCACCACTACTCAAGAGGAAATCTTAAGGAATAATAGCGGTTGGGGGTTTGTTTTGCTTGGGAATGTGGAAATGAAGAGAAGGGTAAGCAGAGATAAGACAGCTGGCTGGAGAGAACTCTGGAGAAGAGAATCAAAAGATGTCTAAGTAAGATTTTGAAGATATGATGTCCTCTATCTTCCCCATGAAATCCTCAGTAAAATTCACACCCTTCACCAAATGCTTTCAAAGTGGGACTGAGCAGAATCTCAGCTGAAAGCAAAGGCGGACCAAGGAGGCCCAATCAGGTCTTTCTCTCACACCAAAGTAAAAAGATGCTGTCGCTGCCCTCAGAGAGCCTCCAGTGGGAGAGACCCTGCAAAGACATGAGCACGTTAGGGGGTGTGTGCTAGGAAGGGAGTTACCAGGGCATTGGGTACAAAGTTGAAGGGGCTTCAAAAAACTCTGTAATCAAAACACATACAACTGATGCAGTAGTTTGCAAAATGAAAATGAGTGCAAAAATGCACGATGAGCAAAATGTCACAGTTTTAAATAAAGACAAGATCCGTGGACAGGGCTGGGATTAGGGAGAAATCAATGAGGCTGAGTCATGCAAGGCAGGGTCAGATGCTTCCAAATGTTGATATTTAGTTCAAGGTAGACTTTTTCTGCATTAAATTTAATCTTTAAAAGTAGTGACTAAAATATCATTTATCCTGATTACTGCATTTTTTTCGCGCTCTTATATTTTTCACCCTAGCCAGGCCCCAAGGGAGCCCCTGGGGAGAAGGGATCAATTGGCCTGAGAGGCCAGAAAATGCTTGCTTCTCTGAGGACCCAACATTCAAGATGGATTCTGAAGAATAAATGGAGTCTAATGTATGCAAAAAAATAAAAAGTATAGGCAATCTAGCCCGAGGACACAGCCCATGGGAGAGGTTGTGTGCTTAAGGAAAGGGCCGCCAGCAGCATGCGACTGGAGCTCCCTGTCTCGTTTCATTCCGAGCCATGTCCCTCACAGGTGAAGCAGCAGGTTGAACCAGGTGACCACTGAGTCTGTCAGTCAACATTTACGGAGCAACTCCTACATGCTGGGTAGCCGAGATTCGAAAATACAAGAAAATGCAGAAGATACAATCCTGCCCCCTAAAAGCTCACATCCAGCCAAGGCAGTCAATGTCATTTCTGGCTGTTCATGTTCTACAAGCACCGTTTTTGTTTCTGACATTTTTTTTTTTTTTTTTTTTTTTTTTTTGTGGTACGCAGGCCTCTCACTGTTGTGGCCTCTCCCGTTGCGGAGCACAGGCTCCGGACGCGCAGGCTCAGCGGCCATGGCGCACGGGCCCAGCCGCTCCGCAGCACGTGGGATCTTCCCGGACCGGGGCACGAACTTGTGTCCCCTGCATCGGCAGGTGGACTCTCAACCACTGCGCCACCAGGGGAGCCCTGTTTCCGACATTTTAAATGTTATCGTCGTTACAGAAGCATCATTAGGAATTGCCCACATGATATTTAAAAAAAAAAACCAAAAAACAATATTCAAGTAGATGAAGTGATAGAGTGATGATCTGCTGCCAAAACGGCTTTCACAGGTGAGATCTCCTTTGCTCCATTCATTCACCTGCAGACTGGAGTGAGTGCTCTCATCTCTCATTTTCCAAGAATCGGACACTCAGAGCATTTAAGTGGCTTCCTTATAAAGTTTTCTGACCATAAGGGCAGAAGTGGGACTAGAATCCAGGTCTCCTAACTCCTGTCCCTTCATTGATCTGTGTAGGGGGAATGAGCGAGCAGACAGAAAAGCAGTTTTCCTTCAGTTCCATAGAAACTTTGCTGAGAGTTTCAAGCTGATCCCCGGCAGCCCTGAACTCACATAGGCCACTTTGCTTCATTCTGAGCTCCCTGCTGGGGGTGATAAGAAAATGACCAGCCCCAAAGTTTCATCAGCAATGGAGACAGAAAAGAATGCTTTCCCCACTCTCCTCCCACCCCCACTTACAGATTCTGTCCCCCGGGAGCGCCAGGGGGCCTTGAAACCTCACATCCAACCATTAACTGCACAGCAGGCCCCTGTCAGGCGCATCCTCTCCACATGGGACTTCATTTTGCACAGCGAGATCCCTGCCAGATCCGAAAGCTGCCTCTTCCCATCCTGAAATTAAAAAACAACAAGCCTCCAAACCTAAGCCAAGCAGGGCCCTGAGGGTAGCAGCACCCCGGCTGGGAGAAGCGCCATCCCACACGGGGGTGCGGGGGAGACACTGCCTTCCCCAGCCCAGACATGGGCGACTCACGCTCCCAAAGTCTTGCACAGGCGGTTGGATGCACTCGCCGATCCTGCACAGCACGGCAGCTGCTCTCAGCAGCAGGTCAGGGCCCTGGCCAGGCCAGAACGTGGAAGATGGACCTGCTGGAAATGGCATCACACTGAGCCCTCTGAAGGTCCACACCCCTCATGCAGGAGGTGGGCAACTGGCCTGAGGAACGAACAGCACAATGCCTCCAAGTCCTGGCTGACCCAGGAGCTGGCCCAGGAGCCCAACAAACCTGGCGCAGAAGGACACAAGGGTGTCAGAGCTCCGGACACAGAGAACGGTCTAGAATACAGGGAAGGGTAGGAGAGCGAGTCAGGCCAGAGTTCAGTCCCCTTTGGCGCCACCCCTGACCACTCCCCACAGGCCCCTAGACTTGCCTGCCCTTCTTTACTGCTTTGTATTGTCATTGTCACCGTCACCATCATTACCACCACAGGTAGCACTTACTGAGTAAGGTGGGCTCCTCCACTGTGGCACCCAAATAGCTATGTCCACATCCTAATCCTGCGAACCTGTGAATGTTACCTTATTTGGAAAAAATTTGGATTTTCACAGGTGTGATTAAGTAAGTTAAGGACCTTGAGAGGAGGCTCTTAGCCTGGACCGTCACACGTATCTTACAACCGAGAGGCAGAGAGAGATTAGACAGAGATGCACAGAGAGGACACAGAGGCGAGGAGGAGGCCATGTGACCACAGAGACTGAGACCGGAGCGATGCAGACACATCCAAGGAACACAGGCAGCCACCAGAGCTGCGAGAAGCAAGGGAAGATTCTCCCCCAGGGCCTTCCGAGGCAGCACAACCCCACCGATACTTTGATTTGGGGACATCTGGCCTCCAGAACTAGGAGAAAATAAGTGTCTGTGGTTTTAAGTCACCCAGTGTATAGTACTTTGTAAGGGCAGCCCCAGGAAATGAAGACACCAAGCACCACGCCATCCCCATCAGCACGGCACTTCCTGAGCACATCCTGAACAGCTACTGGCACATCCCAGGCCCCGGGCAGCGGGCTGGGTGCTTTGCAAGGTTGGCAACGGCTCCTGAGTTATTTCCATTTAGCAGATGGGCAAACTGAAGCAACATGATATTAAGGAACTTGCCAGGGTCCCCTGGGGCCCAGCTGAAACACAACCCCGCCGACCGTTCTTTCCAATTAGAAGACCATAACTGCTTTTAAAAATACATATCCGATCATGTTAAAAAAAAAAAAAAAAAAGGAAGAAGACCATAACCACTTTGACAGCGTCTTCCTTCTTTGCAGCCACCACGGAAATCTGCGCATAGGAATTGAACTCATTTTTGATCCCTGATGATATTTTTACCAGAGTTATCTCTGAGGTTTGGCCCGTTCCAAGAGTCAGGGGATGAGTAACTGTGGGGCTCAGAGACAACATTTCAAATGAGCTGAGAGTCATCCTGATGAGTTTCCCAGCACCTAAATAGCTCCAAGGGGCCAGCGGGAATTTCCCCTTCTCCCTCCTAAGGAAGGACTTTGAAGCCAAGACCCCTCCACGAGGCACCTCGGCCTCGACTATTGGAGCAAAAAAATAACACGGGGCTTTTACCCACTTTGGGAACAGAGATTAAGGCACACAAGAACTTCATAACCTTCCAGAAGTCTCCCTGGCCCAGAGAGCAGAGCATCAGAGGAGGTTCCTGAACTTTCCTTTTCTAGGAACAGAGAGGAGAATCTCAGAGGCCAGGGTTAGCTCTCCTCAGGAATCTAAGGAGAGGAACAGCCACGAAAGGCTCCCAGAATCCAGTCAGGAGGGGCGGGGGTTAGAGGACCAAATTTCACACCAATATCTTTAACCTGTCTCATTAGACACACCACATACACGGGCAGGGCTGGCTGGCTTGACCCACAGTTTCGCTTGCACAGCAATATACCTTACGGCTGGACGTGGTTCCATCTGGAAATGGGTCTGGACAAGCCCATCCTGCATCCCACAGACGCTGGGCCATCCAGTTCCCAGGCCCTAGCTGGTCCCCGTACACAGAGCAGCGGCTTCAAGGCTTTCAGGGCTGCTACCCCGGGGAGGCCCAGAAACTCAAAGAAACGGCTGTAAGAGTAGCTGTACCTCATTGCGACCTGGCTACCTCCTCCCTGCTCTGCTCAGAGGAAACCCCATTTCCTCAAGAAGGGCAAATATTAAGTTGACTTGGCAGTCTCTTTCTAGTCTCCTCAATCTTCACTGAGGAGAAAAGAAAGGGAGGGGCCTAGAGGTAATTCCCACCTCAGATTGGTTCTCCTCAGCTTCCAGGAGCGAGAAGACAGCCTGCTGGTCAATCCCTCGGTGCCCTAGCCCTCAGCGCTGTACACCCAGCACCCACCCTGGCCACCTGGTAGGGAAAGTGGGCCAATAGCTCAGGACACAATCCTTTGGGTTTGCCACAAGGCATTGTGGTAGGGAGAGGGGGGAGGTCGTGGAAAATATGGAGCAGTAAGAAGCATGGATTGTTAGCAAGCCCAAGGTTCTGGCATGGTCTGTGTGTAACTGGAGATTCTCAGAGCATGGGACCTTGGAGGTCAACCAATTCATTGGCAGCCAATCCAATGAGAAAGAGTCAGCCTGGCACATCTCTTTATTGCCTCCCCAGAGGACTTGTTTAGTTTCTCCAGGGCCTTTGCTTACCAGGGCTCACAGCTCCTATTTGTAACTCCCAATCCCAAAGAGCTTTGACAACTGGGTTTGTTCTGTAAGGTATTTGGCAGAGAAATTTTGCCTGATCTGAACTGTCTTGAGGACATTTAGAGTCTTTCTTTATCCTACTCTTGTAAGAGTTCGATATTTTGCTGCCAAAATATCAATTCATTTTATTACAAGGTGTTACTCCAGACCCCACTGGAAGTGGTATGTAACACATTATATGCATCGCTTGACTTTTCTAAAGATTAAAAAAAAAAAAAAAAAGCTGAGTTATGAATCATATCTGGCCTTGAGGGTCCGCATAAGGAATTGTGGATGTGCAATTCCAAGGTTGAATGTGCCCCTGTGCTTCCCTGCCAGACCCGGTCCACACCTCCTGGATCCCATCCTACTGTAAGCTCTCCTGGACTCAGAAGCCTTTCTTGAAACTTGGTGACTTCGTTTGAACTTGCTGATGAACTTCGTGTGTATTTGTGAGTGTGGGTGTGTAATTCTGTCTATTTTTATGTCTCAAATGAATTCCCAAATGAATTAAATTCCCTCTGGGGTATAATAACCTGTTTAGGTCCCCTTTAGCCTCATTGCACCAACACCTCAACCCTGCATCTGGCAGGTGTGTCAAGATTTGGAGTGTGGGTGCCCTCACCACACTGACTCCCCAATCCCAGACCCCTGCAACTACAGGCATGAAAGGACTAGAAAAGTCTAGTCTAAGAAAATTCAATAAGGTGGCAGATTACAAAATTAATATATGAAAATTGTTAGTGTTAGTATATACAAAAGTAAGTTTGAAAAATGCAGTGGAAACCAATATCTCCATTTTCAATAGAAACTAAAAAAGATTTTTAAAACTTTGATATGTTGATATTCAAAAACATATATATAGATGTAGATAAATATATACATATATATTCAATAAGAAACACGCCTGAGCTATTAGAAGATAACTTTTAAACTACTGATAAAGAAATATTGTTAGTTTTTTTAGTATAATAGTGGTATTATGGCTCTATTTTAAAATAGCTTCTTCATCTTTTAGAAATACACACTGAAACATTTACAGATGATGATAATGTCAGGGATTTGTATGAAAATAATACGGGGGAGGAGTGGGAGTGGAGAGGAGGCATGGCTACAGGTTGAGCGGGGTAGAGGCTGTTTGATGGGTACAGGAAGGCTCATTTTACTGTTCTCTTAGTGTTCTCACTACTCCTGTGTATGTTCTAAACTCTGCATATTAAATTTTAAAAAAATCTATTGAGGGACTGGAAGAAATATTTTAAGTTTAGAGAAAAGCCTCCCTTACTTTTAGATGAAAAGGTTCAGTGATTTTTTTTTTCTCTGAACAAATGTATAAATTCAATGTGAACCCAATTAAAATAACCAACAAGGAGTACTTTCAGAAAATAAATATACAATAGCTAGGAAAATTATGAAAGATAAGGGGGTGAGGGGATTAGGGCAGAGAAAGCCTGGTCTTGGAAGCACTCAAACTTATTATGAAGCTACAATAATGAAAGCAGTTTAGCAATGGAGAACATGTAGACAGTGCAATGGTGCAAAATAAAATTCCAGAAATAGGCTCAGGTGCCTACTGTGTACTATTCAAGACGTTGAATAATTACAGAACAGACAAAAGAATTCTAAACTGTGAATAAGTGAACAAATAAGAAAATTCATATAGTGAAGTGTTGCAAAGAAAATAAAGCAAGACAATGAGATGAAGAGCGATGAGGGAGATATTTGTGTTGAGACCTAAGGGTTAACCATGACAGAGATGAGCTAGAAAAGCCCATTCCAGGCAAAGAGGAAAGCAAAAGCCAAACCGTAAGGTGGAAATGAGCTTCAAGTGTTCAAGAGACAGAAAGAAGATCATGGATGACAGGAAAAGAAGCCAGGAAGATAAGCAGGGGCCAGATTCTATAAATCTTGCAGGGACTGTGAGGAGGCTGGATTTTAGTCTAATTGAGATGGAAAGCCATTAGAGGGTTTTTGTCTGCAGATATGATCTGATTAGCATTAAAAGAAATTACTCTGGCTACTATGTAGAGAGAGGATTGTCTAAAGACAAGAAGAGAAATGCAGTTTCAGTTTTCCCCAGCAAAAATCTACCCAAGAGGTGATGGCGTAAACTAAATGGAAGTGGTGGACATGTTAACAAATGGACTGATTGGGGACACAATATTTACCTAGTGCCAGTCTGCAGATGGGTTAGAAGTGAAGGAGGAGAGAAAGAAAAGGAATCAAGGGTTATGTATGCTAGTGTTCTGGTCTGAGTCACTTGGCAGATGATGCTGCCACGACTGAGAAAGAGAAGATGAGAACATTTGGCAGTGGTAGTAAATCAAGGACTCTATTATCATCTCTGTCACTTGCAACACCTATCAGACAACCAAGAAGTGTCGGCAGTAGGCAGGTGGCTGTTACAGTGAGGAAGGAGCTCTACCGTGGCGATGCATATTTGAGCATCATCAGCATAAAGATTAAATGAGCACAGCATTTCAGATCTATAGGGAACACAGTGTTTGATAACCAGAGTTGAGATAAGCGACCTTACATTTGGGGAAAAAAAAAAAAAAAAAAAAAACCAAATGAATTCCAAATTCTAGCTCAGGACAAAATCATTTCCAAATGGGTCAAACATTTTTAAAAACCAGGGAAGCAGTGAGGGCTTCCCTGGTGGCGCAGCGGTTGAGTGTCCGCCTGCCGATGCAGAGGACACGGGTTCGTGCCCCGGTCCGGGAGGATCCCACGTGCCGCGGAGCGGCTGGGCCCGTGAGCCATGGCCGCTGAGCCTGCGCGTCCGGAGCCCGTGCTCCGCAACGGGAGGGGCCACAACGGTGAGAGGCCCGCGTACAGCAAAACAAACAAACAAATAAAACAAAACAAAACAAAAAAAACACAGCAGTGTGTGTACAGGGAAAATGGCCCTTCTGTACTCTTGTTGGGAGGATAAATTCGTGCAACCTTACTTAGGGACAATGTGGCATTGTATTATCAGATTTAAAATGCATGTTTTCTTTGTTCCAGTAATCCTACTATCTGTATTAATTTACCCAACAGATATACATGGAAGAAATTGTATGTACAAGGATGTCCACTGCAGACTCACTGCAGTAAAAAATTAAAAATAAGCAGTGTGTCTCAACAAAGGACTGGTTAAATAAATGATCATATGTCCATACAATGGACTACTTTGCAGATGATACAAAAGGTGAAGGAAACCTTTGTGTGCTGACCTCAAACTATCTCCAAGACACATTCAGCAAAGTACAGAACCTCTGTGTTTCTTTATACTTCTGTGTGTAAATATGTGTATGTATAAAGGCTTTCGGTTTCATTTTTTAAAATCATCTGTATTGTTTGAATTTTGTAAGCATGTGCATATTTTCCATTAAAAAAACACTAAAAGGGATTATCTGAACAGTGAAATGATCGGTCACCTTTTTCTTTTCTTTATACTTCTGTGTATATATTTTTTAAAAGCAACCTAACAAGTGTTATTAGAAAAAAAAAAAAAAAAAACTTCAAGGGATATGGTCCCACATCCTACCCTCTAAGACTGTAGACAAATCTATTTAAATCTCTATGAAAATCTTATGACCTTCTTTTCCAATTCTTTTTTTAGCATTCTGATCGAACAAATTTTGTACCTTCAAGCTCTGCTGGAAGCATCCTGTACCCGAAGCCAAGCTGTAAAAGTTGCAGGGGAGCTACAGAGCTGCCAAAGAGGGTGTTTAATGAGAAAAACGTAAGGATTGATGCAAATTGCTGGCAAACACCAGACGGCAGGGGTCAGGCGGGAGATCATCTCAAAGAGATAAAGTGAGAGCATCGGTCAGGTCCAGAGAAAGATAAACGATGCCCATCTGATTTGGAGGACAGGAGCGTATCACGGGATTCCTGCAGCTGGGTACACACTCACTCAAGATCAGGACAAGGGGTCTTCCTCCTTCAGCTCACGGTTGGGGGATGGGAAGCGGGGAAAAGGCAGGAGCAGAGGATGCAAAGGAATCAGGCAGCTTGTGGTAGAAATGGAGTGTCTTGGCCTACGTAAAATTTACCTTATGCCTTAATTGACGTCTGTGAGGCTTAGCTGCTCTGAAATCCCAAAATATCTGAGCCGTGTATACACACACGGGCCTAAAATTGAGACTGCGCTAGTTGTTCAACCATGGAGGAGAAAAAAACCAAACAGAATTCAATTAAATGGTTATTAAGAATTTCAAAGGGAAAAAGGCATCCGATAAGCCCTTATTTTTACATTTCTTTAACCTTTAACATACACATTATTAAAATACAAAGTTAATAGTGTCAGTTAGTACTAGGCTTATTTGTTATAACAAAGCCTTGTTTTTAACAGGCAGCAAGGGAGTACCATTCCACCTCTCCCAACTAAGCACCTTTATAGGAAGCCAGGCTGCAGGAAAGCCAAGGCTATCACTAAGGCACTGAGACCTCCCAGAGGCAGGCAGCCCTGCCTGTGGACATAGGACCTTGGCAGAAATCAATTTATTTGCATTGGCCTTAAATACTCAAACTTAATAGTGACACAGACATCAGAGCATCCCATTCAAGTGCCGAGCCCTCTCATTGCCAAGTCTAACCTACACCCCTCTGGCTAAGCTTGGGGAGCTCTCCCCCTCTTCTTCCGTCCTACAGGAAATGGGGAACAGCTGCTTGAGCCCATCACTTCTACCCCTCACTCTCACCTCCTCTAGTTTAACCAGCCCCAGTTCCTTTCAACTTTCCTTTTGGGTCTAATTTTCCAGTTGTATAATTAATTATCTCTGTGGGTCTTAGGGAGAGAAGGCATGTGGTGTTCCAAAAAAATTAGACCCTTCTTTTGGTCCTATACTCTGCATTTTCTGCCCCTGGTAAAGGAATCTATAAACTATGCCACTACACTAGATCTAGTCGGAGTAAGCACCTCTCCAAGCATTGTTTCTTTTAAATGTACTCTTGCCTTCTTGGGAGAAACTGCAGCTCAGGCGAGCTGGGGGGTTTTGTTTGTTTGTTTGTTTTTTGCAGTACGCGGGCCTCTCACCGCTGTGGCCTCTCCCGTTGCGGAGCACAGGCTCCGGACGCGCAGGCTCAGCGGCCATGGCTCACGGGCCCAGCCGCTCCGCGGCACGTGGGATCTTCCCGGACCGGGCCACGAACCCGTGTCCCCTGCATCGGCAGGCGGATTCTCAACCATTGCGCCACCAGGGAAACCCAAAGAGCTGGGTTTTTTTAATGGAGTTTCTATAGTCTCCAAAAGCATCAAATGCCTTGAGAGCAACAGAGAATGGCCATAGGCTGAGGTTACAGGAAGGGAGGACTTTCCAAACACCACATTACTCAAGCTTGTCCATACTGTTCCATGGCCAGAAAACAAGGATTCAAGGTTTAATGAAGTCAAAATCATCAGGAAAGGAGAACTGAAGAAAATATATACCCCTTGATTCAAACAGTTGTTAAAATCAGCTTGTAAGTATCTCAAAGGAACGTCTAATCAAGCATTTTTTTAAGGTAAACTTTTTATTATAAGGACTAACTTTTGAAAACTTTCCACATAGCATTTTGTAATACAATATGGTGGGAAAGGCAAGTGTTGATAGGCAGATAGATAAATACAGATATATATTATATATACATTATATAGCATTTTATACATATATTACATATAAAATATATGTATAATATAATATATATATGATATGAGGAACACGAAGGTCAGTTTTAGTTTCTTGAAGCCATAAAACTAATAAATAGACATCCTTGGATTCAAACCCAAGCTGGACCATGAGTCCTGTAGGAAATCTTTGATATCTATGATATGAAATAAGTTGAGACCGTCTGCTGTTCACAACTAAAGATGACAGATGACAGTCAAGTTTAAGTTGTTATTAGAGAGGAAAAATATATTTCCTATAAAGGAACCCCACAATCAATGCAATTCACTCTGTTTTGCTTTTTTAATGTCCTGAGATACTCTGATGTTAAACAAAGATGTTACTAAATGCACTGGATAGGATCTTGAAACAGATAAGGGACATTAGTGAAATCTGCATGAAGTGTGGAGTTTAGTTAATAGAAATGTGCCATGTTGGTTTCTTGGTTCTAATGGCCCACATTTATGTAAAATGTTAACAACAGGGGAAACAGGATGAAGAATATACAGGAGCTCTTACTATCTTGGCAATATTTCTATTTGTCTAAAATTATTCCAGAATAAAAAGTTCATTAGGGCTTCCCTGGTGGCGCAGTGGTTGAGAGTCTGCCTGCCGATGCAGGGGACGCGGGTTCATGCCCCGGTCCGGGAAGATCCTACATGCCGTGGAGCGGCTGGGCCCGTGAGCCACGGCCGCTGAGCCTGTGCGTCCGGAGCCTGTGCTCCGCAACGGGAGAGGCTACAACAGTGAGAGGCCCGCGCACCACAAAAAAGAAAAAAGAAAAAAATATGTTTATTAAAGGGCCCCCCTGGTGGTGCAGTGGTTAAGAGTCCGCCTGCCAAGGCAGGCGACACGGGTTCGAGCCCTGGGCTGGGAGGATCCCACATGCTGCGGAGCAACAAAGCCCGTGCACCACAACTACTGAGCCCGCATACCACAACCACTGAAGCCCGTGCACCTGGAGACGGTGCTCCGCAACGAGAGGCCACCGCAATGAGAAGCCCGCGCACCACAACGAAGAGTAGCCCCCACTTGCTGCAACCAGAGGAAAGCCCACGTGCAGCAACAAAGACCCAACACAGCCAAAAATAAAATAAATAAAAATTAAAAAAAAAAACTTTTAAAAAAGTTCATTAAAAATAAACAGATGTTATAAGTATCAATAAGCCAACAGTCTTAAACCTTTAATGTTTATCATATGTTAAAGGAAGGAAACAAGCAACTTTCCACCCAAGTGATGGCTCCATATTCAGAAGCATTTAGTGATAATCTGGCAATCAGCTCCATTCATGGAAAAAGCAAAACCATTAACTTATATGGTGGTGATTATTTTGCAGGTGTTGACCTTGAGGGAAGGAAGGCTGGGGAAATCCTGGGAAGGAGTTCAGAGGTGGCCAATCCCCCAAATTGACATCAACTATTGCCTGAGAAGCCGAGACTGACTAGAGAAGCACAAGCTGGACCAGTCACTATGGTGCATCTCTCTGAACTGCAGGAGACAGGCTGCCAGACCGGCACAGGCTCCCTGCACTCACAACAGGAGGTATTTACAAACCAGCAGGGCCTGGCGCCTGGTCACAGATTTCAAGGACAAGCCCGCAGTGTTTCCAGAGAGCAGCCAAGACATTAAGCTCGCAGGTCCAGATGAGAAGCCTGGCAGCCCCAGGCTGCAGAGCGACAGAGTTGCTCCTGGCCGAGCGAGTGTGTTCACACCAGGGGCTGGCCACAGAAACGACACCAACATGCAGGTCAGTTCCAGGCAGCATGGCAAGATGCATCTTCCTGAGGCTGGCATGAACGGGGAATATTTTTTAAAATAAGTTTTCCAAGTGCAAAGTTCCTCCCAATTCTCAGGAGGCTGAATCCACAGCCAGTCCACTCCACCTCTCACTAGCAGTTGGCCTCAGAGATTGTATT
Source organism: Kogia breviceps (assembly GCF_026419965.1). Lineage (NCBI taxonomy): Eukaryota > Metazoa > Chordata > Mammalia > Artiodactyla > Physeteridae > Kogia > Kogia breviceps. The sequence goes on along the minus strand of NC_081313.1, from coordinate 25,716,929 downwards.
TTGGACTCAGCACTGTTCTGATTTCCTCTCCCATTAGATGGATGGGTAGAAGCCTTTCTGTTGCACTGTGTGCAAAGTAAAAGTTTGCCCATTTTCAATACCTGCTCTACTTCTTCCATCTGACAAAAGCCTTTGCTGTGAAGGGAAGCTTGAGTTACCATCAGACTTGTACCCCAGGATCCAGGCAAGTTCTGGTGATAGGCAGCCAGCGAAAGGCCTTTTCCTCTCCAGGCCCGCCCTCCACTTAGCTTTTCCAGGACATCGACTCCAACAGTGAATGAATGAAAGAATGAATGAATGAATGAGCACTTGGCAAGTTTTCTCAATCACTTTGTGAATACAAAGCACATTATAAACATAAAGCAGTCCATGTCTGATATCTAAGCAAGATGCTATGGAAGATGCATTTAAAACCTTTAGGGCTGAACATTTGGGGGATGATGGTATTTGAGGATTTGATAAAATTCTACATACCCTGTGCTTTTATATAAGTTTAGGTATTCTACAGAGCCCTTGAAGATAGATTAACAATCCATGGTTGATACAGTCTCAGTACTATGAGATCTAAGAGACTTAATAAAAAGAGGAACGTTCAAAAATCTAGTATTTGCTTCTGAGAGGAAGTAGATTAAAAATGGATTAAGTAGACATAAATACACAGCTTTCTAATTTTTCAGCCCATTAGTTGGAGGTCAGAAATTACTCTGTTTTCTCATCTGTAAAAAGGTTCTATTTCATAGGGATGCTACAGAGTAAATTAAATGAGCTGATATTTACAAAGCATGGGGACAATGGCTGGCACATAGTAGGCACTGCCTAAGCACTTGCTACAAAAAATACAATCCAATACAACGCAATACTCTACCACATGATACAATGATGAGTATCTTATCAGGTCACAACATCCCACAAGGTACCTGTGATGAGTCTCAATGTCCTTCTCAAGAGACGTAATCTCTCAAGATGAAAGAGCAGCTGCCTCAACCTGCTTTTTAAAATCCCCAGCTTTCGAGAGGGAGACTTTTGAAAGCATAAGCCACTGGAAATGTCCTTAAGCATAAGCTGCTTTGCAAAAGGAAAAAAAAATATTTCGCTTTCCACAAGAAAACTTGAAATCTGTGCCAATCCAGTATGGATACTTCAGTCAAGTGCAAGGAAAATCAGAAGCACCTGTAAAGTCATTTTAATAGGAAGACAACTCTCATAAGTATGACTCCTGCACAAGACAAGAGAGCCCTTCTCCTTCGTTAGTTCAACGGGGGGGGGGCTTTGTAACCAGAGACCACCATCTCACACACCTCTCTGACCCTCTAACAGTCTGGCAGGACTAAGTTTTTCTGACATCACCAAATGCCTAAAAACAAACAAGAAGAGTTCCCTAATAAGGCAGGACCCTAGCGAATTCTCCCTGTGACATAATTTAAAAGCAAAAACAAGATGAAAATGCCCAGACAGACGATAGGCTAAAGCCCCAGCTGCAGGAGCGCCACCAGCACACAGCCCTCGGCTGCCAGAGGGAACCGCCCTCAGCAGCTGCTTCCAATGTGGGGCCATCAAGGTCCGGCTCTCTGATCGTAAGTCAGGCCAACTCTTAAGGGCCGTCCTCGCCCAGAGCTCCCGGGAGTTGCTCGAGTTCTTGGCTGAGTCTGCACCGCAACCCAGCTTCTCTCTCAGCCAGTTCCACTTCCCACCCTGCCGCCACGGGGTCCGATCATGAGATCCCCCTAGAAGCTTCCTCTGTGCTGTTACCACTCAAGAGTCGGCCTCCCGGGGAATCCAACCCACAACACACATGGGCTCTGGGCGAATGTCTGTTGACCATCTTTCCCACATGCTCGGGTTTTTATAAAGAGCTTTATTGAGGTATAACTGATATACAGTAAACTGCACATATTTAAAGTGAATCATGTTTTAATGCTTACTTTTAACGTTATGTATATATCCAGGAAACCATCATCACAAGTAAGATGATTCTCACATAGGTGATGGGTCTCCCACAGATGGAGGGTCTCACATAGACGGTGGGTCTTGCATAGATGATGGTGCAACACAGAACCGAGATTTGGAACCTTCTTGGGCTTTAAGCTCCCGAAGTCCCAACTTGGAATCCTCCATGACTTTCAGCTCTGACGGAAGACGGTGTTACTTGACCTCTCTCTGCCCTCATTTGTCATACTGAGGCAACGATAGCACCAACCTCAGTGGACTGTTAGATGAGCCCTACCCAGACAATAGGATGTGAACCTTGGATTTCCAGCAGGAAGGCTGTGTGCACTAGGCTTATTGTGGAAGGATTTGTGTGGGATAGAGAGGAGCGAGAATAGTCAGTGCTATGGACTGAATGTTTGTGTCCCCCTGCCCCAAATTCATGTACTAAAGCCCTAATCCCTATTGTGATGGTATTCAAGATGAGGCCTTCAGGAGGTAATTAGGTCATGAGGGTGGAGACCCCAGCATGGGATCAGTGCCCTTAAAAGAAGAGGCACGAGGGCTTCCCTGGTGGCGCAGCGGTTGAGAGTCCGCCTGCCGATGCAGGGGACAAGGGTTTGTGCCCCGGTCCGGGAAGATCCCACATCTGCGGAGCGGCTGGGCCCGTGAGCCATGGCCGCTGAGCCTGCGCGTCCGGAGCCTGTGCTCCACAACGGGAGAGGCCACAGCAGTGAGAGGCCCGCATACCATTAAAAAAAAAAAAAGAGAGAGAGAGAGCTGGCTCTCTCTCTCTCTCTCTCTGCGCCCCCACCCCCACCCCACCATCTCTCTCTCTCTGTGCTACATGAAGACGTAACCAGGAATAGAATCCTCACTAGGAACCGAATGGGCCAGCACCTTGACCTTGAACTTTCCGGCCTCCAGAACTATAAGAAATAAGCTTCTGTTGTTGAAGCCACCCAATCTGTGGTATTCTGTTCTAGCAGCCCAAGCTGACTAAAACAGTCAAGAAGACGACTTAGACAACCAGCCTTCCAAATTCTGTCTGCAATGACAGGTGCTGTTCAGTGCTGGAGCTTCTGTCAGTCTGGTGAGAAATGAGGAAAACAAGATCAATACGGTGAGTTTTTCTTAAAGAAGCTAAACATCTTCATTTTAAAAACAGAGCTTCATGCTCTTCTACTTTGGAAGAGGTTAAAGTGTCTTGCCACGAATTAAATTATGGTATTTCTTAATGACATTTAGTTAGTTTCTTTATCGGCCAAAAAATGTTAGAGATACTTTAGTTCCAAAAATAATTTGTAAGATTTGTATTAGCCTGTGAAATCTCAATGTCTAGAAGCCACTGAATTGGGCAATTATACAAGTGAAGGCGAGAGACGATCGCAGTCTGGACAAGGGTGGCGGCCACAAGAGGGGGAGGGGACAGAAGCAGGACACAAGACAGAGCTTTGAGACTGACTGGATGCATCTGAATCAGGGCAACTCAGAGAGTGACGATGGGACCTTTTAGAGGAACGTGGAAGTTGAAGAGGGGAGGAGTCCGGGGGCGCATGAAACATTTGGGAGTCATCATCCTAAACCATGAATGGCTACAATTTGTTGAGGAGGAACTGTGAGCTTTATTCCCATTGTTTCATTTGATCAATGCAACAGTCCCCCGAGGTTGGTGCTCTCGTTGCCTCAGTATGACAAATGAGGGCAGAGAGAGGTCAAGTAACACTGTCTTCTGTCAGAGCTGAGAGTCGTGGAGGATTCCAAGTTGGGACTTTGGGAGCTTAAAGCCCAAAAAGGTGCCAAATCACAGTTCTGTGTTGCACCATCATCTATGCAAGACTCGCCATATTATGTGAAACCCTCCATCTGTGGGAGACCCATCACCTATGTGAGCATCATCTTACTTGTGATGATGGTTTCCTGGATATATACATACATTAAAAGTAATCATTAAAACATTATACGCGGGCTTCCCTGGTGGCGCAGTGGTTGAGAATCCGCCTGCCGATGCAGGGGACACGGGTTCGTGCCCCGGTCCGGGAAGATCCCACATGCCGCGGAGCGGCTGGGCCCGTGAGCCATGGCCGCTGAGCCTGAGCGTCCGGAGCCTGTGCTCCGCAACGGGAGAGACCACAACAGTGAGAGGCCCACGTACTAAAAAAAAAAAAAAAAAAAAAAAATTATACGCTTTAAATATGTGCAGTTTACTGTATATCAGTTATACCTCAATAAAGCTCCTGTCCTCACAGAACCAGCCGCCACAGGTAAGAGAGATACTCTGGACACTTGAGATGTCCCGGCGGGGATCCCGGCCACCGCTATTTAGAGACCAGGATGGCAGTTCCCTGCTGCCCTTGTCCTTTCCCCACACTGGGATGCCTCCTTTGGGTGACTTTCCCGATGCCACTTTTCTTCGCCACACAATCTCAAACCTTTTCACTAAAGCGTGGAGAAAAGGTCTCCTAAGAATTTTTACTGTTACCAACAATGGGAAATAGACAATGGCTAAAAATAACAACGGGCAAGGTGACAGCATTTCTAGAAGTCTACAAAGAGCTCATTGCCAGAATAGTTCCTGGGTTCAACGTACGCGAGGGGAAGACCCCCACCCCCACCTCCCAGCCCCATCCGCCTTAGGCCATCCATGCTCCATGGTTGCAACCGCTTCTTTCGCTCTGAGAACCATGCCCTAAGCCCTACTCCCCAGAGACTATCTCCTCTGACCCTCTGAGAATTTCAGGTTGGAACACCTGAGCTTCTTACCTTCCATAAGGAAGGCTCCCTCCTTTTCTCCCCCCTTTAAAACTCAAGTTAAAAAAAAAAAGACTCATATACACTACCAAATGTAAAATAGATAGCTAGTGGGAAGCAGCCGCGTAGCACAGGGATATCAGCTCGGTGCTTTGTGACCACGTAGAGGGGTGGGATAGGGAGGGTGGGAGGGAGGGAGATGCAAGAGGGAGGAGATATGGGGATATTATGTATATGCATAGCTGATTCACTTTTTGTTATAAAGCAGAAACTAACACACCATTGTAAAGCAATTATACTCCAACAAAGATGTTTTTTTAAAAAAAAGAAGACTCAAAAGGGCAAAGTGGGCCCTTTGAGGACAGAGAGGGCCCTAGTGAGATCCTTGTACACATCAAAGGCAAACTCAGATCTGCTGTCACTCACAGACTAGAGCTAACTCCACCCCACGCAAGCAGGACAGGAGGCCCCTGGGCTGGAGGAGGGGTTGGGGGCAGGGAGGGGAAAGAAGCAAGCAGCCACAGCTTGCAGCAACCTGGGGAAATAAGAGGGAACTAGAGAGACTGGCCAATTACGAGCAATTGCAGGGACACCCTTGAGCCTTTGGGTCCAACCAAAGCTCTCTGCTCACCGGAGTATGGACAGCTGCTACTCAAAGTGCAGTCCCCGACCATCAGTAGCATCAGCATTACCCAGGAGCTCAACAGAAATCTAGACTCTCAGGCTCCTCCCCAGACCTAGTAAAATAGAATCCGCGTTTTCGCCAAGATCCCCCAGTGCTTGGTGTGTACGTTGAAGCCTGAGAAGCAGTGTTTAAGAGCATCTTGGTCAGTGGTTCCCCAGCTAGGGAGATTTTACCTCCCAGGGGTCATCTGGCAACGTTTGAAGACATTTTTGGTTGTCACTACTGAGAAATGCTACTGGCCTCAAGGGGCTACAGGCCAGGGGTGCTGCTAAACACCTACAGTGCACAAGGCAGCCCTCCCAACAAAGGATTACCCAGCCCCAAATGTCAAGAGCGCCAGCCCTGAGAGACCTGATCTAGGTGAAAACAGCCAAGAACGAGGTGGATAAGAGGTCCTAGAACTTGCTACCCCAAGTGTGGACTGCAGACCAGCAGCATCAGCAGAGGAGGCTGTTAAGTGTGAGCTCTCTGACTCGAGCCCACAGCCATGGAACCAGAGCCTCCATGGGTGGGGCCCAGGCATCTGTCTTTCAACAGAAAGCTCTCCACGTGAACTGCATGCATGCTTTTTGCTTCTAGATTTTTGCATGGAGAGTATTAGTGTAGGCCACGGGCCCCTGCCTTCTGGATGGCCATCAGGAAAGGTAGGCTCAGCCAGGTTGGCCACTTGTCCAAGATTTCACACCGGTAACAACTGCAATCTGGATTTGAAGAAGGGCCAGCTCTAGTGGAGGCAGGGGGGGCTGGCACCAGCCTCTTTGCTATGCAACTTCAAGGGCAATGGCTTAGAGGTTCTAGCCACTGCTGGTGCCAGACCCATGGGCCTGATGCTGACCACAGGAGCGTCCTGGCACGACAGGCGAATTCAAAGCTCTCAGACAACAAAGGCCAGACAACTCTTGGCATGGCATTACTTCACAAAGCCCTAGGGATAAGAATAAGGAAGATGTTGGTGATAGGGAACTATATTTAATATGTTCTCAGCCCTTCAAAGTCACCTCCTCTGAAAAGGCCTCCCTGATTTCCCCCCAAGGAGTCATCATCTCTTTTTTGCTGTTCTCCATCCACTGTGCTCATTTCCCACTGTCCTACTGTTCTGTGAATTCTGCTAACTCCCTTGCCCATAGCAGGGTAAGCTCCTTGAGGACAGGAAGTATACTGTAGCAGATGTTGTGGTCCTAGCCCCTGGCCCACCCTCCCTGGAGATCACCTACACAGTCCTAAACTTGCTCTAGACTTCTTCTATATCCCCGCCTGAGGGAAGTGCCAGGGAGTTTATGCCCCCAGAAGCAACCTGCACCCAATGAAGGGATAAGAGTGGAGGTTGGCGGGTGAAGAACCCAGCCTCCACTTGGCCATTCTGCACTGTGTTCTACTCAGAGTCTCTTAGAGACCCACAGAGGGACTGAGCCTCTCTTGTCACGGCAGTAAGCACATTATACCCCCTTCGTCAGCTTTCCCCCCTTCCTCTCTCACCTCCACTCTCCTCACCATGATTTCTGCACCCACATGGACTTACTGAACCCAAATCCTTGTCTCAGGGTTGGCTTTTGGGGGAACCCAAACTAAGACGAGTATTTTGCTCACTGAATGCCCACTATTTAGCTGCCTCCCTAACACACTAAGTGCTCACAAAAATCAGTACTTATGGAAGTTAAATAAAAGTCCCCATATGCCTGGAAAATCCAAAGACAACAACAACCCAAAAATGAGCAAAAACCCTACTGATGGCCTGGGTGATATAACCCAGAGGAATGTATCTACGTTTCTTCTCCTTGAGTTGTGGTCAAAACTCTAAAAAACAATAGTCTCCTGACTATAGTAACAGTTTAATTTCTCAACATCACGTACAAAAAGAGGAGAGCTCAGAGGCTAGGAGTTCTGGCTCTGAATTCGGTAGAACTAGGCTCAAATTCCTGGCCCCGATAGCTGCTCAGTGACCCCAGCCTGGTTCGTCACCTATAAAGGGGGAATTATAATCGTATCTGCTTGCGGGGTTGTGGGGTGGATTTAATGAGATAAAGGATTTACTGAAGGCTTTAGTATAGTCCTGGCCCAGCGTAAACCCACCAAACACATTCTCAACGGTACATTCCTATCACTATGACTGCATTGCCCATTTTAGGCAGGCTCGGGTCACTCAGGTGACGGATGGTAGCAGAGTGCCAAGAACATAGCAGACACTCAGCAAACAGTTACCTTAGGAATGAGTGAAGTGATCATCTAAGCGTAGAATATTAAAAACCTGCAGGGCCTCCCTGGTGGCGCAGTGGTTGAGAATCTGCCTGCCAATGAAGGGGACACGGGTTCGAGCCCTGGTCTGGGAAGATCCCACATGCCGCGGGGCAACTGGGCCCGTGAGCCACAACTACTGAGCCTGCGCGTCTGCAGCCCGTGCTCCGCAACGAGAGAGGCCGCGACAGTGAGAGGCCCGCGCACCGCTACGAAGAGTGGCCCCCGCTCGCCGCAACTAGAGAAAGCCCACGCACAGAAACGAAGACCCAACCCAGCCAAAAATAAATAAATCTATAAAAATAAACAAATAAAATAAAAACCTGCAAAAACTCCTTTTGCAAAAGCTCCTTTAGGAGAAACAGGAATTTTTCCTGTTCGATAACCCTGCCTCTGTTACTCACAAGCCGTGTAAACGTAGGCAAGTCACTCAACCCGTCTGAAGTCCTCCAGGCACTACCTGTGCGACTTAGATTCGTATTAGATCATTTCTAAGGCCCTTTCCAGGCCTTCACTTGTATCTGAAGTAACTCCCAGGGAAGGGCTGTAGAACCACTTCACAGCTGGACGTTGGACAGGACAGAACAGGGAGCCGCAGGCAGGCGGACGTGCTCAGCCGGGGCACCTGGACGCTTGGTCGGGATAATCCTTCACGGCAGGGCTGTCTCGCGCATCGTCGGATGTTTAGCAGCATCCCTGGCAGCTACTCACTAGAGGCCCCCAGCACCACCAGTGACAGCAGAACACGTCTCCAGGCATTGCCAAGTGTCCACTGGGGCAAAGCTGCCACTGCGGGAGAACACCTGTGGTAGAGGTTTGCTTCCCTCCGTGAGCCACAGACCTGCAAGGCCCTGCAGTCCAGCCCCAGCCCCACAACGGGGAGGTGGGCCTCCAGCATGGCTCCCTTGCCTCAGTTAACCTGCGTTTATTTTATTTTATTTTTTTTTGCGGTATGCGGGCCTCTCACTGTTGTGGCCTCTCCCGTTGCGGAGCACAGGCTCCGGACGCGCAGGCCTAGCGGCCATGGCTCACGGGCTTAGTTGCTCCGCGGCATGTGGGATCTTCCCGGACCAGGGCATGAACCCGTGTCTCCTGCATCGGCAGGCGGATTCTCAACCACTGCGCCACCAGGGAAGCCCATGCGTTTATTATTTTAAAAAGCCCCCCTAACCCCCAAGAAACTCCTGGGATGCTGTGACTACTTTTTCCCCTCTTATCCTTCATTCTCTACTATACTCATTAAAAAGCAGGCCCTTTGGAAATAACCAAGCACTCACTGCAGATTTTGAATTATTTTGTTTTCCCTAGTCTGTCATTAGCCATATTTGCCTGCAAATAAGATGGATGTTTTTAAAGCTCATGTACTTGCAAGCCTGGAACATAATCCCCTCCTGGGTTATTACCATCCGTTTATGACATTAGGAACAGCAGGAGACCGAAACTCCGAAACCCAAATGATCTTGACATGCAAATGCGTCATAAAAACCCAACCACGGCAGAAGATTTCAAAGGAGTTATTAGCAACGGAGCCACCGTTAACTAGACAGAACCGAGGAGTTTTCCAGGCAATGGTCAGAGTGGCCGTCCAATGGGCCAATTAGACCCAAAGTCCTCTGTTCTCCCAGGGAAAGCGCCTGCCCGGCGGTGGGCGGCCCCCGGGTCCTGAGGACAGAAAGGAGTGGTTTTATATTCCACCAGCTTCCAAATGGCTTTCTCCACACAACAAGGTTGTCCGCGTTCAACTCCTTCCTTTGCACTAAAAAGCAAATTCCTGTGAAGACTGGAAACCAAACCTACATATCCGCCTGTATTAGATTATGGCAACCAAAAAAAAAGGCAATTCGTTAGAGGACTCTGCTCTCCCTACAGACTTCCCTTAGCTTCCTGAGCAGGGGGGAAACTTTCCTCAAGTAGCATCACCCCCACTTCCTCTTGCCTCCGGTGACCTGTAGTGGCCCTCCCTTGCTGGGGTCCCATGCCAGGGTCTGTGGATGCCCCTTCCACCGGATCAGTGTCTAGCTGACTCCCCATTTCTCAGGCCTCTGCTCAAATGTCACTTTCTCAGAGCGGCCTTCCCTGCCCACACAATCTAACTAAGGCCCCTCCATCACGCTGTAGCCGCTTAACCTGCTCTATTCTTCTTCAAGAAGCATTTGGTTCCTGAAGTTATACTGCATATCCATTCGTTTACTGGTTTTGCTTCTGTCCTCCCCGCTCCTAAAATGTGGGTGCTCTGTGGGGCAGGGGTTTTGAATGCCTTGCTCAACCCTGCATCCCTAGCGCCAAGAAGAGTGTGGAGTAGGTGCTCTGTGAGTATCTGGGGAATGAATGTATGTCTGTACTCAGGATGACAAACCACAAGAAACAGAGTGGACCACCTAGGAGGCAGGGAGCCTCAGGGCTCCTGAACAGCCGCTAGTCACTAGTCACGCACTGCTGCATCTCATCTCAAAGATTTACTCCGGGGCTTCCCTGGTGGCGCAGTGGTTGAGAATCCGCCTGCCGATGCAGGGGTCACGGGTTCGTGCCCTGGTCCGGGAAGATCCCACGTGCCGCGGAGCAACTAAGCCCGTGAGCCATGGCCACTAGGCCTGCGCGTCCGGAGCGCGTCCGTTGCTCCGCAACGGGAGAGGCCACAGCAGTGAGAGGCCCGCATACCGCAAAAAAAAAAAAAAAAAAAGATTTACTCCGAACCGGACCGTGGATTCTTTGCCTTCGGTTTCCGTAGCTATGATTATTCTCCCATAGTATACTGATCTAGCTCTGGGCTTCAGAAAAGCAAGCCTTCAGACCAGAGCGGGGAATGACAGAGAAACGGACAGCATTCTGGGGAGAGCCCGTGGGTTTCATTTCGTCTCCTTCCTAAAGCATCCTGCCAAGATCTTTTTCTGAGCACCTAGCTCCCAGGTCTGTTTTTAGGTCACTCTAATGGTAAGCTAAACAGTCAAAGCAGCCTCATAAATGCAGGATCAGGAGGTCCCTTGCATGTATGAACTTGTCACGATAATCGCAAAGGGTACTTTTCCTTGAAATCATTAAAATAATTAGCATGAAAGTACCTTTTGAATAAGGAGATAAGTCCAGCTACAGGAGAAACATGCTCATTTCTTACATCCAAAAATTAAAACCCCACGTTCCTTTATAAGATCCTGGGCCTGTTGGAACAGGAAGATGCATTCCATCATTGCTTCAACCCTGGAAGGTTCTACACTCCCTCGGGCCTCTGCTTGCAGACTGAGGCTGACTGCAAAACCATCTCCTTCTCTTTCTGGTCAAAGAGGATGCTTCCCCAGGGAAAGCCTCCGCCCTGATTTGGGTGTCCCACTCCTCAACCAGCATTTGGAAAAATTTCTCATTTATTCTCTGGAAGTAAGGCCTGAGAAACAACTCCTGAAACCCACTGTTAGCAGTGTAGCTTCCTGACTGGAGGTGGCCCGGAAGCCCCTGCTGCCTGTCTACCTCCAAAGCGCTGGAGCTCTCACCTCCAGGTGACTGGCAGGTTGTAACAGTCCCTGCCTCCCCCCGCACCTCAATGCTCCTTGATTCCCTGCAGTTTACACCATGGAAAGCTGCCATTTAATTAGCAGGAGTCCCTTCCTAGGGGCTCCCAAATCTCCATAAATAAAAATCTGCTGGCTTTGCCTTCATATAAAGCCAGAACACATACACGCAAACTGGATTTGTGGTCCGTCCAGGAAAGGCTTCTTGGGAGAAATGCCTTGCAAATCTGATGGAATATTGAGTTAGCCAGGGGAAGGGCAAGGTGAGGTGGGAGAAGAGTCCTAGGGAGAGGAAAGAGCACGTGCAAGGGTGTGAGAGACGCAGAGAGAGTGACACGCCGGCGAACTGAAACCAGGCTCAGGAGGAAGAGAGGAGAAAGAAGGAGTAAGTGATGACTCGCCCGTCCCCACCGCCACCACACCCCAGTTCCGGGTTAGGTGTTTCTCTTCTGTGCCTCAGTAGCGTCCTGAGCAGCCCCATGGCCCCATAAAGTACTTATCAGACAACATCAGAGACAGCCATCCAAACACCAAAATCCCATCGGGAAGGTCTCCTTCCATAGTGCAGACTCATCCTGGACTATACTTCCCAGTGTGCCCTCTGCATCTACACAGGGCTAAGCATTTTGGAAGAATGTACCTTCTGCCTGCTTTCACCTTCCACCAGTGGGAGGCAGAGTATACACTGCAGCCTTAGGACACAAGATGGAAAGAGCGCGGGGGCCTGAATCACCATATGGAGGAGAGCTACCTGCCGACCAAGAACTCGCGCACGAGGCTGTGATGTGAGAGAGGAATAAGTCTGTCTTATGTTAACCACTAAAACTTGGGGGTTTAATTGTCACAGCAGCTAACATTACCCTAATACACAGGCTAGGTAACATTTACTTATTTAATTGTAGGTAACCTCCTCTTGGTGGTAGGAGTCCCCATTACAGCACCAGCACCCAGCAAAAGGTGGATATTAAATCGACATTTGTTCGGTGAAACCAGTTCATTTGATTAGAAGGAGGGCCTTCCCAGAATCCCTCAAATCCCAGTAGACGGAAAACTTCTCACTTTGTCGTAAGGTCAGCACACACTCACATACATACTCACCCATACACACACACATACCTGTACACACACCCCTAAGTTTCCACACCAAAGCCACAGACAGTTCAGGGCCAAACCTCCCCAGCTATCTTGTGATTCATGTGACAGCAGAGACGGTCCTAGCAACAACCCTTTTGAGATTCTGTTCCCCAGCATGGGTATCATACATAGCCAAATACCGCAAAAGAAAATTGGAATAGGAAAGAGAAAGTCATCAAGAAAAATAGTCCAGATTTCTCATGATCTCACCCATGAGTCAGATTTGCATTTGGGATAACAGCTAACCGACTAGACCAGAACAGTCTGTCTGTAAGATGTCAGCCTGCCAATTTCAACAACATACAGAGGGCACGCTCTTTCAACCGGCTTAAAAGGACAAATCTAGTGCACTTGTTTATTTTTTTTTTTTTCTTAAAAAAAATTCCAAGGTGAAACAGCCTCCTGTTTAAAAATAACTCTCTTGGAAATTAAACCATAATTTTCTTTTAACTGCTGATTGCCAAGTATCTGTATCTTTCCATTTTGAGCAGTGGGGAAAATGTCCTACAGAAGACTCTTTGCTGTGTAACACTTAGAAAGCCATCTCACCTCTCTGGGCCTAGATTTGTACATTTATAAAATATGAGAGTAAAAGAGACGATCTCTAACATTTCAGGGAAGAAATAATTGTCAGTGGAAGGGAAACTGAATTTTTTCCTGCCTTGTAAGTCTTTTAATATTCATGGAAATTATTCCTGACAGAAAAGGGTATTTTTGATGGGTTGCTTAATTTAGAGGAGTTTATTCATTTAGGACAGAATGTGAGGTCCAAGGCACTACAGACATGAGTGGGTCTTCAGTGGTGAGAGGCAGGAAATGGGACGATTTGTTCTCAAGTAACAGGCAATATGTGCAGTACCGAGCTATGAGTGTGCGTCAGGACATTTTCTTCTTTAAGAGATAAAAGAGACTTTAAGAATCATTAAGTGCAATTGCTTCATCCCGAGTGTGAAGAACCTAAGATCTAAAGTTAGACAGTAGCAGTATCTGAACTAGAGCAGAGGGTTGGCTGCTGGTCCGTTACTCTTTTTCATTCAACCTTCCCGATCCTGCTTTGCACCTTTAACAATGACAGCAGCTACATTTTGCTTCTCTGAAAAAAAAGCATTGAGACAGAAGCTGGTTATTCTATCCATCTTTAGGCTTGAGAATTAAGGCTGGGTTTTATTTCCTCAATCCTTGCCTAACCCTCAAGGCTGCAGACTAAGAACTGTGAATGCTCAAACAATAAGGTTGGGATCAGGTGAAAGACGGAGAAGTAATCATATACCTTAGAGTGTGTAAGAGGATAAGCGCTCCTTAGAGCTCTGTTAATGGCAGCTAATGAGGGCCACAAAAATACCCACTCACGGTTATCTGCACGGTGAGTCTCTACAGCTTGGATTTCAGATCCTCAACTCAACCATTCCCTGGGACCTCTAGCTCCAGCCCAGGTACTGTCCTAGACTGACTGTCTTTCATTTCAATGCTTCTCTGCTGTTTTTATCAGACCTGTTTCCCTCCATGACACTGTAGTAGAGGCAAAAATGAAAATGTAAATATTTGCTTATATTCTTTCTATGCCTCAAGCCAATCCCTCCCCTCCCCAAATACGTGGCATCTCTTCCCTTTCTTTCAAGTTCGTAAAAGAAAACCCAGCAGGCGACTATTTTAGCAGCAACACAGAACCTCTGAAGCTAGAACCTGCATTTAATTAAAAGCCATTCTAAGTAAATGGAAGCACTGATCCTTTCTCATTTGTTCCTTCCCAAGCCTCTGGGAAATGGAAATGGTGGCCTAGGAAGAAAATTGCATTTGGTTATTAGGATTGATGTTTATAATGATAAAACATCTGGAGACATGGAGGGGAAGGATAATAGGCCAATAAATATGGGGACATACTAAAGAAAAACTTAAGCTCCAAATTCATTTATTTAAGCTCTGAACCCCCAAATTGCTCCTTTCAATTATCCTCAAAGGTCCATCTGTGTCAGTGAGCTGACTACACTCTACTGAATTGAAGTCTGTTTCCAATGCCAAATAGAAGGCAGCAGCTTCACAAAAGCCGTGGGCTTTGGGGACACTAGTCTGCTCTGGAGGCCTGGCCCTAATACTGATCACCCAGCTGGATCACCTTGGGAAAATTACCTGACCCTCGAGCTTCTGTTTCCTCATCCATAAAATGGGGCTAATAATCTACTAGGAAGCATAAATGAGATGATGGGGACAAAGTAGGTAGGAAGAACTTACTAGCTGCGGAATTAAACCTCAGAGTTGGCAGAAGCATTAGAAGTCCCCCAGCCCAATCCTGCGACAGTCTCCAGCCTCTGCTTGGTGCCTGCAGTGAAGGGAAACTTACTGCCTCTCAAGGCAGCCCATGCCACTTTGAGACTATAATGTTAAAAAACATTTCCCAACGTGGAGCTATATCTCTGTCCCTTAATTTCAAATGCTCTGGCCTTTTTTTCTGGCTTCTGGACCAAAAGTGAGAATAAGTCTTAGCAGTCCTGCCCAGGAAAGCCATTGAAATTATTTATTTGGCCACCTGATGGATTATAGTTGCAAACTTCCCACATGCAAGTATACAGAACCACAGCGAGTTGAGGGTGAGTCCAGATTCATTGTCTGGGGGCTGGTTGAAGGGGTGCCATTGGCCAAGAAAGAGAACAGAGGAGGAGGGGCAGGCTCATATGGGAGAGGTGATGAGATCAGCTTGGAATGTGTTGCTCTGGAGTAGCTGAGGGTCACCGAGTGGAGGTGGTGAGCGGACACTGGACATGGGAGTCCTGAGCCCAGGAGGAGGGTAGAGGCTTAAAAGGACAGAGTTTGGAGGGGTCTGTATATAGTGGTGGCTGAAGTGGAAAATGTGGCTGAAATTGCCTAGAGGGGAAATGAGAACATCTCTGTTTAAGAGGTGAAGTATAAACCAGTCCAAAAAAGTAAAGAGGAATATAAGTTGCTACAACAGCAAAGGATACCATAAACAAGACCAAAAGACAACCCTCAGAATGGGAGAAAATAGTTGCAAATGAAGCAACTGACAAAGGATTAATCTCCAAAATTTATAAGCAACTCGTGCAGCTCAATAACAAAAAAACAAACAACCCAATCCAAAAATGGGCAGAAGACCTATATAGACATTTCTCCAAAGAAGATATACAGATTGCCAACAAACGCATGAAAGAATGCTCAACATCATTAATCATTAGAGAAATGCAAATCAAAACTACAATGAGATATCATCTCACACCAGTCAGAATGGCCATCATCAAAAACTCTAGAAACAATAAATGCTGGAGAGGGTGTGGAGAAAAGGGAACCCTCTTGCATTGCTGGTGGGAATGTAAATTGATGCAGCCACTATGGAGAACAGTATGGAGGTTCCTTAAAAAAATACAAATAGAACTACCATACGACCCAGCAATCCCACTACTGGGCATATACCCTGAGAAAACCATAATTCAAAAAGAGTCATGTACCACAGTGTTCATTGCAGCACTATTTACAATAGCCAGGACATGGAAGCAACCTAAGTGTCCATCAACATACACAAAAGATTCCCACCTGCC
Organism: Kogia breviceps; assembly: GCF_026419965.1. NCBI lineage: Eukaryota > Metazoa > Chordata > Mammalia > Artiodactyla > Physeteridae > Kogia > Kogia breviceps. Next base: position 25,701,153 of record NC_081313.1, on the reverse strand, counting down.
GAGAAGAAGCCCCCTCAAAGACCACTAGTGTCCATCAACAGATGAATGGATAAAGAAGATGTGACACATATATACAATAGAATATTACTCAGCCATAAAAAGAAATGAAACTGAGTTATTTGTAGTGAGGTGGATGGACCTGGAGTCTGTCATACAGAGTGAGGTAAGTCAGAAGGAGAAAAACAAATACCTTATGCTAACACATATATATGGAATCTAAGGGGGAAAAAAATGTCATGAAGGGCCTAGGGGTAGGACGGGAATAAAACACAGACCTACTAGCGCATGGACTTGAGGATATGGGGAGGGGGAAGGGTAAGCTGTGACGAAGTGAGAGAGTGGCAGGGACATACATACACTACCAAACGTAGGGTGGATAGCTAGTGGGAAGCAGCCGATAGCACAGGGAGATCAGCAGCACAGGGAGATCAGCTCGGTGGTTTGTGACCACCCAGAAGGGTGGGATAGGGAGGGTGGGAGGGAGGGAGACGCAAGAGGGAAGAGATATGGGAACATATGTATATGTATAACTGATTCACTTTGTTGTAAAGCAGAAACTAACACATCATTGTAAAGCAATTATACTCCAATGAAGATGTTAAAAAAAAAAATCAATGAAAGTGCTCCATGGAGAGGAGCTCGGAGAGGAGATTAAGACTAGGCATCCATTAAAGAGGCACAAAGAAATCCAGGAGGGGAGTGGTAGCAGAGAAGCTGGAGAACAGTGTTTCATAAAGGAGGAACTGGATTGCGGGCCAACTGAAGTATTGAAACGTTTCCATTGGATTTGGATGTAGAGGCCCATCGGTGGTCACCACAAGGGGCTTTCAAAGGAGGGTTGAGAATGGAAATCAGATTGCACAGTCCATCGAGGGATTAATGAGAGATTAAAGAAGTAAAAACAGCCACTACAGACCAGTTTCAGGTAATTTGGTTGTTAAGGATATAAAGGCAGAGGGGGGCTTCCCTGGTGGCCTAGCGGTTGAGAGTCCGCCTGCCGATGCAGGGGACGCGGGTTCGTGCCCCGGTCCGGGAGGATCCCACGTGCCGCCGAGCGGCTGTGCCCGTGAGCCATGGCCGCTGAGCCTGCGCGTCCGGAGCCTGTGCTCCGCAACGGGAGAGGCCACAGCAGTGAGAGGCCCGCGTACCGCAAAAAAAAAAAAAAAAAGGCAGAGGGGACTTAATTAAAGAGGGGTGACGTTTGCACACGGTGGAGAGGAAAGGCGTATAGGCAGGGGGAGGTTGAAGACAAAGGGGAAAGAGTATGCTGATTAAGTGTGATCGATAACGGAGTCTGGGGGAAATGTTCAATAAAAGGAGGGAAATTGTCTCAGGCGCGAAGGAAAGCGTGCAGGCTGGATGCGGAAATAGACTGTAAGTGAAGGAGCAGGACTGAGGGGTTCCCACTGATTCTCCCCGTGAAGAAAACATGAAGGTCCCCAGCTTGGAGGGAGGGAGAAGGTCACAAGGTAGGAGTTTGAGGCGGGCGAGGGGGAGAGTCAGACAAGGCAGTGGGGGAAACGGCAGGGAGAGGTGATGGGGTCCCGTAGAGACTGCCCACCTGCCTGCCAGCCTAGGAGGCTGATGAGTTCAGAGGCCATTATTCTGCAGGTGCACCGATCCAAATAGATGGCGGGTTCTTCCTCTTTCACAGAAGTGCTCAGCTGCCAGGACGCAGAGGCAGAAAATGCAGGTGGTTGAACTAATTTGGTGGAGAGATTTCGGTGGGGATGGCAAAAGGGAAGGAGATAGGGAGTTTAGAGTATTGGCAAAGGAGTGGGTGAAGCGATGGTCCACAGGGGCATGGCTGGAAGGGGAAGGATTTGGAAGGCACTATCATCTTCCCTACAAATCTCTCCGACCAATTCCCCCATCTTGGAGCCTTGCCTCTGGATATGTTACTTTACACCACATGTTGCCTGGAGCAGCACACAATAGTCTAGATGTGTGGGGCTAGTGCAGAAGATCCACACTGTTTTCTGGGCCCCTCACATCTGGGATTTACATTTATTTAATAGTCACATCACAGTTTTGATGCACACTGATCATATATAATCAAACGAACTGCCTAAATCTTTTACACAAAGACCACTATTAAAGCAGGTTCCTGACTGTCTTGTAATAAATGCAGTTGGCTTTTCGGACATAAGTGAGGGACGTTCACTTGAGCCCTTTGCTGATCTTGCAGGACGTGGTCTACCCTATATGTCGGTTTGGATTCTGGTTCTAGTGTGAAATGAGGTCACTGTGCTTCCCAGATCTGGGTCATGAACAAATGGGATAAATGTGTCATCCATGTCTTTATTCAAGTCATCGATAGGAACGGTGAACAGGAGCAGGATGAATCCAATGGCAGAACTGTGTCTGACTCTCACTGCTAGAACCCTCTCTCTGGATTGACACCAATCCATCAACCCCTTTGTACGGGCAGTTAGCCAGTCAGCTACAAATCACCACATTCTGCAACTGCCCAGTCCACATTTCTCCAGCTTGCCCACAAAGAGATCACAAGAGACCATCCATCCAAACACCTTGTTGAAAAGTCCACATTCGTTACGTCAACAGCTTTCCCATGATGTACTGGTCTAGTAACCTTATCCCCACTGGATAAAAACACAATGCGCTTTTCTTTGTTGTGTCTTATACACCTAAGACCAGATGGAAATCGGTTTATGACATTTTACTGCTTTATAACACTTCCTGTCTCACCATGACATCACTTTTCCCCAATCCTAGGGCTTCACAAGGCCACAAAGGTGTTGAGACCTCAGCTTCTAAACCTTCCTCTTACTCCAGTAGATCGGGTTACCTGATCTCCCAGCCTGTTGAAATGAAGAACGTTAGCCTGATAATGAGACTATAATAGACAAGCCACTATTTCAAACAGAGAGAGAAGGGCTATATAAGGTGCCCCCCCCTTTGCCCTGTCTCAGGACTTCTTCCCAGCTGCCCTGGGAAGAAGAGAAATTAAAACTAAGAGTAAAAAAAAAAAAAAAAAAAACTAAGAGTAGTTTAAATGTAAACTAAGAGTAGTTTAAATTTATTTCCTTGAATCTGAGTTTGAAAATAAAGGCAAATGTGATTATACCTGAGCTTTCTTGAGTACATTATTTTCAACCAGGTTACTGAATTCCTGAGATTTTAAATCTTACAAGCTACATATTTAGTTGCTTAAAAAAGAACATGGGATGAGAAAGATACAGATCAACAATAACCCAGAGTAAAAATGCCAGGGTGTTTATGAAGGGTATAGTCCCTAATTATGCCAAGAGGGACACCCTTTCCCCTTGGCAATGCTTCTTAGAAGCTGCCAATACATTAAACAGGACCAGTTTAGCCAATCCATCAACATCTGTTTAGAGCCTGCTGCTGGGGACACAAAGATGTGAGAGATATGGTCAAGAGCCTCCGAGACTTCACAGTCTAGCCTAGGAGGAGCTAAAAACAAAGACACTTTCACCAAAAGGTTCACCAACCAAGGCAGCATGTGCTGGATGCCAAGAGAATGTGCCAGGCAGTGTGTGCGCCAGACTTTCTGAGAGAGGCTGCCAGCTGGAGGCTGAGGAGAAACACTCTTCAAAGGGAATGAGACTTTGCCTGGGTCTTAAGGGATGGACAGAGTTTAGGCAGGGGTAGGGGGGCATTCTGGGCAGGGGGTGTGAAATAAATGCATATAGCCCATGCAGATGAAAGAAGTTAAGCTGCATCCAAATCCCGTCTCACTTTTCAAATACATTCGTGGGGCATTGGTTCCAGGACCCCTGGGGATACCATAATCAGAGGATGCTCAAGTCCCTTGTATAAAATGGCGTGGTGCTTGCATATAACCTATGCACATCCTTCCTTGTACTTTAAATCATCTCTAGATTACTTATAATACCTAATACAATGTAAATGGCTATACATACAATGTAAATACTGGCAAATTCAAGTTTTGCTTTTTGGAACTTTCTGGAATTTTTTTCCCGAATATTTTCCATCAGCAGTGGGCTGAATCTGCAGATGCAGAACCCACAGATACACTGATAGGGAGGGCTGACAGCAGAAAGAGAAAAGGCTGCTGCTCAACAGGGAAATTAACAAACACTTAACTTTGCAAGAAGGGGTCTGTGCCTCCAGGCAAAGTTCAGCCAAGGTCATGCAAGGATGAACGTCCACTACACTCACTCTAACAAGATGCTCCGATGAAAACCCTAGTATGCTAATACAGCACAAATTTCATTAAAATCATCCCCGGAAATTTAAGATTTGAGACTAATGGACTTTCTAAGAATGCAACAACATATGCCACAGAGGTAAAGATCCCAAGAAGAAAAAAAAAAAACAAGTAGTGGTTTGCAACCCTGGCTCCACATTAGAATGACCTGGGGAACGTTTAGAAAATATCAGTGCTTGTGCTGGTCCTACCAGTTACATCACAATCCCCAGGGCATCAATATTTAAATTAAAAATACCAGTGACTCTAACCTCATTCTCTCGACAAATTGTTTCCTGAGTGCCTGCTGTATGCTGAGCCTTGTTCTAAGTGTTGAAGATATATATGAGTGAATCAAATAGGCTCCCCGCCTTCAGAAAAACAGCCTCATAAATTTTACAATGCAGTGGGGTAGAGCAGGCAGAAAGGCAAATTAAGTCAGTAAAATATATATGCTTAAACACGGACCAGGTGCAAAGGAGAAAATAAAGCTGAGAAGGGGGATATGAAATCTCAGGCTGGAACAGGGTGGCATGGAAGACTTCACTGAAGATGACATTTGAATCAAGACCTGAAGAAAGTAGCAACTCAGCTACATGAAAGAACACGCCAGGCAGAGGGAACAGCAGGTGCGGTGCCCCCGAGGCATCAGTGTGCCAGGGTGGCGTGTGGCTTGAGCAGAGAGGGAGAGTTACAGAGATGGAGTCAGGGAGGATGGGAAGGGGAGGGCCTGGAAGTTAAGTAATGAGTTCAGCTTTTACTCTGAGTGAGATGGGGAGTCCCGGGAAAATTTGAACAGAGAAGTCACAGGATCTGGTTTATATACTGAATCTAGAATTACTCAGCTGCTCTGTTGAGAATATGCTACGGGGGGAAAGGGAAGAGGTAGAAATCAAGCAATTCCTGAAATAGCCCACTTGCGAGATGAGGACACCGGGAATGAAGAGAGGTGATGAGCCATGGTCAGATTCTGCATATCTTTGGAAGAACTAACTAGAGACAAAACACCTGGAAGGGGAAGGGGTGGGAATCAGGAACTTAGTTTTAGACATTAAAGCCTGAGACGGCCGTCAGTGGAGGTGTCAGATAGATAATTCTATATGCAAGTGGTACAAGATGGAGATACACTGGTGTGAATTCTTGGCTTACGGATGGCATTTAAATCCATGGGAATGGCTGACATCGCAGATAGTAATCACAGAAAGAAAAGACAAGAAGTGCAAGTAATGAGTCCTGGGCCCTCCAGCAGTTGAGAGATCAGGGAGAAGAGAAGACAGTCAAGAAAACTATGAAGGAATGCTGGCTGGTGAGCAAGGAGGAATGTCTGTACAGTATGGTGTTCAGAGAGCAAAGGGAAGGATGCATTTCAAGAATAAAGCAGGGATGAACTGTGTGCATCGAATGCTTTGAAGGAGCATGGAAAAGGCTGAGAGTCGGTCCTTGGGTTTAGCAATGTAGACGTCATTAGCGACCTTGATAAGAGCAGTCTGTGATGTACAACAGCATAGTGAATCACTTCTCTAGGAGGTCATGTTCTTGGACGCAGCTTAAAATATGTCGAATGTCTGTCTTCCCTAATAGAATCTAAGAGTCTGGTACACAGTAGGTCTCTATCTGATTTACTGAAGAAATACCCTGGGGCTGTACAAATGCAATGTTCATGAAATCACCTAAAATGATCACTCTGTAAAGTGGAAATCTTTCCATTTGGAAAAATATTGTGATGGAAAGATCTCTCTTAAGACACATATCAGAAGATTCATCTTCCCATACGTCTTAAATCATAACTAGCACTGCCTCACATTTACTAGCTCCCCTATTAGATGATAAGTTTCTGAAGGGCAAGATCATTTCAGACTTCAGGGATCTTCATGGATTAGCTGTAGGTATGACCTGAAGTACGTAGTACCGATTATTCTCCCCACTCAGCCATGCTGGTCTGACGCTAGTTTCACTCATTTAAAAAACCTTCATGAAGGATCTACTATGGTCCAGGAACTGCCCTGTGTGCTTAGGTCACAGCATCAAAGAGGACACGGTTTCTGCCTAGAAGAACCTTCCAGTCTACTGTTTCTGACACACTGCTGACATCAACTGAAGAACTGGCTCTGGCTTCACTTTGGACTGCAGTTCACTTTCCCAACAAAAGCCACAGGTGATAGAGCACAATGTGATATCGCCCAGATTCACCCAGGCCTAGATATATATGTTTATGAGTAAATACACCTAAGGGGGTTCTTAGCCAGTTCCAAGTCTCCAGCAAAAGCAGGGTTTAGGAAGCACATCATGTTCTTGAAGGAATGCTTTCTCTGTTGTTTCTCCCCATCCCAAAAGAGAGTTAAATAATTTGATGGGATTGGTAATTCAAGGTAATCTGAATTTTATTTATTTTTCTTCCTCATGCATTGAATGTGAAGTGTACATACCTTTTCTGTATGTGATATGTACTAAATAAATATTAATTGGATGTTAAGGAAAAAAAATTGGTTTGCAGTGGCGAGGACAAAGTACAAACTCTAGGAAAGAACTGAGCATCACCGATAATACTACCTCCTTCAAATGTCTGCTGAGCTTTCATAGTTTTCAGTGGTTTTACGGGAAGCTACCTACTTCCTATCTGCAGGACCACCCCTATTAGCAAAGTTTACATGCTGTGTCAAGATGAAGATGGGGAGTAGTCATTGAGAAAGAGTTAGAAAAAATAAGCCCACCTATCCCAGCATGCAGGCTCCAGCATGGATTTTAACCAATGGAAATCCAGAAGGACTTCTTGATCCATCAAATGAGAACTCAGGTGAGTGGCGATATTCCACATCAGAATGGCGCGTACAATTCAACCTGGGCTCCATTTGACCACCCACCTGCCTGTTAGCAGAAACAATGAGCAGCTCCTCTTTGGTTCATGATAAAAATAAAGGAGACTGCTAATGAGTGACATTTTACATGCACAACCCTCTGGGCAAAGTTCTGGTTACCATAGCAAACCCCAGTTCATGACAGCAGAGGCAAAGCACATGACGTATCAAATGGCCAGAGTTCTCCTTCCCTGCAGGAAAGCAGCTACATTTGCCAAATACACTCATCAGCCACTATAGCCCTTTCTGCGAATAAAAGCCCAACCTACATTTGTGGGTCTTGGCCATTCTCACAATTACTATTTGCCTGAAAGAGTAGCTTTTTGTCTGATGTTTACTTATCGGGATGCTGATGTAATTCTCAAGATGGAATCTATTTTTAAAAGGGGGTCCAAGAGCAGGGAAGGAAACAAATAGCTGCTTTCTCATTTTCCCCAGTCTGAAACTGGCAGAAGTTCCTTTGAGCCCCACATCTGGCAAGAGCCTATCCTTTGGCCTCTTCCATGACTGGCCCAAAGCTGGTGACAGAGAAATAGACCAGTGTTTCAGCAAGACCCAATGCAGAGGGTCTGGCTCGCAACCACCTAAAAATGGGGTCCATATTGTCATTGTAGGGTTCTATCAACTGGGAGGAGACAGGGAGGCAGACAAAAACCAAACTACAGAAAAGTGATGATACAAAAGGAAAAGCAGGAGGAGGAAGATCTCAGGGCTTCTTATGAATGCAAACAAATTTCACCTTTGCACCCTCCCTGCAGAGATGATCAGGATGCAACCTGGTCGTCTCTGCCTTTCCTATAAGCATTCAAGGACGAGGGTTTAAACCATTAATCCTCTAGATGGATCAGAAAACGTCTTCAGCCTAAATGCCCAAGTGGTGAAAAAAAGAAAGGAACTTCTTAACGTCTCAAGCTTAAGCCCCAGGGCCAACTTTTCAGAGAAACAGTACATTGAGAATCTGAGTAAGTATATTTCTTTTTTTTTTTTTTTAAACGGCTGGATATTATTTATTTATTTATGGCTGTGTTGGGTCTTCGTTTCTGTACAAGGGCTTTCTCCAGTTGTGGCAAGCGGGGGCCACTCTTCATCGCGGTGCGCGGGCCTCTCACTATCGTGGCCTCTCGCTGCGGAGCACAGGATCCAGACGCGCAGGCTCAGTGGTTGTGGCTCCCGGGCCCAGTTGCTCCGCGGCATGTGGGATCTTCCCAGACCAGGGCTCGAACCCGAGTCCGCTGCACTGGCAGGCAGATTCTTAACCACTGCGCCACCAGGGAAGCCCTGAGTGAGTATATCTCTTCCCTGTGTTTTAACAATCTGTGTCCTGGGTTTCTGAGCAGAAAAATGAATTAGAAAACTCAGAGCTCTGTAGGGACTTTAGGGATCCTAGGGAGTCCCTCCTTCTCGGAGACTCTCTATGGAATAATAGTTAAGAACACGGGCTTAGGAGACAGAGAGATTTGGGTTCAGATTCTTGCTCCAACTCTTAACAGATGTGCAACTTTAGGCAAAAGCAATTTAAACTTTTTGAGGCTATTTTTCATCATCTGAAAAATAAGGATAACTGGGATCAGTGCCTGGAATGTAACAAGTGCTTTACTTGTTCAACAGCTATTTATTGAGTGCCTACTGTATACTAGGCATTGTTGTCAGCACTGGAGATACAGTAAACAAGACAAGGTCCTTGCTTTGATGGAACTTACATTCCAGCAGGTGAGACAAACAATAAACAAATAAAACTTTATTTCAAACGGAAAAAGAGTAACATGATAGAGCACCTGGGGGTGGCCATTTTTAAGTATATGATTGTGGAGAAGGTCTTTGAAGGTTTGAAGGAAAAAAGCTTCCAGGAAGAAGTAAGACCGTCTTCTGGGATAGAGCTTGCTATGCTCCATAAAGGACAGTGTTTCTGGACACAGAGAGAGAGGGCAATGAGTGGGAACAGAGGAAATCACCTGCGAGTCAGGTTGGGGCAAAGGGCCTGAATCGTATTCCAATGGCAATGAGAAATCCCCAGGTTGAAGCTGCAGAGTGACATGACTTTATTCGTGTGTTAAAAGGTCCCTCTGGCTGCTCTGAGGAGAAAGGATTAGGAGTCAAGAGTACTCTGAGGGGCTTCCCTGGTGGCGCAGTGGTTGAGAGTCCGCCTGCCGATGCAGGGGACACGGGTTCGTGCCCTGGTCCGGGAAGATCCCACATGTCGCGGAGCAACTAAGCCCGTGAGCCATGGCCGCTAGGCCTGCGCGTCCGGAGCCTGTGCTCCGCAACGGGAGAGGCCACAACAGTGAGAGGCCCACATGCCGCAAAAAAAAAAAAAAAAAAAAAAAAAAAGAGTACTCTGAGGAGGCCCAGTTAGAGGACCATGGCAGCAGCGGTCCAGGGACAAGTGGTGGCAGCTTCAACTAGGGGGGCTGCCATGGAAGTGGGGAGAAGGCGGATACTGGAAGAAGGGCCAACGGGACTCGCAGACTTAGCTGCTGGAGTGGGAGGAAAAGAGAAGAATGAGGCGTGGTTTCTAGGTTTGGGGAATGAGCCTGTAGGTGGATGCTGGTGTCAATTACTGAGGTAGGAGGAGAAGGAAAGCACTAGCCTGAGGGGTAAATATCAAAGCTTCCATTTTGATTGTGCTAGGTCTGAGGCACCCATTCTATTCCCATGCAGAGATGTCAGGTTGGCAGTGGGGCATAGGAGTCTGGAAGTGGGTGAGAGCTAGAGACATAAATTTCGGAGGCAACGTAACACAGATGGTAGTTGAGATCTCCCTAGAAGGGAGAATAGCTAGAGGAGAGGACCTAAGGTCAAGTCCTGGGGCAACATCATAAAACAATGAACATCAGGTGATGTTGGTATAATTTTCAGTACACTGGGAAGGAGAGCGTTGGCCAGTTACTGTTATCATCATCTTTCTACCCATCTATCTACCCACCCATCCTGTCATCCATTCATACCATAAACAATTAGAGCACATTTACTGAGAGGTAGTAGAGACGATAGATGGTCCTCGACTTATGATGGTTCGACTTACAATTTTTCAACTTTACGATGGTGAAAAAGTGATAACACGGTCAGTAGAAACCATACTTCGAATTTTGATCTTTTCCCGGGTTAGCGACAGGCGGTTACAACGCTCCTTGGAGATTCTGGGCAGCAGCAGTGAGCCGCAGCTCCCGGCCGGCCACGCCATCACCAGGGTAAACAACCGATACACTTCCAACCATTCTGTACCCATGCAACCGTTCTGCTTTTTACTCTCAGTATAGTATTCAATAAATCACATGAGATGTTCAACACTTTTTAATAAAATGGGCTTTGTGTTAGATGATTTTGCCCACTATAGGTTAATGCAAGTGTTCTTAGCACATTTACAGTAGGCTAGGCTAAGCTGTGATGTTTGGTAGGTTAGGTGTATTCTTTGTTTTTGTTTGTTTGTGTGTATGGCCATACCGTGCAGCACGCAGGATCTAAGTTCCCCAACCAGGGATCGAACCCGTGCCACCTGCATGGGGAGCTTGAGGTCTTAACCACTGGACCGCCAGGGAAGTCCCATAGGTTAGGTGTATTCAGTGTATTCAGTGCATTTTTGACTTATAATATTTGTAATTTACAATGAGTATTTCTACGATGGGCCTATTATAGTACGTAACCACATTATAAGTCGAGGAAGATCTGTAGTTCAACAGCATAAGCTCTGGAGCCAAACTGCTCTACTCAAATCCTGGTTCCACAAACTCCTGTGACCTTGAGGAATTAATCACAGTGCACCATCTCCCCATCTGCAAAAGGGTAGGCAGTGGGTTAAATGGTGACTTTGCAATAGATATGTTCACGTCCTGGCACCTGTGAATCTGACCTTATTCACATATATAATTCAACTAAGGATCTTGAGCTGAGATCATCCTGAATTATCCGGGTGGCCCTCAACCCAATGACAAGCGTCCTCGTAGGAGACACGCAAAACAGAGACGTGCACACACAAGAGAAGACACGAGTGCACAGGGCGGAAGGCGGTGTGAAGACAGAGATGGAGATTGGAGTGAAACAGCCACAGGAATGTTGACAGCTCCCCGAAGCTGGAAGAGGCCAGGAAGTCTTCTCACTGAGAGCCTCCAGAGGGAGCACGGCCCTGCCGACACCTGATTTCAGACTTCCGACCTCCAGAACGATGAGAGAATAAACTTTTGTAGTGCTAAGCCACCAAGTTTGTGCTAATTTCTTACGGCGGCCTTAGGAAACAAACGTGGGGATGATAATAGCATGGATCTCATCGGATGGTTATGAGAATTAAATGAGTTAATACGTGTAAAGTGTCTTAGAACAGTGCCTGTCAAATAGGGAACATTCAAATGACCTTAATTTTTCCCCACGTACTGAATACTGCGCCAGATCCTGAGGCGTATGGATCCTGAAGAGTATGGGGGAAAGGGCTGATCATCTCCAGAGAAATTCAGGAGATAGATGGTGCCCAGAACACTGAGCAGGTGAGGGGCCAGAGGGCGGGCGGGGTGCTCAGGGGCCGCATGTGACTCCCAGGTGCCAGAAACTGCTGAACGCTGCTTCCCAGCAGTCACGATAAAGAAGTCAATAAGCCTCACGTCTGCTCAGGTTTTGAAAGATGAGTAGTTGGTCCGGAGAGGGGTTAATGCAGTCCTTTCTGGTACCTTCCTCTCCCTGTGCCATCTGACTGCCTGCTCTCTCATGAGAATCCATGCTGATGAGGACACTTGGAGCACATTTTCTGGGGACAGCTGTCTCTTCTTTTGGCCTAATGATACTGGGAATAACTGTGACCAGGGTGGGGTAGGGGTGGAGAGTGGGCAGTGGAAAACTGGAGAAAAGCGATGCCAAATTTATATGCTGAGTGACTTAGGAATAGTATTTGCATGGCTGCTTTAGCCTTGGAAGTTAATTTTCTTCACCAAGAGACCCATATTGCACACTCTAGTTTTACCCAAATCTCTATAAGATGCATTGTGTCAAAAAGGGGGTGGTGGGGAATGTAATTGAGGCACGGCTGAAATCAGACACTCTGTAAGTGTCCATTGGCCAACACATAAAAGTGTAAAGAGCTTATTGACATCTTGCTTTATTAAAATTAGCTCCATTCTCATCTTCATAGGTATAAAAAAAGAAATGTTCAAACACTCGAAGAGGCTTTGTAATTATATTTGATCACCTGCACGCAAATATAAGCAGTGTCAAGAACCACTTAATAGTCTTCAGGGGTGAGGGCATAACTGGGTGTTCAAACTTGTTTACGCCGACCTAAGATAGCATGGCTAACCGAGAAGGGGTCTTGTGGAATATTGGAATTCCAGCCCCATCCCAAGATGTGTAAACAGCACAAGCAAGTTCACGTTAGAAGGCATGTGCAGCGCTCTGGCCTCTGGCGAAAGGGAGCTCTGGCCTCTGGTTAAAGGGACGAAAGAGCCAATGTTTACTGCACCTTCCCCCCTAGGTATCCCAAGAGCTCCTTAGGAGAGACGGTAGCCAGCCAGGGCCCCAGGGGAGCCAGTCTCCCAGGCACTGTCTCTCCTCCCACTACCTTCCTCTGGATGCTCAGAGGCCTCCCCTGTGAGGCTGCCTAGTGCCCCCCACCCCCTCTACTGAGAACACCCTGATCCAAAATTACCCTCCCTCCCAGCCGCCTCCCAGCACAGCTTGTATTCCTGCAGCGGGCAGGTCTCAGCCAGGGAGCTGGCTTTGGATTCCACAGCTCTTAGATAATGGTGGGAATCTGATTTTTGCATTGCATCCATGCTTCTCGATTTTTAGCAAAGCAGGATGCTCACCCCTAGGAAGCCAGGGTGACAGAGGGTATGTGTTTTAACTAGGATGATTCAGTTGAGGTAGCAGAGTTAGTTAAAGTGGAGTGCAGGCAAAAGCAAGTGCTGGTGGTGTCAGGTGTTGAGAAAAAGGGAGACCATGAGTGGCTCAGACCAAATCCATTTCCACTCCTGCCAAAACCCTCCAGGGACCCTGTCTGGAGCATCCATCATTCTACTAAGGGCCACAAACACCATGAAAGGCCCTCATGTGGTGGTTTGAGCAGCCTTTGAGGCTGCTCAGACACCACAGATCTATTCTGGAATGCTCTAAATTTACTTCAACCTGAAGGCAAGGGATTGGATTATGGTCCTTCAGAGATCTGCAAATCCTTCAGAGAGTGCGATTTTTTTTTTTTTTTTTTTTTTTTTTAATCCTCATGTGGATAGCTAGGCATTTCAGGCTGCTTAAGGCAACAAAACTTCCCCTATCTCTTTGCTATTATTTTATCTAAAGCTGCGACATCAGTGTGGGCAAAATTAGTCCTCTTTGCTCTAAAGGGGGTTCCCCAAACCCTGCTTCTCCAAAACCCCTTCACGTGTTAGAGTGTTTGATGAGCCACAGAAACACTATAAGACCCCAAAACAAATAATCCAGGAATAACTTAGTCAGATGTTCAATGCTATCTGGTTTCATTAGACGGCTTCATAAAGAGAGTTAATGCTTAAGTTTCTGATTTTCTGCAAGTCAATAGCCCAGTCCCTGTTCACTCTATGTACTCGTGTAGGTAATGCACGCATCCCGAAGCCAGCGGCTCTCAGAATGCGGATTGTTTCCACGCCCCACTGCAAATATGGGGTGGAGAAGATGTTATCGGCATTGGAGAGAGGCCCCGGCCAGGGGCAGGCCTCTTCCGGGAGCTGGAGAGACTTAAAAGACAGATGTGTCTTCTCCGCACACTTAGTGCCTTAACAAGCCATCTCTCGGCCCGGCCGCCGTATCAGACCACAAAGGGACCCTTCAACTATTGAGTTTTCAAACCGTAAATGCTCCCAGTGTTTTCTTGAACACACTTGTAAATAGAATGCTGAGCTCTTTAGATCACAGGTGATTCAAGTCTGAATCAGATGACCTACCTGCCTTCAAATCCTGTCTCTGCCCAGAACTGCAGAACCCCAGGGAAATGTATCCTTTCCCAAGCCCATCTTTTTTTTCCCATTTCCATTTCCATCAATAGAGATGGTTATTATAAGATCAAGGATTAAAAGGTTTTAAATGCCATGAAAAGATCCATCATTTTATATGGAACCTATGCATAAACCCAAGGGACAACATAATCTAGACATGGACCATCAGGCTGGAAAAATAAATCATGGATAACCTGAGAACATACGTTTATACTTCTCTTTCCTTAAAAAACTTTCTGCACATTTTCCCCAAATACCATTTAATTTGGCACATGTTTATTATTTCCTAAATCAAGTTAAGTGCTCCTTTCCCTCCCCTCTTTACGAATGAGTGAGAATATTTATCTAATCTAAGTATAATGATAGATCCATTAATAAAACCAAGGGGGGGCCACAGATTTTGAATTCCTCATTACCCACCTGCATCTTGCACAGCTGCCATTGAAAGATGACGGTTCCCAGATCGAGCACCTTAGACTGTGATTCTAGCTCTGGTTGTACTGAAAAGAGGTGAGTTCTCTGCTTTTCTGGGCCTCCGCTTCTTGGAGTGCAGGAATTAGCCACAGTCTGAATGTATTGCTCCTTCCAAAAACCACTAAGGAGAGGGGAGACCATCCAGGATCTCCCTGCTTTGAGCCCTGGCAACTTGACTTTTGCATCAGAGAGGGCCGTGATACATCTTTCACCCAGAACTGGGAGAAAGCTTCAGTCGGGTCTACTAAAAATCCCGCCTCCTGCCTCTACGTTCAAGGGCTGTCACTGACTTTGGCGAGAGGTTTATTCATTTCTCAACACACTTTCATCGGGACCCACACATACCAGATGCTGTCACTGAGACACATGCATATCTCAGTAGCTCTTTTTTCCTTTGCGGTACGCGGGCCTCTCACTGTTGTGGCCTCTCCCGTTGCGGAGCACAGGCTCCGGACGCGCAGGCTCAGCGGCCACGGCTCACGGGCCCAGCCGCTCCGCGGCACGTGGGATCTTCCCGGACCGGGGCACGAACCCGCGTTCCCTGCGTCGGCAGGCGGACTCTCAACCACTGCGCCACCAGGGAAGCCCTCAGTAGCTCTTTTTATTCCTCCTAAGAATAATCCTGGGAAGTAGCTACTCTACCAATTTTGCCCGTGAAGAAACTGAGGCTCCAAAATTTCTAATTATCTGGCTAGCGAGACGTTCTCTGCACTGTGAGGATCCCAGCCAAGTCTCCGACTCCAGTTCCACAATCCTTCCTTTCCCTCTTGGCTGCCTCAGCCGGTGCCACGAGCCAGGTTCACCCACCCTGGCCAGCGGCAGCCTGTGCCCCCAAGCTCCCAGCCTCACACAGTTCCCACCCAGCTGTCAGCAGCCAACTCTTCTCTTTCACCTCTTTCACCAAGACTGATACTTTCCTCCGCTGCATTGCAGGCTCTCTCCAGCACCTCGCCCCACCTCTGCTTCCCTCCTACATTTCAGGGAAGGCAGATGTCAGCTTTTTTTCTTTCCCTGCACCTGCTCCAGATGTCTCTGGCCCCTCCCCTCCCTTATCTGCTCCTTATCTCGACTCCATTCTCTCCCATGTCCGGGAGGGGGAGTTGGGGGACTCTCCTGAGTAACCCTTCCCATAACGCGACCACCTCCTCAAACCACCCTCCTGTTATTTTTGACTGGCATATGCTTCTGGATCCAGTGTCTACAGCCCCCACTTCCACTGTCTTGGCGTCTGCCCTCTCCTTCGCCCCTCGCAACCCGGCTTCCTTGGGCATCCTTTACAGATGCTGCTCTCAGTCTCTGTCGATGGCCTTTTCCCATCATCCTCCTGGGATACTGGCCCTTCCCAGACATTCCTGCCTGCACCTGCCCGCCCAGCCTCCTTAGGGCCCTGCCTGCGGAGCATCCGACTTGGTACTATGCACACACTTTTGAGGGCAGAAGAAAGAGGTTAAAAACTGTTGAGGGCTTCCCTGGTGGCGCAGTGGTTGGGAGTCCGCCTGCCGATGCAGGAGACACGGGTTCGTGCCCTGGTCCGGGAGGATCCCACATGCCGCAGAGCAACTAAGCCCGTGAGCCATGGCCGCTGGGCCTGCGCGTCCGGAGCCTGTGCTCCGCAACAGGAGAGGCCACAACAGTGAGAGGCCCGCATACCGCAAAAAAAAAAAAAAAAAAAAAAAAACTGTTGAGTCTCGGGACTTCCCTGGTGGCGGAGTGGATAAGACTCCGTGCTCCCAATGCAGGAGGCCCGGGTTTGACCCCTGGTCAGGGAAGTAGGTCCCACCTGCACACAGCAACTAAGAGTTCACAGGCTGCAACTAAGACTCAGCACAACCAAATAAATAAATAAATATGTATTTTTAAAAACTGTTGAGTCTCCAAGTCTGGCCTGTTAATGAGGTTCAGCCTCTCCTTTGGCTTGGTCCTGACCTTTTGCGGGTTTGTTTCCCCTTGTGGATGATGCAGAAGGAGGGAGCTGGGGCCACCTTCCAGCAGGGACAGCCACCTCCCACCATAGTCTGAGTCACTGAGGGCCACAAGATCTAGGCCAAGGGAGTATGCACAGCTCTGTGTTACCCCGGGCAGCCCACCAGCTCTGGAACTTCCAAGCCAGGGTTGGGACAGCACCGTACAGTACAGTCAGCTGGCGCGATGGAGTGCGGGGTGTCTGGAGTGCAGGCTCTGTCTCTCTTCCTGTCTAACCTGAGGAAGTTGGTGGGTGACTGGTCGAGGCCTTTTCTGGGCATGAATAAAACAAGGTCCTAAAGAAACAGACCCAGGACTTCCCTGGTGGTCCGTGGTTAAGACTCTGCACTTCCAATGCAAGGGGCGCAGGTTCCATCTTAGTCGGGGAACTAGGATCCCACGTGCCGTGCCGTGCAGCCCCCCGAAAAAAAAAAAAAAAAAAAAAGAAAGAAACAGGCCCAGACAGCATAATGAGTGTGTGCAAGGGGCCTCTGTAGATCGATGGGTCCAAAAGGTAGGACTGCTTTACGTCTCCTGGGAGAGGGAGAGGCGGAGAATTCACAGAGAAGGAGGTTTTGAGCTAGATCTTGAAGAATAAAAAACGGTTCATCTGGAGGACCTCATCAGGAGGACCAGGGGAGAAAGGATATTCCAGGACCTGGCCCTTCCCACTACTACTGCAGAAAGACAGCGTTGTAGAGGCTGAGAGGAGTCCAGGTCAGGAGGACTACAGCTCACATGCGTGTTGAGGGATATGGCATAAAAGAAGTCTGAAGAAGGACATAGGGTTTGGAATTCATCCCACAGGTCCTGGGAGCCACTGATGGGTTTTACAAGGAAAGGCAGTCAGTGGACCTTGGTGACCGATTAGATGTGGGAGAAGTCAAGAAGGAGAAGTTTGAAAGGATTTCTCCAGGCCTCTGGTCTGCTGAATGTTAAAACTCCAAACTCCCCATTTCAGCCAACTGTGTATTCTACTCCTCACCTGCAGGTGACCTTTGTTTCTTCTTCACTCCAAGTCAAAGCAGTGCCCATACTTCAAGTCCATGTCTGATGAGCCTTTCCTTTCTTCCAAGCCCACTGCCACCCACCGGCTCAGACCTCCATTAGGCCCCCACCCGCTATCTTATTACAATAGGCTCACCAGGGTCCTCACCTCTCATCTCTCCCCAATCCCGATTCTTCCTGCAAGAGATCAATCAGCCGAGTCATCCTAAAGCACATAGCTCCTCCACTAAGCCTGTCAGATCCCCTCAGTCAAAAGTGGTTTCCTTCTCCACCGTACTCCCAAAATGTTGCATCTGGATCACTCTTCAGGTACTTTATTCGTTAGATCATCCCTTTATTTCTCCATTCAATAAATACAGGGTGCCTATACGTGCCACGTGGGCACCGGTTTGCATCGGAGCTCTCAGTATACGTATCTCACGTCTCCTGATAGACTGAAACTCTGACAGCAAGGAGGGAGCCTCTGCCACCTATGCACATGCCCAGGAACCTCTAAGCCCCTGTGCATGGCAAACCACAAAAATGGCTGAAATGAATAGAGAAATTATCATAAGTTTCCTTAAATAGTAAACTGCCGTGAGCACATGCAAAATCAATCTCAACGATATTTAAAGCAGAATTCAGTGTTTTTCCAGAAGCATATTAACTGTGTTAAGGGAGGTACATTTATATAGTTTACATGGTTCTGATTCTTCCTTTCCCAGCACCTGCCATGCCCCTGCTCCCACATCTCTCTCTGCACCCCTCCCCACCACCAACACTATGTGGTTATTAGTGGAGCAGTGGGCTTGGGCCCATTCTAATGGAAGAAGGAACTGATGAAGCTCTAGAACCACCTGCATGTTCTGGGACATTCTCTTCTACCCCTACAAGCAGCCGCCCCACACTACACCTGCCAACCTGTTCCTACTTGACCCCCACTCAGAAGTCACAGACTAGAAAAGCTGGCCCTGGAGCTGGTAAAAATACCAGGTCCCTAGAGCCCAAGTTCCGAGCAGACTCAGTCGGGGAGGCCTCACTGCGGAAGGACCAGCAACACAGAAGGTCCAGCGGGGCCTCTGTGTAAAGGCAAAGGCAGAGTATCACTTTCCGCAGCCACCTCCATCATGATTTGTCAAGGGAAACACATCCACCCCAAGCACCATACCTCCGTGAGAGGCGAGAGGCTGTGGAAGCTGCAAGAGGCCGCTCCTTCCCCCAGCGCTCCTCCGCCTCCAGTCCCAGCGCACGTCTGCAGCTCTGGAATGCCCTCGTGCCTGCCATTCCAGCCTCTGCGACCAGCCTATGTCAGACCTTGTCCTCTTCACACTCCAGTGTCCCTTATCAAGGTCTCCGCAGGGATGAGGGTTGCTGAGGACAGGCTTCTGGCAAACTCCAACCAGGGACCCTAGACCCTCCCCCTCCCCAATTCAGCATTGCAGGAAGACAAGCAGCCCTAAGACCTAAAACGTCAACGCAAATCCAGGAGAGCGAGGAAGAGAGAAAAGAGGAGAAGGCCAGATTTGCGGAGGAACTGGACTTCAGAGGGAGAGAAGGTAGAGCAGCATTGCCTCATCCGTAGTTCCCCATCTCTCTGGCAGACGCCGGTAACCTCCCCAAAGATGCCCTTGCTCTTTGCGCGCCCTGCCCTCGCGCCGTGTGTCGCTTCTCCAGGCAGGAAGGGGGCAAGAGATGAGTAAGCGCGGAGGATGCACCCCAAGGCAGTACCTGAGGCCAGAGCACCTGAGTACCTCCGTCCTGGAGGAGGGCACCTGGCGATGGCCCAACGAGAGGGATCCTGGGCGCGCGCCCCGGCAGGGGCTTCAGGCCCTGTCCTGAGTGTGCCCCGCAGTGCGCCTCGGGCTGTCCCGCTGCCCCCGGCCCGCTCTGTCGGGCCCTCTTCCCGAGGCCGCGTTCTCCCTGCGCCCAGCCGGATGCGCAGGGAGTCTGCGCCGCCCAACGTGGGACCGGGGTTCAGCTCCCCTACTCGCCGCCTAGGCGGGGCTGGGATTCCCGCACCTGGATGGGTCCCTAAACTTTCCTGGGCGCACGCGGTCTCGGGGGTGCCAAGCTTCCGCCCCCCCGACCCCCACCTGCCCCCACCCATCCTAAGCCCCACGTCCCGGCCACAGCGGGACTGTCGCTTCACCTGCACGCGGCTCGGCGGAGGCTCCGGCTGCTCCTCGCGAGTCCGGACCGAGGCGCCGCCCGGTGGGTCTCGGCGCAGCTACCGCCGCTGCTGCCACCGCCGGTGCCACCACCGCGCCTGCCCGGAGCCGCAGCGCCTAGGTTCGTCCGCAGCCACACGAGGCGCAATCCCGGGCGTCCACGGCCCGGCGGGTCCCCGCAGCCGCCACCCACCGCTTCTCCCTGCCCGGGGTCGCACGCACCGGCGCCGGGAGTCCGCTTCTCGCCCGGCTCTCCCAGCTGCACGGCGCTGGGGATCCACTGAGCCTCCAGGATGGGCGGGGATTCCCTCTCTCTGGTGGATTCGAGGGGCGGGAACTCCCTTCCTGGAGTGACATGGACGGGGGGCGGGGATTCCCCTGCGGGAATGACAAGGTGGGCGGGGTTCCCCCGAGCAAGGCACACCGCGGACCGAGTCCCTCCGGGTGAATCGGGAGCCCTGGGGCGCTGGCTAAGAAACCTGGGGATCCTGGGAGGAAAGGATCCGGGGAGACGGCAGCTCAGAATTTCCAGATGGTGGGGCTTGGGGCGCCATCTAGGTGGAAGAGAGTGTGCTAGGGGACGGGAAGTTGCCTTTGCACGGCACTTCACATAGCATTGAGAAAAATGTCAGTCGCTATAAAATACAACAATGGGGCGGAAAGGCCAAAGGAGAGGGGGGAAGGACTAAGCCACCCCAAGCCGTCCCTGGCCTCTGGTCTTTGGGATACCAAAGTTAATTTAACACTGGTATGAGAATTTCGGGGAACCTCTTGGCACCTCAGAGCTGCTTAGTCCCCCAGTTAAACCCCTCAGAAGCAAAGTCCCGTGGCTCCCGGGTGGTGGTTTAGGTCATTGTGAGAACTAGCCAAGAGCCCCTGCTGAGTGCACTGTGACAGCTAATGCCAATTGCCCTTGGCCTTGTTCCAGGTCACTCGAAGAACAAGCCTCGGGCTTTTCGGATTCCTCATTCTCGTGGATTTTCAGGAAAGCCTTCAAATATTTTTGGTTCTTTTTTTGTCATCCTTGACATTCTGCCTACCACAGGGAGAGGATGATAAGAACATAATAGGGAGACTGCACAGCTCTGCAAATTAAGCTCTCTTAAGAGGAAAACGCTGGTCTTTTTCAAGTGCTAGCAGATAAGAGTAAAAACATATGAAAAATTACAAAACCTGGGATAATGACTAGTTGAATAATGCTTTTGACATTTTCTGCCCAGCAGTAATTGGAAATCTTTGCTTTGGAGGGGATGGAGATGGGGTGGGGCAGGGGTCTGCTGCAGCTTTGCCCAGCAAGGCGATAAGCTCTGGTCTCTTGGAAGAGCAGACAGACATAAATCACCTGCACAGATTCTGCAGAGCTGTCCCGCAGCATCAGAGGCCAGGGTGGTCCTAAGGCATTTCAAGATGGTATTTTCAGCAGGGGTTGGGGTGGGGAACTGCTTGAACTCAGCTGTTCTTCAGCATTTATAATGACCAAGTCACTGAGATCAATGTCTGCGCAAGTCCAAGCTTCATGTATTACAAGCTATGCAATCTTAGGCACCCAGAGTTTCTCTTCCTAGCTGTAAACAGAAAAAATACCTTCCACGCAGGAGTGTTATAAGGATCAGCAGTAATATAGCTACTCAGCACAGCACTTAGGAGGTACTTAACAAAATGGCAGCTATTAACTAGAATGATATCATTGGAACACACAAAAAATCCTTCCACAATCAAACAGGACTGGTGGTTTCTGTTTGGTTCACAGTCCCAGGCCTGTATTCCACCACTCTCTTCCAATCACATGAGCCACAAAGAGGCAATGCGTGTCTCCTCTACCTCTGTACCCAGCACCTAGCTCCTTCAGCAGCCATTGGAAGTTCGCTGAAGAAATGAGTACGTAACTGAACTTATCATTCAAACCATAAGCACTACTGTTTCTTACCCGCCTCATTCCCAGTCCCTGCATCCCGCCATGCACTCCTCACCTGCAAATTTCGTTCTTCCAGAATGACACTCCCACCCTCCTGTGTCTGCTGAAATCCCAAAGAGTTCAGTATCACCTCTTCGGGGAAGGCTTCTCTGGTCACTGGTTTTCTCTCCACCATTAATCATGGTAATGGGAGCACTTTCTGCAAGCGGCTAATATCACCTTTGTCAGGTTGTGTTAAGTTGTAGAAATCAGTGTTCCCTCTCACACATTTCCAGCTTGTGAATTCCTGGAGGTAAGAGAATGTAGATCTTATTATTTGTGTTCCCAGAACCTAGCACGGCATAGTGTCCAACTCAATAGCCATTCAATAAATATTTGCTAAATTAAAATGAATTGTTAAATATATAGATAAATATATGATATGTTATATGCATTATATGTAGGCATAAATATTATATATACATATGTAATATTTTATCACCTGTCTCCTTCAGACATGTCTCCACTGACCAGCTGAAAATACATACTTCTTGTTTCAATGTCTTTTCATCCGATATTTTCCAGATAGTTTCTGGCAAGTTCTTGCTTGCTAATAATAGCTCACCTCTCAAGGGGTCAATCAAATGGATGGAAATTTTGTTTTGCCCTTGCAATCTTGCCAATTTGGAAAGCTCACAACTGAGGGCATTCATTTTCCAGTGTTTGAAGATCAAAATGTAAATTCTTTCTGCCCCCTTGTTAAATATTTAGTCACAGATTAGTACTTCTATCCAAGTTGCCATTTTAATTCATTGCTGATAATATACATGATGTGGAGGAGGATGTAGTGAATCTAAGGTTTAGAAAATCTAAGGATTTTCTATATAGAAAATCTAAGGTTTAAGCACAAACAAAGATTAAAATAATGAACTAAGGGGAAAAAATGTATGATCCTGGCCTACAGTCCTGTCAGTGATAGATAAAAGACTGCAGCATTCTTTAGGTGAGTCCGAGTGGATTCATATGGACTTTAGTGGCTTTGGTTTACCTCCAAGCTTCCCCCTCTGTAAAGAAGAATCTACCCTCAGGCAGCTGGAACTAAAGTGGATGTTTCATCACCAACTCAAATGAAATCTTGAAGATTGCTTTCCATCTTTCCTCTTTAGTTGTTCTTCCAAGTGTGTTTCCAGGGGGAAGGAGGAGGAGCCTTAGTCAACAACTGGCTCAATTCCTTGTTTCCTCCCAGCCTCTGTGGGTTCATTTTATCTCCAGAACAGATTCTAGCTTCCTGTTTACCTAGCAAATTACCCTCCTTTCTTTCTTATGCAAATTCCTGGCCACTAAATCTTCCATTCAGGAACTCACCTTGTAATGAGCCATCCCTTGGCCAAGGAAGGGTTTAAATATAAAGAACAATGATGGTAAAGCATCAATTCAGCCGATCTGAATCTGGAATGTGTTTAAGCCTCCCCAGGAGATTTGAAAATTCAAATCTGGTCTCACCCCCTGAGACCATGTATGCTGAGTCTGTAAAGGGGCTCTGGATACAGCAGTTTAGCCAGCACACCAGTGACTGTGACTTGGGTAGCTCCCAGAGGATTCTTGTAGAAACACTGAAATAGAGTGACTTTAAAAATGGGAGGGAGCTCAAGTTAAATCACATTCTAGTATTTAGTCACAGTGGTGATAGATTTTATTTTAAACCTAGATTAAAATTTTGCAATATTTATTCGGTCTCAGACCAACTTTTTGGTTAGCCAGTACATGAAATGGACCTACATTTGTTTTAAAATACTTGTTCAGGAGAAAGGTTTAAGTACATTTCATCCCATGTTTATTGAAAATGAGGCATTTCACTGTATCCATGAGCATGGCATTGGAACTTATGCAAATGTGTTTTGTTGTTCTCAGTGTTGTAATAATAATACCGCACATGCAGAATTTATTATTTCCTCCTGGGGGAGAAAATACAGAATATACTATCTCTCCTATTTATTTAGGTGGTTAAATAATCCATTATTTTATATCTTTGATTCAGCCTTCCATTTATACTAAGTAAGCATTGGTTGCCAGGGTAATCTTTTACACAGTTTTTGGCATGAAAAAATGAATTTATATACTAGCAAGCATAAAGCAGGTATCCTTATTACTTTCACAGTTTATACAGATGATTCAATTATTCTGTCCAGTGCTGAATTACCCCCCTTGTACTTAGGGCACGAGTGAAACAAGGCTGCTGAAAGAAAGTGAGAAAGTGAGAGAGGTTCAGGTTTGATGAATGTAACCAGTATTTTGCAATCAGCATATCTAAAGAGAAGCTATTTTAGTTCCACATATACATAGGTTTTGTTTTACAGTGTCTTTATTTTGATTCACACAAGAGACAGGGTGCAGGGTTCTTCTTGGGGCTGAGGGTGTCTATCACATTGGCACAGATGTAAAAGATACGTTCCACCCCCCAGGAGCTGGGAGCTTGTGCCCTCCCCTTCCCTGTTCCCACTTTGTTGCAATTCAGTCAAATCACCATGTATCTAAATTTGTTGACTATTTAGGTAAGATATTTCCTCACTCCTCACTTTGTGCACACCACAATCTCATTCTGAACGGCTGTCTCCCCTGATGATTATTCCCCTTGTTCTGTTCTGCTCTACTTACTTATGAAAAGGCATCATTCTAAGTCAGTCATATGCTATTTTTACTCCTTCCTCAGATACTTCTGCTTCCAGTTATCTTCCTTTAATAATCGCCCAAAAAAGCAATTATAAAAATAAATGTATTGCTAGTCTATCTCTTCTGTTTTCTTGTTTTATTTTTTCTAATTTTACATCTTTACACCTCATTGCCTCTTTTGTCAATCTTAGCACCTGTCTTTACTGGTACAGCTGAAATGGACATGGAAATAAAAGGCGGGTAATGATATCCAGTCTGAAAAAGGAACAGAGAGACAGCGCTGTGTTCTGTGGCCAATCACAGTAACACAGTGAGGTGGAGTAATCTCTGGTAAGCTTCACTAAAATGGGGGTAATAACACTTGCCTCTAAAGGTCTCCTAAGGAACTTGAGTCCCCAGTGAGATCATAGAGGCAAAAGTACTTTGAAAAAATTTAAAAGTCTTTGCAGAAGAAAAAAATCTATGCTCACCCCAACAGTGGTACCTCAGAGACTGGATTCAGGACTCTCTTGAGCCTGGAAGACATTGTGGAGGAGCAGGGAGACATCATAGAGTACCTGAAATGGCACAACACCCTGCTCAGCCAGCAGCTGCTGGCCTTCATGTCCTCTGACCTCAGCTCTCAGCCAAGTGGGATTTGACCACAATTCCAGAGGAGCCAGAGTAATTTAGACTGACCTGACAAGCTGTCTTAGCGAACTGCAGCTTTGCCAAGTAACATTCTACAATTTCTGGTGGAAACCTGAATTTGATTCTCACCTGTAGGACTCATGGATCATTTGAAAGACACTTTGTAGCATGCCTTGGTAACTCAAGGGGAATGTCTGTTTTGCACATTTTGAAATTATTTAACTGCCTGGTTTATCCTAGCATCAAAGGTAGATTAAATATCTCCTTGACCAAAAAAAAAAAAAAAAAAAATTAAAAGTCTCTTCAAATAAGAGAAGGGGAGAGCAATAGCTCTTTGAATGATGTCTTCAGTTTGTTGTTGAATGTACATGAATAAGATGCTTTATGTTTCATCTCACTGTACAGCAAGAATCACCAAGGGTATTTGATAAAACTGTCAATAAATCATTATTAATGACCTATTTGCTTGATGTATGAATTAGTGGGCCAGACATAAGGAATGCATTTTGCATCTCTGCTGTGTCAAAGAGCCATGAACCAGTCAATGAAGTCCATAAAAAGTAGAACGTCTGAAGATAGGATACAGTGAACTCGAAAAAGCCAGATCGGGCTTCCCTGGTGGCGCAGTGGTTGAGAATCTGCCTGCTAATGCAGGGGACATGGGTTCGAGCCCTGGTCTGGGAAGATCCCACATGCCGCGGGGCAACTGGGCCCGTGAGCCACAACTACTGAGCCTGCGCGTCTGGAGCCTGCGCTCCGCAACAAGAGAGGCCGTGATAGTGAGAGGCCCGCGCACCGCGATGAAGAGTGGCCCCCGCTTGCCACAACTAGAGAAAGCCCTCGCACAGAAACAAAGACCCAACACAGCAAAAATAAATAAATTAACTAATAAACTCCTACCCCCAACAAAAAAAAAAAAAAAAAAAAGAAAAAGAAAAAGCCAGATCTGGTGAAAACACAGTCATTGTCTATTGGAAAATACGTAAGAACATCTTAATTTTGCTTGGTTTTAGCGAACGTTGAGTGACTCCTTCTCTCTAACTGCCCATCTGAGTGGGTTCCTCGTAGGGCTGCTGCTTGAAAAGAGCCCCAGGGATCATACTCTTGGTTGGCCTCTATTTAAGTCATGGTGTCCTTCTCATTTCCGGTTAATAGAACATCGTTTAAAGTACCATTAAAATGCCCATTTTCGGGACTTCCCTGGTGGCACAGTGATTAAGGATCCGCCTGCCAAGGCAGGGGACAAGGGTTCGAGTCTTGGTCCAGGAAGATCCCACATGCTGCGGACCTGTGCTCTAGAGCCTGCGAGCCACAACTACTGAGCCCATGCACCACAACTACTGAAGGCCACATGCCCTAGGGCCCACGTGCCGTGACTACTGAGCCTGCATGCTGCAACTACTGAAGCCTCTGTGCCTAGAGCCCGTGCTCTGCAACAAGAGAAGCCACCACAATGAGAAGCCTGTGCACTGCAATGAAGAGTGGCCCCTGCTCGCTGTGACTAGAGAAAGCCCGTGCGCAGCAACAAAGACCCAGTGCAGCCAAAAATAAATAAATAAATAACAAATAAATTTATTTTTTTTTAATGCCCATTTTCTATATTTGTTAAAATTTTTCATGAATCCAGGGAGAGGTGAATCATCTTTTCCACTTCACCGTGTACTTGTCAACAAAGTGAATAGCCTAAATTGCTTTTAAATAATTTGCTTTTGTAACTCAGACAGTCAGACCATCTGGAAATAAAGAGAGAAAAAAACAAAAGAGTGAAGGCCAAAACACAAGATGACAAGATCTCAGAATTCTAGACCCCAAAGGAAACTCCTTGGACATCAACTTGGCCAGCTCGCTTCTGTGACTTGCCTAGAAGTTCTTCTGTGGGGAGGCAGCATGTGCCTTGCAAAGGCCGTGGAGAAAGATCCTGTAGGCTCAGAGGGGCTCTCTTTCTGCCAATCATTTCGACAACGCTAATTCTATCTACCGCATAATATATAAGCCTGGTTTTCACAATCAAGATGCTGTCACAGGGCTATGGGCTCTGAGGATAGAAAGACTGACTTAAGGACTTCAGTGTCTACATTTCCTTGTCATTGAAGAGTACACACATATCTTTGTGTCATGCCAGAGTACAGGAAATATTCTCTGACCAAGGGAGCAGACTTATAAATTAATTCCTTATGATAAATTCCAAATGCTCCTTAAAGGATGATGTTTTCCTTATTAAAGTCTTTTGAGGCAGGTACCATCAGTTGGAATGTCATGGGGCTTATCAATATTGTATCTCCAGCATGAGGCCCCAAGAAAGGGCTTTTAGAGATCAAAAAAGTTCACAGAAAATACAGTAATGCAGAGCGTCACGTAGCCGAGTTGCCCGAAGTTTGCTTCTTTGTGTCTGAATATTTTCTTTCTAAAAGGAATTCTCTGGCAGTCCAGTGGTTAGGGCTCTGCACTTCCACTGCGGGGGGCACAGGTTCAATCCCTGGTCAGGGAACTAAGATGATCCTGCAAGCTGCGAGGCATGGCCAAAGTAAATAAGTAAATAACTAAATAACAAGGACACACAATTTACTCCAAAACTAAATGTTTTCCCTAGAATTGCTACTGGCAAACCTTTATCTAAAATCGAAATGAATGGTCCCATAGGTAGCATTCATATTAGATTTTTCTGCTGGGCTAGAAACCAGGGTGAAGTTCAAAATTGTAGGAGGCACTCACACACAAGGTTGTGCCTGACTCTGAGAGTGAAGGCCTCCTTAATTTTGCACCCTAAGTACCTCTCTTGCCTCCTCCTAGCCCTGGCCCCGGTTCTCTGACAGACCACAACAGAGAATGCAGAAGTCACCGGAAAAGTCTGGACACTGATTCAGCCAGAAGAAGTGTAGCAATCACGATTAATATAACGAGTGCTAAGGACCAGTTAGCCTTTGCCAATGACCACAGGGTGACCTTGGGCCAGCTGGGCCCAGACGCCACGACCCGCGATGCAGTGCTGTGCCCCCTGCCTTGCCCCCCACCTCCTGGATGACCACACCCATGCCGCCAGGCACAACTGTCAGACCCTCACGGAGGATTAGTGGGGGGCAGGCTTGGCGCTACCGTAGCCACTTGCTATTTTCTACATCTCAGCTGAATTCTGGACAGCCTGAGCGCTCCGCAGCCTGCAAGAGACATTGGAGACAGCAATCACAGGGCCTTCATCACTAAGTCTTCTTTGGTTACCTGCCGTTTGCCACGCTCTCGTCCCCACGACATTCTGCCGCAGCCCCAATGCAGTTTCCTCTTCACCCTGCCCCCCCCCCACTGCTGGCTAGCACCTCCCCTCCCTCATCAACAAGCATCCCCATTTCCTCAACACTGCCCCATGTCTCCCCTAGACACCCCTTCCAACTCCAGGCTTTCGCCTTCGCTGAAGAGGTAACTTCCCCTGCAGCTCTCTCTTGCAGAGTCTGTTCATTTGGTCACAACAAGCATTACTTATAACCCAGGGTCAGGAGCGGTGTGAGGAACCGTCATGCTTTTATTCTACAGCCTGTCATTTCCATCACTCTCGTATCCAAACTGTCTTTTGCCTTGGTTGCACCTACCCGGAAAGCCCCAACCCAGGATGAAACCGGCCCTTCCCTGAGCCTGACAGTTGACTCACTGACTGAAAGAAAAACATACCTGGGTAGATGGTGAATTCCCGGTTACCCATCTCAACTGTCTCTAAACGGTGTTCAGTTACTATTTAGGAACTCCCATTCCCCCATCTGCACAATAAGTATTTCAAACCTTCTGCACTATGTTCAAATTTTTGACTCCTCTTGTCTTATCTTTGTCCTACCCTCTTGTTATTTTAAGACGATCCTGATTTCTAACTCTCAGATAAAATAAAAGTTATGAGACAGGAGCTTCTTGAACGTCCTACCTCCAGATTAATAGATCTTTCCTAAAATCAGCACCACCTTCCTCTTCCTTCTCGGAGTTGGTGTCTCTCCACTTCAATATCTCACAGGTGCCTCAAACAATGTATATAGAAAGTGAATTTACGCTCTTTTCCCCCAAATTTCTCCTGTATTGTTTAGCTATCTCAGTAAATACAGCTCTAGTATCAGAGCTTGTCCACTTGCCCAAACCAAAAGCCTCATTCCTCATCTCCAAAAAGTACATCCTATCAATTTTTCTCAAGTACCTGTAGGCTCCACCACTCTGGTCCAAGCTACCTTCATCTTTCGTCTACACCAGGGGCTGGCAAACAAGTTTTATTGGAACACAGCTACGCTCATCATTTATGGATTGTCTACGGCTGCATGTACTACAAGGGCCACAGAAACCATATGGCCCACAAAGCAGAAAATATTTACTTTCTGCTCCTTTACAAAGTTTGCCAATACAACCCTTGATCTACACTATTGCGAGAACCTCCTAAGTATACCCAGCACCAAGCCTGGCAATCTATTCTCAGATTATCCACAGGAAAGCTGATCATCTTTCTAAAACCTTGTAACACCATGCTTGGATCCCTTCAGCGCATGAAGACCATACTTGGGATAACATGCAGTGTCCCTGGTCTGGCCTACTTGGCCCTTTATGATCCGTCCCTGTCTACCTCTCATCCTCACCTTGTACCACTCCACCCCTTGCTCACTAAAGCCAGCAGTGCTAGCCACCTTTTGGCTCATCCAACGCACCATGGTCTTTTTCATTCCACAGAATTTGAAAATTTTTATTTCCTTTGCCTTGGAGGCTCTTTTTCTACCTCGATTTGCCTCTCATCCAACTCCTACTTATTCTTCATGACTCTGCTTAGACGTCCCCTCCTCCAGGAAGTCTTCCCTTACTCTCAGATGGGGTTAGGCACCTTGTTTCACAGTACTATGTACTTTTTCTTTTTTTTAAAGGGAGGTGGAACATAGGAACCAACTCAGCTTTCTACATCTTTTTTTTTTTTAAATTTTATTTATTTTTGGCTGCACTGGGTCTCCATTGAGGTGCGCAGGCTTCTCATCTTCTCATTGCGGTGGCTTCTCTTGTTGCGGTGCACGGGCTTTCAGTAGTTGTGGCATACGAGCTCAGTAGTTGTGGCTCGCAGGTTCAGTAGTTGTGGCCCACAGGCTTAGTTGCTCTGCGGCATGTGGGATCTTCCCTGACCAGGGCTCGAACCCGTGTCCCCTGCATTGGCAGGCGGATTCTTAACTACTGCACCACCAGAGAAGCCCACTATGTACTTTTAAAATATTTATCTCAACTGGATTTAATTCTTTGTGAAATTGTTTGTTTAACGTTTGCTTTTTAAGATAGACTGTAAGCGTCATGCTAGAAAATCTTTGTCTATCTGGTTCAGAAATGTAATCTTCAGTTACCGACACCGTGCCTGACACAAGATAGGTACTCAGAAAATATCTGTTAAATAAATGAATGAATAGCAATAGCATACTAAGGTTGTGCTGATGATACTGGGAGGTAACGTACACAGACCATTTAGTTAATTGCCTGGTACTGGCCAAAGTTAGATAATATTTATATTTTAGTATTATTATGTTCTTACTTTGAATCTCCTCTGCACTTGTTGATTTGGCAAAGAAAGAAGGTACCCAAAAAACATTCTGTTCTTGTAACATGTAGCATGAATCATTCTTCAGTTCAATCATTCTCCTGTTTGGCTGTCTATAACAAGCATATCTGACTTTTCATAGTGCAAGACCTCTAAAAAAATCAACGTATCTAATCCCAGAAGCCAAAAATTACACTAACTTGTGTTTTCCAGTCTGGATAGTTCCTGCCTGCCCTCCAGATCTGCTTCCCACTATTCTACACCCTTCTGCATGCCTCAGGAGGCTGACCTCCTGTTGTGCTCCTTGCCTTCTGCCTTCTGGTTTGGTTTGACCAATGGGTGCCACCAGCCAGAGATTGGAGGCAGGACAGCAAGGAGGAGACTTTAATCCCTCCGGCTCCTTCTTTAGACTGTGGTCTGACAGTGACTCCACTGGTCTATCTAAGGTCTTAGCTCCTATCAGGGGATTTCTCTAATCCATCACTATAATCACCTGGCCCTCTCCCTATAGATATGGCTTCCTCTTGCTTATTTTGGCCTACGATAGTTACAGCTCCCTGCTGTTGATGGCCTTGGCATGTTTCATTATCCCTTTTGGATTCCCTTAACTTGTCCACCCCTTTGTCAATTAAAATCCTAGTTATTCCTGTTTAAGTGTGTTTCCTGTTTTCTGATAGAACCCTGACTCATACAATTCCATTGCCTAGTTAAATATAATGAAAACACATCAAGAGGCTCTAAGTGCCTCTCTAGATCTCTCAGCTACCTCTGCAAGCTTGGCTGATGTGAGCTTAGGTACCATTACCCTCATTTCTCAGGCAGAGAAAGGAGTTTGGAAGCAATCAAAGTAAGGAGTATATCCACACTTCCAGAGCTTGGTGGTGGCAGAGTCAAAGCTGCCGATCAAGTCTGAACCTTACACGTTGAACTCAGAGCTTTATCTCGGCTACTTCCCTCCCAGAGGACCACCTGCCAGAATCTGGATAGCTAGGATCTCAGATAAATCATTCTTGGTAACAAAGCTCTCTGCAGTGAGTCTAATCCAGGTGAAGGCTGAAGCTGGTGGGTGTGTGCAGCTGGCCCTGTGCCCCAGTTTGGAGCAGGTCTGGGAAGCATTCCCAGATGGCTCCTGGATGCCATGACTTTTTCTGGCTGCATTCCTGGGGGAGGTGGGAAAACACTTATAGGTCTCCTAGCTGCAAACCCAAGCAAAGAGCACACTGTCATATCTTTAGCAAATGATAGCACACAAAATATAGAAAGCCAAAGGACTAGAGAGAGACATATTTACCCAGTTGAACTAATTCACTCTTTAAAGATAAGGGACAGCCAGTGTAGAAGATTTTCTATCCTCTTTGTGAATAATTGTCCTTAAAAACAACTGCCCCTGGCTTTGGGCAAATCACAGACAGCCCTTCAGACTATCCTCTCAATTTCCTCCTCTGGAAAATGGAGTCCTGCCAGTTTGTGACAAGGGAAACAACTTCCCATTAAGGTGAGCAGAAATCTCCGTAGGCCTTAATTTTAAAACCTCAAATACAAAGCTACCATTGATTTTTCTCCTTTTTTGGGCAGGAGGCAATATGAGTCATAGTTGAGAGCACAGACTCTGGAGCCAGACTACCTGGGATAAAATCCCAGTTCTAGCCACTAACTAGCTATGTGATCTTGGGAAAGTAACTTAACCTCTCTATGCCTCTGTTTCCTTATCTGTAAAAGAACGATAATGACAGTATCTACCTCATAGGGTTGACATGAGGATTAAATGACTTATTATAAGGAAAGACTTTGAATGATGCCTAGTATGTGGTAAAGACTACTTATATAAGGTGGCTGAGTAAAATGATTTCAGTAACTATCCATGTATCTTTACAGAGGCACATGTGGAATACTGATCATCTCACGATCTTTCATTATTTTTTTGCCTGTAGCCCAAACAACTTTTAGGGTAAAATAACAGATCCAGAGAAGATTTGCTAGCACTGCCAGTCATTAGATCAAGGGAATTTGGCTTGGGTCCTAACTGCCATCCGGAAGAGAATATACCCGGGAGGCTAATAATTGGAAAAGCATATTTTGGCACGTAGACTCAGCCTGGCACGTTCATCAGTTATGCCCCAAGAATAAGGGGGAGCACCAGGTGGCCTTACCTGCAGGACTGATGGAGAATGAAGGGATGCCTTTTAAGCAGACCATCCATCACTGATAACTGAAGGCCTAGCATGAGTCCCTATCTATCATTCCCCAAAGTCTTTTCATTTAGGCAACTGTTGCACAAGGCAGACACATCTCAGAGGCTAGATTAGTATGCATTCCTCCCTTTCCTCTCCTCTTCTTCAACTTCCTGTTGGAAATCAGTGACCAGCCCCGTTTTCCATAAGCAAGCTTTGGTTTTCTCTACTGGCTCTCAACGAAAACACCCATCCTCCAGGTCTGAGGAGAGCTCAGTGTCTCCAGAAGGCCCTCCTCCTCTTAGGGAAGTCCTGATTGAATGATGTTCTTAATGAAAACATTCGAGCTCCCCTGAGAGGTTGAGAGTTCACAAGAGTGACTGTCCTTTCATAACTCAGTAATAATGGCCAATTTTTATTGAGTTCTTAACTATACGCTGGGCACTATGCCAAACACTTTATACAACATTCTCATTTAATTCTCACGATCATTCTGGCATAAGAGTCCACCATCTGAGGCTCTAGGGCAGCGCTGTCCTATAAAAATGTAATTTGAGCCATAGGTGTGGCCACATATATCATTTTGAGTTTTCTAGCAGCTACATTATACAAAGTGAAAAGGAACAACAGGGGCTTCCCTGGTGGCGCAGTGGTTGAGAATCCGCCTGCCGATGCAGGGGACGCGGGTTCGTGCCCCGATCCGGGAAGATCCCACATGCTGCGGAGCGGCTGGGCCCGTGAGCCATGGCCGCTGAGCCTGCGCGTCCGGAGCCTGTGCTCCACAATGGGAGAGGCCACGACAGTGAGAAGCCTGCGTACCGCAAAAATAAAAAAAAAAAAAAAAAAGGAACAAGGGAAGCTAATTTCAATAATATGTTTTGTTTAACCCAATATATCTTAAAATTGACATTTCAACATGTAATCAATATAAAAGTTATTACGGAGATGTTTTATATTCTTTTTTTGTCCTAAGTCTTCAAAATCCAAATTCCAATTAATAAATGTAGAAGGAATGAGGGAAATAGGAAAATCACCCTTTGTCAAACACCACAGTAATAACTGTCGCATGCAAGATCTGTCTATAGAGGCTAAAATTAGAGAATGAAAGTTTGAAGAAAAATAGGATATGTCCATACTCTGAAAATCTCTCTCTCAAGATCTTGCTTAATTTCAAAGGGAGGAACAGTGACTTTACAGTGGAGAAACCCAGCAGCACCATCTTGACAAATGAGCAGAGTTAACGCCATCAGCGAGAGGACACATCAACATCATGTAGCCCCGGTGGGATGCACAGAGAAGGATATATCACTCCTGAGATCTTACCAAAAATCTATAATCTCAACTGAATCCTGAGAAAACATCACAAACATCCCAAATGGAGAGACAGTATACAAAATAACTGGCCAGTTCTCTTCCAAAATGTCAAGGTCATGAAAGAAAAGGCAAGACTGAGGAAGCTTCACAGATTCAGGGGGCACCGAGCAGACATAACAACTAAATGCAATGTGGGATTCTGGACCAGGTCCTGATGCAGAAAAAAGGATATTAGTGGAAAAACTTGTGTCGTTTCAATAAGGTCTATAGTTTAGTTAAAAATCATGTGCCAGTGTTGATTTTCTGGCTTTGATCATTTACCCTAGTCATGTAAGTTGCTAACATCAGGAGGAATCTGGGTAAAGGGTATGTAGGAAATCTGCTTTTGCAATTTTTCTGTAAGCCTAAAATTTCCAAATAAAAAATGAAAGAGCACAGTGCAATGTAGGTAAAAATGCCAATTGATTACAAAGTACCTTTGCAATTATTTCAAAAGATACAGGAGTCTATGAAGTTGATGAAAGAATTGAAGTATTGCTGAAAATGCATGCAAAACCAATGATGAACTAGGTAAACCAGTTAACATTTGGAGAAGAAAAATCAACAAGCATGGTAACAGGAGGTGGGTTTCAAAAAACAATAATTTAGGGCTTCCCTGGTGGCGCACTGGTTGAGAGTCCACCTGCCAATGCAGAGGACACAGGTTCGTGCCCCGGTCTGGGAAGATCCCACATGCCGCGGAGCGGCTGGGCCCGTGAGCCGTGGCCGCTGAGCCCGCGCGTCCGGAGCCTGTGCTCCGCAACGGGAGAGGCCACAACAGTGAGAGGCCTGCGTACCACAAAAAAAAAAAAAAAAAAAAAAAAAACCAATAATTTAAATGTCAAGGGATTATGAGAGATCCTTGGAAAAATGAATGAAACTTTCTAATATGTTTGCCAAAACATTTTTGCTATTAACTTACACATTAAGTGAAAGCTGTTGTATCATGCCATGTATCATTTTAAAAAGTATGCCAAAATATCCACATGAGATTTATGTGTGTTCATTCTAAGAATGAACACATAGTTGCAATGATAATCTATTTTATTTTACTTTATTTTATTTTATTGGATAAGATAAAATTTTATTTTCATAATTTGTAGCTACATTTTTTATATTAAAAAGAAGCCTTGTTTAAAATTTTGATCCATCTCAAATAGCTTGACTTTGGTCTATTTCAGTCTCAATGATCCTCGGATCATGTGCACTTCCCGTCAGTTAGTGAGAGACCCAGGACTCGAATCCAACTAATCGGCCCCCCGGTCCATGTTCCACGGTCCACACCCCAGTCTCACGCAGTGAGCATGCACTGTGCCCAGGTCCCAAAAATGAGGGCTTCCCTTTGTTTCCATTACCTGATCAAACTTCCTCTAAGTCATTCAAAACCAGTTTTGTGTCCTTTGTGGAGACAAGGCACCCTAGAATGTTTTCTACCACTCTCTATGAATTTGCTGAGGATGAGCAACTCTATAAATCAATGGGAG
The DNA here is from genome assembly GCF_026419965.1 of Kogia breviceps. Lineage (NCBI taxonomy): Eukaryota > Metazoa > Chordata > Mammalia > Artiodactyla > Physeteridae > Kogia > Kogia breviceps. Next base: position 25,665,833 of record NC_081313.1, on the reverse strand, counting down.
ACAAGGAAGAAATGGACTTGAATGAGCACGTGAACTTCATCAGCCATGTCTGTGTGGAATCCGTGAAACAGCCACCCTGGATCTCTAAGACCCATCAAACCTGTTAAAGACGACATTCATGTTTAAATAAGCCCACTGAATCCTAACTCAGAAACAAAACCTATAGCCAATGAAAATAATTCAAAATGCCTAGTGTTCAAAATGATGAACTGTGATATTTAAAAATGAAAGACTGAAGAAAGGAGCTATGTACCATCAGGAAGGAGCTTCCAACATTTGAAACTATCAGTAACAAATGATATGGACAGAAGACTAATAAATTTCAGTGAGAGGATGCCAGGGCAGAGTGGATGGAAGAGGCCAAGTGAGAAAACATTCTCAGATTGGTTCCCCATATCCTGAAAGCATTGCTTTAGAGTGAAACACACACATGCAGACACACACACACACACACACACACAATTGAAACTTAAATGATATTGATAGGGTCATTATTAAAATGCAATATGGTCAGTTATCAGTCCATCCCTGGCCCTGATCACACCTGAGGTTAGGAGGTTTGTTTAAGAGAGACGCTCTCAGTCATGGGGCATCCAACAGGGCATGCCTGTTTTCACTAGGTACACCTGCTGGCACAGGGGTTCATTCAGATTCATCTTTATCCTGAAATCATCCTTAAAACAGCTGAAAATTAGTCAGTCCTCCAGTAAGCTATTGTGCTGGCGGTGGGAAAGATGAAAGAATGGGGCCAAGCCAAAGTCAGAAACCTGGGCAAAGGGGAGTGGCTTACTTTATCAGGGTACTGCAAGGTAAAACACTTCTTTGTGGTCCAATCTCTTCTCTTTTCTGCAAGAAGAGGTGGATCACGTCCCGTGGGCCTCAGGTGGGCTAAAATCCAGCTCAGGCCACTCTCATCCCAACCCACAGTGTTACTGCCACAGTTACCAAGGACAAGACGAAGGTGGGGACGGGATGGGGGGAGGGGTGACAATGGACCCTTTCTTGGTCTAGCCCCACGATCCTAATAGCTCTTGTTAATTCTTTACAGACATTTTGGAGATATCCTTTTTTTCTGGGTCTCCTGCTTAGGATTCCTCAAATTGCAAGGTGCAGGGGACACTCCCACGTGCTGCTTGCTACGAGCCCCCTTCAGGGACAGCACCCGGCCGTCATCCCTCGACGACCGAGTCCCAGCCCCTCTTGGCATTTCTTTTCGACGCCGGCTTCCCAGGTTCACTGGCCCTGGGTCCCTGGGTCCCTGGGTCCCTATGGTCCCCAGTTTCCAGGGAAGAGCTCCCCATCCCTCTGTGCGTGATTAGACGCCACATTCTGCCAGAAGGAAGAGAGATCTGGCCTGCTGTCACCACACATATCCATCCCTCCTCTACCCACCCAGGGGACTGTCAGAACCGGGTCGGGGCTGGGAAGGAGTAATGCCAGTGTGAGCCTCTATCTCTCTAGTGGTTCAACCCATCCCAGCACTCCCAGCTTACTAGAAGGCAGGCTATCCTGACTTCAGTCATTTCTGGGCCAAAGGTTATACACGATCTTAGGCAGTTTCCATTGTATATCTTTGGCCAGGATGCTTTACCACCCACCTGGGCAGCAGTGACAGGTGAGCGCAGCAAGCCAAGAGCTGTGCTGCCTTCATGAGGATCGACTCTAACAGGAATAGGAGAGAGCGTGCAGGGCCGGAGAGAGGGCTGTGTTCAGAGACTCCTCAGGTGTGAAAGCTCTGGGAGTCAGACGGAGCACGGTGGGGGGAGAGCTGAGAAAACCAAGAGAGGCTGGATCGCCGCAGAGCAGAGAGGTAGGAAAGAAGCGCCTTAGGTGAATGGCCCAGGGGAGCTGGGGCGAGAAGGTGGGAGAAAGATAAGACGTGGGCCAGGCCGGGTGGTTCAGGAAACCAAAGCCACAAACCCTGGGCACAAAACAGAGTTTCTTCTTTGTCGGAGCCTCTGAGGAATTCTGCCAGGCGTGGGCAACTCCCCAGAGGTACCCTAGAAACAAAGAGCTCCATAGACCTTGCAAACTCAGAACAAGGTGCTTGTTATGAACAGCCTCAGCCAGGGTGCTAGCCATCATGGCACCCAACTGCAGGAGGTTTCAATTGTCCCAGACACAAGGCCCCTTGCCCTGACACTTGATTCTCACTGCTGGAAACAGAGGAACGTCTCACGCTCCTCGGGGCGGCTGCAGGGGCAGTGTGTTTTTCAAGAGAGACAGATACACAAGGATGAGCCCAGCACCTGCGGCAGCCCCATGCCTCTGAAGAACACAGCACACTATGCCATGGGAACCTTGCTCATGACCACTCCCACCAAGACCAAGGTGTGCAAGCCCCTCCGCTGCTGTTTGTTCTTGGTTCCCTCAAGAAATAACCTTTGGATTTCCCTGCCCCTGAATTTGGGGCGAGCTTCCCACGGAGAGAGAAAAACGTTGGATGCCACAGAGGCTCGTGACCTTCTAGTGCAGTTACGAATGTAGGAGGGAACAGCTGCCGTGGCTAAGGTCGTCGTGGCATAAGACAAGGGGCACGCACCGAAGCCACATCTCACGCTGGCACATCACGACGCCTCGGTGTTCTGTTTGTTCTTAGGGCTGTGTGCTTTACGAAGTTCAAGCGACACTGCTTTTCATGAGCTATTCCCACGGTGGATCGTATGTGCACCAAGGGCCTTGGCTGAGGCTTATGCTTTTTCTGTTAATTAAAAATCAAGGCTCCCTAAAGGAAAACTGCTGACCCAGAAATTACGATGAGCATGGTGAGAAATTTTGTTTAAAAGCACAATTTCTCTCTCCACTCGTCCATTTTCTCACAGGCCTTCCAAGAGCTTTCCATGCAAGAGTTCTGTTAGGGATTAAAAAACATTTTAAAGAAGGAAGGCAGAGAGTAACCTACGTGGAAATGCCCAAATCAATTATTGTATGTCAGCAGTAATTGCCAAGAATTGTTGCAATCTGAAGATACAAGTGGCGATGCCTCAATAGCTAAAATAATTTTTTAAAAGAGGTGTCTATGATGCATAAATGTGGGGAGGGGGTGCCTTCTTGAAGCTAGAGAAAGACTGTCAATGCACTCCCAGCAACTTGGAGTCTGGACTGTGTTTCAGCTTTTCTTCCAAGGTAATTTCCTGCTTACACGGAGGGAAGCTGGTTAATGGTGCAGGCGTATTTTATCAAGTCGGTTTGGCAGTTACTGGTCTAGGACTAGGCAGCATGCAGAGCAGTGAATTAGGAGTCTGGTATGATGGAGGATGGGGCATTCTCCCGGCTGCCACGGCTCTCTCTCTGAAGGAGACATTCCCTGCTGAGCTAGGCTGACCGAAGTGGGTGCTGTAGATGCTCCCACAGCCCCTGGGGCGGGCTCTCCCATAAGACAGAGGGTGAGGTCTAACTCCCAGGCCCTCTCTCTCCCTCTCTCTCTCTCTCTCTCTCTCTCACACACACACACACACACACACACACACACACACACACACACACACACACACATACACACACACACACAAACAAGGGCAGTCGCTGTAAATCAAGCAACTTCCTGGCGAGGGCTTGCTCTCTCATCTCATATTTGTAATGAGACTCTTGGGACTGACTAAACAAAGCCAAATTTCTGAATGAATGAAAACTTACTCAATGGATGGCCTTCCTTTTCCACGTGGCTGGCAGTACTTGGGCAGTGATTACACAAATAAAAATTACTCTCATCTGCTTAAATAGGAAAACAATTCTCCTTCCTGTCCCTGTATGCAAGAAATAAGACCTCTTGAGCTGGCCAAAAGTAGGCCAGTGAATACAGTGTTGCCAGCTGAACATAGTCATTGTCGCCTATACCGGTGGATGAGCCGTGTATCTGGACCAGCTCTCTCTTTTATGCCCTGGTGACATTTCAGGGTCTTCAGTCAAATGTCTGTTGTGTGCCTCGTATGTGCCAGGCTCTGAACTAGGAATGAGGTGCATACCAAGAAGGCCCAAAGTCCTGATTCTGCAATAGAATAGGGAATCGCCCTATAAGCACAAGTGGGACTCGTCCTTACCAAACGGTGGGCCCATTTGTTGCCAAAGTGGCCACGGACCAAGTATACAGCCTGCCATGTCACCTGACAGATCTGAGGTTGGACTTCTCCCTCCACTAAGTCTTTGCTCACAACTGTAGAACAAGGTAGAACTAGTGAGAGCTGAGGGGCTGCGTGTGTCCTCAGCCCCACTCTGAATGTGTGTCATGAGCAGTATCTCTCAACCTCGCTGAGTCATGGGTTCTTCATCTATAAAAGGAGGGCAAAAAATATCCTGGGTCCCATACTGGGATAGTGTGTAGGGAAGTATTTTTAAAACCGTAATGAGCACCGTATAACTATACGGATTACACAAATCCAGATTCGTCACTTGAATAGATCCTGTCATTTAATATATGTCTGGTCCCTGGACAAGCACTTTTTATTACATTTTCCAAAAAGAGAAATATCAAGGACAACAGGCTAGGGAGCCTCGTTACAAAGGTTTTGAACATCCTTCTACTGGCCGCTCTCTTAACCTAAATGGGGACCACACTTGCTGTCCCAGATAACAAGGTGAGTGTAGGTCTTCATGTGCATTTTTGCCTGACTAGCAGAGATCTGACCTTACAGAGTGAATTAGTACAGCTTCTTACATTTTGTTTTCAATCAGCCACGAATATGTCCGCCCCGGCACAAAGACATAAAATTACATGCTTTCAGCTCTTCCAGTGTTTTATTTACTGCTTGTGTTAAGGTGCAACTTAACACTGTCACACAGTGTGACATGGGGGAGGGGCACAGCTCAAAAGAAAGTTATTTGCATTATTTAATTAAACAAACTGACCACGGTCTACTGTGAGATCTAACACACCGCACAACTATAAATACCATGAATGATTTCTTAACAGGCCATAACTTATACAACCAAATGAATGTTTTTCCTTCTAGAAATATCTCAGGAAAAAATTTTAACGTTGTTTTTAATATGTTCTGAGGAGGACTCATCCAAGAAGACTATTTTTAAGTTTGTCAGTTTGAAAGTACAAATTTGAGCATGCCTATTAAAATCCATCGCCTTATTTTATACTTCCACCTCACGCACATCTCTATCTTTTAGTAATATAGCAGGATTAATATCCAAAATACTCAACAATTGGTATAGTTAGTGCACCAACCTATCAGAACAGACCCGGTGGGAAGGCAGTGCCAGGGCATGCTGGCTGACTATTTGGCAGTGAAATAGATCAAAGGATTCACATGCCTTGAGTAGTCTGGGATATTGACACCATAGTACTACAGATGGAGAACAAATGCTGCCTTGGAGAACTCTTAATCTTAGACTACATGGTAAACTCAGATGAAATGGGGCAGGGACAAGATCACAAACAGTTCAGCAAGAGTTCTTGCCTTCCATCCAGAGGAAAAGCAATCTGAAGGCTTAGGATCTTTTCAGATATTAAAGATTAATTTAAGCTTATTATCCTGCCCATAAAGATATTTTGCAATTATAGCTTATGGCCTCACTTTTCATAATGTCAATACAAGATGACTGCCCACTCAGGACCATGTCCGCCTAACATACATAAATTCACTAAGCAATGTAGGTAAAACCCAAGGTTTTGCTTCTATTTCTTTAATTACATTTGTGTAAACTTCTTTTAATGGATCTATTGCATTTTGTGCTCTTCTGGATCACTGCTCCTCACAATTAACCAGTCAGCTCCACACTTGCTATTTTTTTTCTCGGTACGCGGGCCTCTCACTGTTGTGGCCTCTCCCGTTGTGGAGCACAGGCTCCGGACGCGCAGGCTCAACGGCCATGGCTCACGGGCCCAGCCGCTCCGCGGCACGTGGGACCTTCCCGGACCGGGGCACGAACCCGTGTCCCCTGCGTCGGCAGGCGGACTCTCAACCACTGCGCCACCAGGGAAGCCCCACACTTGCTATTTTGAAAGGCCAGTCTGTTGAACCACTCCTGACATTGAGCTGAGGCTCTCCTTTGCTATGTGCCACTCCACATGGCCTGATGGCCCCAGCCTAAATAATAGACCCACCTACTTGGTGTTTCATACACAGACATTTCTGGGTGTTAAGAATTGATTTCCCCCTGGGACGTCCCTGGTGGTCCAGTGATTAAGACTCTGCGTTTCCACTGCAGGGGACATGGGTTCAATCCCTGGTTGGGGAACTGAGATCCTGCATGCCCTGTGGCTTGGGGAAAAAAAAAAAAAAGGAATTGATTTCCCATCCACTACTTAGTTCTTTATTGGCCTGATTTCAGGTTCTTCCCTCCCCTGGCTTCAGTCTGGGAGTAGGAAGTTTAGAGGCTATTTCAACACAGGATGATGACCAAGATTAAAACAATAATATTACGGCCTTGGATGTAACAATACACTAATGTGTTCTTTATCCTTGTTGTTCTTTATCTTTGTTGTAAAGTCAACAGCAAATAATAGAAGATTTATTATCTACAATCCCCAAACAATCTCCTGCTATATGTATTTACATCATTCCCCCAATTTTGTATTTCTGTTATTGCATTTATGACATCACATTGTAATTATTTGTTCAGACATAGAATTTCCCTTCTAGAATATGGGTTCCTCAAGGGTAAGGTCTGTGTTTTACTGATCTTTTGTCACCTAACTCAGAGCCTGGCATGTCATTCATATGGATTATAAATATAGGTGTGTGTGTGTGCAAGTGACTCAAGTCACCATGGCACTGATTGTGTGCAAGTCATTCATTGATGGTGAACCAATAGGCCTGGCTGCCACTTTCATAAAGGAAGTGGCTCATGCTATGAGGTAAGATTATATAAACAGGGTTTACAATCCTGAAAGAAGACCAGAAGCAAAACTCCCAGAATTAAGTCCCTTAGTCATGACTCCTTAACATTATCAGAGACATGTAACCACTGCAAAGATAAGGACCCAAGTGTTTACAGCATTCCAGAAGCAGCTTCAGCCTTTATTATTATTATCCTAAGAGCCATATGGAGACTATAAAATACCCAATCAGATTTCTGCTACGGACAAAAAATAAGTTACCTTGTTGGACCATTTTAAGATCCACCCCATATGTCCCTGAGGAATTCATTAACTGTTCATGAGTAGAGACTTCTAGGCACCAAGCCACTCCATCTTCTGAATGGTCAGCTTTACTCCCATCTTGTGCCCAGCAATTATTTATGCCTCAGCTTGGTCGCATCTTAATCAGGATTTCCATAAAGCTAGATTATAATAAACAATTCTTAAACATTATCCAACAATGCTTTCTCTAAATTATTTTATGATTTTTGTACCTAAACATCTGCTTTTTTATTTAGGGTGTCTGATTCTCAAGAGTGCAAATTTTTTTTTTTTTTTTTTGTGGTATGCGGGCCTCACTGTTGTGGCCTCTCCCGTTGTGGAGCACAGGCTCCGGACGCTCAGGCTCAGCGGCCATGGCTCACGGGCCCAGCCGCTCCGCGGCATGTGGGATCTTCCCAGACCGGGGCACGAACCCGTGTCCCCTGCATCGGCAGGCGGATTCTCAACCACTGCGCCACCAGGGAAGCCCAAGAGTGCAAATTTTTGTACAAATTTAAAAGTTTGTACTTAACCCCGAGGCCTAAAGCCCTTAACTTTAGGGTTCTTTCTGTCTTGTGTGTCTCTCTGGATTTTTATCCCACTGCAGATGTCACACTTGAAAGAAGTAAGAAGCACGCACTGCCTGGGGTTGAACGGCTGTGTAGGACGCCGTCCTGGCGTCACACTGTTGGGCAGAGAGCCGTATCTGCGCCTAGTCACAGTCAGATCAAAACCCATCACCAGGCATCTACACTCTTCAGATAAGAGAAAACTTCTCTGCTGTTAGCCATTGCTGCCTTTCTCTTCTTTTTAAATCATTAAGCTACATTACATATTCCAAATAACAGGTTTCAACCTAATGATAGCTATTGCATTAAGTAAGGGGAGCGCCAGAGAATTAAAAGGAAAAGTAGACTGAAAACGAAAGGTAATATTTATACCTGAGAATATAACTCTTGGAAGCTGCCCAAGACAAGTTTTTAACCTTACTCAACTCCATGAATAATTTCAAAACACAAAGCAGAGTGCTTGGCACATAGAAGGCCCTGAATAAATATTTGTCCAATGATCGCATGAATACTTTTGCACTTAAAAATATCTCCATATCTACAATTAATTTGCATTAGAGTAAGCATCACTCTTTTTACGGGCATAGACCTACGTGGCCAATTTAGAGATGTTTTATTCTGCACCAACATGTACTACTTGCTAGAAATATCAGAATTCCACATGAGTGGTTTAAAAAGTCTACAAGGTTCTCTTGATTTTCATATATACTTTCTACACGTAGGCTGTCCAACAGAAGTTCCTCCAATGTTGGAAATGTTCTATATCTGCACCATCCGATATGCAGAAGCCACAAGCCACATGTGGCTACTTAGCACTTGAAATGTGGCTAGTGCAACTAAGGATGACCTGAATTCTAAATTTTTTTAACTTTAATTAATTGTAATTTAAGTAGCTGCACATGGCTAGTGGCTTAGAAAGCACACAGCTCTCTAAAAAGATCAGAAGAATAAAATTTGAAACATGGGCAAACACGTTTCAAACAACATTCCTGTAAGTCTTCACCATTTTTGCTCTTCCATGGGGATGATTTGTTCATTTCTCTCTGACTCCCTTTATGGTGATCATTTTTGAACCTTGTAGTTTTAAGGGTGGTAAATGCTCTTCCATCAACCACTCTTTGCTCTTGTGGTTTTTAAACTTGGCTGTGCCTCAGCGTCACCCCAAGAGATGCGATTCAGCAAGTCTGGGGAGGGGACTGGGCATCTGTGTTTTTTAAGCTCCAAAGATGATTCTGATCTGCAGCCAGGCTTGGGAACGACTATTTTACACCAGAGATCCCAAACCGGTACCCCTTGGGCCAAATACACCCTCGAAACATATGTTCATCCCACACAGTGTTTTAAAATGTTTTGAATTAGTTGCCAACTTCTACAAATCATAATTTTTTTTTTTAACCAAAAAAGTGGAGTTGACTAAAGACTGCCCCCTCTTGATATAGAGCATAACTTCTTTGTCTCAGCATTATTTGCCCACCTCATAAAAGCCTAGGTCCCAATAGCATTTGAGTTTGAGACCCCTTCCTTATCTCTATGTAACACTTGCCCAAACAGACAGCAAACCTTTTATATCAATGCACCATTCCCAAGATGGACTACCAATTATTTTATCCATGGGGCTGCCTGTAATCATCTTGGCAGGCTCAAGAATCTTAGCCTACCATCACATAAAAACCCTGAATAAATATCGGGCTGGCCAAAATTTTCTTTGGGGTTTTTCTGTAATATCTTATGAAAAAAAACCCAAACAAAGTTTTTGGCCAACCCATTATGATGAAATTCTCAATTTCAAAGAATGGGTCCCAATCCAGGATCATTAGACCAATCCTGTTCATGGACAAATCATTAAAAGCAGGGAAAGACTGTCTTACTTTTTATTTTTTACATCCCAAACTCTCTCACCTAAGGCACCATACGACCAGCCAACAAGACTGTCAGGGAGGGTATCTTTGTTGTAAATTCCTATCTCTTCGAAAAAAATTTTTTTATAGCTCTCTCATCTTTCACCCAATTTCCCTTTCAGTAGATTTGTATTCAGCCATGATTCTTAATGTTAAAAGCCGTTGATCACAAGTGTGTATCTTTTTTCTTTCTTGAGAATCCTCTACAATCATAGCTAACGAATGAAAATATGTAAACCCAAACGATGAGATAAAAGGTAGACAAGCCATTAGTTAATGAAAACTAGATAGAGGAATGCTAATTAACTTCGAAAGGCAAAGGAAAGCATAGCTTTGCGCACAGGCTCAGTAGTTGTGGCACACGGGCTTAGCTGTTCCATGGCATGTGGGATCTTCCCGGACCAGGGATAGAACCTGTGTCCCCTGCATTGGCAGGCAGACTCTTATCCACTGTGCCACCAGGGAAGCCCATGCTAAGTTATTAATTCTGGCTTCACCACCTGCTAGTCATATGATTTGGGGCAAATTATTTGCTCTCTCAGAGTCTCAGTTTCCTCCTCTCTAAAATGAGATTAATAATACCTTAATTATTATTGAGTTATGAGCACATACAATGTGCTTAATAAATATATTTCATTTTTTGCTTTGAAATTATTAACAAAAATGGAAATTAGTGAAACGCTCATCAAGACTGGTCAAACAGGGAATTCCCTGGTGGTTCAGTGGTTAGGACTCCATGCTTCCACTACAGGGGGCCCAGGTTTGATATCTGGTTGGGGAACTAAGATCCCACATGTCGCGCGGCCCGGCCAAAAAAAAAAAAAAAAAAACTGGGAGTAGGTTGGTGATGATTTTACTTAGTGACATTGTACTAAGAAATCTATTGCAAAGAAAAGAATATTTTCATTTTGATGGGTTTTCATCTCTCTGTTATCCAGTTAAGTCTTATCTTTAAAAACCATACTGTTTCTATCTCTTCCTCAAAATCTCCTCTCTTCTTTCTGCCTCATAAGCCTTACCTGTTAGAAAAGAAAATCGATGAAGTATGTCAGCCATGGTTCCAGCGGGAAGCTGACTTCACCTCAGTTAGTTCCAAAGAAGGGACTTTAATAAGGGAACTCTTTCAGGAAACAAGCACAGGGTATTGAGGCACCCAGAGGCTAGCAATAGCGGGCAGTCATTACCACATCAAGGACAAGAGGGACAAAGGAGAGGAAGAGAATTACTGGACCCCAGTGAGAGCTGAGATGTGGAGGATGAACCACCCAGCAGAATCTCTGGCTGTGGAGGAATGCAGCAACTATCTGAGACTCAGCAAAACTGGAAGGAAGAAAAGAAGAAATAACCCTCCATCCCTTTCTTCTCCCATCTTCAGTTCCCCTTGACTACTGGAAGCCAGTTGTCAAGGGACCCTGAGTGATGCTGCACCTAGTGGTCCATCTCCAGGGACCCAGAGCAAGGTGGAGTGCACCTCCAGGGAGCAAAAGGGAGCAAAAGGAGAATGATCAGCACAGGAAGATTTTAAGAAATATTTGGTGCATTACTTTGGGGGAAATCAAGATGTGTGAAAAGTCTAAACATTCTCAGTGATATAAACTGGCTAAAACAGAAAACTGCAAGCAATCTTGTGAAAAAAATTTTTTTTTCTTCACTTTATCTTTGATGCCTGTTGTATGTAGGAATAGATGAGGAAAGAAATGAAGGCATTTCCAATTAGAAAGCAAGGTTGTTTCATATTGCATGTTCTATGCCTTAAGGTGACTCCTAGTTTATCACCTCAATGATGAAACCAACTGCCACTCAGGGGAAAGAGGCAGGGCAAAATAGTCAGCTCTGAATTAGTGGAACTTACCAGGCTACTGCATCAAGGACTGTTTCCAACGTATGCATGAGTGCAATTTCAGGAAATGTCTCAGCCTTGTGACGGATGTCTCTAAGGATTTGTTTAAAAATTCAGATGCCGCAGATTTGTTTATTTTATGCTGAGAAATCCACTGTGCCTTCAGTTATAAGTTCTAGATGACAGTTTAATATGATCCTGAGAATGAGAGTGTGTATTCCTTGCATTTTACTTAAAGCCTAATGGTATGCCAGGCTGCTTTCCCTTTTGTTAATACTAAAGACTAATCACAGTATGTGATTCAAAATTATGTCCCACTTGGCAAAGCTCTGGCTGACATTTTGGTGCTTTGTATCAGTATAAATATTTATCAAGTCATGTGTCCTATTTCAGGTTGATGACTTTTTCTACTAGGAATCAGTGGATAGGAATTCAGGGGCCTGTGAAACCCTTAAAATTGATTGCAAAATGTTTGGCACACATACATTTTTCTAGGAAGAAGATCTATGGTTTCACAAATACTCCAAAGCTATTCTTTCCTCTGCCTTTCGAAGTTAATTAGCATTCCTCCATCTAGTTTTCATTAACGAATATCTTGTCTACCTTTTATCTCATCGTTTGGGTTTACATAGTTTCATTCATTAGCTATGATTATAGAGGATTCTCAAGAGAGAAAATAGATTTCTTAGTACAATGTCACTAAGTAAAATGGTCACCAACCTACTCCCAGTTATTTTCTTTTTTAATTTTTTAAAAATTAAAAAAAATTTTTTTTTTGGCCGGGCCGCGCAACATGTGGGATCTTAGTTCCCCAACCAGGCATCAAACCTGGGCCCCCTGTAGTGGAAGCATGGAGTCCTAACCACTGAACCACCAGGGAATTCCCTGTTTGACCAGTCTTGATGAGCGTTTCACTAATTTCCATTTTTGTTAATAATTTCAAAGCAAAAAATGAAATATATTTATTAAGCACATTGTATGTGCTCATAACTCAATAATAATTAAGGTATTATTAATCTCATTTTAGAGAGGAGGAAACTGAGACTCTGAGAGAGCAAATAATTTGCCTCAAATCATATGACTAGCAGGTGGTGAAGCCAGAATTAATAACTTAGCATGGGCTTCCCTGGTTGCGCAGTGGATAAGAATCTGCCTGCCAAAAACAACAAAAACAAAAACAAAAACAAATGAAAAAAAAGAATCTGCCTGCCAATGCAGGGGACACAAGTCCTATTCCTGCTCCGGGAAGATCCCACATGCCATGGAGCAACTAAGCCCATGAGCCACAACTACTGAGCCTGCGCTCTAGGGCCCGCGAGCCACAGCTACTGAAGCCCACGTGCCTAGAGCCAGTGCTCTGCAACAAGAGAAGCCACTGAAATGAGAAGCCCGCACACCACAATGAAGAGTAGCCCCTGCTCGCTGCAACTAGAGAAAGCCTGCACGCAGCAACGAAGACCCAATGCAGCCCAAATAAATAAATTTTTAAAAAGGTTTTTTTTTGTTGTTGTTGTTGTTGTTTTTTTTTGTGGTATGCGGGCCTCTCACTGTTGTGGCCTCTCCCATTGCGGAGCACAGGCTCCGGACGTGCAGGCTCAGCGGCCATGGCTCACGGGCCCAGCCGCTCCGCGGCATGTGGGATCTTCCCGGACCAGGGCACGGACCCGCGTCCCCTGCATCGGCAGGCGGATTCTCAACCACTGCATCGCCAGGGAAGCCCCAAAAAAGTTTTTTTAATTAAAAAAAAACCACTTAGCATATATGATTTCATCAAGAAAATTGCTTTCTTATGTTATTGTAAAGCATTTCTCTTTGATTTTACCATAGTCTTAAGATGCTTTTGACTCTCTGCAGAAAAGATCTTATTGTGCCCACATATTTTTCATTAAAAAGATTTGACCACACTTGTTTACAATTTTTTATCTCCCTTGAGATGTCTCTATAGTTACAGTTAATGAATGAAAAATATGTAGACCCAAATAATGAAATAAAAGGTAAAAGGGCCATCAGTTGATGAAAACAAGATAGATGAGATTTAGAAAGGCAGAGAAAGTCATAGCTTTAAGGGCTCCCAAAGGAAAATTGGGACAAGAAGGAAGATTTGACTCATAGAACCCTAGAGAATTCTGGGATCAAAAACTGGACATACATTGGTGGACAAAAATGAGATGTAGGGCTGAAAACAGAACTGAGGGAAAAACAGATGTCTGGTGATTCTTGTTATGCTTATATTTTCAAATGAGGCACTGAAATGATAATTGGGAAATCTGGGTCTGTTATCAGGGTTTGTCATTTTGCCTTCTTTGTGTAGGATGATCAAGAAGGAAATTAGTTATTATTCCTCTTAACCCCACCCCAAGTCATTCTCTCTGAGAATGCCTGCAGCAAGATATCTACCATGTAGTCAAGAAATTAGAGGTTCCTCCCTGGAGAAATTGAACGGTCCTAGAGAAAAGATCTCCACATTTTGGCTTTTGTGCGTTCGCTGCGATGACGCCTCTTGCTCCCACCTGATCACTCTACAGCAAAGTTGACAAACTTGTTTACAAGTGTAGATGGCTTTTCTGTATCCCATTCTTTTTTTTTTTTTTTGAGGTATGTGGGCCTCTCACTCTCTCACTGTTGTGGCCTCTCCCGTTGCGGAGCACAGGCTCCGGACGCGCAGGCTCAGCGGCCATGGCTCACGGGCCCAGCCGCTCCGCGGCATGTGGGATCTTCCCGGACCGGGGCACGAACCCACGTCCCCTGCATCGGCAGGCGGACTCTCAACCACTGCGCCACCAGGGAAGCCCTGTATCCCATTCTTAAATACATACATTTTTGAGGGGACACAATTCAGTCCATAACAATCAGATCCACAAGCTCATTAGTCTTTCAACTATTTATTGTATAAACCACCCCAAAACTTATTGTCTTAGTGGAACAACAATTCAGTATTTCTCATGATTCTACGGGTTGGCCAGGTGGTTCTTCTGCTTCATGCGGTGTTGGTAACAGTTTTGCCAACATTTTCACTAGCACAAGACATGGTTAACCATCCTTCCAGACTTCAATAGTAGTTTCTTCACTAATTTTCCAGCTTCTACTAATAGTCTCCTTGCTACCCTTCCAGCCTCTATCTACTACCCAGTCTCAAGGCCATGACACTTGTATTCAGTTTTTATTATAGCAGCACCTCATTTTTAGTTACGAGTTTCTCTTTCAACTAGTCTTTGTTGTGGAATAAAACACCCCAAAACTTAACAGCTTAAATCAATACCATTTTATGCAGTTCTCTGGGCTGGCTGAGCAGTTCTCTGCTGCTTTCACTTGGGCTCATACACACAGCTGCATTCAGCTGGCAGGTCAGCTGGCAGGGTGCTGAACTTAGCTGGGACAGCTGGGTCTCTCTTTCCATATGCCCTTTTGTCCTGGGCTTCATTATGGTATGGTGGTCTCAAGGCAGCATTCCAAGAGAATGAAGGCAGACACCATATCACTTTATGTGTCCCAAGCTCTGAAACTGGCAAGATGTCACTTCCTCCACATTCTATTGGATAAATCAGAGAGCAAAGCCAGCCCAGATTCAAGAGGTGGCGGAACAGACTCCACCTCTTAATAGAAGGAGCTGCAAATAATTTGTGGCCGTATTTAATTTACCACGGAAAGTTATGCTATGGTCCTAAATAGAAAGACTCAATATCATAAAGATGTCAGTTCTTTCAAATAAGTCTGTACAGCCAATGTCATACCAATCAAAATCCCAACAGGATATTTCAAGAAACTTGATAAGATGTTCCTAAAATTCATATGGAAGAGCAAAGGGCTCAGAATCACTAACACAATTCTGAGGAATGACAGGTCCTCACAGATATCGAGATTTATTATAAAGCTATGGTAACAGCTGTGTATTGGAACAGCAATTTGAGGAGAAATTCATGTGAAGTCCACAAGATATACAGCGTCAATGGATGTACACAACCCAATTAGCTTTATGGAGCAATTTACTTTTATGATTTAATAGTGAAAATATATAAATATAAGATTGTGGAAAGCAAAATTGTTCCCACTTTATTGAGATATAATTGGCATGTAAGTTTAAGGTATGCAACCTATTGATTTGATACGCTTATGTATTGCAAAGTGATGACCACCATAGCCTTAGCTAATACCTCCATCACATAATTACCATTTCTTTTTCGTGGTGAGAACATTTAAGATCTCCTCCCTTAGCAACTTTCAAGTATGTAATACAGTATTATTAACTATAATCACCAAGCTGTACATTAGATCTCCAGAACTTACTCATCTTATAACTGGAAGTTTGTACTCTTTGACTGACACCTCCCCATTTCCCCCACCCCTAACCCCTAGCCCCTGATAACCTCTGTTCTATTCACTGTTTCTATGAGTTTGGCTTTTTAAGATTCCACACATAAGTGATATCATACAGTATTTGTCTTTCTTTGTCTGACTCATGTCACTTAGCATAATGCCAGCAAAAAAATTGTTAAGGTATGCATCTAGATTGAGCTTTACCGAAAAATACCCTAATAGGTACAGCTTTTTACTTTTGGTGAGTTAAGAATATAGAAGAGGGCTTCCCTGGTGGCGCAGTGGTTGAGAGTCCGCCTGCCGATGCAGGGGACACGGGTTCGTGCCCCGGTCCAGGAAGATCCCACATGCCGCGGAGCAGCTGGGCCCGTGAGCCATGGCAGCTGAGCCTGCACTTCCGGAGCCTGTGCTCCGCAACGGGAGAGGCCACAGCAGTGAGAGGCCGGCGTACTGAAAAAAAAAAAAAAAAAAGAATATAGAAGAATTTGTACTTGTGGAAAAACTTAAACGCAAGAAATGCTAATGATGTGCTTTTGAAGCTGGAGGGAGGGGCTTCCCTGGTGGTCCAGTGGTAAAGAATCCGCCTTCCAATGCAGGGGACGGGGGTTCAAGCCCTGGTCAGGGCCCTGAGATCCCACATGCTGTGGGGAAACGAATCCCACATGCCACAACTACTGAGCTCACTCACCTCAACTAGAGAAGAGAAAATCCTCATGCTGCAACTAGAGAGAAGCCCGTGCACCAAAACGAAGATCCCGTGTGCCACAGATAAGACCCGATGCAGCCATAAAAATAAAATAAATAAAATTAAAGAAAAAGAAGCTGGAGGTAGTTTCAAGAAAAGATACATGCACCTCAATGTTCATAGCAGCACTATTTACAATAGCCAAGACATGGAAGCAACCTAAATGTTCATTGACAGACGAATGGATAAAGAAGATGTGGTACAAATATACAATGGAATACTACTCAGCCATAAAAAAGGATGAAATAATGCCATTTGCAGCAACATGGATGGACCTAGAAATTATCGTACTAAGTAAAGTAAGCCAGACAAAGACAAATATATTGCTTATATGTGGAATCTAAAAAAAATGATACAAATGAAGTTATTTACAAAACAGAAATAGACCCACAGACATAGAAAACAAACTTATGGTTAACAAAGGGGAAAGGGGAGGGGGATAAATTAGGAGGTTGGTATTAACATATACACACTTTTTTTTTATACACACTTTTATATATAAAATAGAAAATGAACAAGGACCTACTGTATAGCACAGGGAACTATACTCAATATTTTTTAATAACCTATAAGGGAAGAGAATCTGAAAAGAATAGATAGATATACGTATAACTGAATCACTATGCTGTACACCTGAACCTCATGCAACATTGTAAATCAAACTGTGCTTCAATAACAAAAATCCAAAGCCTATTACAGTGAGAATGGCAACTCTCTTGAACTCAAGAAGGAATGAAATGTCAATAGGCGGTAAAACTTTTTCTCCTAAACCTAAACAGAAAGGTCTCTCATACCAGCAGCTTCCTGCACGTACACACCCACAACAGGAAAAGCCACCCACCACTTCATAAAACAAAAGCCAATTATAGTGTGGGAAGTACCAACTGCAGAAAACCAGAAGTCCCTGGAGGAAAAAACGACTGGTTGCGGTGAGAGAAAGGAGGACGCTCGGCTCTGCGCAGGGTCACTTGGTGAAGGCGGCCACCACTGCCCACAGCACCTCGTTGGTGCTGGCCTTCAGACACTCCGCCTCGGGGTCTAAGTCCAGGAGCTGCCGCACCCGCTTGGTGGCTAAATAGTACTGCTCGTCCAGGAGGGGCGCGAACGCGTTCTCCAGGACATCCGAGGCGTGGGCCAGGTAGATGAGGGCCAGCAGGCGCTTGTCCATGCGGTGAGGGTCGTTCACCCATTTGTCGAGAACGGCTTCCTGCACCTTCTTGATGAGGCGCTGCTTAATGTTGTTGTTGGTGAGGGGATGTGTTGTCATGTCAAAGAGAAGGAAGTTCTGTTTCTCGGTTGTCAATACGCTCTTTTTCTACCAGGTTTTAAGCTAATCGTTCCTGCACATTTCTTAATTGATAATGCAGTTTTAATGAATTCCATGTCTCACCTAAACAAAAGCATTTAAAAGCTAGAGAAGAATTTCAGCTATTATTTTTTTTTTTGTACTCTTAATAGGAATAGCAAAATGTGTTCATTGTAGCTGGTTTGCTTCTGGAGAAGTGGAATACAATAAGTGTTCTAGGACGGTCTGTGTTCTCAGAACGTAAACTTCTCGTGGGACAGGAATCATATTTTATTAATCTCTGTAGCCCGGCACCAGGTATATTTCCTGGAACACAGAACTTGCTCAATAAGCATTTGGAAAAGAGAATGAATAAAGTATTCAAATACACGAATTAGAACAGATTGCTAATGGTTTTGGTGTGAGGTAGATATGAGTCAAACTGTAAAATGATAATTCCTGGTACATTTCTATCAGCATAAAGTTGTCAATAAGTAGCCAAAGTATAAATTAGAGGTTCAGTTATTTTTATTTTTTAAATAAATTTTTAAAAGGAATAATTTTAGATTTATAGAAAAGTTGCAAAGATAGTAAAGCATTTCCACATGCCCCACTGCTGTTTCCCCATTAATGCAGCACATTTGTCACAATGAATGAACATCGATACATTAATATTAACGAAAGTCCATTCACTATTCAGATTTCCTTGGTTTTGGCCTGATGTTCTTTTTCTGTTCCAGGATGCCACCCAGGTTATTATGTTACCTTTATTTGTCATATTTTCTTAGGCTCCTCCTGGTGGTAACAGTTCTCCAATCTTCCCTTGCTTTTTTTTTTTTTTTTTTTTTTTTTTGGTGGTACGTGGGCCTCTCACTGTTGTGGCCTCTCCCATTGTGGAGCACAGGCTCTGGACGCACAGGCTCAGCAGCCATGGCTCACAGGCCCAGCCGCTCCGCGGCATGTGGGATCTTCCCGGACCGGGGCACAAACCCGTGTCCCCTGCATTGGCAGGCGGATTCTCAACCACTGCGCCACCAGGGAAGCCCTTCCCTTGCTTTTGATGACCTTGACAGTTTTGAGAAGTAGTGGTCTTGTACTTTGTCGATTGTCCCTTTACTGGGATTTATCTGATGTTTTTCTCACGATGAGACTGAGGTTACAGGTTTGGGGGAGTGAGACCACAAAGGGTGCATACGATCAGCATGATTTTATCACTGTTGATGTTGACCTTGATCACCAGGCTGTGGGAGGGTTCCTCAGGTATCTCCAATATAAAGCTATTCCTCCCTCACCCCTTGCTGTTCTGTACTCTCGGATGGAAGTCACTATGCGCAGCTCACATTTAAAGAGTGGTGGGTTATTCAGTACTTCCTTGAGAGTGAGGTATTTACATAAATTATGTGGAACTGGAAGTTGTATTTTTCATTAAAGAATTAAATTGAGATTCTCAATAAAGATGGCTGGTTGAATAAATATTCTCTTCCTGATGAAAATGCTATGAAAATAAGAGTAAAAGGATTTCTATAGAAGCACAAACCCATAATAATAACAGGAAAGAACAAAATAGCAGTAAAATTTCGGATACTGCAAAGTAGATGAAAAAGTGGTAGGTGGATTAGTGGATCCAAGAAAGCTAATCCCAAACTGGCAGTGGGCAGAGCAGGGAGGTAGCCTACTTTACATGGCAGAAGCCCAGAGGCTCAGAAATTGGCACCAGATAGCTGGGGGAATGGTGGTGGGGGGAAAAGATAATGGTAGGGCTAAGAATAGAAAGACTGTTTGAAAGTCTATTTTAAAAGCATCTCCAGATCTCCTTCTCTACTCTGTGCAGTAGAAGATAATAAAACAGAGCATCTCTGGACTCAGGGACACCAGGCACAGCTGAAGGAGGCAGGGATCTCCCACTGAAAACAGGGGGGTTAAGTAAGAGTTTATGTCCTAGAATTTGGGACATTTCAGCCTTTTCCCTCCTCTCGACTCCGGGAATACTGGAAGCTAGGATTATACCCTCCAGCCAAGACATTGGAAGAGCCTTTTCTGGAAAATACCACCAACCCAAGAGAAAAGGATGAAAAACACTGATATGAAGATTCCCCCAAAGAATTACAAAGAAGCCCCCACTTCACCACCGCCCACCATGCACACATACATCTTCCAAGTAACTTATTTGGCCTCTTTTTCCAAATATGAGCAGACTGCTAGAGAATGTCATACATTTGGGAAAAATTCTCTAATGTGAAACACAGAGTACAAAATAAAATATTAAAATAACAAAAAGATGTTTCTAATTCCTCCAAAGTGGAAACTACACAAATGTCTAGTCAACTGGTGAATGTCAAAACAAAATGTGGTACATCAGCACAAGGGAATACTCTGCAACGATAAAGAGGAATGAACTCCTGATGCTGCAACAAGGATGGCCTTCAAAAACAGCAAGTGAAGTGAAAAAGCAGACACAGAAGAACATATACTTTATGATTCTATTTATATGAAATGCCTAGAAAATGCAAATGGGTAGATACAGAAAGCAGATTATTGGCTGATTGGGACTAGGGTTAGGAATGGAGATGAACTGCAAACGGGCACCAGAGACCTTTCTGGGGGTGATGGAAATGTTCTAAAACTGGACTGCAGTGATGGTTGACTGACTCAATAAATATACTAAACATCAGTGAATTAGACACTCACAATAGGTGAATTTTATGGCAAACAAATTATACCTCCAATAAACCTGTTTTTTAAAAAAAGGAACTCAGAGGACACTGAAACTATGGAGGGAGAAGAAAAATGTGGAAAAAAAAGGCATTACTGTTCTCAGAGAAATAAGAGAGAATATTGTATCCATAAAACAGGAACAAAATGGTAGTTTTAAAAAGAAGAATATTCAGAGAACAACAACAACAAAAATACTAGGAAAATAAAGATTGGATGGCAGAAATGGAAAACCCAGTAGAAAAGTAGGGGATATAGTTAGGGAATCCAAAACTTAGGGCAAAATGGCAAATAATTAGACAATAAGAGAGAAAACTTAAGAAATTAGTTGGTCAATCCAGGGGGCCCAACAACTAAATAATAGGAGCTCCAGAAAGGGTGAACAGAAGAGAATGATGAAGAAAAGTGTTGGACTTCCCTGGTGGTGGAGTGGTTAAGAATCCTCCTGCCAATGCAGGGGACACGGGTTCGAGCCCTGGTCTGGGAAGATCCCACGTGCAGCAGAGCAACTAGGCCCGTGAGCCACAACTACTGAGCCTGCGCATCTGGAGCTTGTGCTACATAACAAGAGAGGCCGCAACAGTGAGAGGCCTGTGCACCGCAATGAAGAGTGGCCCCCACTCGCCACAACTAGAGAAAGCCCTCGCACAGAAACAAAGACCCAACACAGCCAAAAATAAATAAATAAATAAATTTATTTTTAAAAAAAGAAAGTAAAATCAGAGAAAATATCTAAAAAAGTTGAAATTGATTACTTGGCAGATGATGGGAGTAGAAAGGTAAAGAAAAGAGACTGCTGTTTTATAAAAGTTACTTTTAGCAATATTTGATCTTTTATACTATTCAAACAGCACTTTGATAAAAATAAAAGTTGACTAAAAATGACATGTCATTTTACTGAATGCAAAAAAATGTATAAAGTTATACAATAACAAGAAACAGGAAACTTCAAATTATGGTATTAATACTCAATTTAATATACATAAAATTTTATTTAATCATATGAATTATACCAAAAAGACACAATTTAGAAAAGCAATTTTGCAATTTATGATTTGCTTTATAAAACTGGAGTTTTAAAATTATGATAATTAATTCATGAAAAGTTGAGGATTTGATTCTTGCTTTCTGAAGTTTATTAATATTTAAAGCCTGAGTCTGTTTTTGAAGTATAAAGAGCTTTATCAAATTAAAGAGTGGCAAATCATTCCTCTTTGAAGAAAAACATTACAATTTGCATTCAAATTCCTTATCTTTTTCAAAGAGGAAAGACAGCATTTATTTTAGGCCTCATTATATTTACTATCCTGAGTCTGTAAATGGAAATTATACCCAAATGATGAATGTAATCCTGATTACTTTTTTCTTCTGGGTTAAACATAAGTTCACACACCCATACTTAAATATTAAGAAATCAGCAACAGTGATTTTACCCATCTGCAATCTAAGCCCAATGATGGGACAGCCTCCCCGCCTCCCTTCCTTCCAGAAGCGTTTACTTTGTTCCTAGTATTGGCTGGGTGTTGAGGATACAAAAAAGAATAAAATATGATCTTCTTCTACAGAGAAATTACAAGCTAGTGCCACTTTATACAACTAACCGTAAACCAACATAGAAAGGGTGAGAGGAACAAAGTTCTACAAGAATAGAGAGGAATCAGAATTTACAGGGTGTCTGGAGACAGTATACTGGAAGACACTCTCCAAAGAGTACACTTTCTCTCTTTGACTTGGAGAGCTGGACAAGCCAAGGGAGAGGCCTAATGCCCTGGGACAGAGGGGTCAGCAAGCGTAAAGCATCCAAGGCCACGCAGGTACAGTGAAACGCAGACTACCTGGAAACCCCACCTCCCAAGATGGTCCACCTGTGGTCCCGGTTACCCTGACTACACACTCCCCCAAAGTCACCCACACAACACCACGAGGAGGAGAGACACACTGGGGTGTTTCATTAGAACCGGACATTCCTGGGTGGAGGGCAGGTGGGGGAGGGAGGGTGCTCTAGAGAACAAGCCATGCCTGTTTCATTTCTAGCACAAAGAAGAATGCATTGTAAGTTCATTCGAACAAATGACTGCTCTATGAATAGTGCTAAATTTAAACTTCTTGGACAAAAGGATTTTCCTCAGGTTCCAGATGACTCAGGTTAATGTGAGAAAAGACCTGACAAACAATTTATACATGCAAATTGGACGTGAGATGTTCTTTTGTTTAACAGTTATTTATCGGGCATCTGCTATGGGCTGCCGTCAGTGTTCAAGGCACCAAGAACAAAAAAGTCCTCACACTTGTGACCCATATTCTAGTGACTTCTATTCATTTATAGTTCATCTTTCTGAATTAAAAAAAAGAAAAATCATTGCCAGAAATCAACTTAAAAATTCATGAAAAACAACAAGCATTAACTGTATAGCACAGGGAACTATATTCAATATCTTGTAAAAACCTATAATGGAAAAGAATCGAAAAAAGAATATAGATATATATATATGACTGAATCATTTTGCTGTTCAGCTGAAACTAATACAATATTGTAAATCGACTACATGTCAATTAAAAAAACTTCATGAAGGCCAATTTAAGGGACTTACTAACAATACTGAAGAAGACTTAGATACAGATGTGACAAAATGATTTTAAAACCTGTATTAGAAGAAAATTGTGTCATTGCCCTTTATACCATAAAACTGAAAGGACTTCTATGATAAATATGGTAGTCTAGTGCCACCCTGTGTTCAAATTACTCAATTACAATGTGATTTAATAGTAAAGATTCTGTACTGTATTCATTTCCTATTTTTCCTATTGCAGCTGTAACAAATTGCCACAAATTTAATGCCTTTAAAACAACACAAATTCATTATTTTATAATCCTGTAGGTCATAAGGGTGTAATGGATCGCAATGGGCTAACATCAAGGTATCAGCAGGCCTGTGTTCCTTCAAGATCTTAGAGAAGAATCTGTTTTCTTACATTTTCCACCTCCTAGAGGCGGCCTGAATTCCTTAGCTGGTGGCTCCCTACTATGCTTGGAGCCAGCAATGGCTAGTTGAGTCTTCTCGTGGTGAATCACTCTGACACTGCCTCTCCTCTTTCACTTATAAGGACCCTTGTTATTACATAGGCCCCACCTGAATAATCAAGGATAATCGCCCCATCTCAAAATCAGTTAATCAGCAAACAATTCCACCTGCTACCTTATTTCTCCCTTACCATGTAACAGAAAATATTCACAGGTTTGGGGGATTACAATACACACATCTTTGGGAAGGGGGCATTACTCCGCCTACCACAGAGTCTGTTGGGTTTTTTTTCTGGGGGCAAATATGCTACTTCTTATGCTTCAATCAAATGGTAAAGATATTAAATTAAACTGGGGGGTTCTTGGACTTTATTTGGAACTTGGAATTGATGAAAAACAACAAAATAATATTTTACCAATGTCTATGACACAAACCAAGCATTTAGAAACCACGCCTATCCCGTGAATATTTACTTTACTAATTAGCTTTACTAATCTTAGCTAGAAAGACCCAAATTAAATATAAAAATAGTGTTAAATTCTCCCATAAGGTTAACAACTGATATCTCAGCAGAAACTCTACAAGCCAGAAGGGAGTGGCATGATATATTTAAAGTGATGAAAGGGAAGAACCTACAACCAAGATTATTCTACCCGACATGGATCTCATTCAGATTCGATGGAGAAATCAAAAGCTTTACAGACAAGCAAAAGCTAAGAGAATTCAGCACCACCAAACCAGCTCTACAACAAATGCTAAAGGAACTTCTCTAAGTGGGAAACACATGAGAAGAAAAGGACCTACAAAAACAAACCCAAAACAATTAAGAGATGGTAATAGGAATATAAATATTGATAATTACCTTAAATGTGAAGGAATTAAATGCTCCAACCAAAAGACCCAGGCTTGCTAAATGGATACAAAAACAAGACCCATATATCTGCTGTCTACAAGAGAACCACTTTGGACCTAGGGAAACATACAGACTGAAAGTGAGGGGATGGAAAAAGAAATTCCATGGAAATGGAAATCAAAAGAAAGCTGGAATAGCAACACTCATATCAGATAAAATAGACTTTAAAATAAAGAATGTTAGAATTTGGACACTACATAATGATCAAGGGATCAATCCCAGGAGAAGATTTAACAATTATAAATATATATGCACCCAACATAGGAGCACCTCAATACATAAGGCATATGTTAACAGCTATAAAAGAAGAAATCAACACTAACACAATAATAGTAGGAGACTTTCACATCTCACTTAACACCAATAGACAGATCATCCAGACAGAAAATACAGAAACACAAGCTTTAAATGACACAATAGACCAGATAGATTTAATTGATATTTATAGGACATTCCATCCGAAAACAGCAGATTACACTTTCTTCTCAAGTGCACACGGAACATTCTCCAGGATACATCACATCTTGGGTCACAAATCAAGCCTTGGTAAACTTAATAAAATTGAAATCATATCAAGCAACTTTTCCGACCACAACGCTACGAGATTAGAAATAAATTA
The DNA here is from genome assembly GCF_026419965.1 of Kogia breviceps. Classification (NCBI taxonomy): domain Eukaryota; kingdom Metazoa; phylum Chordata; class Mammalia; order Artiodactyla; family Physeteridae; genus Kogia; species Kogia breviceps. The sequence continues at coordinate 25,640,843 of NC_081313.1, read as the reverse complement.
CAGGTTAAAAAATGTAAAAAACACAAGCACATGGAGGCTAAACAATACATTACTAAATAATCAAGAGATCACTGAAGAAATCAAAGAGAAAATAAAAAAATACCTAGAGACAAATGACAATGAAAACACAAAGATCCAAAACCTATGGGATGCAGCAAAAGGAGTTCTAAGAGGGAAGTTTATAGCTATACAAGCCTACCTCAAGAAACAAGAAAAACCTGAAATAAACAATCTAACCTTTCACCTAAAGGAACTAGAGAAAGAAGAACAAACAAAACCAAAACCCAAAGTTAGCAGAAGGAAAGAAATCATAAAGATCAGAGCAGAAATAAATGAAATAGAAACAAAGAAAACAATAGCAAAGATCAATAAAACTAAAAGCAAGTCTTTGAGAATATAAACAAAACTGATAAACCTTTAGGCAGACTCATCAAGAAATAGAGGGAGAGGACTCAAATCAACAAAATTAGAAATGAAAGAGGAGATGTTACAACAGACACCGCAGAAATACAAATCATCATAAGAGACTACTACAAGCAACTCTATGCCAATAAAATGGACAACCTGGAAGAAATGGAAAAATCATTAGAAAGGTATAACCTTCTAAGATGGAAACAGGAAGAAATAGAAAATATGAACAGACAAATCACAAGAAATGAAATTGAAACTCTGATTAAAAATCTTCCAACAAACAAAGTCCAGGAACAGATGGCTTCACAGGTGAATTCTATCAAACATTTAGAGGAGAGTTAACAGCCATCCTTCTCAAACTCTTCCAAAAGATTGCAGAGGAAGGTACACTCCCAAACTCATTCTACGAGGCCACCATCACCCTGATACCAAAACCAAAGATACTACAAAAAAAGAAAATTATAGACCAATATCACTGATGAATATAGATGCAAAAATCCTCAACAAAATACTAGCAAACATAATCCAACAACACATTAAAAGGATGATACACCATGATCAAGTGGGATTTATCTCAGGGATGCAAGGACTCTCCAATATACACAAATCAATCAATGTGATATACCATATTAACAAATTGAAGAATAAATACCATATGATCATCTCAATAGATGCAGAAAAAGCTTTTGACAAAATTCAACACCCATTTATGATAAAAAGTCTCCAGAAAGTGGCCATAGAGGGAATCTACCTCCTCATAATAAAGGCCATATATGACAAACCTGCAGCAAACATCATTCTCAATAGTGAAAAACTGAAAGCATTTTCTCTGAGCTCAGGAAGAAGACAAGCAAGTCCACTCTCGCCACTATTAGTTAACAGAGTTTTGGAAGTCCTAGCCATGGCAATCAGAGAAGAAAAAGAAATAAAAAGGAATCCAGATTGGAAAAAAAGAAGTAAAACTGTCACTGTTTGCAGATGACATGATACTATACATAGAGAAGCCTGAAGATGCCACCAGAAAACTACTAGAGTTAATCAATGAATTTGGTAAAGCTGCAGGATACAAAATTAATGCACAGAAATCTCTTGCATTCCTATACACTAACAATGAAAGATCAGAAAGAGAAATTAAGGAAATAATCACATTCACCACTGTAGCAAAAAGAATAAAATACCTAGGAATAAACCCACCTAAGGAGGTAAAAGACCTGTACTCAGGAAACTATAAGACACTGATGAAAGAAATCAAAGATGACACAAACAGATGGAGAGATATACCATGTTCTTGGCTTGGAAGAATCAATATTGTGAAAATGACTACACTACACAAAGCAATCTACATATTCAATGCAATCCCTATCAAATTACCAATGGCATTTTTTACAGAACTAGAACAAAAAATCTTAAAATTTGTATGGAGACACAAAGGACCCCGAATAGCCAAAGCAATCTTGAGGGAAAAAAACGGAGCTGGAGGAATCAGACTCCCTGACTTCAGACTACAGTACAAACCTACAGCAATCAAGACAATATGGTAATATGGTACTGGCACAAAAACAGAAATATAGATCAATGGAACAGGATAGAAAGCCCAGAGATAAACCCACACACCTATGGTCAACTAATCTATGACAAAGGAGGCAAGGATATACAATAGAGAAAAGACAGTCTCTTCAATAAGCAGTGCTGGGAAAACTGGAGAGCCACATGTAAAAGAATGAAATTAGAACACTCTCTCACACCATACACAAAAATAAACTCAAAATGGATTAGAGAACTAAATGTAAGACTGGACACTATAAAACTCTTAGAGGAAAACATAGGAAGAACACTCATTGACATAAATCACAGCAAGATCTTTTTTGACCCACCTCCCAGAGTAATGGAAATAAAAACAAAAATAAATAAATGGGACCTAATGAAACTTAAAAGCTTTTGCACAGAAAAGGAAACTATAAACAAGACTAAAAGACAACCCTCAGAATGGGAGAAAATATTTGCAAACAAATCAACGGACAAAGGATTAATCTCCAAAATACATAAACAGCTCAGGCAGCTCAATATCAAAAAAACAGACAACCCAATCAAAAAATGGGCAGAAGACCTAAATAGACATTTCTCCAAAGAAGATATACAGATGGCCAAGAGGCACTTGAAAAGCTGCTCAACATCACTAATCATTAGAGAAATGCAAATCAAAACTACAATGAGGTATCACCTCACACCAGTTAGAATGAGCACCATCAGAAAATCTACAAACAACAAATGCTGGAGAGGGTGTGGAGAAAAGGGAACCCTCTTGCACTGTTGGTGGGAATGTAAGTTGATACAGCCACTATGGAGAACAGTATGGAGTTTACTTAAAAAACTAAAAACAGAATTACCATATGACCCAGCAATCTCACTACTGGGCATATACCCTGAGAAAACCATAATTCAAAGACACATGAACCCCAATGTTCATTGCAGCACTATTTACAATAGTCAGGTCATGGAAGCAACCTAAATGTCCATTGACAGATGAATGGATAAAGAAGATGTGGTACATATATACAATGGAATATTACTCAGCCATAAAAAGGAATGAAATTGGGTCATTTGTAGAGATGTGGATGGACCTAGAGATTGTCCTACAGAGTGAAGTAAGTCAGAAAGAGAACAATAAATATCATATATTAACACATATATGTGGAATCTAGAAAAATGGTACAGATGAACCTATTTCCAAGGCAGGAATAGAGACACAGATGTAGAGAACAAACATATGGACAGCAAGGGGGGAAAGGAGGATGAGGGCTGGGATGAATTGTGAGACTGGGATTGCATATATACACTAATATGTATAAAATAGATAACTAATAAGAACCTGCTGTGTAAATAATAAAATAAAATAAAAATTTTTTAAAAAGAATGAACTATGAACATTTTCTCACACCACATACAAAAATAAACTCAAAATGGAAAAAAGAAACCTGTTAAATTAACCTTAAATTACTTCAAATTGACAAAGGCAGGTGTAAGTCCAAATATTGCTTGATAATACACAAAAGTATAAAAGTAGAGGGTCTTTGTTTACAGAGCAATAGGTTTTGTTCGAAAACTGGCCAGAATTAAGCTCATAAATCTGAAAAATAGAAACCTCAGGGGGCTTACCTGGCAGTCCAGTAGTTAAGACTCCACGCTTTTGCTGCAGGGGGCACTGGTTCGATCCCTGGTCAGGGAACTAAGATCCTGCATAGCTGCAGGGTGCAGCCAAAAAACAAAAACAGAAACAAAAACTCTGAAGGGATTAAAGGAGGAGAGAAAAGAGAAAGAGAATAGGTAGATTGTGGTTCTTTACACGTACCTACCTCTCCATTACTGTAGCAGGTGAGCACCCCACTTTTTATAGGTCATTTTCCAGCAAGGGCAAGAGAGACTGCTCTGCACCCACCAGGTTTCAATGGGCCGCTCCTGGAGTGGCTTTCAGAGTCACTGGATGATCCGGAGTCAGAGGATGATGTAGGTAGGGTATGCTAATCAAGCATCGAAGGAAAATCAACAAGATACAATGCCTGGGTTTTCAGCACGGTTCTGCCAGCCTTCTCTGGAATGTCATGTATAGTGTTCTGAGGGAAGCGTACATCAATATTATCCAGGTGGGCTGAGGAAAAGAAAACATAATAATTGCAGACTTATTTTTCTGTTATAAAATTTTTAGCCAACTATTAGTCGGACTGAGTAGTAGTAATGTAAATCTTTCCAGGGCCAGGGTATTGCTTTTTGTCCAGATTGAGGAACACTTCATCAAAATATTAAAGTGCCTCAAACAGAATCTCTTTACAAAGTATTTTCATGGATAGCAGTCATTAAATTGCAGTTCAAGTCTTGGCAGTAACGTGTTATAGTTTTCACTGTAGAGGTCTTACATGTCTTTTGTTAAATTTGTTCCTAAGTATTTTGTGGATTTTAATGCCTGTTTAAATGCTAATGATTTTATTTCTTCCTTTGTAATATGTATGACTTTTGTATCTTTTTCTTACCTTTTTACATTGGCTAAGGTCTCCAGTATAATATTGAAAAAAGTGGTGAGAGTGAACCTCTTAGCTTTGTTTATAATCTTAAGGGAAGAATATTCAATATTTCACCTTTAGGTATGATATTATCTTTAGGTTCTTCCTAGATGCTTTTAAATTTAACAAAAAGTTCCCTTTCACGTCCTAGTTTGCAAAGAGGTTTTTGTTTTAAAATCATGATGGCTATTGAATTTTATAAGGCATTTTTGCATTTATTGGTATGGTTATATGGTTTTTCTCCTTTATTCTGTTACAGTGGCAAATAACACCAACTGATTTTCAAACGTTAAGGCAACCTTCTATTCCTAGAATACACCTACTTAATCGTGATGTAGTATTGCTGCTTTTGACTTGCTAATATTTTGTGAAAGATTTTTGTAACTTAAGAGATGTTGGTCTCCAATTTTCTTGTAGTGTTTCTGTCAAGTTTTTGGCAGTATTATCTTGGCTTCATAAAATGAGTTGGGAACACTTTCTATTTTCTAAAGGAGTTTGTGTAAGATTAGTATAATTTCTTCCTTAAATGTTTGATAGAATTCCCAAAGAAAACCATCTGGACCTGCAGTTTTCTTTGCAGGAAGGCTTTCCATCATCAATTCAACCTTAAAAATAGAGTTATGAAAATTTTCTATTTCTTTTTGTATCAGTTTGGTAAGTTGTGTTTTTCAAAGAACTCTTTCTTTCAATCTATTTGTCAAGTTTATAGGCATAAAGTTATTCACTACATTCCTTTATTTGCCTTTTAATATATGTAGCGTCTGTGGTGATATTCCCTCCTTCATTTTTAATGTTGGTAATGTGTACTTTCCCTCCTTTTTTTCTTGATCGGTCTGCAGCATTCCCAAAAGTACGTCATGTCAGTGTTCTTTTTTCCGCAGGACAAGCAAAGAGGACGACCTTCTTTCAATATGAAGAGGTAGTACCCTCTTCTCTTTTCTTCTATTTTACATCATACAACACACACACACACACACATGCACACGAGCATATACACTTACAGACAAGGCAGACTATATCTAGGAAATCCCTCATTTTCCTAAAGATAAGTTCCTCAAAATGTTCTTTGGACCACTAGAATATATAAACTTCGGGGGATATAGACAAAATTTTAAAATGTCTACTTATAATTAATTACTATGATTATACATCTGTATTTCACATCATATGTTTTATTTTTTTGGAATGTAATTTAATTTTTTAAATTGAGTATATTTGACATACAATATTATATGTTTTATGTATAGTAGTAAGCTTTTGTGTTAAAATATATGTATGATATAAAACTGAAAATTTAAATGTCATTTATTATATGTGAAGTATACCTCAATAAAACTGTTAAAGAAAAATATATATGTGTACCATAAAATTTACCATTTTAAGTGTACAATTCAGTGGCATTAAGTGCTTTCACAATGTTGTGCAACCAATACCACTATCCATTTCCAGAACTTTATCATCCCAAACAGAAAATCTGTGCCCATTAAACAACAACTCCCCATTGCCCCTTCCTTCCAGGCCATTGGAACCTCTATTCTACTTACTGTCTCTATGAATTTGCCTGTTCTAGGTACCTCATAGAAGTAGAATCATACAATACTTGTCCTTTTGTGTTTGGCTTATTTCACTTAGCAAAATGTTCTAAAGGTTCATCCATGTTGTAGCATGTATCAGAATTCCATTCCTTTTATGGTTGAATAATATCCCATTGTATATATATACCACAACTTGTTTATCCATTCACCTGTAGATGAATTTTGGGGTTGTTTCCACCTTTTGACTATTGTGAATAATGCTGTTATGAATATTGGGGTACAAGTACCTGTTTGAGTCCCTGCTTTCAGTTTTTTTGTGGTATATACATTGGAATGGAATTGCTGGGTCATACAGTACTTCAATGTTTAACTTTCTGAGGAACTGCTAAACTATTCTCCACAGCGGCTAAACCATTTTACTTTCCTACAGCAATACATGAAGATTCCAGTTTCTCCAAAGCATTGCCAACACTTATTTTCCTTTTTTGTTTGTTTTTGTTGTTTGTTTTAGAATCACAGCCATCCTAATGGGCATAGAGTGGTATCTCATTGTGGTTTGGATTTGCATTTCCCTAATGACTAACGATGTTAACCATATTTTCATGTGCTTATTGTTTAGTTGTATATCTTCTTTGGAGAAATGCCATTCAAGATCTTTTCCCAGGGGCTTCCCTGGTGGCGCAGTGGTTGGGAGTCCGCCTGCCGATGCAGGGGGCATGGGTTCGTGCCCCGGTCCGGGAAGATCCCACATGCCGCGGAGCGGCTGGGCCCGTGAGCCATGGCCGCTGAGCCTGCACATCTGGAGCCTGTGCTCCGCAATGGGAGAGGCCACAGCAGTGAGAGGCCCGCGTACCGAAAAAAAAAAAAAAAAAAAAAAAAAAAAAAAAGATCTTTTCCCATTTTTGAATTGAGGTTTTTTTAACCCATTGCCTCATAAGAATTATTTATATATTCTGGATTAACATCCTTTATCAAGATAGATGATTTGCAAATATTTTTGATAATGTCCTTTAATGCACAAATGTTTTTGATGAAGTCCAATTTTTCTATTTTTTCTTTATTGCCTATGCTTTTGGTGTCATATCCAAGAAATTATTGACAAATCCAATGTCATAAAGACTTTCCCCTATGTTTTCATTTTAAAATTCTATACTTTTAGCTCTTAAGCTTAAGCCTTTGATCGGTTTTGAGTTAATTTTTGTATATGGTATAAGGTAAAGATCCAACTTCATTCTTTTGCATGTGCATATCCAGTTTTCTCACTACCTTTTGTTAAAAAGACTGTCTTTCCCCATTTAATGGTCTTGGCACTCCTATTGAAAATCAATTGACCAGATATGTTTGGGTTTATTTGGGGGCTCTCTATTCTATTCTTTTGATCTCTATGTCTATCCTCATGCCACTATCATACTGTTTTGATTACTATAGGTAAATAATAAGTTTTGAAAGTGTTAGTCTTACAAATTTGTTATTTTTCAAGGTTGTTTTGGCTATTGCAGGCTTATATTGACTTTTAAATACTGATTTCCCCCCTCATATTTCATGATTCCATTTTAATCAAATATGTCACATGCAACTTCAATATAGTTTATTTTGGTAAAATTCTTTAAGGTGCATTAATTAAGCTCATATGAGATTGGAAAGTAGGGAAATGATGTCAGTATGCCATGGAAACTATATTGGTTCATCTGCACAATTTCCCAGCATGTAATATTTTGTGCCATCAAGTAGAGCAGGGAGATGCAAGCACATTGGCAAGGTTGAATACAGCAAATACAAAGAAACAGAGTATTGAGAACAATGCCCTTTCTCTCTATGTTCTCTTTTTCTTTTGAAATAATTTTCCACTTAAAGGAAAGTTGCAGAAATAGTACAAATGGCTTACATATGCCTTTCTCCCAGCTTCCGTAATTTTCACAATTCCATAACCATTATACAATTACCAAAACCAGAAAAATAGCATTGGTGAATACTATTAACCAAACACAGATCTTATTTAAATTTCATTCATTTTCCCCTTAATGTCCTTTTTCTGCTTCAGGATCCAACCCATGATCCACATTGCATTTAGTTATTGGCTCCTTGGTTTCCTGCAACCTGTGATGGTTTCTCAGTCTTTGTCTTTCATGACCTTGATAGTTTGTAGAATGTCTTTCAACTTGGGTTCGTCTGATGTTTTCTCATGATTAGCTTGAGGTGTTGCATTTTTAGCACGATTACCCCAGAAGTGATACTGTGTCCATCTCAGTGCATAATGATTTCAATGTGATTTGTTGCTGGTGATTTATTAACCTTGATCACTTGGCTAAGGAGGTGTCTGCAGAGATTCTCCACAGTAAAGTTACCAGTTTCCCTATGTAATTGACAAATATCTTAGAGAAATACTCTGAGACTATGAAATATCTTATTTCTTCTCGAACACTCACAAGTGATTTTAGCATCCATCAAACTGACCAGACCTGCAACACTTATTATGGTGGTGTCTGCCTGGTGGTAATTTTTTTTATTTCTCTCATTTCTTCTACATTTATTAGTTGGAATTTTTTTGTAAGAAGAGATACTGTTTCCCCTATACATGTATTTATTCAATTTCTTTTAAAAAAATTTATTTATTTAGTTTATTTATTTTTGGCTGTGTTGGGTCTTCATTGCTGCGTGCAGGCTTTCTCTAGTTGTGCACAGTGGGGGCTACTCTTGGTTGTGGTGCACGGGCTTCTCGTTGCGGTGGCTTCTCTTGTTGCGGAGCATGGGCTCTAGGCACACAGGTTCAGTAATTGTGGCTCGCGGGCTCTAGAGCACAGGCTCAGTAGTTGTGGCACACGGGCTTGGTTGCTCCATGGCATGTGGGATCTTCCCAGACCAGGGCTTGAACCCATGTCCCCTGCATTGGCAGGCGGATTCTCAACCACTGTGCCACCAGGGAAGCCCTCCAATCCTTTTTTATGTTGGTATGGATTCATGGAAATTTGTTTTATTCTGAGCTCAAATTCAGTACTATTATTTTTAATTTTGTTAAGCTCAAACTGTTCTAGCTTTGTCCACTGGGAATTTCTTCACATCGGTTCCTGTGTCTTTTTGACATGTTCCCATCTTTTCTCAAGTACCTCAACTACCTCCTTATTTTCTGGTACAACAGGTCATTCCATGTTCATCTTGTATCTTCCAAAGGAGGTCTTGTTCCTCTCATTGAGGAATGGTGTTTAGAATTCAAGATCTAGGTTCTAGGTGTGCTTATTGCAGTAAGAGTACCACTGCTTCTTGGTCATCTTAGCACATGGAGCTAGGAGATGTATGTACATGTACTCACCCCCCCACACACACATATCTAAATGTTTGTGTGTGTGTGTGTGTGTGTGTGTATTAGATATGTACTAAAAATAATGATTTCAATACTGATACCTCTGATTCCAACTCAACACCAGGGTTCCTTCTAGCCATGTCCCCCTTTCCTTATTTGTAACATATCTCTGAGAATTATTAATAGAATCATGGCCCTGATATACAGTGTATCACTTATTTGTTCAGTACTAGTATACACACAAAGTAGTTACTGAATGGCTAATCCACACCCCTATGAGAAACAAATTTACTAGCTACAGTATAGTAATTATAAACAGTGCTTTTTATCTTTAGGCTTTCAGTATCCAGTTAATATACTGTTTACCATTGTTAGTTTGTTTAGTTTTTTTTCTTCCCCATCTCCTTCAGTATGGTTATGTTAGTCATTTGTAATATATTTAACTTGCTAATTTGTTACTATTCATATTCCATTTTGGGTTCTTCTCCCATCCTGATTGATTTTAATAATTTATTTTTTGGTTATGTGAGACATTAGTAAGGTTTTCAGAGTCGAAGCTACACACATTGTACTCAGCAAAGTGTCACTTCCTCCTCACCCCATCACCCCCTTCTAATTTTCCCATCCTTTCACCTCTTTGTTACCCATACCATATAGGCAGCCCACCTCTTCAGTTTCTGGTTTATCTTTCCTGTACACAGAATCCCTGATTTAAGATTTTTCGACTTATGATTTCTTGGTTTTACAATGGTGTGAAGCTATACCCATTTGTACTTAGAATTTTTAATTTTGATCTTTTCCAGGCTAGTGACATGCAGTAGATACTCTCTTGTGATGCTGGGCGGGGGCAGCAAGCTGTAGCTCCATCAGCCACGTGACCATAAGCATAAACAACCAATACACTTACAACCATTCTGTATCCAGACAACCATGCTGTCTTTCACTTTTAGTACAGTATTTAATACTCCATGAGATATTCAATACTTTATTATAAAATTGGCTTTTGTGTTAGATGATTTTGCCCAACTGTAGGCTAACGTTAGTGTTCCGTGTACGTTTAAGGTAGGCTAGGCTAAACTATAATATTCAGTAGGTTAGGTGTATTAAATGCATTTTCCACCTTAAGATAGGTTATTGGGACGTAACTCCACTGTAAGTCAGGGAATATATCTTTTGCACAAATAAGATACATATGTATTTTCTTTTTTTCTTAATAGATCTTTATTGGAGTATAACTGTTTCACAATACTGTGTTAGTTTCTGTTGTACATCAAAGTGAATCAGCCATATGCATACATATGTCCCCATATCCCCTCCCTCATGAGCCTCCCTCCCATCCGCTGTATCCCACCCCTCTAGGTCATCTCCTTCTTGCTATGTGAAGAGTAACATGCCATAGATACTCTTTTGTACTTTGCTTCTTCTCCAGCCCAACTCCATATCGCCCCCCTTCTTCTTTTTGTCTCAGTTTGGTTACATGGTTTGTCTTAGATGGGCATAGTACTTAGTTTTCACCATCTTTATGCATTTTGATTTTGTTGCTATATCCCAGATGCCCCAACCATTTTTTATACCTCATTTCATCAAGCTACTTTCAGCTTTTTTTTTTCTTAAAAGGTAAGATTCTAATCTTACTGTAGTAGTTCTTTATTAAGAGTTTAATTTATTGCTTGTTACTATGTCAGTGTTTCTCACTGGATTATGCTTTAAAAAAATTCTCCAACCACAATGCTATGAAACTAGAAATCAACTATAAGAAAAATCAAACTGCAAAAAACACAAACACGTGAAGGCTAAACAATCTGCTACTAAACAACCAATGGATCACTGAAGAAATCAAAGAGGAAATCAAAAAATACCTAGAGGGCTTCCCTGGTGGTGCAGTTGTTGAGAGTCCGCCTGCCGATGCAGGGGACACGGGTTTGTGCCCCGGTCCAGGAAGATCCCACATGCCGTAGAGCGGCTGGGCCCGTGAGACATGGCCACTGGGCCTGTGTGTCCGGAGCCTGTGCTCCAGAATGGGAGAGGCCACAGCAGTGAGAAGCCCACTTACCACAAAAAAAAAACAAAACAAACAAACAAAAAAAACCTAGAGACAAATGATTTTTTTTTTTTTTTTTTTCCGGGTACGCAGGCCTCTCACTGTTGTGGCCTCTCCCGTTGTGGAGCACAGGCTCCGGATGCGCAGGCTCAGCGGCCATGGCTCACGAGCCCAGCCGCTCTGCAGCATGTGGGATCTTCCCGGACCGGGGCACGAACCCGTGTCCCCTGCATCGGCAGGCGGATTCTCAACCACTGTGCCACCAGGGAAGCCCCCAAGAGACAAATGAAAATGAAAACACAATGATCCAAAACCTATGGGACACAGCAAAAGCAGTTCTAAGAGGGAAGTTTACACTGATACAAGCTTACCTCAGGAAACAAGAAAAATTGCAAGTAAAAAATCTAAACTTACACCTAAAGCAACTAGAGAAAGAAGAACAAACAAAACCCAAAGTGAGCAGAAGGAAAGAAACCATAAAGATCAGAGGCTAAATAAATGAAATAGAGACTAAAACACAATAGAAAGGATCAATGAAACTAAAAGCTGGTTCTTTGAAAAGATAAACAAAATTGATAAACCTTTAGCCAAATTCATCAAGAAAAAAAGGGAGAGGCTTCCCTGGTGGTCCAGTGGTAAAGAGTCTGCTTTACAATGCAGGGGACATGGGTTCAATCTCTGGCCAGGGAACAAAGATCCCACATGCCACGGGGCAACTAAGCCCGTGCGCCACAACTACTGAGCTCTCACACCTCAGCTAGAGAGCCTGCATGCCACAAACTACACAGCCCACGTGCTCTGGAACCCGTGCCCCACAACTACAGAGCCTAGGTGCCCTGGAGCCCATGCGCCACAACTAGAGAAGAGAAAACTCGCACACCACAACTAGAGAGATCTCGCATGCCTCAACAAAGATCCTGCGTGCTGCATCTAAGATCTGATGCAGCCAAAAATAAATAAAATAAATACATCTTTAAAAAAAAAGAAAAAAGGGAGATAATCCAAATCAATAAAATCAGAAATGAAAAGGGAGAAGTTACCACCAACAGCACAGAAATATAATACAAAGGATCGTAAGAGACTACTACAAGCAACTATACACCAATAAAATAGGCAAGCTAGAAGAAATGGACAAATTCTTAGAAAGGAACAATCACCTAAAACTCGAACCTGGAAGAAGTAGAAAATATGAGCTGACCAATTACCAGTATTGAAATTAAGTCAGTAATTTAAAAGCTCCCAACAAACAAAAGTCCAGGACCAGATGGCTTCACAAGTCAATTCTACCAAACGTTTAGAGAAGAGTTATTCTACCAAACGTTTAGAGAAGAGTTAACATCCATCCTTCCAAAACTATTCCAAAAGATTGCAGAGGAAGGAACACTTCCAAACTCATTCTATGAGGCCACCATCACCCTGATACAAAAAACAGGCAAAGATATCACAAAAAAAGAAAATTACAGGCCAATATCACTGATGAACATAGATGCAAAAATCCTCAACAAAATACTAGCAAACCAACTCTAACAATACGTTAAAAGGATCATAAACAATAATCAAGTGGGATTTATCCCAGGAATGCAAGTATTTTTCAATATCTACAAATCAATCAATGCGATATATCACATAACAAATTGAAGAATAAAAACCATATGATCATCTCAATAAAAAAAAAAAAGCTACAGTGATTAAAAAACTGCCTGCCAATGCAGGGGACGTGGGTTCAATCCCTGGGCTGGGAAGATCCCACATGCTGCACAGCAACTAAGCCCATGTGCCACAACTACTGAGCCTGCACGCTAGAGCCCAGGAGCCATAACTACTGAGCCTGTGTGCCACAACTACTGAAGCCCACAGGCCCTAGAGTCCATGTGCCACAACTACTGAGCTCATGCTCCATGACTACTGAAGCCCGCACACTCTAGGGTCCATGTGTCGCAACTACTGAGCCTGCATGCTGCAACTACTAAAGCCCATATGCCTAGAGCCCGTGCTCCACAAGAGAAGCCACCACAATGAGAGAAGCCCGTGCACTGTAACGAAGAGTAGCCTCTGCTCGCCACAACTAGAGAAAGCCTGCACGCAGCAATGAAGACCCAATGCAGCCAAAAATAATAATAATTAATTAAATAAAAACCCCTTTAAAAAAAATTCAACAAGCATTTATGATAAAAACTCTCCAGAAAGTGTGCATAGAGGGAACCTACCTCAACATAATAAAGGCCACCCACAGCTAATATCACACTCAATGGTGAAAAACTGAAAGCATTCCCTCTAAGATCAGGAACAAGACAAGGATGCCCATTCTCGCCACTTTTATTCGGCGTAGTTTTGGAAGTCCAAGCCATGGCAATCAGAAAAGAAAAGGAAATAAAAGGAATACAAATTGGAAAGGAAGAAGTAAAACTGTCACTGTTTGCAGATGACATGATACTGTACATAAAGAATCTTAAAGATGCCACCAGAAAACTACTAGAGCTAATCAATGAATTTGGTAAAGCTGAAGGATACAAAATTAATGCACATAAATCTCTTGCATTCCTATACACTAGTGATGAAAAATCTGAAAGAGAAATTAAGGAAACACTCCCATTTACCACTGCAACAAAAAGAAAAAAATACCTAGGAATAAACCTACCTAGGGAGACAAAAGACCTGTATGCAGAAAACTATAAGACACTGATGAAAGAAATCAAAGATGACACAAACAGATGGAGAGATATACCACGTTCTTGGATTGGAAGAATCACTATTGTGAAAATGACTATACTACTCAAGGCAATCTACAGACTCCATGTAATCCCTATCAAATTACCAGTGGCATTTTTTACAGAAGTAGGACAAAAAATCTTAAAATTTGTATGGAGACACAAAAGACCCTGAATAGCCAAAGCAGTCTTGAGGGAAAAAAATGGAGCTAGAGGAATCAGACTCCCTGACTTCAGACTATACTACAAAGCTACAGGAATCAAGACAATATGGTACTCGCACAAAAACCAGAAATGTAGATCAATGGAACAGGATAGAAAGCCCAGAGATAAACCCATGCACCTATGGTCAACTAATCTAAGACAAAGGAGGCAAGGATGTACAATGGAGAAAAGACAGTCTCTTCAATAAGTGGTGCTGGGAAAACTGGACAAGCTACATGTAAAAGAATAAAATTAGAACACTCCTTAACACCATACACAAAAATAAACTCAAGGGTTTCCCTGGTGGCGCAGTGGTTGGGAGTCCGCCTGCCGATGCAGGGGACACGGGTTCGTGCCCCGGTCTGGGAAGATCCCACATGACGCAGAGCAGCCGGGCCCGTGAGCCATGGCCGCTGAGCCTGCACGTCCGGAGCCTGTGCTCTGTGGCAGGGGAGGCCACAACAGTGAGAGGCCCGTGTACCGCAAAAAAAAAAAAAAAAAAAAAAAAAAAAACCTCAAAATGGGTTAGAGAACTTAATGTAAGACTGGACACTATAAAACTCTTAGAGGAAAACACAGGAAGAACACTCTTTGACATAAATCATAGCAAGATCTTTTTTGACCTACCTCCCAGAGTAATGGAAATAAAACCAAAAATAAACAAATGGGACCTAATGAAACTTAAAATCTTTTGCAAAGCAAAGGAAACTACAAACAGGACAAAAAGACAACCCTCAGAATGGGAGAAAATATTTGCAAATGAATCAACGGACAAAGGATTAATCTCTAAAATATATAAACAGTTCATGCAGCTCAATATTTAAAAAAAACAAACAACCCAATCAAAAAATGCACATAAGACTGAATAGACATTTCTCCAAAGAAGACATACAGATGGCCAAGAAGCACATGAAAAGCTACTCAACATCACTAATTATTAGAGAAATGCAAATCAAAACTCAATGAGGTATCACCTCACACCAATTAGAATGAGCATCATCAGAAAAGCTACAAACAACAAATGCTGGAGGGCGTGTGGAGAAAAGGGAACCCTCTTGCACTGTTGGTGGGAATGTAATTTGATACAGCCACTATGGAGAACAGTATGGAGGTTCCTTAAAAAACTACAAATAGAACTACCATAGACCCAGCAATCCCACTACTGGGCATATACCCAGAGAAAACCATAATTCAAAAAGACACATGCACCCCAATATTCATTGCAGCACTATTTACAATAGCCAGGTCATGGAAGCAACCTAAATGCCCATCGACAGAAGAATGGATAAAGAAGATGTAGTACATATATACAATGGAATATTACTCAGCCATAAAAAGGAACGAAATTGTGTCATTTGTAGTGATGTGGAGTGATATAGAGACTGTCATACGGAGTGAAGTAAGTCAGAAAGAGAAAAACAAATATCGTACATTAATGCATATATATGGAACCTAGAAAAAAGGTACAGATGAACTGGTTTGCAGGGCAGAATGTAGAGAACAGATGTAGAGAACAAACGTATGGACACCAAGGGGGGAAAGTGGTGGCTGGGGGGGTGGGATGAATTGGGAGATTTGGATTGACATGTATACATTAATAAGTATGAAATGGATAGATAATAAGAACCTGCTGTATAAAAAAATAAATAAAATAAAATTCAAAAAAAAATTAATGTATAATCATGCACTTGTACCTGTACAAGTATTTAGTGTTGTTTTGTGGTGTTTTATATTTTTCACAACTGGGATGCTATTGAATTCAGTATTCTAAACCTTGCTTTTTATTCTTTTCATGTCAGTAGATATTGATTTACATCATTCTTTTAAATTACTACATAATATTTCATAGTAGGGATTTACCATGGCTTATGTAGCCATTTATGAATATATCGATGGGTATTTAGGTTGTTGTCCTTTTTTCTTTTCTTTGCAACTATGAACTAGGGGTAAGAATATCTTTGTGCATGCCACTTAAAATACATGTTTGATGCATACAGGATATTGAGAAATGGAATTGCTGGGTCATTGAGAATGAATAATTACCAATTTCAAAGTTACTGCCACGTTGCTGTTCAGAGAGCCTTAAATAATTTTTTTCTATCAGTTGAGTGGGAGAATACCATTTCCTCACATTCTTGATTGGTAGTATCAACATTTATTTTTTGCCAATTATACGGTGAAAAGTTTCATCTTATTTTAATTTACATGTCTGCAATAACTAGGGAGAATAACATTGATTTTTATATTTACTGATCATTTGATTTTCCCCACTCCATAACTGTCTAAGCTACGCATATACTTGTAGCCTTACTTATGAATTCTTAAATTAGCTTGTTAAACTATATACTAAATGTTATTAGGATATTTGGGGGATTACATTGTCTTTATGGAACAATTTGGAGAGAATTGGCATCATAATATATTGAGACCATTAACAGTCTCCATTTACTTAGGTGTTTGTCTATGTCCTATAGTTTACTTTTTCCCCTGTAAAGATCTTATATCTTTATTGTTATGTTTATTCTTAGGTGTTTTATACTTAGGTTTCTGTTGCAAATTCCCTTCCATTACATTTTCTAACTATCTATTGCTGGTGAACAGGAAAACCACCAGTTCGTGAATGATTACCTGCTATCCAGTCACTTTGCCGTACTCTGTCATTACTTGTCAGTTTTCATCACACTTGTTTTCACAATCTACCATTTGGTAGACTAATATTACCCTGGAGCCGCCACCTCTTATCCCAAGTCCCTAGGAATAACAGAAAAGTTAGAAGAAGAATACAATCCATAGCATGTAGAAATCTCCTTCTGGAGATAGTTTGTACATATACAAACACACTTTTTCTTTTCCCACTTATACAGTATAGTAGTATACTGAATAAACAGTTAATCATTTTCTGCTGCCTCCTGATAAAAGTGTTCAATGTCAGTACACAGAGAGGATTCCCTTCTGTTTAAGGGTGCCACTATATGGATGTACAATAATTTACCCAGTGCCCCGTGGAGGAAACCGGTGCCCAATCCTCTATGATTACAATGAAAATACTTGTATGAAAGGCCTTGCATCAATATCTTCAGGATCAATTCCTAGCAGTGAAATTCCTAAACCTGGATCAAATATATACACCTTCAATATATATATTATATATATATATTTTTTGGCCATGCCGCATAGCTTGAGAGACCTTAATTCCCCAATCAGGGACTGAACCCACGCCCTAGGCAGTGAAAACATGATGTCCTAACCAGTGGACCCCCAGGGAATTCCCACACCTTCAACACTGACAGCTACCATCCAGTTGCCCTTCATAGAGGCTGTATCAATACATATTCGGAACAACAGTACATCAGCATCATGCTGTTTGCCTACACCTTCAGCAATACAACAGCTGCTGTTTAAAACTGCCTGAAAGGAATATAGACAGAATTGGTATCTTAATTCTTGCTGGAGCAGATGCTGCTAATGTCCCAGCTAGTAACTTTACCTGCAGCCATAAATAACAGTTCCTGCACATTTTGACAGCATCCAACTTGTGTCTGAATCTTTCTGCTTCTCTTCCCGAGTCATTCTGAGGTGTCATGGGGAGTGCTCCACCCTGCAAGGGTGGGCTTTCCAGGGTGGCTGGGAAGAACCAGTCTATCAGCCTCTCAGAGGCAACCCCCAACCAATATAGAATAGGAATCAGTGGATAAATATGTAAGCTTCTCCATCTCTCAGGAGGCAGTTCTTGCCAGTTCCTCAGAGTGAATTCAGCTCTTGTTGACTAGAGCAGTAATCTTCACTTTAATGTATCCTTTATTGACTTTTCTACCTTCCCTACCTCACTTTCCCTACTTCCTCTCTTCCTGATATCACCTCCCCAATAAGCTACATACCCCCTAATCCTTGCCTCAAGGTCTGCTTTTGCAGAGACCTAAACTGGTACCAGAGATGGCCATGGAAAGTTGACCCTCAAGAATGGGACTAGAGATTTTGCTCACTCTCTGGTCAGGAGGCATCAAGAACCTCATTGCTGGTCTAAGTTGGGGTAGTGACAACCCACCGCAGGCTGTACCAGCACGTTTACTAAGACCTTCACCTTTGTTTGTTTAGGAATGAGGAACGGGTGGAAGGGACCAGGCTAGGGAATACGTGGTAGCTCTTGAATGGTGTGGGACAATGGTATTCATAAGGATTGTAGAGGTGGCTGACTTCTGTTAACTCTCCTGGAAGCCTTGAAGAAAGAGACTGGCACACCAGGTCAGCCAACTATCAACTCAGGGCATGTCACGAGAGCCAGAAGCCTTTCATGGCTGATTTTAGTTAGACTCTTACCTCTTGCAGCAGGAGGGCAGACTATGCTGAACATTAGCCTCAGAATACGATAATAAAAATGTCAGAGCTACAGTGGGATGCCGAATGCAAGCCAAAGCAGGTGTTCTGTGTTAATGTATGGGCCCTGAAAAGGAAGAAATAGGACTGTGAAACTTGGAATAGTTGTATCTGGGTGAATGCACTATACAATCTTAACCCCACATTTCCTTGAGTCTTCTGGGCGGGCATGCTTATTTATAAAAAGACCTTCCCTTTTCTCCTGTGTTTTCTAATAGTTTCCTTCCTTTTTACCCCATTCAAATTTGACTGAATTATAATGTATTTTGTTGCAAGGAATGAATTGGGAATCCAACTTTTTTTTCTTTTTTGAGAGAGCTATCCAGTTCTTCAGGATCATTAATTGAATAATTCATCTTTCCCCACTGATATCGAATGCCACACTGGTGATATATTAAATTCCATATGCATTTGGGTGTTATGGGAGAGAATGCTAGTTATTTACCACAGCTTTTCCTTCCTCTCTCTGGGCTCACAACAGGTAGTTTCCCAGCTTCAGTTGCAGTCAGGAAGTGATGGACCTGGCACATAAAAGCTTCCCACACATGATCCTCCAACCTCTTTGCCTTCTGCCATGTGGAATGGCGATATCCTCCAGAAAAACTTGTGAAGCCACATATTGAGCATGGCAGAGCATGAGCTCCAGAATCCCTGCCTGGAGGAGAGCCTGCCAAGCAGGAACACCTGTTTTGGACTTTATGAAAATGAGAAATCATCTTTCATTTTATGAGCCATTCATTTTTTTTTTTCTGTCTTTCCTTAAACCACATATTATTACTTTATCTAATATAGGTCTACTTCTGTACTCTATTCTGTTCCATTCATTCGTCTGCCTGCTCATGTGCCAGTAATGCAGTTTTAATTAATACAATTTTGTAATGTATTTTGGTACAGAGTAGGGCCAATCCCTTAACTTTTATTTTACAATTTTTTTCCTGGTTTCCCTCCTTTTCCATATGAACTTTAGAACTCGTATCACTAGCCAAAATACAATCTCCTTGCTATGTTTATTGAAATTGCATTATATGTAGAGTCTGATATGGGAAGAATTAACATCTTTATAATTTGAATCTTCTTATATAAACATCTTTCCATAGAATTCATGTCTTCATTTATATTCTTCAATACCTTCATAAACTTCTCCTTGCATAGGTGGTAATTTTTCATTTAGTTTATTCATAGGTATCTTTTTCTGGTGAAGTTATGCTATTATAAGTAAGACCTTTTCCTCTGTTATATTTTATAATTGGTCATTGCTTATATAGGAAGTCTACTAGGATGATGTGTTGCATCTTAGCATGATGTCAAATAAAAATAAAATACCAGTCTGCCACCCAAGAAAAGCACTTAAAAGCAAAATAAATCTTTAAAAGTTTTTAAGCAAAATAAATCTTAAAAGAAGTTTAAAATGTCTATACTGCAATAGCAGAAAAACAGACTGTATAAAGAGAAGGTATGTTGTCAGTTTATTCAGAATGGTCAGAGGATGTCCTCCTTTTGGATCGGAATTCCAAGAGCTACCCACATTTATAAACTTTTCATACTATTTAACAAATAAGCAATGTCAAGTTGGGGTTTGAGGAAGGTCAGTAACATCGCCATTCTCCACTAAGCTCCTAAGCAACTTAGAAACAGGCTCAGGTATTCAGCCAGATGGAAGTAAAAGTGTCACCATTATTGATAAAGCTGATAGTAGAGAACAAGGCTTAAATCTGTGGCAACAACTTGTTTCCTACATCGCACCCCAGAGATATAGAGACTTTGCAATCCACTGGCACCACTGGACAACGCGTGCCTGTTCTTACAAACTTCTGGCATGGAATGGCAGAGCAGAACATACTTCGATAAGAAGGCATCCTAGAATTCCCTTGTTTCACTCTTCCTTGCCTGGGGAGGAGAGAGTAAAAGGGCAGAGCAAGGTCAGGACTGTAACGGAAGGTGACTCCACATGGAAAGAAAATCAGAAGTGATGAATAGTGTTACCCCTCTGAGAACCAGCAAAGCTATGCTCTAAGAGCGATATTCTTTTTAGGGACCAAAAGTTTGTATCTACGGTTTTTGGACGTTAGTGTCAAATATTAGATTGGAATTTTAGGCAGAAAATCAAACTACATGGATTTTTATGTCATGCTGACATAAGCATTGTGGAACATGGTTATCAGGTTTTATCCATAAGAAAGATCACAAAAAACCTGTAAAACTGACACGACTGACTTTCTTTTGTTTCTAACAAAGTTATTCTATGGACACAATCATTAGATTACAGGTATTATCTTTTAGCTCTTTTGGGCTCATGTGTTTAACACATCCAATCCTTAGTAAATGTTTGTTCCTACATTAATACCTGTATTTGTTCAACTTGCTCTCAGAGACAGCATGCTTGCAAGAGGATATATAATACAGAGCACAGAGTAAGGTTTATTACTGTCAGAACTCCAGTGACCACTGGTATTTTCTGTACTCAATTCATTAAACGTTTTTTGAGGCTTTATGACAGTGTCTATGCCAGAGCCTGGGGCTATAAAGACGTATGATGATGCAGTCAGGGGCCCATGTCTACCGGGGAGGACAGATGTGAACAGCTGACTATTGTGTGATGCTGGAGCACAGTAAGTAGACCTCTAGGGACGCGGGGAAGGCCTCGAACCACGCCTAAAACAAAGACTCTGACGAGTTATGTTGCCCAAGTTCACCTAACTTGTAACTG
This sequence comes from Kogia breviceps, assembly GCF_026419965.1. Taxonomy (NCBI): domain Eukaryota; kingdom Metazoa; phylum Chordata; class Mammalia; order Artiodactyla; family Physeteridae; genus Kogia; species Kogia breviceps. The sequence continues at coordinate 25,619,510 of NC_081313.1, read as the reverse complement.
GCAGAGGTAGAGCTTGAACTTGGACTGACTTCAAAGCCACCAGTGCCTCAGGTGCCACTCTGTGATGCTGGTGCCCTTATTAGCCAGGTCTGCTCCAGGCAGGGCAATGCTGCAGAGGGCAGACGGTGCTGCTGTAGAGTTCCCAGGGTAGACTCTGTCCAAAAAGCTGGCCTTCAAGCCTGGTTCCAACTCTGACTTCAGCCCTGTCTCGCCCTCCCTGAGTGCTCAGGGTCACGTCTGACAGGCTGCTCCATAACCTTACTGGACCAAGCTGACAGAGGTGTTCCCCCTTTCTCGAGCGATTCCACTTTCCTTAACCTTCCACAGCGGAGGCTGCTCTGTGGTAAGACTGAGGCCCAGATGAAGGGAATGCTTGTGGAGGGTTTGGAAATGATAGTGAATTGCTTGGAGATACTCACTCTACCCCACTTCCCTGTCGTGCTCTGGTTGATTCATGAGGGACTTTTTTGCTGGAGGTCACCTATAAATAAATCAGCAACGTCAAAAATGGTAAGGATAACTCTACATTCTATGAAGGTAATTTATAAGTACGGGGGTAGCAACTTCTAGACATGGTCTACATCACAGGTTTAGCCCCATAAATTCTATTGTTATCTACCAGCAGGCAGGAAGGGGAGAGCAGAGGAAAAAAAGCTGCGCCAGGCTTTGACTTCCCTAACCCCGCTGATTGCATAAGCTTTAAAATTGTGAATAAATGGATGCTTGCACCAATTCAAGACAAAAGAGTTTTAAATTATGAGTATCTCTGCTTAAAAGCTCTCCATTACTTCTTTCCTTATGGGCAAGGACCTGCCTTCTTTGAATAAAGAAAGTGAAATTCTACTATTCACAGAAATACAGTTGAAGGTAATGTGGGATTTAAAAAGATCAGGGGTTTAGGAGGCATGAGAAGAGCAGCTGAGACCTGGAACAGCCATCACAGGATACTCTTAAGTAGGGCTGAGTGTCGAAATAACAGCCAATGTTTGCTGAATGGCTCTTGTGCTAAGGGCTTTATTACATGTTATTCCTCACAATATCCTGATGCGTTAAGTTCTCTCATTGCAAAGGAGAAGCTGAGGCTGAGGTCACACAGCCAGAACATGGAGAAGGGGGCAATGGAGCCAGGCAGTGGCCCCTGGAAGTTCACACTCTTACCTTGATGTGCTGCTCTGTTTCAGTCATGACACTTCTTGTCTTGATCCTGGCATGATCTTATCAGCTAGGGTGCTAAGGCTTCTAAGCAGTGCTGATGTCTGATTCAACAGCTTCAGAGATCTGCTTGCTGGTGAAGAACATTTTGAAGTTAGAGACATGGTAGGAATGCTGTAGCTGTAGGCTGGCTGACAAGTCACCAAGGAAGGTCTTCAAAGGAAGAGACACTGTACACGCTGAGGCTTGCCTCAGTCTCTGAAATGGGCTCCTGCTTCTGAATCACAGGAACCAAACTCACAAGATACTAATGTACAGAATGCCAACTTACTAATTTCCAGTGAGTGACTAGAATATTCACTGTTCAGAGAACTCTCACCTAAGAATCAAGGTTCACAGAAGCCTCCTTAGTCACTGTAACTTCATTTGATGAACTCAAATAATGAATAAAGGGAAAGGATGGCACCTATGTTTGGAACTCCACGAGGGCAGCTGGACCTACAAAACCACAGAGGCGGTCCAGGACCAGTTAGTTCACAAACAAGCACTTCAAGAGAGTGTTGCAACTCAGGATGACCAGGTAGTACAGCACAGTCCAATAGTGAGTATTTTTACATGTGATCCTCATGTATCTTGAGCTTTTCTGAAAGACGTCCAACAAAAACTCCCTAAGTTTCATGAAAGTGCTTTCTCTTAAGTTTGGTGAGATAATCTTATACTAAGAAACATCCTGTAAACTACTGGCAGTACAATGCATATATTGCCAGCAATGTGGGACCACTACTGCTAAAACCAAAGGAAGATTTGGAGAGAATGTTATATAAAAAGTGAAGGACTTGCCTAAGAGCTCCTCGAGAACCTAGAACACTTACAGATAGATGTCTACAGAAAACACTTCTAGGGCTTCCCTGGTGGCGCAGTGGTTGGGAGTCCGCCTGCCGATGCAGTGGCCACAGATTCGTGCCTTGGTCTGGGAAGATCCCACATGCTGCGGAGCGGCTGGGCCCGTGAGCCATGGCTGCTGAGCCTGCGCGTCCGGAGCCTGTGCTCCGCAGCGGGAGAGGCCACAGCAGTGAGAGGCCCGCGTACCGCAAAAAAAAAAAAAAAAGAAAAAAATAATAAAACACTTCTGGAGATTAAAAAAAAAATTCCCTCTAGATACTGGGAAATACGTACAGTTATGGCCTAACCTTACATTTAAGTCACATTTTTCAAAAAGCTGCTCAAAACCCCATGCTTTAGTGATACTTGTACATAATCCAAGGCATTGTACTGTGGTATTCCTCATTGCCACTCAGAACACAAATGAAGGATGTCTTGATAAACTAAGTATCTTCCTATTTGAAATGTGCAGAGACATAATTTACTAAGTTGGTTATAGTCAACAAGTAGGGACTGAGTTTTATTCTTCATTGAGAATTACAGAGCATGAGAACCAAACAATCTGAATGTTCCTAAAAAGGAAATTGATGCCCTTTTATTCTACCTGAGTTAAGACAATGATGAATCTCACCAGAGTTCATGGGATTGGTAATAAATGACTCCTAAACCAGACTTACAAGGTCAATGCTATGAACACACCAAGATCATATACAATTAATCAGTGCTACAGTTTGGTTTTAAATCTTTAAAACCTCAAAACACACCTTTTTATTTACTTTAGCAGACAAAATAACTTACTCATAAAAGGAACATCATTTACAGAACTCTAATAAATTATTTCCAAAATCTGAAAATAAACAATAGCACTATTTTGCATTCTGATTTTACAGGTAAATAAAGCTTTCTGGCACATAATGTTCTATCAAAAATGGAAAGCTCAATCAGTTTGCTTTGCTTTTCACAACAGAAATAAGCCTTTATACTTCTTAGCATTGGGAGATCAACTTAATGACAAGAAAAGTTTGCTGGAAAATAGAATCACTGGAAAAATAGGATCTGGTGCCACCTACTGAGGGGCAATGGCAATGTGACCTTGGGTATCAGCCATCAAGTTAGGTAACACACTATAATTTTAGCCACATGCAACTGTACCCCTGTGGTCAAGGCTTAAAAGCTACATGCAAAAATGAAAATGACTGCTGTATTAGGAATGAGGATTGATGGATTTTTTTTTCTTTAAATGCCACACAACCTTTTAAAGGAAAGGAAACCAAGGAGGTAGCTAAAAATGATCACTGAACACCAGGAATACTGAAGAGAGGAAGACTCTGGCAAAGTAAGTAAATGAAAAGTTCCATGATCAAGAGCGACTTAGGGAGGGTCTCTTACTCATGGAGAGATTGGTGGAAGGCAGTTATGTCCTTGGGTATTTATGGTGGACAGAATTAAGGACTTAACTTCTTTCCCCTACTATTTACATTAAAAGCTGGTTTATTTGAAAAAATTATCAACCCAGACTGCCAATAAAGTGGCACTTAGGAACTATTGATATAATGATAATTGACACCCATACTGACCATCTGGAGGAACAAAAAACCCTGGAGGGTTTTTCTGATTAGCAAAGAAAAGTTACTCTTTGGTTGAATTTACTCAAAAGAGACCCCCTCAATACCAACAATGTTGAGAGCATTCCCTAAGAGTTGGGTCACAATCCTAAGTCTTGGAAAGGTAGACTTCCTAGAACATTTTCATGGACTGGCAAGCTTTTTTATTATTATTATCATTACTTTGGTAGTAGCTTCTGAGAATGTTACCTTCCTGTAAGGCCAGGGTGCCCTCAGTACTAAGAGCATGCCTAAGACATGTCTGTGGTTCTCCTTTCCTTCATAACATGTCTCACAATCCATAATTTGTTCCTCAGCTGTCCACCAAGAGGGCAGGGGCCTTGTCTATTCTGTTTGTTACCATATGACAAATTATGTTATATAATTAAAAATAATTATAACTTAATTATGTCTGGCACATGAACGTGCTCAAAAAAATGTCAGTTGGGTGAGTGAATGAATAAATGAATAAATTGCATACAGTCCAACCAACCTAAGGGGAAGAGGGGAAAAGAGGAAAAAAACCCTCATAAAAGTGAACACGACAGTGATGGACAGGAAGAAAGATGAGCATCTGTTCCATCAACTGGGGGTAGACTTGAGGCCCCCCCAAAATTGCCGTCATTCAACAACTAGTGATATCTGTTTGGAGATTCAAAATACCTGAAAGATTTTAAATGAAAGTTAATATTAACACAAAGCGGGGCTTCCCTGGTGGCGCAGTGGTTGAGAGTCCGCCTGCCGATTCAGGGGACACGGGTTCGTGCCCCGGTCCGGGAAGATCCCACATGCCGCGGAGCGGCTGGGCCCGTGAGCCATGGCCGCTGAGCCTGCGCGTCCAGAGCCTGTGCTCCGCAACCGGAGAGGCCACAGCAGTGAGAGGCCCGTGTACCGCAAAAAAACAAAAACAAAAACCAAAGTGTTCTCTGGAAGATTCATTTGCAAACAAGTTAATGAAAGCCCTGTTACTACATCAAGATGTTAATAGGAGCCTAGCGCTGTGATGTTTCAAGATGAAGTGGACTCTGCTGAATAAACCAGGTGAACGTCTAAAGTCCCATAGAGGGAGCGTAGCACACTGATGACTTTTTCTTGAATGGTGTCAACTTGCTCAGAAGGACAGTAATCATCCAGACTTGACCTGCAGCCAAGCAGAGAAAGAGAAAGGAAAAGAAAAATACACATAAATAGGATGAGATCATACTGTGAATTGAGGAAAAGTCTGCATGTGTTGACTTCAATGTAAATTAGAAATGAAGAAGCTGTGTTGAATTTTGGTATAGTAACTGTTGAAAGCTACTAAACTTTTAATCTATGCCAGGTGCATTACATGAATTATGTTCTTTAATCATCTCAGCAACTCTATGAAATAGGTACATTTACTATCCCTTTAAAGGAGTCTGAAACAGAGAAAGATTAACCTGCACAGGCCACATACTAGTAAGTGTTGGTGATGGGATTCAGAACCATACAGCATATCTTCAAAGCCTCAGGGCTTAATACTAGCCTGTTGTTTCCCTGAAAGGGAGATGTTGCTTGGGAACACTGGGGCTAATTATATCAGTGACTGGACATCATGTTTCACATTCTTTTATTATGTGTACACTCAGGCTAGAAATTATGAGGGTAGAGGCAGTCCAACCGATAAAAGGGTTCTGCCTCTGTAAACAATCTGCTAACCACACAAGCGTACAAGATCATCCAAAATGAAACGTGCGGATGTGCTAGTGTTGGGATTAGCCTCCTGGGTAGTATTAAGAGAAGAGAGCAAAGTGCGACGGGGCAGGAATCTGCATTTTGGGTCTTTCTAGAATCACCAACGGTAATTTGAGTGGCACCAGCCAGTAACAATGTCGCTGATCATTTTAGCCGGATTAGTATCTAAAACGATTTTATCAGTGTCTCCTGGTTCTGAACTGGGGTGAAGAAATCCACTGGAAATCCCACTGGATTGGAAAATGGCACAGAAATCTTTATAGGAGGAAATGGAATTAGTTATCTAGCTTACTCCTTATCACAAGTATTTTAGACCTAAAGAAACAATCTGTAAGACTTCAGATGAACTCATTTCATTCTATGGTGATTAGGTTATTTTTGAGGCTTGATGTAAACAATTTTAAATTAAATACTGTCTAACATACACATATAAAGGCCTACTTTAAGCAAGCAGGATATGTAAAAGTTTAATTTATTAGTCTTAAAAAATAAGGGGCATTTCAATGCTTTCACAAAGATTTCTGGCTTCTTCAAAACAGTATTAGAGTAGCTCTTTTTTTTTTTTTTTTTGCATTACGCGGCCTCTCACTGTTGTGGCCTCTCCCGTTGCGGAGCACAGGCTCTGGACGCGCAGGCTCAGCGGCCATGGCTCACGGGCCCAGCCGCTCCGCGGCTTGTGGGATCTTCCTGGACCGGGGCACGAACCCGTGTCCCCTGCATTGGCAGGCGGACTCTCAACCACTGCGCCACCAGGGAAGCCCTAGAGTAGCTCTCGATGGGAGCTACCCACAAGAGGGAGTTTTGGAAATCTGCAGGTACATTTTTTTTTTTTTTTTTTGCAGGTACATTTTTGATTGTCACAATGACAACTAGGGGACCAGAGAAGAGGGCAGGGCTGCTAGAGTGCTTGCAATATGCAGGATAGTCCTGCAATGTGTGTATGAATTGTCCTGTGTCCTGTCCAGTCTCCAAGGTCCACGGAGCACTTATATAAGTGAAAAACCTGTTTTTCTGAGCCTAGAATTTAATACTCTTCTGCATATAAACAAAGTATTTTTGAAAATGGATTAAACTAAATTTTCCAGGAATGCAAATACTCTTGTGAATTGCGGGAAGATTGGACTTTAAGTTCAGAACTTTACCAAGAGGTTCCTGTGACTAGACTAAGCATGTTGCCGTGGCAGTGCTGTTCATGGTATTTGGGCAAATATGACACACTGGATCTGTTGGCATTTTTAACAATTGCATTTAGTGATTCTTTGTAAAGATGCCAGTTTGGTGTGGCATTTTAATATATATTACTCTATTATCAATTACTTTCATTTCTCCTTTATGTTACGATTTTTTGGTGTGGATATATGAATACATATTTAAATTATGTGTATAGGTAGGTTACTGCTGTAAACTAAATGTTTGTGGGCCCCCAACATTACTCTGTTGAAACCTCATCCCCAATGTGATTATATTTGGAGGTGGAGGTCTTTGGAAGGTGACTGGGTCATGAGGATGGAGGCCTCATGAATGAGATTAATGCCTTTATTAAAGAGGCCCTAGAGAGCATCTTCACCCCTTCATTTTATGTGAGGTTACAGGGAGAAGATGGCTGTCTATGAACAAGGAAGCAGGTCCTCACCAGACACTGAACCTGCTGGTGCCTTCATCTTGGACTTTCGAGCCTATAGGTCTGTGAGGAATAAATTCCCATTGTTTATAAGCCACCCAGTCTAAGATATTTTTGTTATTGCAGCCTGAATGGATTAAGACAATGATATCATCTATATATCATAAATGCTATCTAAATATATTTAAATTATGTGTATATAGATTAGATTATGAATTTCATTCAGGATGGTAAAAGAATTCTCATAAAATATGTAATATTACTTGCCTCAGCATTTAAAGTACTTATTTTAGAAACTCACAGTTACATACAAAATGAGTCCAAAGATTAACATAGAAAAGAAATTTTTATTAAATTGTTGTACCTATTCAGCACATTAGTACATTCAAATTTAAAACATGGTAGCAGCTAAATATTCATCTGTAGGACACAGAAATGGGAATTCTTATGTTCAACTGAATAACATCACCAACTTCAAAGACAAGATTAACAGGAGTTGTATGCTGTTTGCCAACCATCACTAATAGGAAAGAGAAAATATAACACCTGAATTTTGAGCTGAGTAGGTAAAAAAATTAGTAGGTAAGAACTACTGCATTAGTAATCATTAGATTCATCTACGGAGATGAATTAATTTCCCACTGCCGTTGTAACAAATTACCACAAACTTAGTGGCTTAAAGCAAAACAAATTTATTACCTTACAGTTGTGTTGGAGATCAGAAGTCCTAAAATAAAGGTGCTGTTAGGGCTGTATTTCTTCTCTAGGCTCTAGGGAAGAATCTGCTTCCTTGTCTTTCTGGCTTCTAGAGGCTGCATGAATTCCTTAGCTCAAAGCCCCATCCTCCATCATCAAAGCCAGCAGTCTTGCATCTTCCAACCTCTCTGATTCTGACCTTCCCGCCTTTCTCTTATAATAACCCCTGGGATTATACTGGGCTCACCCGGATAATCCAGGATGATCTCCTCAATTTCAAGCTCCTTGAGTTAACCAGATATGCAAAGTCCCTTCTGGCATATAAGACAACATATTCACAGGCTCTGGAGATAAGGATATGGACATATTTGGTAAGCCATTATTCAAGCTACCACACTTACCTTGCAATTGTCACTGCAGTAGGTTTTGGCAAATTTTTTAGAACGTAATACACAGATTGAATAAGATATTCAATTTCTTGTTCTGTGCTGATATGGTGAGGAAGTTCTGAATAATCACAGGTTAGACCAGCCTGGTGAACCTGAAAATAAGACAATTAAAAATTACAAGGTAATGTTGTTTTCAGAAGATTCTTTAACCATTTATAGCCTTGCTGACAAATTTTTAATATTTTTGTGGATTAGGATTGTTTCTTCCTTAATAGTTTCCGTGCCATAGCAGTTATTTATACTTTGAAGTTTTCAAAGAACTGGCCTGTACAACAGTTTGGGCCTGATGCCTTTTCTAGGAATAATTCTTTATGATTGTGGATTCATTCAGTTTCTGTCTTTACTTCAGTTTACTTTGATAGTTTACATTTTCTTTTTTTTTTTTTTTTTTTTTTTTTTTTGCGGTATGCGGGCCTCTCACTGTTGTGGCCTCTCCCGTTGCGGAGCACAGGCTCCAGACACGCAGGCCTAGCGGCCATGGCTCACGGGCTTAGTTGCTCCGCGGCATGTGGGATCTTCCCGGACCAGGGCACGAACCCATGTCTCCTGCATCGGCAGGCGGACTCAACCACTGCGCCACCAGGGAAGCCCCATAGTTTACATTTTCTAACAAACTGTCCATTTCATGTGGACTCTAAAAGCTAATATAAATTGGTACATAGTATTCTCATCTTACTTTTCTTTCAATAAATTATTTTACTTTTTATTTTCTTTACTAGATTTTTTAAAAGTTAATTAATTACTTTATTTATTTTTGGCTGCATTGGGTGTTCGGTGTGGCTCGTGGGCTCTAGAGCGCATGCTCAGCAGTTGTGGTGCACAGGCCTAGTTGCTCCACAGCTTGTGGGATCCTCCCGGACCAGGGCTCGAACCCGCGTCCCCTGCATTGGCAGGCGAACTCCCAACCACTGTGGCACCAGGGAAGTCGCTATTTACTTTTTAAATACATGTAACGAGTACTACATTTAAAGCTTCAAGACGATACAAGGGGAAGACTTCCTCCTACCTTACTGAACCTACTGTTTTGAGTTTCTTGTGTACGCTTCATGTATAACCATATATATTGATATCTTATACATGTGTTGTAAATGTAAATGACTGGTGTTCCAGTCTTAGCACTAAACTAAATGTGCCTAAGAGCTAGAAATGGCCCACAGGCTGACATTTTGCAGCCACTGCTTTAAAGTTCTGAAAACTGGAATTCAAATATACTGTAGTTTTGCCTATGGTACATAAGTGCAAAGTATGGAAACAAACACTAATCTACTGTATTATTGGAGGCTCTGGATACACATCAAAGATTTAACTGGCAATGATCAGTCAATGCACTAAAAAGAGAGACTCTGCATGTTCTTTTCTATTAAAATGATCAAAACACCTAGTGTTCTAACCCTGCAGCTATGGGCACATTATATTTGACTACATAATCTGCCACCAAGCCTATGCCATGCTTTTTCTCAACAAACGATGTACAAAATCACACCCCCTCAACCACCAGAATATTCAGATGCAATGTGATGACTAAAGTAGACATGCATGAAGACACATTCAATAATGTCACATGAGCTCAAAGCAGTTTTAAACCCTAAATGTCTTCTCACTATTATTCTTAGCAATTGCCATTAAAAAAAAGGGTGAGTCTTGAGTTATCTCTGATTTAACCAAAATATTCTTTTGCTGGTATTTTTTATTCTTACAAAGGTAGCATTAAATAAATACATACACTTCAGTTCAAATAAAGTGGTTTTATTCCACAAATAAATAAAACACTACAGCAAAACCACAATTTATTAAAGTAAAATAAACACCAGAAGTAGGGCCAGAGAGAAGATGGCGGAAGAGTAAGATGTGGAGATCACCTTCCTCCCCACATATACATCAAAGATACATCTACACGTGGAACAACTCCTACAGAACACCCATTGAAACGCTGGCAGAAGACCTCAGACCTTCCAAAGGGCAAGAAACTCCCCACTACCTGGGTAGGGCAAAAGAAAAAAGAATAAACAGAGACAAAGAATAGGGACGGAACCTGCACCAGGGGGAGGGAGCTGTGAAGGAGGAAAGGTTTCCACACAATAGAAGCCCCTTCGCGGGCGGAGACTGCAGGTGGCGGAGGGGGAAGCTTCGGAGCCGCGGAGGAGAGCGCAGCGACAGGGTGCGGAGGGCAAAGCGGACAGATAACTGCACAGAGGATCGGTGCCGACCAGCACTCACCAGCCCGAGAGTCTTGTCTGCTCACCCGCTGGGACGATCGGGGGCTGGGAGCTGAGGCTTGGGCTTCGGTAGGATCGCAGGGAGAGCACTGGGGTTGGTGGCGTGAATACAGCCAGAAGGGGGTTAGTGAGCCACGGCTAGCTGGGAGGGAGTCCGGGAGAAGTCTGGAGCTGCCGAAGAGACAAGAGACTTTTCCTTGCCTCTTTGTTTCCTGGTGCGCGAGGAGAGGGGATTAAGAGCGCTGCTTAACGGAGCTCCAGAAACGGGCACAAGCCGCAGCTATCAGCACGGACCCCAGAGACAGGCATGAGACGCTAAGGCCGCTGCTGCAGCCACCAAGAAGCCTGTGTGCGAGCACAGGTCACTATCCACACCTCCCCTCCCGGGAGCCTGTGCAGCCCACCACTGCCAGGGTCCCATGATCCAGGGACAACTTCCCCGAGAGAACGCATGGCATGCCTCAGGCTGGTGCAACGTCACGCTGGCCTCTGCCGCCGCGGGCTCGCCCCGCATCCGTAATCCTCCCTCCCCCCACCCCCGCCTGAGCGAGCCAGAGCCCCCGAATCAACTGCTCCTTTAACCCAGTCCTGTCTAAGCGAAGAGCAGACGGCCTCAGGCGACCTATATACAGAGGTGGGGCCAAATCCAAAGCTGAACCCTAGAAGCTGTGCAAACAAAGAAGGGAAAGGGAACTCTCTCCCAGCAGCCTCAGATGGAGCGGATTAAAGCTCCACAATCAACTTGATATACCTGCATCTGTGGAAAACCTGGATAGACAACGAATCATCCCAAATTGAGGAGGTGAACTTCGGGAGCAAGATATATTATTTTTTCCCCCTTTTTCTCTTTTTGTGAGTGTGTATGTGTATGCTTCTGTGTGAGATTTTGTCTGTATGGCTTTGCTTTCACCATTTGTCCTAGGGTTCTGACCGTCCCAGGTTTTTTTTGTTTTTTTTTAACTTTAAAAATTTTTTCTTCTCAATAATTACTTATTTTAATAACTTTATTTTATCCTACTTAACTTAATCCTTTCTTTCTTTCTTTCTCTCTCTCTGTCTCTCATTCTTTCTTTCTTTCTATTTTTACTCCCTTTTATAATGAGCCGTGTGGATTAAAGGCTCTTGGTGCTACAGGCAGGCATCAGGGCTGTGCCTCTGAGGTGGGAGAACCAACTTCAGGACACTGATCCACAAGAGACCTACCAACTCTATGTAAGATCAAACGGCAAAAATCCACCAGAGATCTCCATCTCAATACCAAGACCCAGCTTCACTCAACGACCAGCAAGCTACAGTGCTGGACACCCTATGCCAAACAACTAGCAACACAGGAACACAGCCCCATCCATTAGCAGAGAGGCTGCCTAAAATCATAATAAGGCTACAGACATCCCAATACACACCATCAGACGTGGACCTGCCCACCAGAAGGACAAGATCCAGCCTCATCCACCAGAACACAGGCACTAGTCCCCTCAACCAGGAAACCTACTCAACCCACTGAAACAACCTTAGCCACTGAGGACAGACACCAAAACAACGGGAACTATGAACCTTCAGCCTGTGAAAAGGAGACCCCAAACACAGTAAGATAAGCAAAATGAAAAGACAAAAAAACACATAGCAGATGAAGCAGCAACATAAAAACCCACCAGACCTAAAAAATGAAGAGGAAATAGGCAGTATTCCTGAAAAAGAATTCAGAATAATGATAGTAAAGATGATCCAAAATCTTGGAAATAGAGAAATTGCAAGAAACAGTTAACAAGGACCTAGAAGAAATAAAGAGGAAGGAAGCAATGATGAGCAACACAATAAATGAAATGAAAAATACTCTAGATGGGATCAATAGCAGAATAACTGAGGCAGAAAAACAGATAAGTGACTTGGAAGATAAAGTAGTGGAAATAACTACTGCAGAGCAAAAGAAAGAAAAAAGAATGAAAAGAACTGAGGACAGTCTCAGAGACCTCTGGGACAACATTAAATGCACCAACATTCGAATTATAGGGGTCCCAGAAGAAGAAGAGAAAAAGAAAGGGACTGTGAAAATATTTGAAGAGATTATAGTTGAAAACTTCCCTAACATGGGAAAGGAAATAGTCAATCAAGTCCAGGAAGCCCAGAGAGTCCCATACAGGATAAATCTAAGGAGAAACACACCAAGAAACATATTAATCAAACTATCAAAAATTAAACACAAAGAAAACATATTAAAAGCAGCAAGGGAAAAATAACACACAAGAGAATCCCCATAAGGTTAACAGCTGATCTTTCAGCAGAAACTCTGCAAGCCAGAAGGAAGTGGCAGGACATATTTAAAGTGATGAAGGAGAAAAACCTACAACCAAGATTACTCTACCCAGCAAGGATCTCATTCAGATTTGATGGAGAAATTAAAACCTTTACAGACAAGGAAAAGCTGAGAGTATTCAGCACCACCAAACCAGCTTTACAACAAATGCTAAAGGAACTTCTCTAGGCAAGAAACACAAGAGAAGGAAAAGACCTACAAGAACAAACCCGAAACAATTAAGTAAATGGCAATAGGAACATACATACCGATAACAATCATAAATGTAAATGGATTAAATGCTCCCACCAAAAGACACAGACTGGCTGAATAGATACAAAAAGAAGACCCATATATATGCTGTCTACAGAGACCCACTTCAGACCTAGGGACACATACAGACTGAAAGTGAGGGGATGGAAAAAGATATTCCATGCAAACGGAAATCAGAAGAAAGCTAGAGTAGCAATTCTCATATCAGACAAAATAGACTTTAAAATAAAGACTATTACAAGGCGGGAGCGAGAAGATGGTGGAAGAGTAAGATGCGGGAATCACCTTCTTCCTCACAGATACATCAGAAATACATCTACATGTGGAACTTCTCCTATAGAACACCCACCGAATGCTGGCAGAAGACCTCAGACCTCCCAAAAGGCAAGAAACTCCCCACGTACCTGGGTAGGGCAAAAGAAAAAAGAATAAACAGAGACAAAAGAATAGGGACAGGACCTGCACCAGGGGGAGGGAGCCGTGAAGGAGGAAAGGTTCCCACACAATAGAAGCCCCTTTGTGGGTGGATACTGCGGGTGGCGGAGGGGGAAGCTTCGGAGTCGTGGAGGAGAGCACAGCAACAGGGTACGGAGGGCAAAGCGGAGAGATTCCCGAAGAGGATCAGTGCCGACCAGCACTCACCAGCCTGAGAGGCTTGTCTGCTCACCTGCCTGGGTGGGCGGGGCTGGGAACTGAGCCTTGGGCGGATCCCAGGGAAAGGTCTGGAGTGGGCAGAGTGAAAACAGCCTGAAGGGGTTAGTGCACCACGGCTAGCCGGGAGGGAGTCCAGTTGAAGTCTGGAGCTGCCGAAGAGGCAAGAGACCTTTTCTTTCCTCTTTGCCTCCTGGTGCGCGAGGAGAGGGGTTTAAGCGCACCGCTTAAAGGAGCTCCAGAAACGGGCGCAAGCCACGGCTGTTGGCACGGACAGTAGAGTCGGGTGTGGGACGCTAGGGTTGCTACTGCTGCCACCAAGAGGCCTGTGTGCGAGCACAGGTCACTCTCCACACCGCCCCTCCCAGGAGACTGTGCAGCCCGCCACTGCCAGGGTCCCGGGATCCAGGGACAGCTTCCCCGGGAAAACGCATGGTGTGCCTCGGGCTGGTGCAGCGTCACGCAGGCCTCTGATGTCGCAGGCTCGCCCCACATCCGTGCCCCTCCCTCCCCCCGGCCTGTGCCAGAGCCCCCGAATCAGCTGCTCCTTTAACCCCGTCCTGTCTGAGCGAAGGGCAGATGCCCTCGGACGACCTACACGCAGAGGCGGGGCCAAGTCCAAAGCTGAACCCCAGGAGCTGTGTGAACTAAGAGGAGAGGGGGAGGTCTCTCCCAGCAGCCTCAGGAGCAGCGGGTTAACGCTCCACAGTCAACTTGAAGTGCCCTGCATCTGTGGAAAACCTGAATAGACAGCGAAATATCCCAAGTTGAGGAGGTGGACTTTGGGAGCAAGATATACTATTATTTTCCCCATTTTTCTTTCTGTGAGTATGTATGTGTGTGCTGCTGTGTGAGATTTTGTCCGTATAGCTTTGTTTTCACCATTTGTCCTAGGGTTAGACCGACCCGTTTTTATTTTTTGTTTGTTTTTCTTTAATAGAAATTTTTCTTCTTAATAATTATTTTTTATTTTAATAACTATATTTTATCCTACTTTATTTTGTCTTCTCCCTTTCTTCCTTTCTTCCCTCCTTTCTTTCCTACTTCCCTCCTTCCTTCCTTCCTTTCTTCCTTCCTCACTTCCTTTTTTCCTCCCTACCTTCTTTTCTTCCTTCCTTCCTTCCCTCCCTTCCTCCTTCCTTCCTTTCTTTCCTTTCTATTTTTTTCTCCCTTTTATTTTGAGCCGTGTGGATTAAAGGCTCTTGGCACTCCAGCCAGGTGTCAAGGCTGTGTCTCTGAGGTGGGAGAACCAACCTCAGGACACTGGTCCACAAGAGACCTCCCAGCTCCAAGTAATATCAAACGGCAAAAATCTCCCAGAGATCTCCATCTCAACACCAAGACCCAGCTTCACTCAAGGACCAGCAATGAACAGTGCGGGACACCCTATCCCCAACAAAGAGCAAGACAGGTCTACAGCCCCATCCATTAGCAGAGAGGCTGCCTAAAATCATAATAAGGCTACCAACATCCCCATACACACCACCAGACCTGGACCTGCCCACCAGAAAGACGAGATCCAGCCTCATCCAGCAGAACAGAGGCACTAGTCACCCCAACCAGGAAACATGCTCAACCCACTGAACCAACCTCAGCCACTGGGGACAGACACCAAAAACAGAGGGAACTACGAACCTGCAGCGTGCAAAAAGGAGACCCCAAACACAGTAAGATAAGCAAAATGAGAAGATAGAAAAACACACAGCAGATGAAAGAGCAAGATAAAAACACACCAGACCTAAAAAACGAAGAGGAAATACGCAGTCTACCTGAAAAAGAATTCAGAATAATGATAGTAAAGATGATTCAAAATCTTGGAAATAGAATAGACAAATTGCAAGAAACAGTTAACAAGGACCTAGAAGAAATAAAGAGGAAGCAAGCAACGATGAGCAACACAATACATGAAATGAAAAATACTCTAGATGGGATCAATAGCAGAATAACTGAGGCAGAAAAACAGATAAGTGACCTGGAAGATAAAATAGTGGAAATAACTACTGCAGAGCAGAAGAAAGAAAAAAGAATGAAAAGAACTGAGGACAGTCTCAGAGACCTCTGGGACAACATTACATGCACCAACATTCGAATCATAGTGGTCCAGGAAGAAGAAGAGAAAAAGAAAGGGACTGAGAAAATATTTGAAGAGATTATAGTTGAAAACTTCCCTAATATAGGAAAGGAAATAATCAAGTCCAGGAAGCACAGAGAGTCCCATACAGGATAAACCCAAGGATAAACACGCCAAGACACATAATAATCAAACTGTCAAAAATTAAATACAAAGAAAACATATTAAAAGCAGCAAGGGAAAAACAACAAATAACACACAAGGGAATCCCCATAAGGTTAACATCTGATCTTTCAGCAGAAACTCTACAAGCCAGAAGGGAGTGGCAGGACATATTTAAAGTGATGAAGGAAAAAAACCTACAACCAAGATTACTCTACCCAGCAAGGATCTCATTCAGATTTGATGAAGAAATTAAAACCTTTACAGAAAGCAAAAGCTGAGAGAGTTCAGCACCACCAAACCACCTCTAAAACAAATGCTAAAGGAACTTCTCTAGGCAAGAAACACAAGAGAAGGAAAAGACCTACAAGAACAACCCGAAACAATTAAGTAAATGGTAATAGGAACACACATATCAATAATTACCTTAAATGTAAATGGATTAAATGCTCCCACCAAAAGACACAGACTGGCTGAATGGATACAAAAACAGGACCCATATATATGCTGTCTACAAGAGACCCACTTCAGACCTAGGGACACTTACAGACTGAAAGTGAGGGGATGGAAAAAGATATTCCATGCAAATGGAAATCAGAAGAAAGCTGGAGTAGCAATTCTCATATCAGACAAATTAGACTTTAAAATAAAAACTATTACAAGAGACAAAGAAGGACACTACATAATGATCAAGGGATCGATCCATGAAGAAGATATAACAATTGTAAATATTTATCCACCCAACATAGGAGCACCTCAATACATAAGGCAAATACTAACAGCCATAAAAGGGGAATTCGACAGTAACACAATCATAGTAGGGGACTTTAACACCCCACTTTCACCAATGGACTGATCATCCAAAATGAAAATAAATAAGGAAACACAAGCTTTAAATGATACATTACACAAGATGGACTTAATTGATATTTATAGGACATTCCATCCAAAAACAACAGAATACACATTTTTCTCAAGTGCCCATGGAACATTCTCCAGGATAGATCATATCTTGGGTCACAAATCTAGCCTTGGCAAATTTAAGAAAATTGAAATCGTATCACTTTTCTGACCACAACGCTATGAGACTAGATATCAATTACAGAAAAAGATCTGTAAAAAATACAAATACATGGAGGCTAAACAATACACTACTTAATAACGAAGTGATCACTGAAGAAATCAAAGAGGAAATCAAAAAGTACTTAGAAACAAATGAAAATGGAGAAACGTAGACCCAAAACCTATGGGATACAGCAAAAGCAGTTCTAAGAGGGAAGTTTATAGCAATACAATCCTACCTTAAGAAACAGGAAACATCTCAAATAAACAACCTAAATTTGCACCTAAAGCAATTAGAGAAAGAAGAACAAAAAACCCCCAAATTTAGCAGAAGGAAAGAAATCATAAAGATCAGATCAGAAATAAATGAAAAAGAAATGAAGGAAACAATAGCAAAAATCAATAAAACTAAAAGCTGGTTCTTTGAGAGGATAAATAAAATTAATAAACCATTAGCCAGACTCATCAAGAAAAAAAGGGAGAAGACTCAAATCAATAGAATTAGAAATGAAAAAGGAGAAGTAACAACTGACACTGCAGAAATACAAAAGATTATTAGAGATTACTACAAGCAACTGTATGCCAATAAAATGGACAACCTGGAAGAAATGGACAAATTCTTAGAAATGCACAAGCTGCCGAGACTGAACCAGGAAGAAATAGAAAATATGAACAGACTAATCACAATAAATGAAATGGAAACTGTGATTAAAAATCTTCCAACAAACAAAAGCTCAGGACCAGATGGATTCACAGGCGAATTCTATCAAACATTTAGAGAAGAGCTAACACCCATCCTTCTCAAACTCTTCCAAAAGATAGCAGAGGGAGGAACACTCCCAAACTCATTCTATGAGTCCACCATCACCCTGATACCAAAACCAGACAAAGACGTCACAAAGAAAGAAAACTACAGGCCAATATCACTGATGAACACAGACGCAAAAATCCTCCACAAAATACTAGGAAACAGAATCCAACAGCACATTAAAAGGATCATACACCATGATCAAGTAGGGTTTATTCCAGGAATGCAAGGATTCTTCAATATACGCAAATCAATCAACGTGATATACCATAACAAACTGAAGGAGAAAAATCATATGATCATCTCAATAGATGCAGAGAAAGCTTTTGACAAAATTCAACACCCATTTATGATAAAAACCCTGCAGAAAGTAGGCACAGAGGGAACTTTCCTCAACATAATAAAGGCCATATATGACAAACCCACAGCCAGCATTGTTCTCAATGGTGAAAAACTGAAACCATTTCCACTAAGATCGGGAACAAGACAAGGTTGCCCACTCTCACCACTCTTATTTAACCTAGTTTTGGAAGTTCTAGCCACAGCAATCAGAGAATAAAAAGAAATAAAAGGAATCCAAATAGGAAAAGAAGAAGTAAAGCTGTCACTGTTTGCAGATGACATGATACTATACATAGAGAATCCTAAAGATGCTACCAGAAAACTACTAGAGCTAATCAATGAATTTGGTAAAGTAGCAGGATACAAAATTAATGCACAGAAATCGCTGGCATTCTTATACACTAATGATGAAAACTCTGAGAGTGACATTAAGAAAACACTCCCATTTACCATGGCAACAAAAAGAATAAAATATCTAGGAATAAACCTACCTAAGGAGACAAAAGACTTGTATGCAGAAAACTATAAGACACTGATGAAAGAAATTAAAGATGATACAAATAGGTGGAGAAATATACCATGTTCTTGGATTGGAAGAATCAACATTGTGAAAATGACTCTACTACCCAAAGCAATCTACAGATTCAATGCAATCCCTATCGAATTACCACTGGCATTTTTTAAAGAACTAGAACAAAGAATTTCACAATTTGTATGGAAGCACAAAAGACCCCGAATAGCCAAAGCAATCTTGAGAATGAAAAATGGAGCTGGAGCAATCAGGCTCCCTGACTTCAGACTATACTACAAGGCTACAGTAATCAAGACAGTATGGTACTGGCACAAAAACAGAAATATACATCAATGAAACAGGATAGAAAGCCCAGAGATAAACCCACACACATATGGTCACCTTATCTTTGATAAAGGAGGGAAGGATATACAGTGGAGAAAAGACAGCCTCTTCAATAAGTGGTGCTTGGAAAACTGGACAGCTACATGTAAAAGTATGAAATTAGAACACTCCCTAACACCACACACAAAAATAAACTCAAAATGGGTTAAAGAGCTAAATGTAAGGCCGGACACTATCAAACTCTTAGAGGAAAACATAGGCAGAACACTCTATGACGTAAATCACAGCAAGATCCTTTTTGACCCATGTCCTAGAGAAATGGAAATAAAAACAAAAATAAACAAATGGGATCTAATGAAACTTAAAAGCTTTTGAACAGCAAAGGATACCATAAACAAGACCAAAAGACAACCCTCAGAATGGGAGAAAATAGTTGCAAATGAAGCAACTGACAAAGGTTTAATCTTCAAAATTTACAAGCAACTCATGCAGCTCAATAACAAAAAAACAAACAACCCAATCCAAAAATGGGCAGAAGACCTATATAGACTTTTCTCCAGAGAAGATATCCAGATTCCCAACAAACACATGAAAGAATGCTCAACATCGTTAATCATTAGAGAAATGCAAATCAAAACTACAATGAAATATCATCTCACACCAGTCAGATTGGCCATCATCAAAAACTCTAGAAACAATAAATGCTGGAGAGGATGTGGATAAAAGGGAACTCTTGCACTGCTGGTGGGAATGTAAATTGAAACAGCCACTATGGAGAATGGTATGGAGGTTCCTTAAACAACTACAAATAGAACTACCATAGACCCAGCAATCCCACTACTGGGCATATACCCTGAGAAAACCATAATTCAAAGAGTCATGTACCAAAATGTTCATTGCAGCTCTATTTACAATAGCCAGCACATGGAAGCAACCTAAGTGTTGCTTCCATCAACAGATGAATGGATAAAGAAGATGTGGCACATATATACAATGGAATATTACTCAGCCATAAAAAGAAATGAAATTGAGTTATTTGTTGTGAGGTGGATGGACCTGGAGTCTGTCATACAGAGTGAAGTAAGTCAAAAGGAGAAAAAGAAATACCGCATGCTAACACATATATATGAAATCTAAGAACAAAAAAAAATGTCATGAAGAGCCTAGGCCTAGGACGGGAATAAAACACAGACCTACTAGAGCATGGACTTGAGGATATGGGGAGGGGGAAGGGTAAGATGTGATGAAGTGAGAGAGTGGCATGGACATATATACACTACCAAATGTAGGGTGGACAGCTAGTGGGAAGCAGCCGCATGGCACAGGGAGATCAGCTAGGCGGTTTGTGACCACCTAGAGGGGTGGGATAGGGAGGGTGAGAGGGAGGGAGATGCAAGAGGGAAGCGATATGGGAACATATGTATATGTATAACTGATTCACTTTGTTGTAAAGCAGAACCTAACACACCATTGTAAAGCAATTATAGTACAATAAAGATGTTTTAAAAAAAAACCACCAGAAGTAAAAGAAGCAGAAGAATTGGAGTTCTTAGCTCTGGCACAAAATTTGAGAAAAGGCACCTGAACTTCAAATGGGAAAATTTATGCTTAAATACTACAAAATGATATAAAAATTAAAAAAATTATCATTATAGGCGTCCTCTTTTGACACAGCATTCAGATTGCTGTTGGCAAACAAACTTATACAGCTAATGCAGTTAAGATGTGCTGGCCACAATGGCTTCTACTGTCCTTCTATTTGGTTTTTACAATCAGAAAAGTTTTCAGAGAGAGAGGAAAGAAAGAAGGGGAAGGGAGTATAAAAATGAACCTATAAAGAATGAGCAAATGTAGAAATTTTCTTTTCTAAAAGAAAACTTTTCTCTGGCAAGGAGAGATCTGACCATAGGCAAAATTAATAAATCCACAGTATTTCTGCTTCATACATAAAATTGGCAGAAGCGTGTTTTTCCTGGCAAACTTTTCCAGTGTTCTGGCTTCTAAAAAGTATGTATTTCTTTCACTTCTTTTTTTTTTTTTTTTTTTTTTGCTGTACGCGGGCCTCTCACCGTTGTGGCCTCTCCCGTTGCTGAGCACAGGCTCTGGACGCGCAGGCTCAGCGGCCATGGCTCACGGGCCCAGCCGCTCTGCGGCATGTGGGACCTTCCCAGACCGGGGCACAAACCCGTATTTCCTGCACCAGCAGGTGGACTCCCAACCACCGCACCACCAGGGAAGCCCCATTTTTTTTTTTTTTTAATCCACTCACACTTTCCAGGAACACAAATAAAAGTGAATCACTTTAACAAAGAGCACAATTTTTTAGTCAGAAAAATGCCTTTCTTAAAGGGTCATTTTATATTTCAATGTAAGTATTTACCATTTCATAGTCCGGCGCTTCCATCCGTTTTTTCAAACTTTGTACCAGTGGAACTAGTGATTCCATTCTGGAAAAAAGCACCCCTCAATTAAACATCACATCACCTCAACTAAAATTATATGAAATTTACCGTTAACAACATGTTTCATATGATTCTTGGGAAATTAAAATTGCTCAAATATCAACTTAAAATATTAAGAAACAAAGGTTCCCTGCTGTTTTCTTTTTTTAAAATTTAATTAATTAATTATTTTTTGGCTGCATTGGGTCTTTGTTGCTGTGCACAGCCTCACTCTAGTTGCAGCGAGCGGGGGCTACTCTGTTTTGGTGTGCGAGCTTCCCATTGCTGTGGTTTCTCTTGTTGCAGAGCACGAGCTCTAGATGCGCGGCTTCAGTAGTTGTGGCACGCAGGCTCAGTAGTTGTGGCTCGCAGGCTCTGGAACGCAGGGCCAGCAGTTGTGGTGCACAGGCTTAGTTGCTCTGCCACATGAGGGATCTTCCCATACCAGGGAACGAACCCATGTCCCCTGCATTGGTAGGTGGATTCTTAACCACTGCGCCACCAGGGAAGCCCCTCCCTGCTGTCTTCTTACTTAAAAGATTACAGATTGTGTTAAAGATTAAAAATTAGCACTCAAGAAACTGACGTTTTCCTCTTCTTGAAAAATGGAAGTTCTACTGGGACTTTAAAAATTATTTTGATCAGCAAGAAAACGAAGTGCCTTTAGCACCCTGTGATGAAAAAAGATAGTTTCCCAGAAGTTAAAAAAAAAAAAAAATTAAGGACATATTTATTGACATATACAATTATAACTGGAAAATTTTTCTACTGTCTGATATAATAACAATGGTGCTTTTAAGTTATTTAATATAGATGGAACTCTTTGGAAGCCCTGATTAATTAGTGTTTCTAGTATTTTAATGCCACCTCTACCAATACCCACTCATCTGCTGGGAGGGAAAAAATAAAAACAAAAGGAAGGCATGGAGGCCTGTCTACCCACTTACCCTATTACTTCTCCCTTTTATTAACAACACTTTCCAGGCTTCTGGACCCTAATCACCCACCTCTTCTATTTCCTTAGGAGTAGTGAAGACTCCTTCATGCTGAGGGTCTGACCCTTTAGGGGCATGGTAAGTATGGGGAGAGGTTTCTTGCTGTCTGACTCACTTTTCCTCTGTGCTATTCTTTTTTCCCTCCAATTCCAGTCACAGTTTAAACTCACCACTGTTGTAGCCTTGTTGTTTCTTCAAGGCTGTGACAGAACTGCCTGCAGGTGGTGAAGAGCTAAGTGTGCTCGGTAGGCAGGTGGGTTTCAGTGGAAGGTGGCTAGATTCAGGATTCTAAAGTTGTCAGGCTATTTTGTTTGTTTTGTTTCATTTAATTTTAAACTTGGCTTAAGACTTCATAAAATAGTAGGTACTCTTCAATATTCCTGGGAAGAATCATGCTCCGGACGCGCAGGCTCTGGACGTGCAGGCTCAGCGGCCATGGCTCACGGGCCCAGCCGCTCCGCGGCATGTGGGATCTTCCCGGACCGGGGCACGAACCCGCGTCCCCTGCATTGGCAGGCGGACTCTCAACCACTGCGCCACCAGGGAAGCCCTGTGACTTATTTCTATATCTCCATCTTCCATCATAATTTCAAAAAGGAGGGAATCATTTTTAGATCTAGCGCCATATACTGAAGAGGAAAAGCATTAACTTATGTTAAAGTGCCTGATCAGTATTTACTGATATGATTAATACTACTATGGTTTATTCTTCCATACCACTGCTTTCCTTAGTGACAATAAAGTTTTACAATACTTATATTTCAGGGATGTTTCTGAACATTTTATTTTTAAGTGAAAATTGCACTGAATATTTTAAATAGGTAATACATATAGCAAAAGAAGATACTAATTTTTAAAAAAATATGTATTTATATTTGGTTGCACCAGGTCTTAGTTGTGGCAGGTGGGCTCCTTAGTTGCGGCTCGCCAACTCCTTAGTTGTGGCATGCAAACTCTTGGTTGTGGCATGCATGTCAGATCTAGTTCCCTGACCAGGAATCGAACCCAGGTTCCCTGCATTGGGAGCACAGAGTCTTAACCACTGCGCCACCAGGGAAGTCCCAAGAAGATACTAATTTTTCAAAAGCAATTTATCTAGCAAATTTAGCAATATATCTAGGATTAAATACAGTAGAGTTGGAGAAAAAAAAATTTGAGGGTCTTACCCAGGATTTGAAGCCCATTTCTGTACAGTTTCTTCATCATCACCATCACACAAATCGGCAAAAGCAGCTTCTAAATCTTCTAATTGATGAATTCGAGTATCAACACAATCTACCAAATCTTCCTTTAAACACATTGAAAAGCCGAGATTATAGTTACTCTTTCAAAAAAACAAGTGAAATCCCATTACAATGAAAATTTGATTCAAGTAGTTAAAACATAATTTTTCAAGTACTAACCATGGGCTTCCCCAAGAAACACACACCAAGATTTTGGACAGCTGTGTGAGTGTACTCCAACATCATGTAAGATATTATTAGATACGTGATAAATAGACAAACACAAAAGAAACAAATGGAGGATACCTCTGTCAGGTTGGTACCAGGCTTTTTAAATTGGTACAGCTCTTGTAAGATTTTGTACTCCTCCTGGAAAACAAAACAAAAAAATCCATATACTAGAAAAAAGATTAATTTTTCAATGATATGCTTTAAATAAAAAATGGCTGTGATACAAGAAATCTTAGATAATCATTTAAAGGTCAGGGAAAATCACGGAATATGTATAATTCATATTTCATTGTAAATATTATCACTTCTTTAGGGTAACTAGCCATCTGGGCATGACAAGAATGTGTAAAAATTAGCTATGGAAGAAGACTTAATGGCTAACAGGTCATGAGATGAAAATATTCCTAATAATATTCTACTCTATAAATGGATACATCCTAGGATCTGAACAGATTTTCGCTATTTATGGGAAATATACATATCTTAGTAACAACAATAACAAAACTCTCCACGTTCACTTTGCAGCCCTTTCCCTACCCACAGAAGAGAGCTCTGGAGTACAAAGGCGATCCTGGAGGCAGACGCAATGGAAGGATTTTGCAGGGGAATGTCTCCCCTTATTCAGCACAGCCAGGCAGCCCCACTATAGGTAGGTATATCTGGCCTTAGGAGCATTGTCAGGAAGGGGTTACACACAAGACCTAAAATTTCTCAAGCACAATGCTGTGCACTATCTTCATCATAACAATCCTGCGAGCTGGGTATGATTATTATTTTGATTTTATACTTGAAGAAACTGTGGGTCTGAAAGGTTAAGTAACCTTCCCAAGATTATACAGCTAATAAGCAGAAGTAACAAATAGAACTTAACTCTTTCTGACTTCTGAACATGTTTTTTAAAAAAATAGCTATTAAACTATAAGGTATAATACATGCTCTGTTCAAAAAGTTCTACAGAACCAAAGGATACAAAGGAAACAATATCCCCACTTTCTCGGGTTTCCTCATAGCACAGAAAAGGAATAACTGTCATTAAGTTTCTTAGGTAACCTTTTAGAAATTCCCATTACAAGTATTTGGTGAGTGTATTTGTAGGATAAATTCATAAAGTCAGGTTTTTTAGCTTCCAGGTATGCCCATTCTCATGTTTTCTAAATATTTCTAAGGTCATTTCATAATTCTGAACGCTGGTAGTTATAGTCACTGGTCCATATCCAATAGCAGGAAAGAAGCAGAGGGCAATTTTTCCCCCTTATTGCAAGCTGGGAGAGCACTCTAGTTCCCCCATTCTTGCTCCAGATTACACTACAGTTGACCCTTGAACAACATGGGTTTGAACTACACAAGTCCACTTATACGTGGATATTTTTCTTTACATTGGAAATGTTTTTGGAGATCTGCAACAAGTTGAAAAAATTTGCAGACCAACTGTATAGCCGAGAAATATTGAAAAAATTAAGAACAAGTTAAGTATGTCATGAATGTATAAAATGTACATAGATACTAACCTATCCTTACATAGGCACAAGATGAATGATACCAATATAAAATTAATAATGGGTTAGTTTTCCTACTGTTTTACAACTTTGCTTTCAAAGCATTACATTACTGTACAGTATGCCCCTCTCTCTCCTAACTGGAGAAACTGCATATCAACTTATCACATAAGTTTTTAAAAAAATATATAACAATGTTTCCAATACTGTACTATGAATATGACTATAATACTGTATGCCATAAAAATTTTACAATGATTCATTCATTAGCATACAGGCTAGGCTACTGTGAAGCAATCATGTCAATTACACTAGGCTACCGTAAAGCAGTCACATTGCTGCTTCCTCATTATCAATGCATGAATCATTATAACTGTAAATAAATATGACTTTGTCACATTATCTTTTCATTTTTGATATCTAGTGCTAATACGTATAACAGTGTTTTGTATCATATGAGACAATACTGATGTAGGTTCATCTTATTAACATGATATAAACTTATGGTATTGATAAATACAATACAGTACTGTCAATGTATTTTCCTTATGATGTCCTCAACATTTTGTTTTCTCTAGCTTTATTATAAGAATACAGTATATAATACATATAACATACCAAGTATGTGTTAATTTACTGTTTACATTATCAGTAAGGCTTCCGGTCAACAGAAGGCTATTAGTAGTTAAATTTTGGAGGAGTCAAAAGTTATACCTGGAGTTTTGACTACATAGGGAATCGGCACCGCTAACCTCTGTGTTGTTCAAGGGTCAACTGTACATTCTCCAATTTCACCTATTGTTAATCAGTACCTATTAAAGATCTTTGATAATTTAGATAAATCACAATGGCTTCCGATACACACACAGAACAAGGAGTGTAAAATGCAACATCACTGTCATGAATCAAATACTGAACTTAGGTAGAAAGAAGACAGTTAATTTGAATCCTCAAAAGAACAAATCTGGAACAACCTCCCATATGTTAAGGTAAGCAGTTATATGTGCTCATAAAATGCACCTGGGAATGCTTACTTGGATCATGAATTTACCAGTTTCTTAAAGGCACACATAGTTCTACCTCAGATCTGTGCATACTAATAGTGTCTGGTGATTTGCATTTAAGATCTGATGAGGTACCTGAAGGATCACAGGACTGAATCATTAGCTACAAATCATACATGTGTAATCAGGCACCTCAGTGTTCAGTGAAAACTTTGTCACATGGGATTGTATATACATAGACTATCTCTGGAAAGATATATCAGGAAACTAGCCATGGTATTTGTTTCTAAGAAACTGGGGGAATGGAGAAGGAGTAAGAGAGTGACATATACCCTAACGTACACACCTTTTTGTACTACAGCTGACCCTTAAACATCATGGGTTTGAACTGCATGGGTCCATATGCGGCGTTTTTCAGTGAATATATACCACAGTTCTACACGATCCATGACTGGGTCAATCTTCAGATGTGGAACTGTGTATACCAAGCGCCCAGTACAAAGTTATATGCACATTTTTGACTGTGCGGAGGGCTGGTGCCCCAACCTCCATGTTGTTCAAGGGTCAACTGTATATGATTTTATTTTTTTCAACCACCCTTGTACTCACTACCCCAATTAATAAATGCAAAATAATGAACACTATCTAGAGCAGGGATTAGCAACCTATGGCCTACAATCTGTTTTCGTATATGGGTATACAAAAATTGAATAGTATTGACAATTTTAAAGGGTATAAAAACAACAAAGAAGAATATGTGACAGAGACCATATGGGGTCCCCCACAAAGTGATTACTATCCGGCTGTCTGTCGAAAGTTTCCTGATCCCTGATCTACAGAAATGTCATACAATTCTCCAGAGCCACATTTTAAAAATACCACATTTGGGACTTCCCTGGCAGTCCAGTAGTTGGGACTTCGCCTTCCAATGCAGGGGGCAAGGGTTCAGTCCCTGGTGGGGGAGCTAAGATCCCGCATGCCTCGTGGCCAAAAAACCAAAACATAAAATAAAAGCAATACTGTAATAAATTCAACGAAGACTTCAAAAATGGTCCACATCAAAAAAAAAAAAAAAATACCCCATTTACCTGAGTGAACATTTCTTTGAAGGGATTCTTGACTGAAAAAAAATCTAAGTCAATATCTAAAACAAATGCATCCCCTTTCTCCAAAATTTCCAAGATTTCTCCAGTGCTGACTGAAGTGTGGCATTCTTGGCTTTCAGAAGAACATGAACATGATGGTTGTAGACAAGTTTGGTCTCTTCTCTGTGTCACTGAGTCATTTTCCAGTCCTTCTGAACAAGATTCACCATTAGTAGAGGTAGTGTTCTCTGCGTCCTCCAGTGCTAGCTTTGGCTTCTTAGCAGAAGACACTGCATCATTTTCTTCTTGATTGTTACAGAGTTTATAAGGTTTCACCATAATTACATCCAATTGTAAAGGTTTTTGGTTCTCTAGCTGGTCTTCAGTTACATAAAGACCATCACTTAGAAAGTAATGATCTGTACTTGTAACCCTGGATCAGAGGAAAAAAATATTTTAAAGACGAAAGGACAAATTAGCTGACATTTCATATAGAATTTCAGAAATACAAGGAAGGACATATTCGACAAAAACTGAGAGCTGTCTCTAATATCTGTACTTCCTGTTCTTCTATGGAAATAGGGTTCCCCAAATTTTTAGCTGGGCACACGACTGCCCAAAGTAAAGACCGTATTTCACAGTCTATCTTGCAGCTAGGTGTGGTCATTTGACTAAATTCTGGTCAAAAGCTGTGAGTGGAAGAGAAGCGTACAGAGCCTGGCCCTGTGAACAAGGTGGTGGCAAGCCCCACTTGGACTGTGAGGACAAAGGCGATACTCTAGCGACGGGGGAGCAACAAGACAGAAGACACTGGCGTTCTCCAAACTGTAGGGCTGTCACATTGGCCCTGGACAGTGTGTGGTCATCTCTAACATGAGAAAGAAATAAATGGTCCAAAAAAAAGAAATAAATGGTCCTGTTTAGCCAGTGCTTTGGATCTCTCGCATACCAGCTGGAACTTTACCCAAAAAAATCACTTAAGAGAAAAATTATATCTGGAAATAATTTATCATAATAATAATAGAAAGCTCCCTCTGACATATTTCAAAGCTTCATTAAATTTTATATAACTATAATATTTTAATATGAAAAGCAACTTAAAAAAATCTTGTGCATGTGCAGAATACATTTCACAAGTTGTAGATTTCTGATTTTAGACATATTAGCATGTTCTTAGCTCTTCAACTATATTATGCCTTGGTAAGTACTTTGAACAGCAAAACCAAATGCTTCTTCCAGAGGTAGTATCTACCCAATTAAAATAATGGTTAACATTATTTTAATGTTAACCACCCACCCTCCTCTAGCATATACAGCCTGAAGTTTAAAAAGATACAATTTTCTAAGAAAAGATTAATGACAATAAAACTAATGTCCAAGATTATTAAAAACTGTCCCATCCTAAGAAAGACAAAGGCTGTATCCCCCAATCTAAATCTGTATTCTTCAATAAGGAACATTTTACTTTGTTCACATCCGTACAAACACAAACGTACATCTCAGACTGCATACCTATATGTGTGTCTTTTCCATAAATCTTTACTTGCAGGATTAACTAAAATCATGAGATAATAAAAATCTTCCTAATATTGTCATTACACACTGAGTATCAAATGTCTGTTTCAGATTGCTCAACATTAATTTGATTTTGCAGAAACCTGTTACAGGTTAAATTAGGCCTACTCACCAAAGTACTTAATAAAAACCCTACCACTCTTTCATATAAACCAGTATTATATATAATGTTTGTATGTGGAGCCCTATTTGTTATTATATCCTCAATAAATACAATTTTTATGTATACACAGAAAAGTTACTTGTCCAATTGATAAGAACATACAACAAAAGTTAACTGTATCATTAAGGATAAATCAGAAATTAAAAGTATCATTTTCAGTGAGATAGACTGTATTTCATTTTCAATGTATTGCCATTTCATCCCACTATCCTTCAGGTTCTAGAAAGTCATGACTCCACTGCTTAAAACATTCATCCCATAACAAGAGAATTTAGAAAGCCAAGAACATTCTGATACTTCTAAAGATATTACAGTATCACAAGCTACATAAAACATTGGTTAAATAGCTTATACACGAAAAATAATTGCATATGTAACTCAAGTCAGAGAATGCTGCTATTTAATTTAGATTATCTAGAGCTCACCATATTAATAAAATTAAAACGCCAAATCTACTTTTCAGCTACTAAATTTATAAAAAAACTAAAGTCAGATAATTTTGCTTTTTCATTGCAAATTGTTAAATTCAGCAGACATAAGTTACATTGGAAGGAAATAATAAAATGTTATCATTAAATATATAAGTCTATAAGGTACTTCAATGATTTGATGGAGTTAGTCATTGATGGAGCAAGGTTTCCAGAGGAGGAAGATCATGTTATTCAAAAACCAACTTGACTAGCAACAAAATACAAATTATGTGTGAAAAAGATCAAGAGACTTGCAAATTTGTTCCTGGTGTTTTGAGAACTCTTTTTAGAAGAGCTGAGGGCTAATCTGACCCCATTTTTGTGTAGAGATACTTATAAGTTATTACAGGGATCTAAAATCAGATAGAAGAAGTATTCAATCCCTTTCATACTCATAAATATGAGGAAATTACCTGATTGTTGTGGTCGAAGTGTCTTTGCCTACTAAAAAATGATGTCTGCCCTCTCTGATTTGCTGAGCCCATGTGGGATGAAGCCATATTACATGGGAAAAATGGCCAGCATAAACTGCAGGTATAATCCAATTCTCGATACTTAATTCTCTGGAAAGAAACAGACAGGAAGCATGAAAACTGTTAGTAAGTAGGTTTTTCCAAATGTAATTTCATTCAGAACAATATTTTAAGACAGTAGGTCTCCAAGTGGGGTCCAAGGACCCTTGCAGGGGTTTCTGAGACCTTTTCAGTGTAACTAGTTCAAAACAATTTTTCTAAGAACACCAAGGCACTATTCCCCTTTTTCACTGTATTGACATTTACACTGACAGTACAACGCAATGGTGGCTGATGTCCTAAGATTAATCAAGGCAACGGCACCAAACTCTACTAGTAGTCACTGTATTCATCACTACCAAGCACCAGTGTCCCACACCCCCATCCAGTTTCACGTAAGAAAGTCTTGCATAATTTTATTAAACTTTGATCCTGAGTATACATTTTATTTATTTATTTATTTTTTGTGGTACGTGGGCCTCTCACTGTTGTGGCCTCTTCCATTGCGGAGCACAGGCTCCAGACGTGCAGGCTCAGCAGCCATGGTTCATAGGCCCAGCGGTTCTGTGGCATGTGGGATCTTCCCGGACTGGGGCACAATCCCACGTCCCCTGCATTGGCAGGCGGACTCTCAACCACTGCGCCACCAGGGAAGCCCTGAGTACACATTTTAAAATAACCTGTGTGGCAAGATGGGAAGTGCACAGCAAGCACTTCTGCTATGTATTTTGAAGTACAACAGTTGTCTCAAGGAAAAGCACTTGTAATTGAATTGCAAGCTGAACACCATTTTTCTTGAAAGGAAGACTGACTCATAAACCATAGTTGTTCAGACTGGAACCTGAATTGCTGGATTCTACATTCCAACTAAGCTTTAAGAAATGACCACTTGTCAAGTTTTGGTATAGTATTAAAGAATATTCACAATTATCTGAAAAGGCTATGAAAATACTCTTCATATACCTCCACCAAAACAACATATGGTAACGGACTGAATGCAGAATCTGAGAATCCAGCTGTCTTCTATAAAGGCAAATATTAAAGAGATCTGTAAAATTTAAACACTGTTACTCTTCTAAGTTTTTTTTTGCTTTAGAAAATATATTTGTTTTTCATAAAATATCTTATGCTAACATATAAAGTCCTATTATTTTGAAATGAATTAATATCTTAAACATTTCTCAGTTTTAATTTCAAATATGGTAAATATCAATAAATATAACTCACATTAAAAAAAAAAAACTCAAGAGGGCTTCCCTGGTGGCTCAGCGGTTGAGAGTCCGCCTGCCGATGCAGGGGACACGGGTTCGTGCCCCGGTCCGGGAAGATCCCACATGCTGCGGAGTGGCTGGGCCCGTGAACCATGGCCGCTGAGCCTGCGCTCTGCAGTGGGAGAGGCCACAACAGTGAGAGGCCCGCGTACCGCAAAACAAACAAACAAACAAACAAAAAAAAACAACTCAAGAATTTTTAAGGGTGTACAGGAATCCTGAGATTTAAAAAGTTTAAAAACTGGGGCTTCCCTGGTGGCACAGTGGTTGGGAGTCCGCCTGCCGATGCAAGGGACATGGGTTCATGCCCCGGTCCGGGAGGATCCCACGTGCCGCAGAGCGGCTAGGCCCATGAGCCATGACCGCTGAGCCTGCGCGTCCGGAGTCTGTGCTCCACAACAGTGAGAGGCCCGCGTACCGCAAAAAAAAAAAAAAAAAAAAAAAAAAAAAAGTTTAAAAACTATTATTCTATGACTAACTGTACAGTAGTCATACCTGCTTCATAATTCTTTTTAATTTCTAAAATATAAAATCTCTAAATATAAAAGAGAGTAAGGACAATAGTAGAGCTACCACATTTCTTTAGAAGTCAGTGCTGAGACTAATTAGCATATGTCTAAAAGAAATGTAGTAGGCTAAAATTAATTCACACAAGCATCTGTATTTTAACTTTTATTTTATATTATAACAGGAAAATTACTGCTATGTAACTTTTCATTTTCTATCAGTAGGCTACATTGTAACAAATACATAAGTAAAGAGACAGTGACACGATTTCAGGGAACTATATCACTGAAGAGAGGTCAGTAAGTTACTATTTAGAGATACACTAGGTATGTCTTTTCTGAAGAATGGACTACAAATTACCAATTTCACGTCCACCTCTATGATTCTGTATAACTGAAAGTCAATAGGATTTGTGACCTGAAAAGAAACAAATTGGGAGGTTGCAGGGACTCAATATGGAAGAAAAGGATACACAAATTAAAGATGCATTGCTTATACAATTATTGAACTATGTGTTCAAGACACATTTTCTTGTGCCTCTGTAACCACACTTTTAAAGGGGTAAAGAAGAGAGAACTGGCTTAGGTAACTTCTAAAGTCTCAACTTCTAAAATCCTAATTCTAAAGCAGAGGTTGGCAAACATTGGCTGGGCCACCTGTTTTTGCAAATAGTTTTATCGGAACACAGCCACTGACACTTGTTTATGTAGTGTTTACAGCTGTTTTCACACCACAAAGGCAAAAATAAGTAGTTGCAACAGAGACCATATGGCCGGCAAGCCTAAAATATTTACTATCTGGTTCGTTAAAAAAAGTTTGCCCATACCTGTTCTAAATAAAATTTAAAAAGCAAACAAAAGCAAAATTCATGAGCTTAGCAAAGACTATTTCTCTTAATGGCTTATCATCTACTGTAAATTGTATTTCAGGTGCATAAAAGATCATTAACAAAAATCACATTTTACCCGAAAAGTGTTTCCTTATCAAATACAGTGTCAGCTGGCATATTCACAGGAATAAGGAGGTCTGGATGTGAATCAAAATGCACAAAACTTATATTACTTGCAGGAAGATGCTTTGAGCCAATGGCCCGGTATATAAAGGGCAGAACCTGTAAAAGATACATACATGCACACATTCAGAACTGGTACTGAATTCATGAGCATACACTCAACTGCAGACTGAAAAACAATGCTAAACATAACTGCACATAATTTGAAGCAAACCAAGTTGTTAAAAAGTAGGGAAGTATTAAATTTGTTCATTGCACATGGTTTAGACAATCATCTCAAGCTTTATTTTTTCCTCAGGACTTCCAAGTTACACCTCCAAAGTCTTTAATGGGCATCTCTTGCCACCATGCTGCCTCCACCTCAAACACAAAGATAATGTAGGGAAACAGACAGGACTGGTACTCAGGAAAAAACTGCTGGTTAATATCCTCTCTGGCATTAAAGATGTGTTCAAGCTACCTGGGTCTCTGGGTCTTTTCCACACCTTTAGGATGGTGCTGCAGGGCTATGTCGTCTGTAAGGTTCTTTGTCCTGTTACGGTCTCTAGAGTTCTAAGTTTAAGACTGAATTTGAAAGCACCACCTAACCCATGCTTGCTCTCTCAGACCCATACACACCATCTCTAGGTCCTGAGAGACCCAACTTCCTTCCTATTCTCTTTACTTCATTCATCCACAAATCTGGAATCACCCTCTTCCTCTTTCATAGCCAGAGCATTCCCAAGGCATATGAATGCTATTTAAAAAAAAAAAGTCTTAGATCACGGGACTGTCTCGTAGGCTTCCAGAAATCTAGATTAGGGCACCATGTTAGCTATTCCAAAGTAGCACTACCTCAAAAACAGAAAATATCTTTAGTGTCTATAAACTCGGGGCACCCTGTTAAAAGATTTATGCACACATTACGCACACAATAATACTAACGGCCCTATGAGTGCTACTTTGTACCCATTTCACAGATGACAGTCCACATTCTTAACAAAAGCCCCTCGGCTACACAGCAGGAACGTGTAGGGAGGCCGGGAGACAGTAGGAAGCCTGCGTTAATGCGCAGGTTGAGGACTCGGGGCTGTGCAGTTACACTGCCCGCGTTCGACTCCCGATGCCACCAGAGCCTCGAGGGTTAGAGGAGCTGCCCGACTCGTAGTAAGCGCCCCATAAACCTCAGCGCCTATTCTTCCAAGCTAACCGTTCTGGTGTTTTCGCCACAGCAATGCAACTCGCGTGGATAACAAATGCTGGTTATCTCTCTGGCCTCCGATGCCCAGGCTCCGCCGCCTCCTTGGTCCTCGCGCGATTCTGCCCCAGGCCCGGCAGCCGCCCTCTCACCTCCTGATGATCCTCCACCACCCACACCGGGAGCTCATGGTAGCGCCGGAGCCGGGCGCACTCTTCAGTAAACTCGCTCATATTTTCGCTCGGTACCGAGCTGGGCTCAAAGAGGCCTAAGCTGCAGCCCCGCCTCCTCTCCCGAGAGGAAACGCGCCCTCACCCGGTTGTGGTTCTGGATTGGAGGATGTTGAGGGCAGGGGGCGGGCTCAGGAGAGGTCAACGGGAACGATTGGCTTAGATGTTCATCGCTCTTATTGATGCACCAATCACCGCGCACAAGGCGCTGCTGCGAGCCCAAGAGCTTTCCCTCTTGTGTTCCGGCTTTCTCAGGTTTGTTTTTTAATTCTTTCGGTTTCCTCTTCCGGAGGCGCTGGCGGCGCTAAGGTCTTGGCGGCTGCATTGTAAGTCTGGTTTTATTCTGATGGCGACCTCGCGGCCTGAGAGCCTTTTGTAGGTAAAAGGGGCAGCTTGCGGGTGTTGGAAAGAGGGAGTGTTTCCAAGTGTCCTGATTCCAACGGGGCTGGAGTCTGGGGCTGGGGCGAGGGGCGCCTGGGAATTAGGACCGGGCAGCCCCTCTTCAGATTTGCAGCGAAGGGCGAAAAAGCGACCTTAGGCCCGGATCCTGCGAATAAATAGAAGTGAAAAATGAGATCTTTCTTTCATTGTGGAGCGCGTGCGGTGGTCCAGCCCTGGGGCCGCCCGGATCTCGGAGGGGAGTGAGACTGTAAGCTTACCTCGTGGGGCGCACGATCTGGCGGGAGATGTGAACAGGGATACACGTTATTTCGGATCAGCCAGCCGAAGATGACCGGCCTGGGGATTCAGCTGGGGGACAGAGAATGTTAATAGAAATGTAGTCACACTTTGCAACTTTTTCTACATAGACTGATGTTCCTGGACGTGTTAACTATGCAAAACAGCTCCCTCAGTTTCCCTGCTTTCAAACAGCAACTTAGGAGTAGGCACACGCAGAAAATAATTACCTTTCCAGTTGCAGTGAGTTCCTTGACTTCTGACTTTTGTCGCATCCTAACACAGCCTGACTATGCCTTTAATAGGTCAGTTTCATAATCAAGTGTTTCAGATATTCTGTCTCTAGAAACATACATGAGGATCTAATGGTGAGTCTTCAACAGCAGTCTGAACACAGTACAGGAGTGTTGGTGATCCTGACTGTTGCCCACCTCTAGATTCAGTACATTCCTTTGTGTTCCCCAGGACCCTATGCATACCTCTTTTCTTGTGTATATATTATTTTTTTTAATGGTATTTATATGTGGATTCTGGGCTTCACGAGTCCTGTGCGCTCTGTGTCTTACTCATCTTTGAGTGCTTAGGACCTGTGACAGTGCCCCACATGTATAGGCCCCTTAAATGTTTCATGAATCAGTGAAAAGACCTGCTTTTTGTCTGGTTTTGGTAATGCCAATCTGCTATGGATATATGCAGTAGGGAAATGTACAGTAGCAACGTAGAAACGTATATCACTGGTGAGACAGTAAACATTTATTGATCACCTACTGTGTGCAGGACGCTCTGCCAGGGGCTGTGAAGGATACAGAAATGTTTGTGAATCACCCCATTTCATCAAGGAGCTAATAATCTAGTGGAGGAGTTAGACATGCGCACACATGACTGTAATATGAGGCAGTCTCTGGTAAGTGCTATAAAAGAAGTAAGTACAGACTAAGAGCAACGGACGTCTAGAAGGAATGGGATTACTTCCTGAAGGGAACCAGGAAAGGCAGCACAGAAGAGGTGGCATTTGGCCTGATTGGTGGGTAGAAGAAATTCAACGGGCAAGTTCATAGGGTAGGGGATTTGAGAAGAGCAGGAGCAAAGAACAAGCGGGGTGATAGTACTTTGTATGTTAGGCAACTGGGAAAATCTGGGGTGATAGGCACTTCATGGGGAGGTTAATGGAGAGTTAGCCTGGAAGAAGTTGGGACCAGATTGCAGAGGGCCTTAGATGCCGAGCGTGTGGTTTGAACTCGATTCTGTGGGCCCTGGGTGGCCTGTGGTGGCAAGATGGGCTGTCTAGGTCCTAGGTCTATCATGAGGGCCTTGAACCGAATAATAATCAGTAATCAGGTATTATTTGGTGTCTACTTTTTATTAAGCACAGTGATTGATACAGCTAAGTAATCTGAAACTATTTTCATGAGTCATTTGAAAATCTACCTTAAGCCTATTGGTAAAGCTTTTAGTCAGAAGGAAGATGCTTCTACGTTAAAGCTTTTTGCAGTTAATATTTATTTGGGTTTCTTAAACATTTTACTGAAGCCTGAGTATTCGGAAAGCCATTCCTGTTTGTAACATTCTTCAGTGGAAAGAAAGAGCTGAGAATGAGAATTAAGGGAAATTGTGGTGTTGACAAGATTATAGTTAAGTTTGAATTTGAATGCTGGTCTCATGGTGAAGTAAACTGGAGTGTGGAGTGGGAGAACAGAAATGATTTTTTTCTCCTAGTCTTTTAGCAGATTGGAGATCGAATATGCCTAAGTTTCCAGTCTTTTAAGCTACTGATTATTTTGAGTCAGCAAGACAAGTATTAAGGATATCTAAAAAGTTAGCTGTAAACTTTAATTCAGTTCAGGATGCTCTTAATTTTGTTAGTATGCTAACTGAATTGGAAGATGCAAAATCAGTGTTAAGATAATTGTAGAAACGTTTTCTAGCATTAGCAGTTTGGGAATCATTTTTATGTCTATTTATTCTTTCTGTCTTCTAGAGCTTATATTCTCTGTGGAAGATGTGACATATCCAGATAATACGTCACCATGCAGGGCAGTACATGGTGAGTTGTATGACAGTATTGGCAGCCGTTTTGGGAGAACAGGGAGGAGCAAACACTGGCACTGGGCCTTTGAGGGTGGGAAGGGTTTAGATATGTGAGGAGAGGGGGAGTGTGTTCGTGTTGGCCATGTACACGGCCTACCCTGATGGCCCTGGCAGTTCTGGGGTGCCGGCAGACATTAAAGGTGGGATGAGGTAATGAGTTGGTGACCTGTAATAACTGTACGACCTGCCAAGAAAAAGCACAGAGTGTGTGCGAGCAGGGAACCTAACAAAACCCTTGGGGTGGTGACAGTGGCTGTAGAAAGGCCTGCAAGGGTGTTACTGTAGTAGCCAGGCAGGAGACGATGGTGTGAAATGGATGCACTTAAGAAGTATTTATAAAGCAGAAATGATAGGCATTTGAAAATAAATTTTTAACTAGAGGGGATAAGGGAGAAGTTGTCAGGTAACCCCTGGTATATGACTCGAGGACCAATAAATGGTCTCATCTATTGAGACAGGAAACACTAAAAAAGGAGCAGGTGGTGGTGTCTTGAAGGGGAAGATCATGAATTCCTTTTAGGATGTGTTAGGTTGAATTTGCGAGTCTGTGCCGAGTGGGGAGGAAAGTGTAAATAGGAAGATGCCGGTGCAGATGTGGAGACATGGGGTGTGTGGACGGGATGACATGGTGAGGTCAAGATTTGGGGGGAACTTGAGCAAGGACATGATAGCAGATGGTTGAACACTGGGATGTGACTTTGTCATGCTGGAGGTGGAGCGGCTTTAGGGAGTGACAAGGACAAGGGACTGACCATGGCAGTGGGTTGGGTGGCTGAGACTGGGGAAGAGGAGTTTATTGGCCATGAGGAGGTTCCGCTATTACAGAGAACTCAGTATTAGATGGGTGGGATATGGCAGTGGCCTAAGGGATGGTCAGGCAAAACCCTGTTTATAGAGTGAGTTTTTCTTTTATCGTTTTCTTTCCTCCAACAAAGTCATAGAATGTCATTCCACCCCGGACGAGGGTGTCCCCGAGGGCGAGGAGGACATGGATCCAGACCCTCAGCACCAGCTTTCAGGCCCCAAAATCTGAGACTGCTTCACCCTCAGCAGCCTCCTGTGCAATACCAATACGAACCTCCGAGCGCCCCTTCCACCACGTTCTCCAATGCTCCAGCTCCCAGTTTCCTGCCTCCACGACCAGACTTTGTGCCCTTCCCTCCACCCATGCCTCCATCAGCACAAGGCCCCCTTCCCCCCTGCCCGATCCGGCCCCCCTTCCCCAGCCACCAGATGAGGCCCCCGTTTCCCGTGCCTCCCTGTTTTCCTCCCATGCCGCCTCCGATGCCCTGTCCCAATAACCCCCCAGTCCCTGGAGCACCTCCTGGACAGGGCACTTTCCCCTTCATGATGCCCCCTCCATCCATGCCCCACCCCCCGCCTCCTCCCGTAGTGCCTCAGCAGGTCAATTACCAGTACCCTCCGGGATACTCGCACCACAGTTTCCCACCTCCCAATTTTAATAGCTTCCAGAACAACCTCAGTTCCTTCTCACCCAGTGCTAATAATAGCAGTAGCCCTCATTTTAGGCACCTCCCTCCATACCCACTCCCAAAGGCCCCCAGTGAGAGGAGGTCCCCAGAGAGGCTCAAGCACTATGACGATCACAGACGCCGAGATCACAGTCACGGGCGGGGCGAGAGGCATCGCTCCCTGGACCGGCGGGAGCGAGGCCGCAGTCCCGACAGGAGGAGGCAGGACGGCCGCTACAGATCTGATTATGACCGGGGGAGGACACCGTCCCGCCACAGGAGCTATGAGCGGAGCAGGTAAAGCTCATGTGTGTTTTTTAATGAAGTGCAGAGGCCCCGGCACAGGCCATTTCTGTTGATCAACAACCAAACCAAAAAGTCCAGCTGTGCATTTTGGTTTATAAAAGGAAAAGCATCCCAGAATTATCAACATAGATTCATTTCAATGAGTGTAAGCCACTTATAATAATAACTGCATAATACAGTTGACATTTTAATGATGACCAATAAAAGACCTTGTAGTTGTTTGTGTGGATGTTGTATTTAATTATGTTCAGTATGATCATCATATCAGGTTACAGCACTTGAGTTCTTTTGGAATTGTTGATCTGCTATCTCATTAGTCAGGAATCGAAGTAGTTAACAAGCAGAACTCGCGTTCTGATGTTTAGGATAAGTGGCAGTTTATCATATATTGTTGCTTTCTTGCTCTGTTTCTTTATAAAATGAAATAATACACATTATCAAAGTTACAGTTTTCAAAATAGCTTTTAATTTGATTTTGTTGCATTGAAACATATTCGTACTAAAGAAAGTTGCATTTAAAACATACTGTTCCTTTCCAGATTACAATTCTTTTTTTTTTTTTTTTTTTCTAAAGACCAAATATCTATATATACAAGAGAATAAGGTTTCCAGCAGACACTCACAGATGGGCATCTTGAAGTGCTCTGAAGTTATATGCAAATTCTATGTGTATGTATGATTTTCTGTAAGTAAATCAGTTGCTTACAGCAGATTCTTAAGAGATGGTG
Source organism: Kogia breviceps (assembly GCF_026419965.1). NCBI lineage: Eukaryota > Metazoa > Chordata > Mammalia > Artiodactyla > Physeteridae > Kogia > Kogia breviceps. The sequence continues at coordinate 25,579,992 of NC_081313.1, read as the reverse complement.
TGAGTCTCTCACCCCAAAAATCTAAGAACCATTGGTTTGGATGGAAAAATAAAAATGCACAGATATCGATTGTACTAATATTTATTTGCACCTTCAGTGAACTCTTTATGTTGATGAAGCTTTGAGGTTTTCCAGTTGTCAGGCTGGTAACAGTGCTGCTCTTTCTGTGTGCTGTGGGGTGTTTACCTTCATTGTCTTGTGGAACTTCTGTGCTGAAAAGTTTGAGGTCCCCAAAGCGGTCACTCCGTTACTTGGCTTTGTGGAGAGCTGGTCGTGGCCTCTGGAATCCGTGTGCTTCTCAGTTCCCATGTTGTTCTCATGGCTGGGGGCTTGCTTCTGACTGAACACTTTGCTGTAAACGGTAGCAGTCATTCTCAGTCCCAAAGAGAGTGACCAGTGCTCGGAAGGTTTGGATGGAAAACGCTCTACTGCTTCTCCCTGACACCCAGTGGAAGGTAGAACAAACATGTTTCCTGCAGAGGTGACTGCTTCTGGTGGGCCAAAGCTGACAGTTGGTCGACTTTTAAAAGTCTTTTCAGCACGACTTACTGTTCCTGGTCAATTTTGTTCTTAATTCTGTGATGGACTAGTTGGCAGAGGCCTGTGATGGTTTGTTTTACAGTTTTATGGTGAAAATCTAAATCAGAAAGAATTTGTTAATAGTTGTCTTCAGACAAAGTGATTATTAATAAACCTGTCTCTGGGGAAACATTTTGCTGCAAACTTCAGCATTCTAGGTGGCATTTTTTTTTCCGTTTTGGGGGTGCTGTAGTTTTTAGGGCTCTGCTGTAAAATCCTGAATTCTTCCATCCAGGCTTAAGCTTGGAGTTAATGTGTTTGAAGAAACACAGACGTCCTGTAAACGGAGGATGTCTATCAGTAAGTGAAATCAAATGCCGAAAGAATTACCCTTAATCTCCATTATTCTAAATGGCAACCAACCCCTTTACCATGAAGGACCTTAGGCAGTTAGCTCGTCTTTCTAAATGGCCTTTGTTTACTTTGGAGTTGCTTTATAATGTTGTACTTGGGATATTTGCCCAGGAGCTAGCTGCCTTAGTGTCACAGCCACGGTAAAATCGGCTCCTTTTGGGCTCTTAGTAGCGGTTCAGTCATCTGTCTTATATGGAATGCTTCTGTGAAACAAACATGGGGCACCTGAAGTCCTAGTGTAACTTCTAGAAGTATGTTGGAGAAAACCAAAAGTTCACAAATTTGTGCATTAGGTTGTGTTAAGTTTATGCACATTCTTTAGTCTGTCCTCTGGCTACTTCTCCCCTTGCTTCTTGGGGTAAGTGAATCTGTCCTTTTTCAAATTTCATTTTCCCTCTTTTTCTCCTCCGAAATCTGGTTGAATAATAATTACAAGATCCTTTTAGGGCAAACCATTTCTAGAGGAAATTTGTGAAGAAGTGGATGTATGCATTTGCTATCATGAAAGATCGGGGTTCCTCCGGGGCGAGGGAAAAGGAGCAGCGGCAGATGCAACCAGTGAGGAGCAGAGCAGTGGCTTCTCACGAATGAGTAATGTTACAGCACAGTAATCCCCATAGCTGTCCTGTTGAGCACAGCGTGTCGTCATCAGAGAGCTAGTGTTATGTATCTAATACTATGCTTCCAAACGGGGAAAAGTTTTTGGAAAAATAACCCAAGCATTGTTATTCTTGCTTTAAATGGCTTTATTATATAGTGTTACTGTGACTTATGTCCATACTGGTCTTTTCAATTCATAGCCACTCAGAGGTAGTAATCATCATCAGAAATGCCACTCTTTTCTTTTTTTTTTTTTTTTTTTTTTGCGGTACGGGGGGCCTCTCACTGCTGTGGCCTCTCCCGTTGCGGAGCACAGGCTCCAGACGCGCAGGCTCAGCGGCCATGGCTCACGGGCCCAGCTGATCCGCGGCATGTGGGATCTTCCCCGACCGGGGCACGAACCCGTGTCCCCTGCATCGGCAGGCGGATTCTCAACCACTGCGCCACCAGGGAAGCCCAGAAATGCCACTCTTGAATGCAAAATTCTATCCCCTAGATGTTAAAAAAACAAACAAAAAATTACGAATATCCTTTAAGTTGAGGCTTTTTTGTTTTTTGTGGTTTTTTTTGATTTTTGTTTTTTTTGATGTGCACCATTTTTAGAGTCTTTATTGAATTTGTTACAATATTGCTTCTGTTTTATGTTTTGGCCTTTCGGCCCCAAGGCATGTGGGACCCCAGCACCCCAATCAGGGATCGAACCGGCACCCCCCCGCATTGAAAGGCAAAGTCTCAGCCACCAGGAAGTCCCTAAATACAGTTTTTATTTGGAAATATAGGCAATTATTTATTTCAGCAGCCATGCCATCACAGATTACATTATATCTTGGTCATGTGGTACCGCTCACTAGCTGGGATTTACTGCCTAAAAGTAAACTGTAAATTTAGAAGTGTATCAGGTAAAGAATGTAGAATTCCAAGCACTGGCTACTTTACTTTGGACAGCTGGTGTGTATCTGAGGCTTAAGTATATGTTAAAAGTATTATTCAAAGGAGTCTTTCTTGAGGAGGGGTGATTTTTAAGTGAAAAAACAATTTTTGTTTTAATATCTAAGATCCCTATCAGTTTTGTAAGTTTTGATTTCAGGGAGTTTACATTTCTTCTATTTGGCTGTAGGTTGGGGTATTTTTTTTTTTTTTTTTGGCCATGCCACATGGCAAGCATATAGGCTCTTAGTTCCCAGACCAGGGATCGAACCAGTGCCCCCTGCAGTGGAAGCATGGAGTCTTAACCACTGAACTGCCAGGGAAGCCTGGTGGGGGGAGGGGGAGATGTTTTTGAGTTCAGACATTTTTGTAGACTTCTTGCTGGACTCAGACTAATATAGCATTTTTTTCCCCCATTCTAAGACCTAGTAGTTATTTCCCCTAGATTTATTTCTGATAGAAACACACTGGAGTTCCGATTTTTGTTTCCGATCTCATTGTACTTATTAAATAGACTCAGAAGTTATTACTATTATTATTACTAAATTCCGGTGTCACATTGGAAGGTTCAAAATCCTGCATTCTGGTTTTACACTGAGTAAACTCAGTGTCTCCATTTAGAGTTTTTTCTTCAGATGAAGACAGCATTTAAAGGTAAAGTGACTTAGAGTCTCATGGCAATTAGTGATGGCTAGAACTTTACCTCAGGCCTATAACCTATAAGAGTTTAGAACTCTTTCATTATAGACCCTTGTCCTAATCTTTGCTGTAAAAGCTTTAACTTGCATATATTTGATGGATGAAATTAAGAGTGTTCTAGAAATCAATAGACAGTTGAATCCTTTGAAGTTTTCCCCTTAGGTTAAATAATCAAGGTTGGCTGGTTAGAAGGTCTCAAGAGAAGATTATGATAAAATTCCCTTTGTTGCTCAGTATTAAGTATGACTTCTTTTTTTTTAAAGAAAACAGCAAGAAATGTCCAAGTTAGTTAACTTCTGTAACGTGAAACACTCCTTTTTCCTCTAATAAATGGAGGATGAATAAAAATTCCCATAGTGAATAGTGCCTGCAAAATTCTTAGGGGAGGTGAGGTTCATTTATTTAGAAGGTGAATTCAGTGAAAAGAGATGGTGTTTTGAGTCTTTCTGTTGAAAACAGCTCTGTGTATTAATTCCTTTAAGAGAGCGGGAACGGGAGAGACACAGGCACCGGGACAGCCGAAGATCACCATCTCTGGAAAGGTCCTACAAAAAAGAGTATAAGAGATCTGGAAGGTAAGCAAGGAGTTGACACTGGTAGAAGTCATAGGATTATCTCCTGGAATTCAGATTTTGTGCTTGTGCGAAGTATCAGCCAGGTCTTAAGAATAGCCTGAGAGTCTGTCCAAAGAGCCCTGTGAAAACTTAAAGTAGCCAATTACTTAAAAACCTTTACTTTCAAGATGTATTGAGAATGAAGAAGGAAAATCTTTATACATTTCCAAAAGTTAGAAATTATATGGGCCACTTTCTGACTTCAATTGCTATAAAACTATACATTAATAATTCAAGGTTTTTTAAGAAAAATCTTGAAAATTCATAATTATGCTCTTAAATTTACTTGCTTCAAAAAAAAAGAGCAAAACTGCAGTCACACCTTATTTGGAAAAATGACATTGAGATTGCTGCAAATCAAAACTTGTAGGATGTAACCAATTCTATATCGATAAGTAAAATTCATGTCTTATGTAATGGTAATTAAGAACAGTACTGTAGGATCTGACAGATTTGGGGTCAATTATTAGTTTTCCCAACTTTGTTATTGAGCAAAGTAATCTAACTTTTTTTAAGCCTCAGTGGCTTTGTCTAAAATAAGGATAGTTATACTTGCCTTATTGAGTGGTCAGGGGTCATTGAGATAATACACATGAAACACTTAGAACTGGGCCCAGTAGTGCCAAATAAATGGTAACTATATATGTAATTATTATCTGATCACTTGACTCTAGAAATTGGTAGAGTATAAGAAAAGCAGAAAAAGGGATTTAAAGATAAAAGAAGTTAATGAAATAGAAAATAGAACTGAAGTACTATAATAGTATTTGTAAATAAATGCAAGATTTCTTTGAAAGGCCGTACAATTTAAAAAGTGGCAAATCAAGGAAAGAAAAACATACATTCCATCAATTATAAGAAAGAATGTATTATTATAGGAATGAAGGAGGTTTAAAAATTATTGTATGGTGATATAAGTACAGATGTTTTATTTGAGAGATTTAAAAACTTGGATGTGATGGGTTGTTTTCTATGAAAACAGAAATTACAGATCTTACACAAGAAGCAGAAAATTTTAATAGGCTGATAACCATGGAAAAAAGTTGAAAAAGGTGAATTTGTGCCACTTTCAAAAAAGTTTTAAACTATTTTAGAACACTGATGAAGATGGAAAGAAAGCTCAGCTCATGCTGTGATACCAGGAAAATCCAAATGGCAAAACCTAATCAATGAAAAGAAACCACAGAACAATCTCTTATGAATGGGGCTATAAAAATACTGATTAGTGTGTTAGCAAGTTGTTTTCAGTTGTGTGGTAAAATAATTGAGAGATTATTCCAAGATTGCATTGGAAGATAGGTTAGTATTAGGAGATCTGTAACTGTAATCCTTTGTGTCACAATCTGTAGGGTTATCTCAGTACCTGCCTATTAGATATTTAAAATAAAGTCACATCCATTTATGAGTAGAAACTGGTAAACCTGGAGCATAAGCAGACTTCTTTAACATGATGGAGAACATTATCTCGTGACGAACGTGATTGATACCATCTCAGAAGAGCCAAATTCAATGTTGAAACCTTATAGACCTTCCCAATACACATTAGAAAAAAAGACAAGGGGCCCAATTGCCTACCACTGTCACCTGATGCATAGCTAAATCAACAAGCAAATGAAAAACATTGCATCCTTGTGTGTCCCAGGTATTGTACTGGTGTGGTGATATAGTCATTAACAAGAGTCCCCACTTTTCAGGAATAAGAAAGTTAAGTACTGTGAGAAGTGCTTTTGGTAGAGCAATTACATGTTGCTCTGGGAACACAGCAGTCGATAACTCAGTTTAGGGTAGTCACAAAGAAATTGACATTTTACTGATACCTAGAGTATGAGTAGGAATGCAAGAGGGAAGGGGGATGGTAGGGGAAGAGAGAGAGCAGGTGTGAAGGTTGCAGTATGGAGAAATGGCCTCAGAGGATCAAGCCTGGAGGTTGGGAAATGAGTTTAGAAGGCTTTTGTTCGTAATCCACAGAAGAAATGATTGTGCCTAGACCGGAGCGCAGTGACAGTGGCTATGGGGAAAGTAGAGGTAATTGAGAGATCGATGAGGGAGGCAGGAGGACTTGATAACTGATCGTGAGGAGGCGGCGGCAGCAGTCATCACCGAGGTCTGGCATTCCCCTTTGAGGGCTGGGAACACTAAGAAACAGGTAAAGGAAGAGTTCAATTCGGGGCAGGTGGGATTTGAGAATCTGTGAGACACCAGATGGAATTGTGTGGTAGGTATTTGGACACAGAGGTGCAAGGTTCAGAAAAGAGATGCTAGCTGGAAATACTAAATGCCATGGATTAGATGAGGTCAACTAGGAAGAGTTTGTTCAGTGAGAAAGGGCCTGAGGAGGAGGAGAAGAAGGAGGGTATGAGGATAGGAAAAAAGTCAAGATACTGTGTTGGTGGAAATCATTGAGGATCCATCTGAGGTTGCTGGTTTTTAATGGGGTGTGCTAGAAATCTCTTCGGTCTACTGGTTTCTCCCCCGTGCCCAGTAGCTTGTGGAGAAGGCGGAGACTTGGATTCTGTGAGTCTAACTAATGCAGTAGATGAGAAAATAAAAATTACAGATGTAAATCCTGTAAAGGAGGGAGAATTATCATAGTTGTAATATAGCATATTGTTAAAAATCAATTTCGAGTTTGGATTTTGAAATTTGAAATTCCTGAGACACCTACCTAAAAAAGATGTTTTGCTCCTATTTTGAAATGTCCCTCTCGAAGTGTTAAAAAAAAAAAAAGAAAGAAAAAAGAAAAAAAAGAATACTAAATGTTGTTCACAATAGACAACCCTGACCATCCATTATTCAAGATACCTGCCTAAGGGGGTGGGGTGACGATGTCTTCTGCCTGTGTTTCTTGATGATGATAATAAACATTTGGTGGGATTTTTAGTACATGTCAAAATGTCTGTGTCAAACAACCATATTAGCATTTAACTACCACTTATTAGCTGTGTGATGGTGGGCGAGTGATATAATTTCTAATTGTTTCCTCTCTAGGGGATGTTTATATCTGCCTCAGTATTCTTGTAAGGACTCAGTGTGTCAGGGTGCTTACAAGAGTGTCAGGCTCTCGGGAAGCACCACAAATGAATAAACAAACAAACAAAACCACACCCCTGGGAGCCAAGATTTGCCATTATTAGCTGATGATATTATCAGGAAAATTCAAGAGAATTAGCTAAGAAACATGGGAATTAACTCACTGAAGTTGACAGTTATAAAATAAACATACTATAATTAATAGCCTTCCTAAATACTAGGAATACCTTACTTGGGAAATATAACAGGGAAAAAAATGTAGATTGACTACAGAAAATTTAAATTCATAAAAATTAAATATCTTATTAAACTTAAGAAATATATAGATCAATGGGAAGAAATTTTTGTGTAGTAGATGACAAAGAAGATGATGTAAATGAATGGAGGGCATGCCATATTCCTTTAAGTGGAAGTGGAAGACAGGGTTATAAAATACCAGTTTTCTTCCCCCAAAATCTGTAGTTTTTAGCGGCATTGGTGGTATAGTGGTGAGTATAGCTGCCTTCCAAAAAATCTCTAATTTTAATGTAAGTTCGGTTGAAGTACCAGTGTCAGTAATGTAAAATTCTTCTTTGGAAGAGAAGTGAGTATAATGAAGAAAAATAATAATGCACAATTTGGTATGGATATAGATAGATGAATGAAACAAATATTGAACAACATTCAAGTATATATAAAATTTTATATCTATCATGAAGCTGTTTTTTCAGCTCAGAGGAGAAACTGATGTGGGAACAATTAGCAAGCCATATGGAAAAAAATTGAATTCAGATTTCTGCCTTAGGTCTTGGACAGATATAGTAAAAAAATTTAATGTTAAAAGTAAGTGAAGAAAATATAAAATATTTATTTAGCCCTGGGATGGGAAAGGATTGTAAGTGTAACACGAAGACTGGAAACAGAAACAAAAAAAAAATCTCTGTATTTGGCCATATAAAAATTGTATGTAGCCGTAAGCAGAATTATAAGGAAAACAAAAAAGTGACAAAGGTTACATTACATATGACAGCAGACAGGTGATTAATGAAAAACTCTTTCAATAAATAAAAAAGACTAGAATCCTAATTTTAAAAAGATTGGCATGGCATAATGACTCAGATGTTCAGAAAAGAAGTGAATGTGAAACGTGTCATTTCAGTAGTGACGAATTAAATGAGATACTCTTTTCGTAAGAATGGAAAAGATGAAAAACAATCATGTTGACAAGATGTGTAGAAATGGGAAATCACATATGGTTTTGATGGTAATCTAAACTGGTACTGCCTATCTGTAGAGAAGCCTTAAAAAAAGTACACACTCTGTGTGAAATAATCTGACAAGTCTGCAGAGAACCCAAGTGTGTTTAGAGTAGCATTGTTTACAATGGCAAAAAAAAAAAAAAATAGTAACAACCTAAGTGACTGATCAGATTTGTCAAATTATGGTATATACATATAAAAGAATAATATGAACTTATTAAAAATGGTTCCGATATAGATGTATTGAAATAGAATGATGTTCCTGGTTTACTACTGAGTTGTGGAGAGCAGGCTATAGAGTTTCTTTTTGGTTAAAACTTGTATGTTTACATATCTATATCTTTTAACACATTTGTGAAATATAGCGGTTATCTCTGAGTGGTGTTACAGGTGATTTTTGTCTTGTTTTTGTTAATGCTTTATTTTTCTCCAGTGAACATATGTACATTTTACCTCACAGTACATTTTTTTTTTCTGGTAACAAACCTAGTGATGTACATTGTAATATTTGGAAGTTATATCAATAAGTGATCAATATATATAACCCTTCTAATCACTCACCCTTTTCCCCGTGATGTATACACATTCACACTTACCCTGTCATAAGATCGGGAGTGAATGGTAGAGTTGATGGAAAAAGTTAATTTGTGACTTTGACCCAGGTGTAAACTTTCTTGGATAATAGTGACTCTTTATTATCAGGCTGCCAGTGCAACACTAATAAAGCAGTTACTCTCCTTGGCTGGATTCTCAAGGCCTTTATGGTTCCACCTACATTTCTTGGGCTTAATTTAAAATCTATCCTATAAGTTTTTCCCTCCAAGCACATCCATAGGCTGGGCCTTTGCAAATTTCATGCCCCAGAGTTTCAAGGAGATAGAATTGCTTTTTTCCTTTTTAATTGAGTTAGTATTTGTGGGAATTCGAATTAGGCAGAGTGGTGGTTCATTAGGCAGTAATACCCAAGTGTGCACTTCCAGAGAGATGCTTAGGGATAGTATAACTGGTTCACTCTTGGATTATGGTCCTCAGGCTAAATTTATGGCCAAGTTGAGACCATGTTTTATGAAGATTTTTTTTCTTTTTTCTTGGCAAAGCAGAATGTAGAGGATTCAAAACTAGTATGCTCAATGCTGAGATCGTCTGTATGTGTGGAGATTTCCAAATATTTCCCAGATATCTTTCTCTTCTAGGAGTTATGGTTTGCCGGGTGCTTCTGAACCTGCTGGATGCACACCAGAATTACCTGGGGAGATTATTAAAAATACAGATTCTTGGGCCCCACCCCCGGAGACTGTGAATCAGTAAGTAGATCTGGGGTCGGGCCTGGGAATTTGTATTTTTAAACAAATAACTTCAGGTGATTCTGATGTCACCAGACTGGTGTCAGGGGGGGGTCACTGGTTTAATAAAAATGAATATGGTGGTTTGCCATGGCGTTTTTCTTTTAGGTGAAAAGTGAACTAAAGAGGTGAAATAGAACAGTTTTACAATGGATGAACATTTTTAATAATTATCCTCCTTTGCCCCCTTTTGAAGTCGTTCCCCAAGTAGGGAGAAGAAGAGAGCTCGTTGGGAGGAAGAAAAAGACAGATGGAGTGACAGCCAGAGCTCCGGCAAAGAGAAGAATTGTAGCTCAGTCAAGGAAAGAGAGCCGGAGGAGCTGCTGCCTGACAGGAATGAGGAGGAGGAGGAAGAGCTCCTTAAGCCTGTGTGGATCCGATGCACCCACTCAGAAAGCTACTACTCCAGTGACCCCATGGATCAGGTGGTAGGTCGGAAGTCGCAGAGAAGCTGCGGACCAGCGCTTCTCAGCCTCGGTACTCTGGGCATCTTGGGCCGGATAATTCCTTGCGGCGGGGCCGCCCTGTGCATTGTCAGATGTTGAGCAGCATCTCTGGGCTCTGTGCACTGGAGGCCAGTAACACCCTCTCCTCCCTGTGATAACCAAAGCTGTCCTCTGATGTTGCCCCATGTCCCCTGGGGGTGACAGAATACCCCCCTCCCCCGTTGAGAACCACTGCTGTAGACAAAAGCTGCTTTACAAACACAAGAGTGCAACAGGTTAATGAAAGGATCTCTGCATTCTGCGTTTTTTATGACACTGCTGGTCTTAATACTGGTGGATTTTTAAGCTCTCACTCATAGCTGCTTTATGCCTTTTGTGATCTACAGCCGTGTGTGTGTGTGTGTGTGTGTGTGTGTGTGTGTGTGTATGTTTTCCCCTCAAAATGAAACAAGGGAGAATTGAGTTTGTCTCTTACAAGTCTACCCTTGACCAAAGGTAACCATAGCAAGTTTCCCAAGCACATTGCTGGTTTTGTGCAGTGGCAGGTGTCGTTACCTTTGGTGGGCTCTTGAGAGACTCAGCACATGTGCTGTGCGAGATGGGGCTCCTGGGGCTCGGCAGCCGCACCTCATTGAAGTGGGGACCCCACGACCTCCATATGCTCACTTCTTTTCTTTCTTCCATCTCCATTTTATTTTCTGTCACTCTCCTTTCTTTTTTCTCTTTCTCTCTCCCAATAGGTGTCATGCCTCTATCCCATTAATTTAGGTGTATTTGCCATGGAATGGACATACAGTAATGTTCATTGATTAAATGAATGAGTGAAGGAATGGATATCTACAGATTTAGGACAGAAGAGCTTGGAGATGTTAGGTTTAGTGCGTGGGGTAGATAAGAGAGCATAGTGTTGTTTGGAATTTTGTAAACATAGCTTTGACTTGGACTGGGCCCTTATCTATGGGGAACTAGAGAGGAGACTCCCTTGCCTTCGAAAAAAACGTTTGAGAAATCTCTCCTGGTGGCATGATATTTTACTTGATAAAGTAAAGCAGGGTATTAAGTCATAGTTCACATGATACAGGGAGGGAGAAGCTCACATACCAAGCACTGTTTGGTGCCGAAACTTTACTCCATGAATCTCAGATTATCTCATTTAATCCTTAAAACATCCCTGGAAAGAAGGCATCTGTAAATAAGAATACTTGACTAATCGTGACTTAAACTTGCTGCGTTTATTTTTCTCAACAAGCTGTCTGGAGGGAGGTGGTGGCCGGTGTGCATTTAGTGGATCAGCGATGGCAGAGTCCTAGGTTGGCATTGCTGTCTTCTGGAGGGTCCACCACGGTTGCAGGATGCCTGCAGCAGCTCCAGGCATCACGTCCTTACACACCTCTGTCCAGACACAGATGCAGAGGGCAGTGCTGGGTGGAGCCTCGGGCGCCTGGGTATCTTTTCTTTTATCCCTTTGCCCAGAACTGCGTCGTGTGTTCTCCCCATGGATTCGTTTTCCATCTCTTCTGTAACCAATTTCCACAGACTTCACGGCTTAAAACAATACACATTTGTTACCTCACAGTTCTGTAGGTCAGAAGTCAAACTTGGGTCTCACTGGCTAAATTGAGGTACCAGCAGGGTTTCATTCCTTTCTGGAGAGAGCCTGTTTTCTTGCCCTTTCAGGTTGTTGGCAGAGTTCAGTTCCTTGTGGCTGTAGGACGGAGGTTCTTGTCTCCTTGCTGGCTGGCAGGTAAGGGCTGTTTCCAGCTTCTAGAGGCCATGTGCATTCCTTGGCCCGTGAACCCCTTCCTTCATCTTCAAAGCCAGCAGCCAGCAGGTCGAGTTCCTCTCGTGCTTTGAATATCTCCTGCCTCTTTTTTCATTGCCCCTCTGACTCCTGTTGGGAGAGGTTCTCCGCTTTTAAAGGCTCATAATAGGTTGGGCCCACCCACATTACCCCATCTCAAATTCTGTAGCCTTAATCACGTCTGCAAAGTCCTTTCTGCCATGTGAGGTAATCTGTTCATTTTCCAGGGATTAGGACAGAGGCATTTTAGGGGTAGGGGGACCGTGGCCCAGCCTGCCTTCCGAGATCATGAGTTTTCTGCCCCCAATCTGAAGGGAATCCGGGTTCTGTAAGCAAGGAGGAATGGCAGAATAGCTGCCATGGGTATTATAATTATTATTGAAATAACAAAGTTGAAGGCACTGAGGTTCAGAGCATTTAAACAGGCAGAGCTATATTTTTCCCCCTCACCTTTTTGTGGGTGTATTAAAACTCCAGTGTAGAAGGAAGGCTGATAAACCAGAAGCCCAATATTGGCCTTTGTGTTTGTGCAACGCTGGGGCAGAGAGATGGTAAGAATGTTAGAGCTATCCCAGCGTCACCAGGGTCAGTAATGAGGTGAGGCTGAGGAAGAGCAGTTACCCCCTTTTGGGATAACTGCAGATTTTATGATTTAATAGTCATTTTATGTCTGAAAGGTACATTTTGAAAATTACTAAGTCAAAGAGTATGGACATTTAAAGTGATTTTCAACCTGGGAGGGGAGTGGGGAAAAGTGGAAAACTTCCTCTAGGAATGCATTGCAGAACCTTGTGTTTTTGTGGAGTGTGTGTGTGTGTGTGTGTGTGTGTGTGTCCCTGTGTTTATGGGGTGCATGTGTTTGTGGCGGTCACTGGATTAATGTGGGATATAGACTATCAGTGACTTTCCGCAGGGGAGGAGTATATGTTCCCTAGCAGGGTGTCAGGTGTCATGAATTTGCAGGGGTTTATGATTTTGTTGTTGTTGTTGTTGTATCAAAAGGGCATAGATAAACTTTAATAATGTTTCCGAATGTTGGCAATGTGCATTTTCCTGAGGACTTTGTCATCCGTAAATGTGTGTGTGTGATTCAGAGGATCATTGCCAGCACGGGGCATTTTGTTTTTAAATGTTTATTAAATCGAGGGTTGAAGAATGACACCTTGCTATTACAAATCTTTGGTTACTGGTGAGCTCTTACTGTCTCTTTGGTATGACTACGATTAATCTAGTCCCTGATATTGATCCTTTATTTTTCAAAGGGAGATTCTACAGTAGTTGGAACGAGTAGGCTCCGCGACTTATATGACAAGTTTGAGGAAGAGTTGGGGAGCAGGCAAGAGAAGGCCAAAGCTGCTAGACCCCCATGGGAGCCTCCCAAGACGAAGCTCGATGAAGATTTAGGTGGGTCAGAAGGTACTAGACCGAGATCCTGTGCTCTTTTATCACTGCTTCATCCTGAACTTTTGGGAAGTGTCCTTGAGAGTCCCAGATTGACATTTGCTCTTGCTCATTTGGTTCTCCTTAACTACAGTCAGCAAATACATAGCAGTGAAACTTTCTTCTTTCTGGTCTTATTTTTCCGCAGTTACATTCAGTAGATCACATGAGAGATCTCATTTTGCAAGGTGTGCTGACAGTTGTGTCTCCTGTAGAACCGTCTTGTCTTAATCAGAAAGGGCCATAGTCCAGCCCCCCATCAAAAGCAGGAGCCTGTTCCCGGGCCTCGTGCCTCTGGTGGGCGGGCATTCCCTGTGGCCCTCCCCTCTGCCGGGGTGCTCCTGGTTTGATGAGGAAACTCCAGCTGTAGCCCAGCTCTGTTTGAAGATTTCTCTCTATTCACAGAGTTTCCATAACTTTCTTACACGGTGATGTTTTTTTCACGTGTGTATTCTGAGATTCCAAGTACATGCTGAGATCTTTGAGGATACAAACTGCTTCTCACCACTCGGTGTCCTTAGTCCCTAACAGGACGCTGTTCGCAGACAAGACATCATTCAGCGTGCCTTTTCCTGCGTGTCCTCTGACTCTCATCTGCCCGCCTTCGTTATGTCTCCCTCGCTGAGAGGCAGTGTCCATGGTGGGGAAAAACACTGACTGAACCAGTTGGCCTGGGTTTGAATCCTTGCTCCACTACTTGAAAAGTGTGATCTCGGGCAAGTGATTTAATCTCTTTGTGCCTTACTCTTCTCGTCTGTAAAAGAGGGATGACAGCGTCCATCTCACACAGTACACTCGAAAATACAACCATGTAAGGGTTCCTTATTAGTACGCTGTACTATGTTACTCTCTTGTAGGATTAGTCAAAGTTCTAGGTCTTTTTTTTTTTTTTTTTAAGTGTGGTAAAATACTTACAACATGCACATTAGACACATAAGATGTACCATTTAACCATTTTTGAATGTACGGCTCCGTAGTGTTAAGTACATTCACATTGTTGTGCAAACAACCTCCAGAACTCTTTTCATCTTGCTAAACTGATACTCTATCCACATTAAAGAACAACTCCCCAATCCTCCCTCCCCCAGCCCCTGGCAACCACCATTCTACTTTCTGTCTCTATGAATTTGACTACTCTAGGTACCTCGTGTAAGTAGAATCACACCATATTTGTCTTTCTGTGGCAGGCTCGTTTCATTAGCATGATTCTTGGTCTGTTTTTATCCAGTCATTTCCAAGGACTAAAATCTTCTGTTGCTACCATCGAGGGAAAAACATTTACAATCTTCAGTCTGACATTCAGAGCCTGGCATTCATGACATATGAGCCCCTCACTTCCAGGCTTTTTCTGTGAGGCCTTTGCTCCAGCCAGAGTCCACCCGTGCTCTTGCCTCTGTGCTTTTGCCTGCAGCGCCCCATCTGTGTTCCTTTCCGCCTCATCAGCCTAACCCCACCCCCACTCTGTGCCTGGGTCGTGTGTACTCCTTCTAGGAAATCCTCAGTGACCTTTCCGGACCAGTGTGGATTCACTGCACCTTTCTGAATGTGAAACTTCGTACTGCTACAGTGGTTTGCATTTTCTCTGGCATTGTTCATCAAGTCCTTCTTTGTAAAAATATTTGATTCTTTGCTTCCCCCACTAGACTGTCACTTAGGATTATGGACTCTATTATTTTTCATGGGTTGCTTAGCAGAGTTCTAGTATGGAGTCGGCAATCGAATATTTGCTGGAAGATAAATAGCTCTACTTACATTTAGAGGTTTGGGTCATTAGAAAGTAAGTCTCCAGGTAGAACCAGCTTGCAGATTGCTTCAGCTTCTCTCCATGTTTTCCCCTCACCACTATAGAGAGTTCCAGTGAATCCGAATGTGAGTCCGATGAGGACAGCACCTGTTCTAGCAGCTCAGACTCTGAAGTTTTCGACGTCATTGCAGAAATCAAACGCAAAAAGGCCCATCCTGACCGACTTCACGATGAACTTTGGTATAATGACCCAGGCCAGGTATGCAGGCTTTTATGTTCTTGCTGTGAAGATTGCGGACGCACACATCACATTTATGACTCCAGGCTCAGAAGATGCATGTTAGCTGGCACTGAAACTGAATTTTACTCAGGGTTGGGTGTCATTCTTCACAGCTTATTTCTTTTCAGCTTCTGAGTTCAGCTCCAAAGCATAAGCACCAGAGCAAGTGTTCCTTGAATCATGTTTGATGATGTTTGTAAATCCTGTGTTGGGGGGCAGGATGATGGTGCTGCCTCATTAAACTTTCAGTAAATGGAAGGAGACGAGTGGTGGGATGGGGGAGAGAGCACTTGTAGTTCTTTCTAAAAGCAGTTCAGCTGGAAGGTATCTTGCAGCCGTATAGTAAATAATGTCCCAAATCCTGTAAGACTCCATATTTCCTAGTTGGTAGTAGTCACAATGTCTTATATAACTTTTCTTCCTTGTTAATAAGCATGTTTGAGCTAATTACATCATGGCTGGACATAACCATTTTTATTTTTGCTTGCTATTTTATTATGAGCTAATACATAATACAAAATATTAATAGTATCTATAAAAGATTTGTATTTTATAAATATACAGTACGTACAAAAATAGTATCTTTAATGCATATGAAGTTATCAAGCATAATAAAACATATCCCTATAAAAAGATAATTTAAAATTTATGTTTTATAAATAAACTCATACCCTTTTATATTATTTTGAATGCTCTTCTGGTTCTTTTTATTTTTTATTTTTTTTGGTGGTACACGGGCCTCTCACTGCTGTGGCCTCTCCCTTTGCAGGGCACAGGCTCCGGACGCGCAGGCTCAGCGGCCATGGCTCACGGGCCCAGCCGCTCCGCGGTATGTGGGATCTTCCCAGACCGGGGCACGAACCCGTGTCCCCTGCATTCGCAGGCGGACTCTCAACCACTGCGCCACCAGGGAAGCCTTCTTCTGGTTCTTTTTAGATGACAGCTATCTAAATTTTTTTTCCTTGAGAGAATTAATATAGTTAGAATGCCTGACAGAAGTGTACTTTCTCTGAGAACTGCTCTCTGAGAATTGAGCAGAAATGTTTGCAAATTGTCAGTGCATTTTGAAATCTTATTTTGATATATTAATCATGTATATGATCTCTTTAAACAGCTTTAGTGAGTTATCATTCACATACGATACAATTCACACAATTACAATGTACATTTCAGTGTTTTTATGTATATTCACAGGAATATGTGCAGCCATCATCACAATCTAATTTTAGAGCATTTTTGTGTCGCCTAAGAGTACTCCTGTGTCCATCAGTCACTCCCCTTACCCTGTGTGTGGTTATATCAAGAAGCCTATTCCCTGGTTTCTGTGGGTTCTTACTCCTGTCAGAGATTTACCAGGGCCTTCTGTACTGTCTCAACATTGTGTTTACTGTATGGTTTTGCGTCCTCTGTACAGTTGAGCCTTATGAAGGGCTGATCTGCATTGGGGCCCAGACCCTGGTAAAAGGCAGGAATGTACGATGTCTATCTCACTTCTCCTTAAGTGAGCTCTAAGTGATTTTTCCACATTTTTCATCACAACAGGTTGTGCCCAGCATTACGAATGTGTTGTGACGTTTGAGGGAATTCCGTCACATCTCTGTTTGCCAGCTTTTACTTCGGATAATATCTTAATGTGATTTGTTTGTTTGTTTGTTTTAGGTAGCCACGTTATTCCTCTGCTGTACCACCTGGAACTTTAGATTTCCCAAAAGGATAAAGAAAGTTACAGTTTTTTACTTTACTATTTCGTTTCAAAGTTTTATGAGATATTTTCATTGGGCCCGAGTTACAAATCCCTGGAAATCGAAAGAAATATGTGTGTGTATATAGAATATATATGTCTCATAATGTCATATTTATAAATTATATATTTTCATTAATACAGAGAAAGTGAGAAATGGAACTCTACTTCCCCGTACTCTAAACTGATGCTCTCATCTCCTTTTTGATTCCATATTAAGCACTTATATTGAATAAACTCATGAAATTGGCTTTTAAGGCCCTTTAAGATTTTGACCTCAATTCTGCATTTTTGGTTTTCCTACTTACACATATGGTGCATTCCAGTTAGATGGGTCTCAATCTCACGTCCCTGGAGCATAACATAGGATTTCTTCCTTCTCTCTTTTCTCTCATGCTGGTGCCTCGTGTAGAATAGCCACCTTCTTTTCCCGTCCTGTTCAACCCTTCACATTTTGGTTTCTTGAAGCCTGGACATTTTTCCTTTTTCTTTAAAATACTAAGCATTTCATATGTGTGCTATTTCTCCCATGTGGTATAAGTATTCCTAGTGCTTGCTTCAGCAGTGCATACACTAAAATTAGAGTAAGTATTCCTTGACTATGTGGACCCTTAGCTATGTATCACCCTCCTTCTCCCCTTTCTACCCAAGAGGCAGTCAAGATTATTCACTTACTGAATCATGTGGGTGGAGTTCATGGCAGTAAAATGAATTCAGGTGAACAAACATATACAGACTCACCTGATTAGTGTTGAAAGTTTTTCTGGTTCAGGTGGGCATTTTCTTCCCGCTGCTTCAGATACCTTTAGGTCTGTCTTTGCAAACAGTTAATCTGCAGGTCACCTTCAAAGCATTCTGTGTGTTCCTTCAGAATATAAAATAGGCTTTTCTTTTGTGAAAGAGTCATTTTTCCTAAAATAAAAAATCGGGGGAACATACTGGAAAGTGATAGGAGAAGATGGGGGCAAACAGGGCGCTGACATTGTTATTTTCTGCTTGGCTGCACAAATAAGTCGGGAATCCAGCGGTGTCATACCATTTCCCTTTATCAGACAGTAGAGACAGTTTGCAGCTTTATTGGTTTTGGAACATCCGTTTAATCTTCTAACCGTGACAGCCTCTTCAGAGCTTCAGTACTCATGACATTAAAGCCCACACAGTTTCTGAGGCATCGTCGTGCAAGGAGTGGATTTTCCCCCAGTAAAAACGAATTACATTCTGTTTCTGACAGATGAATGATGGCCCACTCTGCAAATGCAGCGCAAAAGCGAGACGCACGGGAATCAGGCACAGCATTTATCCCGGAGAAGAGGTAACTGGTTCAGGTTATTATATTTGTCAGCGCTGAGAAGCCAGAAGTAGACAGATGCTGTTGCTATTCTTTGCCCCGTAAATGAGATAATACCATGGAAATAGTCTTCTCATATTCCCTAGTAGTCTCTGTTACTGACAATTGGAGAAGAAACGTACTTGGGTTTTGGAGGTGGAGTGGGAATGTTATCGAGGACACTTTGGAAGGTTCATTATTTAAAATAGGCAAAGTGAATTTGAGTTGCTTTTTTATTATTTTAAGTATCCTAAAACGGTACATATTGTAATATTCTTTCATGTTTTTGTTATAAATGGTTGTGAATCTCCCTGGAGAACTGATCTCACTGAAGTGCTGTAAGGCACATGTCCTTTTTCCTTGGGGACACGAGTGTACACCGTGGTGTTTGTTAGTCTTTGTCTGTTGTCCACACTTGCCTGGGAGTGGCACACAGACGTGTTTTACCTGTGTCACACCCCAATCCCTGGGTTGTCAGGAGCGCGCCAAGTGTGTCTGCCTGATAAGTTGAATACTTTTACACCATAGAGTTACATATAACTACTCCTGTTCAGATATTTTCCTTCTTCTTTTCCCCATTATCTTTTATCTTTACAAACTGTTCTCACTTTATGATTCAGCACATTATGTTTAAACACAGTTTATGTAAATCCTTAATTTCTATGTAAAACTTGTCTGAGGCCATAACAATAATCAGACTAAGGACTAGGAGCCGATGGCGGATACTTTGAACTGCTTGCCTCCCTTTGACCTCATTTGCCTCTGGGAGTCGGCCAGTGTAGCAAGGGCCTGTGGGACAAGAACTGCTCTCTGTGAGTGTCCGTGCGTGTGCTTCAGGCTGGGGTCTCTGCAGGCAGGGCTGCAGTGGAGACATTTCACAGGAACCAGGCAAGAAGGGAGTGGGCTTGGGACTGAGCAGAGGTGGAAGTCCACCTGTGATGGGCCTTTAAAGCCGGGCTTGTCGATTATTTTGCGTGGGGCTGGAGTGGCTGTCATACCTGCATCTCCTTCGTCCCGAGCAAGCTGCCCTAGCAAGGGCACGACTTTGGCGGAGGGAGGGGCCCTATAGTGGAGGCTGACCTGGAAGGAGCCGACAGCAGCAGGCTGTGTGCCGACTGCTTTTCCCACAGCTGGGCAGCAGGCCCTTCCGTGAAGGGAGATTCAGGTGGGCAGTGGTGCTGGCTGAGGACTTCTGGGCAGGCAAACCCATCCTCAGAGTACACGTGGCCCTTTCACAATGGACGGGACCTATGTAGTCAACATTCCACCAAGTGGTAGGTTGGTCTCCTCAAGGAGTGGTGCCACATTGGGGGCCCAGCATTGGTCATTGGAGGTGGCTGGCTGGACATTGGGCAGTGGCAGTCAGCTTAGCCAGCTTAGCCTGGGGAAGTGAGGTCCGTGCCGTGGGGCTCATGTGAAGCCTCCATCTCTGCCGCTGTGGCCACCGTGACCACCCTAGGTGGCTGACGGCCGAGGCTGGCTGGCATCATCTGGCCATGCCATTTCGTCAGCGAGATGCTTTAGAACCTCTTCCACAGTGGGTGCTCTCCCGTGAACATCCACATGTGATGTGATCATTGTTCTCTCCTCCTGTTTGTCTGCCTACAAGTCTCTCCGCCAAGACCTTCTTATCCCTGATCTTCCCATCTTTTTCCTTCTAGGCCTCTGACAGCTGGCATGGCCACTTGCTTCTGCCATGAGTCCATCTATATTCTAGCCTCAGGCTACTTCTCTTTCCACACAGAGTGGATGACCAGGTACACCACCTGAAACTCCGCCCACTGGGAAAAGAGTCTCCCTCATCGCTGTCTCTCAGAGCCATCCCTGAATGAGGCTGCAGCACGGTCCGTTTGCGGCTTGCACCCCCTTTCTGACTGACCTGTTTGCAAACCAAGCTTGGACTTCTCCTTACGCTTACCTCCTCTCGTCCTTAGCCGTCAGCCGAGGGAGGGGAGCTGATGCAGCGGTGGTGGGCTCGTTCGTGCCCTCTGCTCCTGTGTGTGCTTGGTTCTGGATGTACGCCCCCTCCACCTTACCGTGGATTGTTGCTGGCCCCACCCAAACTTATGCCGAGGTGGGACTGTCAGAACCCAGCTTACGGTGGGCAGCTCCAGCCACACGTCTGTTTGCTGCCCCTTGGCCATGCCTTCCAGATCCACCAGGGCCCTGCAGCACACCAGGAATTGCTTTTCAAAGGCGTATAATTCTTCACTGTAGATGGCACGGCTTGGCTCCAGAACCCCAGAGACCAGCATTGTGATTCTCCCCGTGTGGCCACAAACTCTTCTCGGCATCTTTTCCCACCAACGGCGTGGGATTGGCCGAATTGTGTGGCCCCTGCAGCAGGGCTGCTTGCACTGCGGTTTGGAACTGCTGAGGCCTTTCTCAATGGAGTCACGCTCACAGCTGGCAGCCTTTTGTGCCACTTCGTAAATGGGCTGCAGTAATATTCCTAGCTAAGGACTGCACTGCCTCCTGAGCCCGGGGAGCCCACCTAGTGTGCTGCTTCCTTCTTCACTGTAGGAGGTGGACGAGGCAATAATTTTGTCTTTTACTTTTTGATGGATGTCTTGGAACTCCCCAGACCGCTCCCCTAAAGTGGTGTGGCTGTGGTAGACCCTGAATCTTTGCAGGGTTTCTCTCTCACCCTTTGGAACATATCCGTTTTACCAGGGCTCTTAGTTTGCTCAACGTAATAATGTCAGAGATGGGGTGCAGCAAAATAACATTCTACAGTATTCCAGAAGGTCAGGGGCACCTTGGACTGTATTCTGACAGTGGGTGGGAGAGTTAACCCGGTGGCAAGCCCATAAATGTTGTCTGTTCTGCGTACATGTGAACCGGTTCTGATCACAACTGGTCCTCATCCTGACTGGGATAGAAAAGGATACATTCGGCAGATCAGGTGCCACATACTTTGCACCTGAGGTCAGATTAATCTGCTGTAACTACACTACAACACCTGGCACGGCAGGTGCAATTAGGGCTACTTGGTTGAGCTTGTGGTGATATATAGTCATCCGCCAGGATCCACTTGGTTTCTTTAGGGCCCAGACTGGTGAATTAAACAGAGATGTGATAGGGGCAGTCATCCCTATGTCATTTGGATCCTTAAGGGTGGCACTGATTTCCACCATTCCCCCAGAGTCATACTGTTTTTGAGGTCCGGGTCGGGTGGCTTCTGCTGGACCTTTCTCATCACGATGGCTCTTACTCCACAGTTCAAGGACCCAGCTCAGGAATCTGCCAATTTTGTCAATTCCACTGGTACATTTGGGAACCAGGGAAATGACCACCGGGTGGATCTGTGGACTCAGTGGACCTACTGTAAGCCAGACCTTGACCAAGATTTTGTTTACTACCTTGGCCTCATCTCCCCCACTCTGACAGGGATACCAGGATGATACGTCCAGTCTCTGAGTATCAATTGATTCAGATGCTGGGTCTAACACTCCTTGAACTGTCTGGCTTCTTCCTTCCCCGGTGGACAGTTATCTGAGCAAAATGGCCGTAGGCCCCTTGGGGGAAGGACAGGGCCATCATGACCATTTTTGCTTGTGATAATGTTGCAGGGCCCTTCCTCCTGCCTCCTGGCCACTCTTCAGTCAGTGGATTTCAGTCCGGTAACTTGATCAGGCCTGGAACCGGGCAACGGATCATGAGTGTTTACTGGAGCAGCCTACCTTCAGCCTCTTGGTTTTCCAGTCTTGATTACTTCCGTTGGTACAAACCAAGGTAGTACTCTTACCAGCTACCCATTTATTTTGGACCTAAGGACACTGTGTTGTGAAAACCACTTCCATGACTCTTTGTGGGTTACATCCCCTTGGCTGCCACTTCCGTCTTGCTGGCGGTAATGATAACTGTGTGACCCGGCTTGTCACGAGCCCCATCATCTGGCCTCTCTTGTTTCAGAGTCCTGTCATCCCTGATGCCGTAACCGCCGCTCTTACGGTCAGCCCTGGCTTGCAGAGGAGGCCGCCGCTGATTGTCCTGGTGATGTTGGTGCCTCTTGACCAGCACATTCCTTTTGGCCTTGGTCAGTGGCGTGTCCTCTGGGCCTTCCCGTGGAATATCATTATCTGATCATATTTTTCAGTCATAGATACTACATCCATCCCAACGTGCCCATTTCCTTGAATCTTTGAATTCCTTCCTCCTCTGTTGGTCACTGCAGTTTTGGTATTTTCACTTTACTCAGCGCGAGCCATCGCTTTTTTCATGCTTTTAGGAGATGTCTTAGTAGGGAGTTCTCAGCATCTCCTGACATCCTTGAATCCTGAATGCTCCCAAGTCAGTAAACTCTTCCCTAACTAGTTGTATGTTCTGGTCCTTTCTGGTCCTTTTTTTTTTTTTTTTTTTTTTTTTGCGATACGCGGGCCTCTCACTGTTGTGGCCTCTCCCGTTGCGGAGCACAGGCTCCGGACGCACAGGCTCAGCGGCCGTGGCTCACGGGCCCAGCCGCTCCGCGGCATGTGGGATCCTCCCGGACCGCGGCACGAACCCGTGTCCCCCGCATCGGCAGGCGGACTCTCAACCACTGTGCCACCAGGGAAGCCCGTTCTGGTCCTTTTGATCGAGCACTCCCAGCATCTGGTTGTGTGTGGACTCCTGCTGCTGGCACGTGCTGGTGCCAGCTGGTTCTTACAGTTCCTTTGGGATATTATGTCTCCTCTCAGCACCTTCCCCGCTGTAAAATGTGAAACCAGTTATGCTGTGAAATGACCCTAATTATAGGTCTGTTGTGAGGTCGGAGACTGACTGGGTGCCGGGAGAGTGAGGACAATGTTGCCTTTCAGGGGCTTTCATTGTCTTCAGACGGGTGAGTGCTTGCTCTTAATAGACAAGGATAGGCCACCTCTGAAGAGGCAGAAGGTTTAGAGGCGTCTGAAGAGTCAAAACCTGTATGTGTCATCCCAGGTTTTCATATCCCTGACCTTGGCATAACAGACCTACCTTGGTTGATTGTTAATTAGTCTTTAAGTTCCGCCTACGCGGACAGGTAAGCCCTGGGCTTGGTCCTGGCACTCTCTGACCTCTCACTGCAGGTGGTAAGAGCCTCTTTGTGTGCAATAGCAGGTTTTCACATCTGGCTTCTAGCTGCCTTTACTCCTCCTCTGCTGCTGCATTTCTGTAGAGCAGTAGTTCTCTTGAGTGCAGCCTTCCAGCTAGTATCAACATCACCTGGGGCCTTGTTAGAAATGCAGATCCTCAGTTGCTGACTTAGAAACTTCTGGGCGTGGGGAGCAAGCAATCTGAGATCACACTAAAGTTTGAAGAGTATGGTAAAGCATCAGTGGTGCTCGGCAATAGCCATCCATCCCATTATCCTTACAGCTACCGGTCTCTCATAGTTTTATGAGAGACATTAAAGAGACAGTGCAAAGCTGGTGCATTGCACCTGCTTCCACTGGTACAGTCTCCCAATTCAGCGTCTTTGAAAGTTTCAGTTGGCGTGTTATCTGGTGCCAGGGGCTGTGTGCTCCAGCAGCCACCGTGATGGGTTCCTTTCTGCCAGTTGGATGGTAAGTGATTCAGCTCCAAAACCCTATCTTATCTCCTGCTTTCTTGGATCACTTCTGATGCCAACTGTCCCACATTGGATTCTCCAAAAGCAGATGCTAAGATGCAGTTTGGGGTGCACGTTTCTTAGGGATCTTCACCTGTGAGAGGAAGAGGATGTTAGCAGCCTTGGATAGAATGGATTAGTCTCTAACTATGAGTCAGCTCCAGCAAAGCCCCTGTCAACCTGGTGCTGATCCAGGGAATGAGTATTGCCCATTCAGGTTGGGCTGGGGGGCTGGGCCTTTGTACCTCTGCCTCGCTCAGTACACGCCTGACGTCAGCTGAGGGGCCTCTGCAGTTGACACAGATCCTGAAGGAGCCGATGGTTGGAGACTGCTGCCCGGGCTCTTCACAGCAGGCAGCAGGTCCCTCCCTGAAAGATGGTCTGGGTCACCCACCGCTGTGTCTGTCACACGTACCCGGTGATTCTGCTGATGCTTCCGTTGCTCGCTGTTCTCCCTTTCCCGTCTTAAGCCCTGTGCGTGTTCTGTCCACCACCTCTTGTGCTTCCTGCATTTCCGGTTCCCTCTACTTTTTATTCAGCATATTTAACCCTTTCACTTTTTTCCCCTTCCTATCACAACCTACTGCTGTTACTTCTGAGGTTATTTTTCTTGCTTTCTGGGTTTTTTTGGTTGTTGTTGTTTCAGTTTATTGAGAGGTTAGCCAAGGGTCAATTATGATGTTATTTTAAATGAAAGGAAGATAGTCATGGAAATTCAGATCTAGAGAGATCTGTGTGTTGTATTGTACATGAGTCGGTGGGTTGGAGGCCAGTGACCAGCAGCCCATTTTTATCTATTTCATTAATGGTAAAGTGAATACTGTTCTTCCCTGCCAGTTTGTGAAGGAACACACATACGACCTCTTTTGTCAGATGTGACTCTAGGAAATACAGTCTACTTGTAAATAACAGTATTTTGCTGCTTTACTCCTTAAACTCATTTTAATTTTTCCCCTCAGGCCATCAAGCCCTGTCGTCCTATGACCAACAACGCTGGCAGACTTTTCCACTATCGAATTACAGTCTCACCTCCTACAAACTTTTTAGTGAGTTCCTAACAAAATCAGGTTTCATTTGTTTAAAAATGTAGTAAATAGGTTCTATGTGTGTACATAGGTTAAAATGTGAATTGGTTAAATATGGATTCAGTTCTTAAATGTTCTTGCTTTTAAAAACATTTTATTTTTATGCCAATAAAATTGACCTTTATCATAATGACTTTTATTTTTGGCTTCCTCTCATTATACTGCTTTCTGTATCTTTTTTCATTTATATTGTTGGTACCACATAATAGCCAGTGAATTACGGAGAGCTTGTTTGTTGGAGCTGTGGAGTTGGAAGAATGCAGAGAATGCTTGTGCATCTCTTAAACATTAGCAAATAGCTTATGTATTATCTATATATTATGACCATAAGTATTGCATATATGACAGTGATAATAATACCTAATGTTTGTTGACTATGGTACTAGGCACCATTCTAAGTATTTGACATGTATTAAGTTACTTCACACAAAAAAATCGATGAAGTAGGTATTATTATCCCCACTATACAGGTGGGGCAGTCGTCCATGTTTTACAGATAAGGTTAAGCCTCTTGCTCTAGATTATTCAGGCAGTAAGTGGCACAGTGAGGACTTGAGCCTGGGCAGACTGACTTCATGGTGCATGGCTGTATGCCATTCCACTGTGCCATACTACCTTTTCACAGTACAAAATTAATTAATTCTGGTTACTTTTTAAATTGAGATTTCAGTTTCAAAATTAGATTATTAATAATTATTTTAACAACTTTATTGAGATATAATTAATATACCATAAAACTCACCCATTTAAAGTATATATTTCATAATATTTAGTCTTTTCACAGAATTATGAAACCATCACCTCAATCTAATTTTAGAACAATTTCATCATCTCCCAAAGAAACCCTGTACTTATTAGCAGTCAGTTCCTTCCCACCCCACAGCCTTCAGAAACTACTAAGGTACTCTCTGTCTTTATCATTTGCCTATTCTAGATATTTCATATTAATGGAATCATAGAATATGTGATCTTTTGGCTTCTTCCACTTACCATAATGTTTTCAAGATTCATCCATGTTGTAGTATGTAACTTCATTCCTGTTTACGGCCAAGTAATATTCCACTGTATGGATATACTGTAATGTATTTATCCATTCATCAGTTGATGAACATTTGTGTGGTATCCACTTTTGGGCTGTTATAATAATGCTGCTGTGAATGTTTGTGTACAAGTTTTGGTGTGGATGTATGTTTTCCTTTCCCTTGAGTATAAATCTAGCTGGGTTGTATGGTAACTATATGTTTAATATTTGGAGGAACTACCAAACTGTTTTCCCAAGTGGCTGTACTATTATCATTTCACTACAAGTTCTTTCATAATATTTAATTTAGACCAGCTTTGTTGAGTTATTCAAATGGGAAGTAACAGTAATATTGGAAAAACAAATAATACGCATTTGGATATTCTTTATTTACCCCCACCCACCCAAGTTCTTCATATGTGTGTTTGTGTGTGTGTGTGTGTGTGTGTGTGTGTGTATAAATGTTTAGAAGAATAATGTTCAATACCTATGTAAAAAAACATGTCTTTTAGGTTTCCAATCTTGATAATTTGTTCCATGTTTAGCATTTAGGATTAAAAATGGTGGGCTATAAGAATGGCATAAAGAAGAGAGTCTCTTATGCTTAGGTCAACATTTGTATATTTTAATTAGATTCAATTTGCAGGTAATTAAGATCTTTGACATTATGCAGGAATTGATTTGTTACAGTGTTTAACGGGTTGGCTTCTCCTTGGAGGGCCTGGGAATGGAGCTGGGAGGGGATGAGCCTCTGGCACCTTGGGGCTTTTCAGAGCCTTCCAGGCTGTTGCTACTCTTGACTGTTGTGATGCTGAGTCTTCTCCACTTGCTTTGATTTGACTGTGTTATTATGTTGTTCTTGTTAGAGCTTCTGTTAGTTCAGAAATATAGCTTAGTAAGAACAGGACTGGTAGTATTGTAGGATTAAATAAAACTAAGTTCCTAGAAAATGAAGCCATGTAGCTAGCCTTTTTTTTTCTTTATGGCACCCATAATAAACATTCTTGATTGTCTAGTATATAAATATTACTGAAGCTAGAGAATTCCACCAAGCAGGAGCATTCTAGCTAGAATTAATCCTCTGTGTAAAGTTTCTCCGTGGTGTTTGGGAAAATGTTAACAGAAGTCCATACATTTCACCTATTGGCTGCTTTGTGTGTCCTGATGGGTTTCTGCACATGCAGATCATGTCATTTGTTCATACTTTGTGTTTCTGTTTGCTTTCAGACTGACAGGCCAACTGTTATTGAATATGATGATCATGAGTATATCTTTGAAGGATTTTCTATGTTTGCACACGCTCCCCTGACCAATGTAAGTATATACTGATCAGCTGGCTTTCTCCTTCCCTGAGCCCCCTTCCTTCCCTTCATTCTTTCTTTCTAAAAGTCAAAGGAAATTTCTTTTCATCTGACTTCTAAGTAACAATTACTTTGCACCCCTCTACCTGAGCTGCAGGAAGTCAGCGGCAGTGTTTGTCAGGTGGGAATGTGACATCTGTGCTAATGAGTCACAAGTTTGGTCCACATTAAATGGTGTAAGTAAACGTGTCAGAATAACATTTTGAGAGTGTGAAAGATTGAAAAAGAAGGATAAACTGTGGAGTAATGTGTCAAAGCTATTTTGGGTTGGGTGTCCTTCAAAAGAAAGTTGGAAAGTTTTAAGGAGAAGCTATTATTTAGTCTCTGAGTAATAGGTAAAGAAATAGAGCTTGTTCAGGACATTTGGAGCCTGAATTAACTTCATACATTTTTGTGCTTTTGAATCCCAGGAATATGTCTTCTTTAAGACACTCTGACATACAGATAGATCCATGATATTCTTATATAGGTATTAAGGCTGCTTTGTTGGTAATCGGTTCAAATGGAAGTTCTGTATCTGTAAGTCAAAATCTTTCTGTCTCAAAGCTGGCTGTCATGGGAATTGTCTTACTTACTCTGTATTCCAGTTGGACGTAGAGTGGAATTCACTGGCAGCTCAGGAAGGGAGTGTAGAGGTATACTTGAGCCAGTCTAGATGCTGCTATAGAACTTACTGAATTACAGCTATGGTATATGTACATCAAAGTAGAATGTTCTCTAATCCTTTCTGGTTTGGTTAAAAGAAATTACATCTGCAGTTTGAAAAGTTATTTTAGTACTGTTTACTTAAACTGTGAAATTCTGTTCCATTGGAGAGTAAAGAATAAAATCTTTGCCTAATCTTGCTCCTTTCTCTTATCATTTTTTATTAGCAGACATGATTCTATAGTAGTGATACTAATTTAAAACAGATTTTCTTAATGAGATTTTCTTTATGCCACAGTATATTTTATCCTAGAGAATTTTTTTTTGAGAAAATGATTACACTGTAAATGTAAAAATAAAATCATTTGATAATACATCACATCTATCTCTAGAGTGGACCATAATATAGAAAGGGTGTAATATTGGACTTCTTTTTTTTTTTTTTTTTTTTTTTTTTTGTGGTACGCGGGCCTCTCACTGTTGTGGCCTCTCCCGTTGCGGAGCACAGGCTCCAGACGCACAGGCTCCGCGGCATGTGGGATCTTCCCAGACCGGGGCATGAACCCGTGTCCCCTGCATCGGCAGGCGGACTCTCAACCACTGCGCCACCAGGGAAGCCCATGGACTTCTTTTTTTTTTATTGAGGTATAATTGACATATAATGTTATTAGTTTCAGGTGTACAACATAATAATTTGATATTTGTATATATTGTGAAATGATCACCACGATAAGTCTAATTAACATCCATCGTCATACATACTCACAAAGTTTTAAATTGACTACTCTTTTTTTTAAAATTGAAGTATAGTTGATTTACAGTGTTGTGTTAATTTCTGCTGTACAGCAGAGTGACTCAGTTATATACTGTAATCATTCTTTTTTAATATTCTTTTCCATTATGGTTTATCCCAGGAGATTAGATATAGTTCCCTGTGCTATACAGTAGGACCTTGTTGTTTATCCATTCTAAATGTAATAGTTTGCATCTACTAACCCCAAACTCCCAGTCCATCCCTCTCCGTCCCCCCTCCCCCTTGTCAACCACAAGTCTGTTCTCCATGTCTGTGAGTCTGTTTCTATATTGTAGATAGGTTCATTTATGCCACATTTTAACTTTTTTTTTTTTGCAATACACGGGCCTCTCACTGTTGTGGCCTCTCCCATTGCGGAACACAGGCTCCGGACGCACAGGCCCAGCGGCCACGGCCCACGGGCCCAGGGGCCCAGCTGCTCCACAGCATGTGAGATCTTCCTGGACCGGGACACAAACCCACATACCCTGCCTTGGCAGGCGGACTCTCAACCACTGTGCCACCAGGGAAGTCCTCTGCCACATTTTAGATTCCACATATAAGTGGTATCATATGGTATTTGTCTTTCTCTTTCTGACTTACTTCACTTAGTATGATAATCTCTAGTTGCATCTGTGTTGCTGCAGACAGCATTATTTCATTCTTTTTTATGACTGAGTAGCATTACATTGTATATATGTACCATATCTTCTTTATCCATTCATCTGTCAATGGACATTTAGGTTGTTTGGACTATTCTTTTATTTTATTTTATTTTTTTGCGGTACGCGGGCCTCTCACTGTTGTGGCCTCTCCGTTGCGGAGCACAGGCTCTGGACGCGCAGGCTCAGCGACCATGGCTCACGGGCCCAGCCGTTCCGCGGCATGTGGGATCCTCCTGGACCAGGGCACGAACCTGTGTCCCCTGCATCGGCAGGCAGACTCTCAACCACTGCGCCACCAGGGAAGCCTTGGACTATTCTTAAACAATCTTTATGAAGAGGCACTGGGAAAGTTTTTGAATTTTGAAGGTTTCTTATTTTTTTTTAAATGTCTCAATTAGGCACTCAAACCCTTTGTTACACCAAATCTCATAGTCTTAGAGTTGAAAAGGCCTTCAGAAGTCATCTAGTCCAGCTCCCCCCTACATAATACGTTTCTTTTTTTTTTCCTCAGCAGGCTTGCAAATACAAATAATTAGTTACCATGAAAATATTTAAAAATTATCTGTCTTATCTAGTAATTCCCTATAAGTAATACAGATCTCATTTTAACTTTTAGGATCACCTTAAGAAAAGCAGTATGACTTCAGAGAGGGTTTAAAACTTAGTGAATTCTACTTACTAGCTGTATGATTTGACATTTCAATTTTATAAACCCTGATTTTTCTCATCTGTAAAACACATTATTAGTTGTGGCAGTCTTACTGACTTCTGTAAAAAAATAAGTGAGATGACAAATGAAACGTGTTTATCATGATGTTTAATATACAAATTGGCACTAATTTTGGACAAGATGTCAGGCAGACGTGGATTTGAGTCTTTCTTCTAATTCTTTTTTTTTTTTTTTTAAACTGATTCTCAATATTTATGTGACCGTGAAAGAGTGATTCTTTGAGCTTTATTGAAGTTCCTCAGCACAAGGTTTGGCACTGAGAGGCCGCCAGTGCAAAATTAATTGCAGTTGTTACTGTTGTTATAAAAGACAGGACTGAAAAATTCCTGGCTTCAGAGTATATTTTTTATAAATATTCATGTTCTCAAAACTTGAGAACTTAACTCTGTAATGAGAAGATAAGCCCCATCATTTATGTTAGAGGTGTTGATAAAATAAATTGAGTTTTAAGCTGAGTGTTGTACAGTTCATAGGAATTAGATCCATCAAAGGCCTCTTGAATTTGAAATAGCCTCCCAAGAAAAAGAATTATTAAATCGCTTTACTGTTCTGATTCATTTTTTTGCTAGAGAGAGCTCATCAGCAAGAAGGGCATGCAAATGATGGTAATGTTAGAATCTCAACACAGTCTAGTACCGACAAGTTCTCTTAAGGTCTTCTTGAATTGAAGTGGATTGAAAGCCTTGTTGGCTAAGTATAGAGCATTGTGGGAAAATTTTATCCTTTTATGTAGTACATTTGCTATTACTTATAGTACCTGATGTTATTAGGGACTTTGACAACATAACTAAAATTACCTAGATATATGTATTACATGCATAATATTTTATTCTGTCCTCAAAAGCACAAGGCAGCATCGTGATCATTTCCCTGCTGCTTTCCATTTCCAGTGGACTTGCTGCCCTGGATTTAGTCTTTCATGTCCTGGAAGTAGTAGAGTTAGAATGTAGACATTTAGGGAGGGTTTTTTTGTTTGTTTCTGGTGGGATGAGTTAAGAGTTAGTGTCAAATCAGCATTCAAACGTGTTTTAAGAAATGATAGTGGGCATTTATATGATTTGATTGGCCAACTGAGTTCTCAGTCAACTGAGTTCCCAATACGTAGGAAAATGGTAAGTCTCTTTGAGTCTTAGAGAGAGATGAAAGTTCACATAGAAAAGGAGATTCTGCCTTTCCAATTTGTGTGTCTGAGAAGGGCTCTAGTGGTACAGGTAAGAGCCCCAAAGAAAATACAGTGTGTATAAGAAAAGAGGTCAAAGAAGGAATCCCTCAAAAGTGATTTTAGTTGAAATAATGTGCAGAAAGGACTGAACTTGCATAAATCATCCAGCAGAGTTGCTGTTGCACATGGTAAAAGGAGTAAAGTTTATACTTTTGCTCTTTTTCTTGCCTCTGGACTGTTCCCAAGGGCTCTGGTCCTTTTCTCTCCTGAATACACTCTCCGAGTAATGCAATGTCACCCACAGTTTTTCCTCCATTCATGTTCTGACATTGATATTTATAGCTGTGACGTATGGCTCTGTGCTCCACACTCATGTTTCAGATTGCCTATTGCACATACCTGCCTTGGTGTTCCCTTAGGTACCTCACCCTCAACCTTTGTGAAACTGAACTCATCATCTTCTCTGCGTACTGATTTTGAGGTACTCGGGACACCCTATGAAATTCTTTGTATTAATGCCATCGTGAGCTATCTGGTCCCATAGGCCAGAAACCTAGACATTATCCTCTATTCTTTCCCCTCTTTGACTTCCACATCAGAACAGTCACTGTATATTTCAGTTACATCTCCTGTGTTTAAATTCTTCTCCCTCCTTTTTGATCTTTTCTTCATTTGGCTTCTGAACTGTTTCGTTAGACTCCATCCTGGTCTTCTGGTCTCTTGCCTTGTTCCCCTACAGGCCATTCCCACCCTGTTTACATAGCAACCCATCCATGTAAACTGTGATAGTCTCTCACTTAAAGTACTTGAATGACTTCTTTTTGCCATAAGGATAGCTCTGAATCCTTAACATGGTTTTTAAGATCTGCATAATATAGTTCATACTTTCCTTTCTAGAATTTTCTTATGTCTCTGTCTCCATGAATTCCACTTCTGAAGAGCTAAATGACCTGTCCTTCCCCCAACTCCCTTTTCTCTGTCTTGCTAGAAACTAAACATCTGTTCTTCCCCAGTTAATTTTCAGGATGACCTGGAAAATCCCTTCCCATCTTTGAAGACTCAACTCAAATGTTACCTCCTCTTTGGTTCTTTTGTACTTTATACTATTTTGTTTGCTTATTTGTTTTTTAAATGCACTTATAAGTGACACTGTATCATATTCTGTTTATGCTTGTTTACATGCCTTTTTTTCTCTTTTAGATCCCTACCTTTTTATTTTTTACATCTTTATTGGAGTATAATTAATTTAACAATATTGTATTAGTTTCCACTGTATAACAAAGTGAATCAGCTATATGCATACATACATCCCCATATCTCTTCCCTCTTGCATCTGCCTCCTACCCTCCCTATCCCACCCCTCCAGGTGGTCACAAAGCACCAAGCTGATCTCCCTGTGCTATGCAGCAGCTTCCCACTAGCCATCTATTTTACATTTAGTAGTGTATATATGTCAGTGCTACTCTCTCACTTTGTCCCAGCTTCCCCTTCCCCTCTGTGTCCTCAAGTCCGTTTACTACGTCTGCATCTTTATTTGTGCCCTACCACTAGGTTCACCAGTACCATTTTTTTAGATTCCATATATATGCGTTAGCATATGGTGTTTCTTTTACTCGTTCTGACTTACTTCACTCTGTATGACAGACTCCAGGTCCATCCACCTCACTAAAAATAACTCAGTTTTGTTCCTTTTTATGGCTGAGTAATATTCCACTGTATATATGTGCCACATCTTCTTTAACCATGCATCTGTTGATGGACACTTACGTTGCTTCCATATCCTGGCTATTGTAAGTAGTGCTGCAGTGAACATTGTGGTGATGACTCTTTTTGAATTATGGTTTTCTCGGGGTATATGCCTAGTAGTGGGATTGCTGGGTCATATGGTAGTTCTATTTTTAGTTTTTTAAGGAACCTCCATACTGTTCTCCATAGTGGCTGCATCAATTTACATTCCCACCAACAGTGCTAGAGTGTTCCCTTTTCTCCACACCCTCTCCAGCATTTATTTGTAGATTTTTTGAAGGTGGCCATTCTGACCAGTGTGAGGAGATACCTCATTGTGGTTTTGGTTTGCATTTCTCTAATGATTAGTGATGTTGAGCATCTTTTCATGTGTTTGTTGTCAATCTGTATGTCTTCTTTGGAGGAATGTCTATTTAGGTCTTCTGCCTCTTTTTGGATTGGGTTGTTTGTTTTTTTGATAATTAAGCTGCATGAGCTGCTTATATATTTTGGAGATTAATCCTTTGTCAGTTGCTCCGTTTGCAAATATTTTCTCCCATTCTGAGGGTTGTCTTTTCGTTTTGTTTGTTTTCCTTTGCTGTGCAAAAGCTTTTAAGTTTCACTAGGTCCCATTTGTTTATTTTTGTTTTTATTTCCATTACTCTAGGAGGTGGGTCAAAAAGGATCTTTCTGTGATTTTTGTCATAAGAGTTCTGCCTTCGTTTTCCTCTGAGAGTTTTATAGTGTCTGGCTTTACATTTAGGTCTTTAACCCATTTTGAGTTTATTTTTGTGTGTGGTGTTAGGGAGTATTCTAATTTCATACTTTTACAGGTAGCTGTTCAGTTTTCCCAGCACCACTTATTGAAGAGGCTGTCTTTTCTCCACTGTATATCCTTCCCTCCTTTATCAAAGATAAGGTGACCATATGTGTGTGTGGGTTTATCTCTGGGCTTTCTATCCTGTTCCATTGATCTATATTTATATTTTTGTGCCAGTACAATACTGTCTTGATTACTGTAGCCTTGTAGTATAGTCTGAAGTCAGGGAGCCTGATTCCTCCCACTCCATTTTTCGTTCTCAAGTTTGCTTTGGCTATTCAGGGTCTTTTGTGTTTCCATATAAATTGTGAAATTCTTTGTTCTAGTTCTGTAAAAAATGCCAGTGGTAATTTGATAGGGATTGCATTGAATCTGTAGATTGCTTTGGGTAGTAGAGTCATTTTCACAATGTTGATTCTTTCAATCCAAGAACATGGTATATCTCCACCTATTTGTATCATCTTTAATTTCTTTCATCAGTGTCTTATAGTTTTTTGCGTACAAGTGTTTTGTCTCCTTAGGTAGGTTTATTCCTAGATATTTTATTCTTTTTGTTGCCATGGTAAATGGGAGTGTTTTCTTAATTTCCCTCTCAGATTTTTCATCATTAGTGTATAAGAATGCCAGAGATTTTTGTGCATTAATTTTGTATCCTGCTACTTTACCAAATTCATTGATTAGCTCTAGTAGTTTTCTGGTAGCATCTTTAGGATTCTCTATGTATAGTATCTTGTCATCTGCAAACAATGACAGCTTTACTTCTTTTCCTATTTGGATTCCTTTTATTTCTTTTTCTTCTCTGATTGCTGTGGCTAGAACTTCCAAAACTATGTTGAATGAGAGTGGTGAGAGTGGGCAACTTTGTCTTGTTCCTGATCTTAGTGGAAATTGTTTTAGTGTTTCACCATTGAGGACTAAGTTGGCTGTGGGTCTGTCATATATGGCCTTTATTATGTTGAGGAAAGTTCCCTGTATGCCTACTTTCTGCAGGGTTTTTATCATAAATGGGTGTTGAATTTTGTTAAAAGCTTTCTCTGCATCTATTCAGATGATAATATGGTTTTTCTCCTTCAGTTTGTTGATAAGGTGTATCACGTTGATTGATTTGCATATATTGAAGAATCCTTGCATTCCTGGAATAAACTCCACTTGATCATGGTGTATGATCCTTTTAATCTGCTGTTGGATTCTGTTTGCTAATATTTTGTTGAAGATTTTTGCATCTATGTTTATCAGTGATATTGGCCTGTAGTTTTCTTTCTTTGTGACGTCTTTGTCTGGTTTTGGTATCAGGGTGATGGTGGCCTCATAGAATGAGTTTGGGAGTGTTCCTCCCTCTGCTGTGTTTTGGAAGAGTTTGAGAAGGATGGGTGTTAGCTTTTCTCTAAATGTTTGATAGAATTCGCCTGTGAAGCCATCTGGTCCTGGGCTTTTGTTTGTTGGAAGATTTTTAATCACCGTTTCAATTTCATTTCTTGTGATTGGTCTGTTCATATTTTCTATTTCTTCCTGGTTCAGCCTCGGCAGCTTGTGCATTTCTAAGAATTTGTCCATTTCTTCCAGGTTGTCCATTTTATTGGCATACAGTTGCTTGTAGTAATCTCTAATAATCTTTTGTATTTCTGCAGTGTCAGTTGTTACATCTCCTTTTTCATTTCTAATTCTATTGATTTGAGTCTTCTCCCTTTTATTCTTGATGAGTCTGGCTAATGGTTTATCAATTTTATTTATCTTCTCAAAGAACCAGCTTTTAGTTTTATTGATCTTTGCTATTGTTTCCTTCACTTCTTTTTCATTTATTTCTGATCTGACCTTTATGATTTCTTTCCTTCTGCTAAATTTGGGGTTCTTTTGTTCTTCTTTCTCTAATTGCTTTAGGTGTAAGGTTAGGTTGTTTATTCGAGATGTTTCCTGTTTCTTAAGGTATGATTGTATTTCTATAAACTTGCCTCTTAGAACTGCTTTTGCTGTATCCCATAGGTTTTGGGTCGTCGTGTCTCCATTGTCATTTGTTTCTAAGTATTTTTTGATTTCCTCTTTGATATCTTCAGTGCTCACTTCGTTATTAAGTAGTGTATTGTTTAGCCTCCATGTGTTTGCATTTTTTACAGATCTTTTCCTGTAATTGATATCTAGTCTCATAGCGTTGTGGTTGGAAAAGATACTTGATACGATTTCAATTTTCTTAAATTTACCAAGGCTAGATTTGTGACCCAATATATGATCGATCCTGGAGAATGTTCCATGGGCACTTGAGAAAAATGTGTATTCTGTTGTTTTTGGATGGAATGTCCTATAAATATCAATTAAGTCCATCTTGTGTAATGTATCATTTAAAGCTTGTGTTTCCTTATTTATTTTCATTTTGGATGATCTGTCCATTGGTGAAAGTGGGGTGTTAAGTCCCCTACTATGATTGTGTTACTGTCGATTTCCCCTTTTATGGCTGTTAGTATTTGCCTTATGTATTGAGGTGCTCCTATGTTGGGTGCATAAATATTTATAATTGTTATATCTTCTTCATGGATCGATCCCTTGATCATTATGTAGTGTCCTTCTTTGTCTCTTGTAATAGTTTTTATTTTAAAGTCTATTTTGTCTGATATGAGAATTGCTACTCCAGCTTTCTTCTGATTTCCATTTGCATGGAATATCTTTTTCTGTCCCCTCACTTTCAGTCTGTAAGTGTCCCTAGGTCTGAAGTGGGTCTCTTGTAGACAGCATATATATGGGTCCTGTTTTTGTATCCATTCAGCCAGTCTGTGTCTTTTGGTGGGAGCATTTAATCCATTTACATTTAAGGTAATTATCGATATGTATGTTCCTATTACCATTTACTTAATTGTTTTGGGTTGTTCTTGTAGGTCTTTTCCTTCTCTTGTGTTTCTTGCCTAGAGAAGTTCCTTTAGCATTTGTTTTAGAGGTGGTTTGGTGGTGCTGAACTCTCTCAGCTTTTGCTTGTCTGTAAAGGTTTTAATTTCTCCATCAAATCTGATTGAGATCCTTGCTGGGTAGAGTAATCTTGGTTGTAGGTTTTTTTCCTTCATCACTTTAAATATGTCCTGCCACTCCCTTCTGGCTTGTAGAGTTTCTGCTGAAAGATCAGATGTTATGGGGATTCCCTTGTGTGTTATTTGTTGTTTTTCCCTTGCTGATTTTAATATGTTTTCTTTGTATTTAATTTTTGACAGTTTGATTATTATGTGTCTTGGCGTGTTTATCCTTGGGTTTATCCTGTATGGGACTCTCTGTGCTTCCTGGACTTGATTGACTATTTCCTTTCCTATATTAGGGAAGTTTTCAACTATAATCTCTTCAAATATTTTCTCAGTCCCTTTCTTTTTCTCTTCTTCTTCCTGGACCCCTATGATTCGAATGTTGGTGCGTGTAATGTTGTCCCAGAGGTCTCTGCGACTGTCCTCAGTTCTTTTCATTCTTTTTTCTTTCTTCTGCTCTGCAGTAGTTATTTCCACTACTTTATCTTCCAGGTCACTTATCCATCCTTCTGCCTCAGTTATTCTGCTATTGATCCCATCTAGAGTATTTTTCATTCATTTATTGTGTTGCTCATCGTTGCTTGCTTCCTCTTTATTTCTTCTAGGTCCTTGTTAACTGTTTCTTGCAATTTATCTATTCTATTTCCAAGATTTTGAATCATCTTTACTATCATTATTCTGAATTCTTTTTCAGGGAGACTGCCTATTTCCTCTTCATTTGTTAGGTCTGGTGTGTTTTTATGTTGCTGCTTCATCTGCTGTGTGTTTTTCTGTCTTTTCATTTTGCTTATCTTACTGTGTTTGGGGTCTCCTTTTTGCAGGCTGCAGGTTCGTAGTTCCCGTTGTTTTTGGTGTCTGTCCGCAGTGGCTGAAGTTGGTTCGGTGGGTTGTGTAGGCTTCCTGGTGGAGGGGACTAGTGCCAGTGTTCTGGTGGATGAGGCTGGATCTTGTCTTTCTGGTGGGCAGGTCCACATCTGGTGGTGTGTTTGGGGATGTTAGTAGCGTTATTATGGTTTTAGGCAGCCTCTCTACTAATGGATGGGCCTGTAGTCCTGTCTTGCTCTTTGTTGGGCATAGGGTGTCCAGCACTGTTCATTGCTGGTCCTTGAGTGAAGCTGGGTCTTCATGTTGAGCTGGAGATCTCTGGGAGATTTTCATCGTTTGATATTGCGTGGAGCTGGGAGGACACTTGTGGACCAGTGTCCTGAGGTTGGTTCTCCCACCAGCCCTGGTGCCTCGCTGGAGCGCCAAGAGCCTTTAATCTATACGGCTCAAAATAAAAGGGAGAAAAAATAGAAAGGAATGAAAGGAAGGAAGGAAGGAGGGAGGGAGGGAAGGAAAGAAGGAAGAAAGGAAGGGAGGAAGGAAGAAAGGAAGAAATGAAGGAAGGAAGAAAGCAAGAAAAGGAGGAGAGGAAGAAAGGGAGGAAGGAAGGGAGGAGAAAAGGGAGGAGGGAAGAAAGGAAGGAAGAAAGGGAAAAGACAAAATAAAGTAGGGTAAAGTATAGTTATAAAAATAAAAAATAATTATTAAAAAGAAAAATTTCTATTAAAAAAAGCAAAGAAAAACGGGTCGGTCTAACCCTAGGACAAATGTTGAAAGCAAAGCTATACAGATAAAATCTCACACAGCAGCACACACACACACACTCACAAAAAGGAAAAAGGGGAAAATAATAGTATATCTTGCTCCCAAAGTCCACCTCCTCAACTTGGGATGATTCGTTGTCTATTCAGGTTTTCCACAGATGCAGGGCACTTCAAGTTGATTGTGGAGCTTTAATCCGCTGCTCCTGAGGCTACTGGGAGAGACCTCCCCCTCTCCTCTCTGTTCGCACAGCTCCTGGGGTTCAGCTTTGGACTTGGCCCCGCCTCTGCGTGTAGGTCATCCGAGGGCATCTGCCCTTCGCTCAGACAGGACGGGGTTAAAGGAGCAGCTGATTCGGGGGCTCTGGCACAGGCCAGGGGGAGGGAGGGGCACGGATGTGGGGCGAGCCTGCGGCGGCAGAGGCCAGCGTGATATTGTACCAGCCCCAGGCGTGCCACGCTTTCTCCCGGGGAAGCTGTCCCTGAATCACGGGACCCTGGCAGTGGCGGGCTGCACAGGCTCCTGGGAGGGGCGGTGTGGAGAGTGACCTGCGCTCGCACACAGGCCTCTTGGTGGCGGCAGCAGCAACCCTAGCGTCCCACACCCTTCTCTACTGTCCGTGTCGACAGCCGCGGCTCGCGCCCGTTTCTGGAGCTCCTTTAAGCGGCGCGCTTAATCCCCTCTCCTCGTGCCCCATGAAGCAAAGAGGGAAGAAAAAGTCTCTTGCCTCTTTGGCAGCTCCAGACTTTTTCCCGGACTCCCTCCGGGCTAGCTGTGGTGCACTAGCCCCCTTAAGGCTGTGTTCACGCTGCCAACCCCAGTCCTCTCCCTGCGATCCGACCTCCGAAGCCTGAGCCTCAGTTCCCAGCCCCCGTCCGCCCCGGCCAGTGAGCAGACAAGCCTCTCTGGCTGGTGAGTGCCGTTTGGCACTGATCCTCTGTGCGGGTATCTCTCTGCTTTGCCCTCCGCACCCCTGTGGCTGCGCTGTCCTCCACGGCTCCGGAGCTTCCCCCTCCGCCACCCGCAGTCTCCTCCCACGAAGGGGCTTCTAGTGTGTGTGGATCTTTCCTACTTCACGGCTCCCTCCCACTGGTGTAGGTCCCGTCCCTATTCTTTGTCTCTCTTTATTCTGTTTTCTTTTGCCCTACCCAGGTATTTGGGGAGTTTCTTGCCTTTTGGGAGGTCTGAGGTCTTCTGCCAGCGTTCGGTGGGTGTTCTATAGGAGAAGTTCCACGTGTAGATGTATTTCTGATGTCTCTGTGAGGAGGAAGGAGATCTCCGCGTCTTACTCTTCCGCCATCTTGAAGCTCCTAGGGACTGTTCTAATTTCATTCTTTTACATGAAGCTGTCCAGTCTTCCCAGCACCACTTATAGAAGAGGCTGTCTTTTCTCCATTGTATATTCTTTTTTTTTTTTTTTTTTAATAAATTTATTTATTTATTTTTGGCTGCACTGGGTCTTCTTTGCTGTGTGCAGGCTTTCTCTAATTGCGGCAAATGCGGCGAGCGGGGACCACTCTTCATTGTGGTGTTCAGGCTTCTCATTGTGGTGGCTTCTCTTGTTGCGGAGCATGGGGTCTAGGGCGTATGCACCTCAGTAGTTATGGCACACGGAATCAGTAGTTGTGGCTCACAGGCCCTAAAGTGTAGGCTCAGCAGTTGTGGCACAGGGCTTTGTTGCTCCGCGGCATGTGGGATCTTCCCAGACCAGGGCTTGAACCCATGCCCCCTGCATTGGCAGGCGGATTTTTAACCACTGCGCCACCAGGGTAGCTGTGTCCATTGTGTATTCTTGCCTCCTTTGTCAAAGATAAGGTGACTATATGTGCGTGGGTTTATCTCTGGGCTTTCTATTCTGTTCCGTTGATCTATATTTCTGTTTTTGTACAGTACCATACTGTCTTGATTATTGTAGCTTTTTATTATAGTCTGAAGTCGGGGAGCCTGATTTCTCCAGCTCTGTTTTTCTTTCTCAAGATTGCTTTGGCTATTCGAGATCCCTACCTTTGTAAAAGGTAAGGGCTGTGGCATATTTTAGAGTATGAATCTAACAGTTGTTAGCAAAGTATTCTAAAAATATGAATAATTGTACAAATTTGTAGCTCTCAAATATTTTTAAATGATTGTAGGAAGAAAGAAGAACTTAAAAATGATAGTGGCTTTAGCATGTCACTTCATCTGGTTTAGAACTCATTACCATGAGAAGGCTGAAAATGGATCTCTTATTAACATTAATTATGAATTTCACTCAAATTAGCCACCATCCTAAAAAAAAAAGAAAGCACCTAAGAGCTAAACTTCATTTCTGAGAAAAAGATTTCCAGTAGATGGCATTGTAGGACTATTTATAGCTTTTCTTAACCATTCCTTTTGCTGGTGGAATTAAAATTTGTTTCTTTCTGATTGCTGTGGTTTGTAAAAACGATTACCTTTATATAAAGTCGTCTTATGGACAGATCAAGGGGCCAGAAAAGCCCACTTAACACATCTCTAGGGCTTCTGAGTCTCTTTTTTTCCCCAGCTAGTCAGCCAAGCCACTGCATTAACCTCACACCCTTCCTTTCTCAGTCCTTCATTCATTCAAAAATATACCTAAATAAAACCTATTAAATCTGGGCACTAGGCTAGTGTCTCATGGTACATTGGTAAAGCAAGACAGTTGTGGATTTATTTCACCTGAGCTTTCCTTCATTTTCACACATACCCTGAGTACTAGAACAGGAAATGAGAGGTGGATACCCAAGTGGCTCAGACCTGGGGTCTAGAGCAAGAATTTCTAATTCACCAGCTGCTTGCTTCCTTCGGCAAAGTATCTGACAACTCTGCCTTCGTTTCCTCCACTGTACCCTGGGGAGAGTAGTTGTACCTGTCTCACAGGGCTGGTTACATGAGTGACAGTGTGTGAAGCAGTAGAACAGTGCCTAGCTCAATAAGTGGTAGCTAGTATTATTTTTATTACCATGATTGCTTTTGCTCCAGAGCCAGAGAGGCAGCGTGAGTTGTGTCTGCTGCAATGACTTATGAATCTATAACTGAGGAATTGTCAGCCTGCTCTCCCTGCCCTGCCTGAAGAGCTGAAGATTCTGAAAGATTTTTAAAACCTGAGAAAAAGAAGTACTTAATTGTGGTTTTATTAATTCTTTAGAGGCAATATATTTGGTTTTAATGAGTTCTTGTCATGTTTGTGTTGCTGCTGCTAATACAGTTAATTAAGCTCCAACATTATGCAGGTTTCCTGTAGAGACTGGGCCAGCTGGGTTCTTGCCATTAAAATTCAGCAGTTGTGGTCAAGTTTCATGGGCAGTGTTGTTAGCAGCTTAGATTAAGGTGAAGCTTTCTCATTTGGTTCATGGCCTTCTGGGTTAGGTAGCAAACACATGTACAGTGTGAGCGCAGGAAGGTGTTTTGAAACTGAACTTTTCCTCCTTATTATTGCAGATTCCGCTGTGTAAAGTAATTAGATTCAACATAGACTACACAATTCATTTCATTGAGGAGATGATGCCTGAGGTAAGGGAAAAGATTATTTAACAGCTTGAGGCAGCTTGCTCTTTTGCTTATTCCACACATATCTTTAAAGCATTGAACTTGGCCAGGTCTGGCTTTTTGCCATAAGTATACCCTTAAAGTATTGTGTTCACTGTTGAAAGGGTCACTCAGATGTAGTCAGATGTAGCTTTAGGAAAGAGGTTAAAATTCGGGTCGTTTTCCAACTTACTGACCTATTTTTGAACCCATTTCTCCTCGTGTTGCAGCTACTGATAGTAACTTTACATCTGTTTCTAGTTTGTTTTGGACAGGGGACAGCTTTTGGTCACTGGTTGTTATCAGAGAGGAAATTAGAAAAGTGAAACTGAATCTGATAGCTGTTGGAATAATCTTATTCATTATCTCCAGTGACAAGATCAATGCTTGGGTTCATTTTTCTTCCTATATATTTACACATTTTTCTTCCCATATATTTACATATTTTTCACTACATATGCTCAGCAGCAGATTTATCTAAATATATGCAAGAGGTTTAAAATTCCAAAGCAAGATAAATGTGAATCTCAGAATGATTCATTGCCTGATCTTGGATTTAGTGCTGTCAACAAATTACACTTAAGAAATAACAACTAGACAGCAAACAAGCTTGTGCACTTAACATTGTGTTGGAGTCAGGGTCGATTTCCTGAGCCCCTGGCTCCTCTTGCAAACCTTGTTTAACGGTGCGGCTCTGCGGCTCTGTCGAGGGCAGCAGAGCACCCAGGGGGACTGATGAGCATGACACGCATGCTTAGTTTGCACCTATTTCATTCTGGGCAAGTCCTGTTAATTCTACCTGTCTTTCAAAAAGAATTGAAGAGAAAGGGCCGCCCCTTCATTCTTCAGCTTGGAAGGACTTTTTTGATTCCTTTTGATTTTTAAGGTCATAAACCTTCATTTGCTATTGTAAAAGTTTATGACTTCTGGCGTGATCTCACGCAGGGTGACTTATGAACCCCGGGCAAAACAAGTAGGAGGAAGAATTATGAGACAAGTCTCACTTGCAAATGTATCATCTGTTAAGCTTGTTTACAGCAGAAATTTTGGTACAAAGTTCTGTAGTTTTTCTTAGCCCTGTATTTGCCTTCATTAAGAATTGGAACTTTTTTGGCACAGAGACCTCTGTTTATGGTAACTTTGTAATAGTGATCCTGGATGTATTTGAGGGGTGGAGGTGAGCAGGGGTGGAGCGGGGGAGGTGCTGGGGACAAGCCTATCAGAGCTGGCCGCCCAGTGTGTGATTTGAATGAACAGGAAGTCCCTAGGAGATTCTGATATATTTTATAATTGGGTTAGAAAAATATGACGTAAAGGAGACTCTGATTTTTAAATTTCACATCATTTTAGTTGTACATTGAGAAGGGCCAAATTCACATTTTCTTAGGAATCCTAATGACATTATTGCCTACTTCATTGATGTTTCAAGCCAATGAGCTATATAGGACGGTGACCGAACTAGGAAATTACCTTGTTTTAGTACAGTTGCAATAGACACTTTTTAAAACACTTGACTAGAACAAGCTGAACCTTGTTAATACATGTTGGCAGTACTATAGTAATTTGATTTTGGTTTATTTTTCAGAATTTTTGTGTGAAAGGACTTGAACTCTTTTCATTATTTCTATTCAGAGATATTTTGGAATTGTATGACTGGAATCTTAAAGGTAAATAATAGGATTTAAAGAAAAGCGTAGTGCTTGTCGAAGAACGTTGTGGTATGTGTGAAAACTCTTATAAAAGTGGGGGGACATAGTTGAAATTCCTCGTACTTTTGAAATACCCAGGGAAAAGTTTATTATTCATAGGAATGAGTGTTATCATTTGACATGAATAAGTTGATATGGTCTCATCTTAATACAATTTGACAGTGTCCATTACGGAAGATTG
Source organism: Kogia breviceps (assembly GCF_026419965.1). NCBI lineage: Eukaryota > Metazoa > Chordata > Mammalia > Artiodactyla > Physeteridae > Kogia > Kogia breviceps. The sequence continues at coordinate 25,536,255 of NC_081313.1, read as the reverse complement.
CCATTAATTGTTACCTAACTGGTACCTCAGAAGATGGTATCAGTTATGTTGAGTGACTACCTTGATTTCTCTGCATTGGGGAAATCTCATTAGTTAATATTTTAAATCTATTGAACTTTACTGTAATAAACTTCTTCCAAGATGACAGTTTATTAAAATAGAACTTTAGTTAACCTTCAGAACACACACATACACTGTGAGCTACAGCAGTTCAAAACTTGATACTTGGTTCTTGGATGATAGTTCAACTCTTTTGGAAATGCCTCTATTCCAGCAGACACTTATTTATTTATTTTTAAAACAGTATATTGATGAATGGCTTTTCAAACCAAGTTTTTAATAGTATTTCTCTCTCTTTCTCCCCAGTTGTATTGGTTAAAATGGAACGGAATGAAAACACAAGCATATTATATCATCTAATAATTCATTTATAACAAAAATCTTTGTATCTTTGAATTTCTAAAACTAGTTTTACCATATATACCATATACCGTATATAACCTTGGGGCATTCATTCTCCTTTTTGGGTGGTCTTACCCTACAGTCTTCATGGAATGTTTGTGGCAGTTACCACATGATTCATTTAGCTATTGAGGAGAATGGGGCGGTTTTCTTCTGTCCCTACTTCTGGTGGTATTTTTTTGTAGTTATCATAAATCTTAGGAGTTAAGTTGCAATGTTTGTTTCCTAAGGCGGTTTGATTTATTTTTTCTTTCCTTTTCACTTGTTTGCTTTAGGTCCTTTGTTTGAAGACAGTCCTCCCTGCTGCCCAAGATTTCATTTCATGCCACGTTTTGTAAGATTTCTTCCAGGTAAATCTTTTGACTTGTCAGTGACCTGGTGAGATAGTGCATCTGAAAATAAGCCTGCCATTCTCCTTTCAGTCTTCAGGGACAACTTTCCCACCTCAGACACTTAATATCTACTTCTCAGGTCAGGCATGAAAATGTAAAATTATACATGTTGATTTCTACCCCTGCATAATTTATGGTAGCCCCAAGTTAGATCAGCAATGGCAAAATTGATTTATAAATTTTGAGAGACTACTTGATTAAATATCATGCAAGTATTAAAATTAATATGGGAAAATGCATGTGGCTTAAAAAATGCACATAGTTAATTAGAAAACAATTATAAAATTTTATAAATAATATGATTATAACTGCTAAAAATTCCTACAGTAATAGTTGTAAGATAGTGGTATTATAGGGGTTTTTTTTCTCTTTTTTGACATGTACTTTTATTCATTTTACAGTGAAAAAATAATTTATTCTCTCATGAAATTAAAAATATATAAGTAAATATATGACTTTTATTTTTTCAAAGCAATATTTTAACTATTTGAAAACTTTTGTCAAGAGGCTAGCTGTGACCTATGGCATTGTATTTAGTGTTTTTTAAAATGGTTGGGTTTTTAATGAAATGTTTGGATGCCTTTTTGTTTGTAAAGTCTTCACCATCCTAAATGAATTCATCCCTGGAATCTCCTTCCCATATCTCACTTTCTGGTGACGTCCATCTGTACTTCCACCCTCTCGTTCCCTTATTCCTTTGCTTCTGCTTGACTCTTCTTTTTTCGCCTTGTGTGCAGCCACCTTTCCTTGCTTTCTTAAGTCCTGTCCTCTGACTTCTGTCTCTCAGCTCTAGTGACCTCAGCCCCTTGTGCTAAAAACCACCACCTTCCATGGAAATGTCAGTTCAACCATTTGCCTTTTCTTCTCTGATGTTTGGGCCACTCAGTGATACGGGAGAAAAAAAAAATGGCCACTGTGATAAAACTGGGGTTTATAATTGCAGCTGGGGAGCTTCTCAGCATGTAAGCTTTCTGCCCACATTTACATATCAGCAGTTTCAGAAGTTCAGCCTTAGCCTCATGTTCTCCTCTTCGTGCCCCTTGTCCTCCTGGGGGCAGGAGCCCTTGCCTCCCTCACGCCTCAGAACCATCCCTTGAGCCTGTCAGATTCTGGGCCGTTCACAGCCTGGCTTTGCTTTGGTGCCCCACCTGCCTCTTACCTTGTCCCTACCCCGCTGCAGCTGCTGATGCCAGAGCCAGCCTGCAGAAGACCAAAACCAGTGGACACGCTTCCGTTGAGTCTCCTCCCTAATGTGGTACCTGGGCTCTTGTTCTGGTCTGCCTGCTGCACTCTCCTTACTTGCCTTCTGGCTCTCTGATTTGTCCTTTGTGGCTTTTGTTCCTGGTCTTTTCATTCTGGTTTAGCTTTTCCTCCAGATTTTGTCCATGCTACCCTTTCCTCAGTCCACTCAGTCACAGTGGCTTATTTTTATTTTAGCATGGTGTTAATCATATTTTTAGTATTGTTAGGGTTCATTTTGTTTGGAAAATGCATTCAAAAGATTTTCTCTTTTGTACATCTGGTTTTATTTCATTGAGAGGTCCTTTGTATTTTTTAAACATTTATTTATTTTTATTTATTTGTTTGGCTGCATCAGGTCGTAGTTCAGCTTGCTGGCTCTTGGTTGCGGCACATGGGCTTCTCTCAGTTGTGGCACATGGGCTGTAGAACGCAAGGGCTCAGTAGTTGTGGCACACAGGCTTAGTTGCCCTGAGGCATGTAGGATCTTAGTTCCCCGACCAGGGATTGAACCCACATTCCCTGCATTGGAAGGCGGATTCTTTTTTTTTTTTTTTTTTTTTTTTGCGGTATGCGGGCCTCTCACTGTTGTGGCCTCTCCCGTTGTGGAGCGCAGGCTCCGGACGCACAGGCTCAGCGGCCATGGCTCACGGGCTTAGTTGCTCCGCGGCATGTGGGATCTTCCCGGACCAGGGCACGAACCTGTGTCTCCTGCATCGGCAGGCGGATTCTCAACCACTGCGCCACCAGGGAAGCCCGGAAGGCGGATTCTTAACCGCTGGACCACCAGGGAAGTCCCAAGGTCCTTTTCTTCTTTTCAAGTGAATTCATTTATGATTTTATAGTGGAGCTTTAGCAGTAAACTTATTAGAAAATGGTGTTAGAGTGAGTTTGTTGAAAAGCCTTTCCTTTCTGTATCTGTCTGCCTATAGGCATTTTATGACCAAACAAATCTCTAAGAGAAAGTGGACATTTAAAAAATCATCTTAAAGAAGAATCTTATGTCAGATATTTACTTTGTGGGATATCAACTCTCACAAAATGTTTCTTGTAACTGTATAGGGATAACACTTAGGTTGTCAAGAAGGGAAAGGTTTGTTGACTTATATTTAAACAGGATTTACTTTTTAATTAGACTTCCTTTTGAAAATATACTTATTTTCATTTTTTTTTTTTGCAGTACGTGGGCCTCTCACTGTTGTGGCCTCTCTCGTTGCAGAGCACAGGCTCCAGACACGCAGGCTCAGTGGCCATGGCTCACGGGCCCAGCCGCTCCGTGGCCTGTGGGATCTTCCCGGACCGGGGCACGAACCCGTGTCCCCTGCATTGGCAGGTGGACTCTCAACCACTGCGCCACCAGGGAAGCCCCCAAAGTATACTTATTTTTAAAACCCTGGGACTTCCCTGGTGGTGCAGTGGTTAAGAATCTGCCTGCCAATGCAGGGGACACGGGTTCGATCCCTGGTCTGGGAAGATCCCATATGCCTCGGAGCAACTAAGCCCATGTGCCACAACTACTGAGCCTGTGCTCTAGAGCCCACGAGCCACAACTGCTGAGCCCGCGTGTCACAACTGCTGAAGCCTGTGAGCCTGGAGCCCATGCTCTGCAACGGGAGAGACCACCACAATGAGAGGCCCATGCACCGCAACGAAGAGTAGCCCCTGCTGGCTGCAACTAGAGAAAGCCCCCATGCAGCAACGAAGACCCAATGCAGCATTAATTGATTAATTAATTAATTAATCAATTAATGAAAGTAACAACTATTTCAGGGGCTTCCCTGGTGACACAGTGGATAAGACTCTGTGCTCCCAATGCAGGGGGCCCGGGTTCGATCCCTGGTCAGGGAACTAGATCCCGCATGCGTGCCACAGCTAAGACCCGGCACAACCAAATTAAAAAAAAAAAAGTAACAGCTATTTCAGAACAATGTTAGTATACTTAACACTATTGAACTGGATGGTTAAAAATGGTTAAGGTATTTCAAATACATAATACAGCTAATAATACTGTATTACATATTTGAAAGTTGCTAAGAGAAAAAAATCTTAAATGTTCTCACAACAAAAAAAAAATGGTAATTACATGACATGATGGAGGTGTTAGATAACACTATGGTGGTAATCATTTTTCATTACATAAGTTTATCAAATCAATGTGTCATACCCCTTAAATTTACATGATGTTATATGTCAGTTATATCTCAATAAAGCTGAAAAAAATGGTTAAGATGGTAAATTTCATGGTATGTTTTTTATCAAAATAAAAAAATATTAAATCTTTAAAAAGTGACAACAGGACAAAAGTAGAGTTGGAATGTTGCTGACTGATGGACCTAGATACCAGAAAACAGTTTCTTGATAACAGATACAATTTAGAATACTAAGCCAAGCAAAGGGAAATTTACCTCAATGTGAAAAAGAAAATTAAGTTTAAAAGTAGAAAAAGGTTAAGGATTTTTAAAATCAGTATTTCCTACATTTTCTAAAATGACATGCTTTATGAGTGTAATTAAATTTTTTTAATTTTAGAAACTGAAATAGTTTGTGTCTCTAACTCTTCAAGTTTATATAATACTTACTTAAGTTTGGCTTTCTATAATTACAATGTAAGATTCAAAGTAATCAGTTCTTAAAAGGTATACCTTATTAGCTTCTTCTGTCACTATTTGGTTAAGAAACTTCATCATAATTGTTGGTGCCACAGGGTTGAAACTGTCAAAGTTTTATAAAGAAAGATAGTGGTTACATGATTAATTAAAAAATACAGTATGTATATAAAATTTTAAGCAGAAATTTCATTCTATTTCTATTCTATTTGATATAGCACACTCTTCCTGAATTTCTTTGGGAAACGGTAACCTTTGATTATTATCTCCACTGAGATTGTCAGAGATTATACATATTAGAGGACGTCGACCAATCTGCACATACTTCCTAAAATAACAAAAGATAGCAAGCAAGGTTGAAATTTAAACCACTTGCCATTTAATTTGGAGTTTTAGAAACCCTCACTCACCTCAGAACTTCATGTAAAGTATGAGAATCTTGATTAAACTGGTTAGGTAAATCCTACCAAAAACAAAGGATAATCATTAGCTCAGTTTTATTCCCATGTAAATTTATTTTCAGATTTATATCTACCAAAACAGGAAAAATGTTATCTATTCAATGTACTGTAACCAGAACTTTTGTAGAAATTAAGGGATACATCAAATAGCTGATATCCTAAATAGTAAATTTAACGCATCAATGGGATTTTGAGAGCAAACTTCTTAGGATCACTACAAGTTATAATATTTTTACTGAGATGTCATTTTCCAAATATTTTTTACCTTTCTATACTTAGGCCATTAAATTTTTAAAGTTCATTAACCTATAGCTACTTTATCCAAGTTTACTTCAAGAAACTTTAGGTTTCTTCTATTATACAAAGGCTTTATGTTATATTTTACCAGTACTAACACTATGGACAGAGTTAATGTCATTATCACATAAAATATATCTTACAATTGTTTACTCAATAGTTACAGCAGAATTTTAAAAGCTGTCCTTACTTCAACTAGAATTATCTTCTTATCAGTTCTCAGATCATCTCCAAACATTTGTAGTTTGTTACATTTTGTCGCTTTTAGTGGAAACTCTTTAAAAACTGCTATCTGAGACTGATAAGGAAATACATGGAAGCTTGATTCTGAAAGGAAACATATTTAACACTTTTATTTTCAACCAGTTATATACATATCAATATACATATGTATGTAATATACATATACATTAATGAATACATTTACATATACATGAAGGAGCACACAATATTGTAGACTGTTTTTAATTAGGCAGAACAGTTCAAATTTAAAATAGAATATTCATTTCAAAAGACAAAAGTCATTATGAACAACAGTAACTTTTCTGTACCAATGAATGTAATATGGAGTTAACTGATTTCAGAACACAGCTCTTAGTATAAAAGTCATACAATTGGTAAAAATATTTATGACTTTGCTTACACAATGAAGATTCTCCCAATTAGTGCATGACTATAAATGAGCTGTTTTCAATAATAATAAGTTTTAATTTAATTTCATAATAAGTTTTGGGCTTCCCTGGTGGCGCAGTGGTTAAGAATCTGCCTGCGCTCTGGAGCCCGCAAGCTGTGCTCCGCAACAAGAGAAACCACCGCAGCGAGAAGCCCACACATTGCAATGAAAAGTAGCCCCCACTCGCTGCAACTAGAGAAAGCCCATGTGCAGCAATGAAGATCCAACGCAGCCAAAAATAAATACACAAATAAATTTATTTTTTTAAAAAAAGCAAAACCCTGAAGGATATAGAGAAATGCCTAATGTATAAAATGCATTTTGGTATTGGATGGCAAATTATGGTTGATTCATTTTTCACAATATGACTTCACTGAAAATCTTTAGAAAATGATGAGTTCAGAAGGAAAATACATTTTGATGTATATTTTGATTTTTTTCTGTTCATAACTTTTTTGCATAGTGGTCATCACACTGATAAATGTTTTGCATCCTAATTCTTAATAATTCATCAAGCAGGCAGATATTTTTAAAGATCATGATATGTAGTACCAAATTTCTTGTCAAAAGAATCATATCAGTTTATGCTGCCATGAAAAATGCATTATTAGTTTTCTTCACGTTTTGGACTTTCCTTCCTCCCTCCCTCCGTCTGTTCCAAGTGTAGCTCTACGAGGCTAAGGAGTAAACAGTCTGTCTTGTATCACTACTAACATACTGCTAAGTGGTGCATAGCAGGGGCTCAGTAGATACTTGGTTACTGACTTTATTTAATTGGTCATAATAGTGTCTTAGTAAAATATTCATGTATTTCGTTACTAATAAGAGTGAGTGTGTTTTTCAAACATTCTTTGGTATTGTCTCTCATTTTTAAAAAGTAAACCTTTGATTGAAGTAGAACACCAATACTGAAAAGTGCACATATCATACGTGTAAGACTCAATGAATTTTCACAAAGTGAATATGACTGTGTACTCAGCACCCAGCTCCACATTACCAGCATCCAAGAGCCCCTTTGCAGTCACTACCCAGCCCCTCAAGGTAGCCTCTATTCTGGCTTGAAAATACCATGTATTAGTTTTACCTGTTTTTGAATTATAAAAACTAGAATTGTGTATTCTTTTTTGCTTCTGTATTATGTTTTTGAAATACCTATTGTTACAGTTAACTGTAGTTGGCTCATTCTCATTGCTGTATAGTATTACATGGTAGGACTAAATTAAAATGTATTTAACCTGTCTGTGATTAATGGACATTTGCATGTTTTCAGTTTTTGACTCTTTCAGATAGCATACACGTGTTCACCAAACACTTGTACATGCCTTTTGGTGAGCATATATTTATGCTTTTCTATAGTGGATATATACCTAGGAGTGGAAATTCTGGATGTTTATATTAAACTTTGTAGAAACTTCCAAACAGTTTTCTGAAGTGATTGTACCATCTTACCATCCCACCTGCAATATATATGAGAGTTCAAGTTATTCCACATTTGCACCAACACTTGGCATTTTTCTTTCTTTTTCAAGTTAGCCATTCTGATGAGTATTCAGAGGTATAACATTATGGTTTTAATTTTCATTTCCCTAATGACTAATGAAATGGAGCACCATTTCATATATTGACCATTTGGATGTTGTCTTTTGAAGTGCCTGTTCAAGTCTTTAGCTCATTTTTCTGTTGGGTTATGTCTGCCTTTTTCTCATTTACTTGTAGGCATTTTTTTTTTTTTTTTTTTTTTTTTTTTTTGCGGTATACGGGCCTCTCACTGTAGTGGCCTCTCCCGTTGCGGAGCACAGGCTCCGGACGCACAGGCTCGGCGGCCATGGCTCACGGGCCCAGCCGCTCCGCGGCATGTGGGATCTTCCCGGACCGGGGCACGAACCCGTGTCCCCTGCATCGGCAGGCGGATTCTCAACCACTGCGCCACCAGGGAAGCCCTGTAGGCATTTTTTATATATACTCTATGTGAGTCTTTTGTCAGATATATATATTGCCAGCACCTTCTCTGTGATTGCTTTTTCACCATCTTAATGGTGATTTTTGAAGAAAAGAAATTATTTTAATGTAGTCAAATTTACATATTTACCCTTTTTGCTTGGAGCCTTTTGTATCTTATTTGTGAAAACTTTGCCTACCCCAGGGTCATCAAGATACTCTTCTATATTTTCTACAAATTTAGGTCTATAACCTATCTCAAATTTGTTTTGACAAGTGGTATGAGATATGGATCAATATTCGTTATTTTCAGTATGATATCCAGTTGACCCAGCACCATTTTTTGAAAAGACCATTCTTTCTTCACAGAATTGAAGTGTTACTTTGCCCTTAATTATGTCAATTCTGTGTGTGTATGTGTGTGTATGTGTGTGTTTGTGTGTGTGTGCACAAACAGTACAAAAGTGTATGAAGTAAAAAAATGAACAACCCCCTTCTAGACATGTGAAAATGAATAGGTGCTATAAATGGTTTGATTTGTATTTGTTTCAACCTGTAGAGAGAGAATTATGCTTTTTTCTTTAAGTGCGGTAACACTAAACATGTTACACACCTTGACCTTTTACTCAACTGTTTGGGACATCCTCTATATAAATACATTGCCTCAATCTTTAACACCTGCATGGCATTCCATAGTATGAATGGACGTTAACTTTTTTGGCAGTTCCTCGAGTCATGAGTATTTTGGAGGTCTCTATTATTCCTCCATTACATATAAATACTTCAGGAATAGTCTTGTGTATCTATCCTTTTGCATGTGTGTGAGTGTTTCTACAAGGTAGGGTTCTAGAAGTGAAATTATTTTTAAGATAGTACGCACATTTTAAATTTGGAAAGAGTTGGCCAAGTTTTCTCTAGAAAGGACATAGTTGGTAGTTCTAACCAACATTTTTTTTTTTTGCGGTATGCGGGCCTCTCACTGCTGTGGCCTCTCCCGTTGCAGAGCACAGGCTCCGGACGCGCAGGCTCAGCGGCCATGGCTCACGGGCCCAGCTGCTCTGCAACATATGGGACCTTCCCGGACCGGGGCACGAACCCGTGTCCCCTGTATCGGCAGGCGGACTCTCAACCACTGCACCACCAGGGAAGCCCTAACCAACATTTTTAACAGTACCCCTTTTCTATGCATCTGCCAACAGTGGATATTACTAGTCATTTGATAGGTAAAAAGTCATCTCATTATTATTATTTGCATCTTACTTGAACTCCTGTGGGAATGAGCAGCTTTTATATAGTATTACATGGTCCTCTCATTCTCATTTGCTTTTTGTTTGTATCAGTTTATTATACTATGTAACTGAAAGTTTATCAGTCATTCCAGTTTTTCTCTAGTTCCTCAGTTGGCCTGCTTTGAAGACAGCTGTCTCAATTGCTTTATACAAATTTATCCAAAGTTAAGCTTATAGTTTAAACCAAGGATTATTCAGTACAGGCCAGTTTACCAGAAGTCAAATCACAGAACTACCAGTTTATTGATATTTTAAGAGTTTTCTCAAATTTTTATTTCTTTCCTATCCCTGCCTCTACCTCTAGTAGCCATACAGTTGATATGAGCTCTCCTAGAGCCACCTTAAGGTTTTATCCTGACTGTAGTCAGGGCTGGGGCAGGGCGTAATTCAAGTTAAGAAGGCTGTACTTACGGGAAAGCCTGTTCATTGTTTATAACATTGCTGTAGTAAAGCTTTGAGAATCCTGAATCAATTTTGCAAATCAGTTATCTAGCAGATTGATTTTTGGAGAAGTAATTCTTTAGGTATGGCTGACAGAGGGCCAGAGGGTGGGAGAGTGTATCAAAATTCCCAGGAGGGAAGTGTAATTTCGAAAGAACATCAGTTGGTATAGCATCTTAATATAACTTTGTATTTGGAAAGTTTAGAAAATACTGTGTTGTTGATACAAATTTTCAAAACTTAAGATTATACAAAGGTGTCTTAGTAGGAATATATAGGAGACATGGTAATGAAGTTATATAGTTATTCTCAGTGTAAGGAAAGAGGAAGGTATTTTTATATTTCTTAAAATTGAGTGTTACAGTCTTGAGAAATACTCGTTTAACCAGCCGTGTTCTTTTAAATTTTATTTCATTTTTGGGGGCTGCATTGGGTCTTCGTTGCGGTGCGCAGGCTTCTCACTGCAGTGGCTCCTCTTGTTGCGGAGCACGGGCTCTAGAGCGCAGGCTCAGTAGTTGTGGCACACGGGCTGAGTTGCTCCGCGGCATGTGGGATCTTCCCCGGACCAGGTCTTGAACCCGTGTCCCCTGCATTGGCAGGCGGACTCTTACCCACTGTGCCACCAGGGAAGTCCCCCAGCTGTATTCTTAATGCAAATTCCCTAACAAATTGCCCCTCCCCCCAATAACCATATAAATAATCAAGCAATATAAACCCAGAGAATTGGGTCTCTTAAGAAACAGTTTATAAAGTCTGTCAGTTCATTAATGACTGTCCAGATTCATTCCCCGAAACACAAACTCCAGTTCTTCCCGAATAATGAACCGTTGTCAAGGTTCCAGTCCCAGTGCTGGCAGGATTCCTGCTAACCTTAGCTTACCCACTCTCATTTCTCATTTATAGCATGTCCTATTTATCTCAGCCAACGAGATAAAGATTACTTCCTAACCCTCAGTGACATAGTTCCATAAATCCGCAACATAAACATGTAGCAAAGCAGACAAACCAAAAGAGCCAATTCATTAACATTAGTAAATTCACGGCAGTCTGCAAGCAAGTGGCCACATTATTTATCCGCTCAGAAAGTCATTCTACAAATATTTCGGGAGTGTCTTTTTTTGCCCGGCTGGGTGTGAGGGATGCAGCCCTTGCCCCGTGGGCTCTGCAGGACTTTCCAGTCATTGTCTACTTTTCCTTATATTTCTGTAAGGATTTCACCTCAGGTTATTTGTCCTGATTTTCTACTTTTTCACATTGGTAAATATCTTATCTTTTTAGATTCAGTTGCTATTTAAAATATTTAGCAGACTTCAACATGGATTTACAATTTCTCCTTCAGCATTACCAATTTTGTACCTGATGTGTGTATGTTTTTTAAAAAATTATTTCCAGTTCTGTGCTGCTGTAGAACTCTCCTCCCTCATCAGCAGCTTTGCACCTAAACTAGGTAGATGCGTTCTCATAAGCATTCAGTGGCTTTCCTTCTTTCTCTCACAGGTATTCTTCTCCTAAATTGGGCAGTGCCCTTGGTTTGTAGGTTTAAGTGTTACCCCCTCCCACTAGCTCTTTGAGTTTTTTTTCTTTTCACTTTAAATTCAATGCCCCTACTCCTTTTCACTTTTATTTGAAGTGCCCTGAAGTCAGCCACTTGTAACTGCTTGTGGGGAGATTCTGGTGCCAGTTTTGTATACCTGGAGTTGCATCTTTTCTCCTTCCACCAGGCACCAGCCTCCCCAGATAAAATCTGAATGGGGTTTCCCTGGTGGCGCAGTGGTTGAGAATCCGCCTGCTGATGCAGGGGACACGGGTTCGTGCCCCAGTCCGGGAAGATCCGCAACGGGAGAGGCCGCAACAGTGAGAGGCCTGCGTACCGCAAAACAAAAAACAAACAAAAAAAAACCTGAATGTTTTTTTCTAATCCTTGCAACAAAACAACACTCTGCTCCTTGTAGTATCCTAGACTCCTGATGTATCCTTATAGACTTACAGTGCTCTTTAGAAATCTTAACAAATATAATGATTACAATCTAAATACTATTTTACTCTTTCCTTGGTGCCTAGAATCTTGTTAGCGTGGCAGTTCTTCTCGGGGCTCTCTAGGTTTTCTTTACCCCTGCTGCTCTGTATGTGGACCCGTGCAAGTGTAAGTCAACCTACTCTGACCTGAAGAGTTCTCTTGCCCACCTGCTCACTTCAGGCCCCCCTAGAGGCAGAGATTACCATGGGATCAGACGGACAGGTAGGCATTATGACAATGCTGGGCTCCATAGCAAAGAGGGGTACATCATTGATTGAGAAATACATGTCACGTGCAGGCGGATTAAAATTTCTATTGAGACAGCCTGAGAAATATGCCCTTAACCATGGAAGTTTGTTAATCAAAGGTGACTCCTGGGTTTAAGACAGATGTTTTGTAATGAGGCATAAAAATCTTTTACTGCTGTGAACAATAATATGAAGGGTAGGTAGAACATGTCCTCATGTGGGTTGATTGTATTTTGTACTTTAGTTACTTCTTAGACAGTTTTTTTTTTTTTAAGAGACTCTGTGTCTTTAAGAGAGCTCTGTTTTCAGAATGTTATCTGCAGAGATTCCTCTAGGAAGAGCTGTGATCAGTCATCAGTAGCCAGCTTGCTTCTTGAAGACCTAGAGCTTGTGTTTTTGTTTGTTTGTTTGTTTTTCCATGATCGCTACATGGGACCACTCATAGTGCCTGGTACCTGATGGTGAAAAAACATGCTCCCGTCTGAGAGTCAAATCCAGAGCGCTTCCCGTGCTCTGGAAAGCTTGGCAAGATCTGACTTCCCTGCTGCATCCTTCATGCTCTCCTCCTCCTCACTCCATCCACGCTGGCCTCTTGCCAGTTCCTGGAACACATCAATCCCACTCCACCTTAGGGCTTTTGCTATGTTTTCTACCCAAGACACCCCTCTCCCAGATAGCCTCATGGGGCTCCTCTGCTTCTTTCAAGTCTTTGCTCACATGACACCTCTTCAAAGACGCCTTTCCTGACCATCCTTTTATGTGTAGTTGCCCAGTTTGATTCTTATTCATAGCAGTCATCTCTGATCTATTACTATGTAGTTGTTTTTTATTGTATCTTTCCCTCCACTGGAATATAAGGGTTTTTGGCTATTTAACACGGCATGTTTCCTAGGCCTGCTACATGATAGGTGCTTGGTAATTATTGAATGAATGAATGCATATTTAGATTAATGAATGAATGCATTCCTACATATATAGTGGCCCTGTAGCAGCAATGCCATCTAATTCCAGAGCAGCATCTGAGATAGAAAGACAGACATCAAAAAGAAATTTTGATCCTTACTGTCTTCTGTCTTAGATGTGTAGGCTTAAGTTCTTAGCCCATAGTAACTTGAATTAAAATATTTTATCTTCTTCCATTTTCTAGTATCCCAGATTCCTTGGCTGCCGTGAACTCTTCTATCTAGCACAAATAGGACCCCCTCGTTTATTCCTACCCATCTCCACCATCTTGGTCCCCTTGTTTCTCCATATGAAGTGTTTGGTCCTATACTACTGTTCCTAGCATGTCTCACGACCTGGGGAGGGTAGTTATTGTTCTTTACACCTTCAGGGCTCTTGTCCTTCCTTTGGGTGGGACTAGGCAGAGAAAAGGTGGTTGTACATGCTGGTCAAGAAGCTAAGCCCAGGGCTTCCCTGGTGGCACAGTGGTTGAGAGTCCGCCTGCCGATGCAGGGGACACGGGTGCGTGTCCTGGTCCGGGAAGATCTCACATGCCGCGGAGCGGCTGGGCCCGTGAGCCATGGCCGCTGAGCCTGTGCGTCCGGAGCCTGTGCTCCGCAACGGGAGAGGCCAACGTACCGCGAAAAAAAAAAAAAAGAAGAAGCAGTTAAGCCCAAAGAGAAGGCAGAAGCCTGTGAATCTGAAATTCATGCTCACATTAGATGCATGTCTTTGATTCATCAAGTACCAGATTAATTGATTTTTTCCAAGGTACTTTAATTATATTCTTCGTTGTTTTTATCCTCTGTACTTGGTAATATATGCTTCTGTAAGTCTCAGGGAACTTGGTATTTTTTCCATGTACTAACTCCATAATGATCTTCATGATATTAGTACAGGCTCTTTAGCTCTAATCCTTATGGCAGGTGCAGCACATTAGCACCAAAAAATTAGACCATAATGCAACAATAGCTTACTGAAAACATCCATAAATATCTCGTAAAAGCTTAGAACTTCCGTAAATCAGTAACATCACCGTCAAAGAGCTTTCATCTGTTACCTTGTAAAGAGTGATAAAATACTTAAAACATAACACGGTTCTGTATATTATAAACTGTGGTTCTTTACATTAGGTGGTTTTAAATTTATTTAGGTAGGCACCTTTTTTATATTCCTACCTTACATAGGGGGCTTTTATCATTTATAATGCTGTTGTTGTTGCCACTTTAGTAAATAAGATAGTTTATGAGCACCGTTCATCAGTGAAACAAATGGCTTTCCTGTTATTTAGCACCTGGTTAAACAAAGGTTTAGTGATGTAAATTCTGTACTACCTTTTTGAAAATGCTCTCTTCTCATTGTCTTGTTTTTCCTTATTGGGTGGATGACTGGCTGTTAATTGAGTAGCCTTATTTTTCCCTCTCTCTCCACTGTCACCTAAGACGGAGGAAAGGAAGTACTGTCCATGCACCAGATCCTCCTTTACTTATTACGGTGTAGCAAAGCCCTGGTTCCCGAAGAGGAGATTGCCAATATGCTTCAGTGGGAAGAACTTGAGTGGCAGAAATATGCGGAAGAATGCAAAGGCATGATTGTCACCAACCCTGGGACGGTATGTGCTGGTGCTGACAGTCAGAGACTGAATCACCTTCGTTTCAGGTTTGAGTGTTTTGCAAAAACGATAACAGAACATTTTTAAAGATTTAAGTACTCATTGCTTCTTGTTCTTTGAGTAATTTTTTCCTTTAAATATTTAGTAAATAAGAAAAATACAATGTAGGCATATTTAGTAGTAATTTCATCTGCTTAGTACATTTATTCTGATTATTATGGAGAATTTTGAAGTTTTTAGTTATGTTCAGATCTGGTTTTTTGCTGAGTATAAAAGTAATATGTCTTCACTATAGAAAATAAGGAAAATAGACAAACGGCCCAGTGAAGATAAAAATTACCCATAATTCCATTCTCCAGAGATGATACTATTCACTTTTCTAGTTTCTTTAGCATAGACATATTTCATATTGTTTTGAAACAAAATTGGCATCACACTATTAAATATTAACATTCAGACCTTTTCCTTCTTATCCTCCTCCAGGAACAGCAACCACAAAGTTGTTATTTTTCCTTAGTCTTAAATCTCTTTAGGCGTGTGATAAAAAAATGCCCCTAAGTTATTTAATTAACCCCCTGTTATTGGGTACCTAGGTTGCTTCCAGATTTTTGCTATAACAAATAATGCTGTGTTGAATTTGTATATATGTGTGTAAACATGTATGCATATGTATGTATTTATCTTTGAATGTGTCCATTTAATTCCTTACGGTATGCACATTTTGAAGGCTTTTGGTACATGTTATAAATTACCTTCCAGAGGGTTGTAGAATTTGCACTCTGAGAAGGAGTATATGAGATTGCCCATTCCTTCATATGGTTATACTAGTTTAACAAAAAACTTTGTCAATTTGGTAGGAAAAAAATTGATACTATTTAGTTCAGTTTTCTGTTTATTTTGGTTTCTAGCAAAAATTGATATTTTAAATGTTTATTGACCTTTAAAGTATTTTTTCTGATAATGGCTTATCAATATCCTTTGTCTAATTTTCTTTTGTGGCATTTGTCCTTTTTTATTGATTCTTTGCCATAATTGTTACAAATATTTCCCATTTTATTCATTTTGTTTCTTAAATTTTTGGCTTTAAAATTTGCTTCTAATGTTTATTTTGAGGTAAAAATAGAAAAATCAAAGCAGAGAATTAATAGATAACTAGTTTTCTCTTATAAAGAATATGCTATTTTATATATTTATTAAAAAATTGCTTTGTCTAAAATGTTATTTCATAAAATAGTTATATATTGGCATCTTACCAGGATAAAGTTTTCCAAAAGTGGAGAATTAAAATACTTCTATGTAAAGAAACAGAGTAGTCTATTTAAACAAAGCTGTTGTTTTTAAAAGGCTGCCAAATTGTTTAATAGCCTTGATTCATAAAAATAAAAACTATGGATCAACTTGTTGTAGCATGACAGTAACATCTGCACAAGCAAAATGTTGCTATTTGCAAATCAAATATTCCAGCTAATACTGATTATTTTAAACAAATCTAGAAAGTGAAAGTTTAATAAAAGCTTGTTTAAAACTAAAAAAAATTTTACAATTTTTACTGTTAGATTGTTTAGCCACACAAATAATTATTAAAGTAACTTTAAAAGAAATATACAAGTCATAGTACTTTGCAGGTGTGACTCTGGACTTAATTTTTCTTTAAGCAGTTGCACAAATTTACATTTCTTCTGTCAGTTTTATAGTTGGGTCAGAGGATGGGTGAGTGTGATGGGGGTGGGAGACATGCCTTTTCACCTTGGTAGGTCTGCTTGAAGAATCCCATCCCATGATTTACTGTGGAAACACTTTCATCGTGGGGCTTTCTTCCGTAGCCTGGTTAAAATTTCCTAAGATCCTAGGATCAGTTGGAGAGCTTTTGAAAATATAAGAATGCCCTGTTGCACCCCACCCCATATGCTCCACGTAATGGGGTTCAAAGGTCTGTAGTTTGAAAAAATAATCCCCAGTTGCTTCTGGTTCACCCCTTGCTTGTTTCTGAGCCAGTGGCATAGAGGATATTTACTCCATTACCATGATCATCATTCAACTCAGTTGTTGAGGGATTACTATGTGAGCCAGGTGCTAGTGAAGTATATAGATTATATATGTTGCTTGTCCAGCTGCAAACTCACAGCATATCCATATGGAAGGAGTTTGTGGTGAATTATTGAATCAACGGACCAATCTGAAAAAGCCGGTCAGGAAAGCTGGTAGTTTTTGGTGAGATCACTGGGCCGGGCTGGGCTGCCAGGTATTCTTCATAAACATTCTACTGTGGTATGTAAGGAATCAAGAAATTGTATACATTATTGGCACAATTGAATGTACATACTTGAGGTGGTATATGGCCAGTTTTAAAGATAATAAGGAAACCACGGGTTAGCCAGGGTGAAAGGTTTATGTTGGAAAGTCATTAGAAATAAATTAAGAAAGCTAAGTTTGGGTGCCAAGCTTAGGGACATGTTGAAGTTAATTTTTTTTTCTTTTTTTAGTATTTAGTCTTAGTGTAAAGGAGAAAAATATTCTGAAAACTCAGTATAATAAAACATCCTTTCATTAAATCCTTTTGAGAATAGGGCAGAACAGACATGGCACCACATTTCATCCTCTGCAGTACTTGCTTTGGAAGATTGCCCAGTGGTAAGGATATTAGGGAATTTATTAAAATTTACAGACCGTTATAGTCACATTAAGTACTTTACTGCTGCAGAACTTAGAAGAATTAATCTCCCTCCCTAGGTACTTTGCCTCTGCTGGGGAATACTTTGGTCATTGGCAACAATGTTTTTTATTCTTCTACAAAAATGATGTGATAGATACTGTAGGGTGTGGCCAAAGTCTAGAACTTATTTCATCCCCTCCCCCTATAAATTAGAGATACTATAGATATTTCAAATCACTGTTTCCTCTGTTGATACCATGGCATTGTATTTAAAATCATGAATACTTCACTAGCGTTTTTCTGCTGCTTTGATGCATAAAATATTGGAAACAATTCTTAGACCCAAATAACATGTTGCTACTGTTGATGGGCATATAAATAATTTTATCTTGGGTTTTCTGTGACCAAAATCTTCTCCAATTATTAATTTTGAGAGCAGAGGTCAACTTTTCAAGATGCTAGTCAAATTTTGACTGTTAAATGATATTGAAATATTCTTTAAAAACTGAAGTCTAAGTTGTTTTTTCATTAATGTAGACAAATTTACACAAATCTTTTTACTTTGTCACCAGCTTGTATTTGTCAGATGGCTGACTAGGACTGTGATTGTGGGTAGGGTAACCAGCTTGTCCCAGTTGCTGGGGGCTTTTCCAGTTGTAACAATGAAACCCCTGTGTCCCGGACAAACAAGTCATAGTTGTTGGGCATAGCTGTTCAACAGAATGAAGCTTATTGGCCTCCGTGGGGATCAGCTCTATAGCCTTGGCTCTAAAGCAACTGAGCCAAAGACCCCACAATCTCTTAGTAAGAATTTAGTTTCTAACTAGGGACTGCCCTGAACATTGAGTATAAGCAGGGAGGTTGCTAAAGCATACTCTCTGTGATTTTACCATCTTTTCACAAACTTAAGCTTTCAAGATGAAAGATATTTTACAAATGGATCCTCTTACTTAAGTAACTTAAGAAGGAACCAGCTGTTCACTTTTTTTTTTTTATTAGACTTGGGAAAAATAAAAGAAGACTTATGAAGCTCTATTAAAAATTTAAGAATGGCCTACATGGACACAATAAGAGAAGCTTAACTATTTGGTCTTTGTACCACCATACCTTTTAATTTAAAGGTATAGAATTAAAGGAATACACAAGATACACAGAGAACTAATGGGGGAAAAAATTATATAGAGGTATCTGTCTGTGCCTCCTGAGTAGAAATAAGCTATTCATTTGAAATATGAAATTAAAGCAGAATAATCCAGCCTATCTCTTTCTGGTCATGTGGAATCCTTCCTCTGTGCCTTTGGAGAGGTTAAGGAAAAGTTACGTCTGCCTAAGTGTCCTTTCAAAAGTTTAATTTTTAAAGGTTTCTATGTGGATGGCAAACAAGGACAAAATCATTGTTCATTATGCCAAATGGCACAGACTCATTTATAGGGATGACAGTATAGTTTTTATATAGTTTAGCTGCTGCTATGATTAAAGGGTTTTTAACTGACATTTTCCCTTTGGGGAGGAGGCTTTCCTAGGGAAAAATCTGATTACTCTCTTCCCTAGTTAGATTAAAGACAATACTTAAAGAATTCTTAAGGGAATAAATGGCTTTGATTTTTCTCTCTAGAAACCAAGCTCTGTCCGCATCGATCAACTGGATCGCGAACAGTTCAACCCCGATGTGATTACTTTTCCGATTATCGTCCACTTTGGGATACGCCCTGCACAGTTGAGTTATGCTGGAGACCCACAGTAAGATATTTTTCAGTGTTTGTCTTAGCCAATTTCACCTTCTACTAACAGCTGAATTAGCGAGGAATCCCCTTCAGTGGATTTTTTCTTTTTAAAAATTAAGACCTGGGGCTTCCCTGGTGGGGCAGTGGTTGAGAGTCCGCCTGCCGATGCAGGGTTCGTGCCCCGGTCCGGGAAGATCCCGCAGGAAATTATTATTCAATCGATTATCCTTGGCAGTCTTGGTCAATATGAGTCCTGTATGTTTTTAACGTTTAAGGAACTTTTCCTTTATCCATCATTATAGTACTTACTATTATTATTATTTTTTATTTTTTTCAGTGCCCTCTAGAGGAAAGTGCCATGTTGGTTCTTAGCACTGTCACATTTAGCGCCATGTTGGTTCTTAGCACTGCCACATTTACGCAGAGTTCTGTTTTGGGGGGACATCTTAGTAAGAGCCCAACATCCCATACAAGGTCAAGGGTTGTATTGGAAGGAGAAGCCATGACTTCTGACTCTTAGAATTGATGTCACTTTCCAACTGGCCTGCTAGTGTTTTGCTGGGAGAAAATGAAGATGTGTGGGAATGGAAATAGTACCATTATTTTCTTCAGGAGTGTTTGGATTCTCTACCTTGTTAAACAAACAAACCGTTTCCTGATTTAATTTTTTTAAAGGATTCATAATGGGAGAAAAGGGCATGGGAGATTTTCAATTCATAAATCCAATTCTGGCTGATATATTAGAAGAGGCTAAAGGGTTTTGTTCTTTTTTTCCCCCCTTTGGATAAAAGTATGAAGCAGTGAACCAGGCACTGTGTAAGTACTTCTTTCTTTCCTCCATTCTCTAAAAAAATGTTATCAAAAACGAGACACCCAGCTAAGGCCAAGAAAGGAGCAGTTTCAGTATGACAGAAAATGTTTGGAAAGTTCCTTCTTTTCAGAAAAGTGTTAGTAGAATGTGATTAGGCTCTCATGGTCTCTCAGATGGCAGGAGTGTGAACTGGTAAAAGACTTCACATTCTCTTCCTTTCCAGGATGCTTTAACTGTGATCCGGGTTATAACATATTTGGCTACAAATATGCTGATTTTTGTCATGGCATATACAAATTGATATACACCATTTGTCTTTTTTCCCTTCCCAGTGGAAAAATGGATGTATGTAGCTATGTAGCCTGGGCATTGTCCCAAAGTGGGTTCTCTTTTCTAATACTCTCCAACTTTTACTTTCAGTGAAGGCATTTTGGATACAGACAGTATCTTTATTAAGTAAGAGGTCTTTCAACAAACATCAGAAAACAGACATTTAAATAAAATGTGTTACTTTCAAAGAGGTAACAATGAGAAATCATACATGTTTCTGTTGGTTTTTTTGTGTCTCCCTAGGAATTTTTTTCCAGAGAGATTCATCCGTATAGTGACACCTCATTTTCAACCCATATAGGCAGTAATCAACTTAATAAGGAGGTTCCAGATGACTCTTGGTCATCCTGCTCCTCAACCCCCCCCCCCAGATCACACCCTTCCTTAGAATGAAGGTCTGCTGCCATTTAAGGATATTCACAAGAATGCATTTATGATTGAGCAGCCCTGTTAGAACACCTGGCTTTATTGCACTTCAGATTTGCCTTCTTTTTGTCTGAGGTGTCTGTCTGTCCTTTTCCTTAGGTACCAGAAACTGTGGAAGAGTTACGTAAAACTTCGCCACCTCCTAGCAAATAGCCCTAAAGTCAAACAGACTGACAAGCAGAAGCTGGCACAGAGGGAGGTCAGTATTGAACCCTGTTCCCCTGTGACTAATGGCGATGCACTGAAGGTTTATCTGAGATTGTTTTTACACCACACTTCTAGAATAAGATGGAAAGAAACTTCAAAAAAATCACACTTTATTCCCCTCCTCACATTAGTATGCTGATTGATTTTTTTTCAACTTTTAGTAGCCAAGGGAAAATTTTCCCCCCCTAAAATGGCCAGTTTTTTAAAGAAAGTTGGGAATAAGTATAGCTTCTATAGAAGTTAAAGTTTAAAATGTGCTGGATCAGCCTTTTATCATTAATTAGGCTGCACATAGTACCACTTATTCAAATTTCATGGTCTTAAGGTTGTAAAAGATTGGCTTCCATATGTCTGTTAGTTTGGTAAGGTGAACTGATTTTCTAAGGTTTTATGTCCCAAATTCCATATTTCTTTACTAATGGGAAGTATTATCTGTATTCTAGGATCATTTGTGTTTTAGTTTTAATTTTAAGAATAAATGGATTCAGTATCAACATAAATTTTGTCTCAGTAAGGTTTTATTCTGTTGCCATAGTGTAAGAGCAAGGTGGGGTTTTTTTTGTTTGTTTTTCAAAAGTATTTATTTATTTTGGCTGCGCCAGGTCTTGGTTGCGGCACACGGGATCCTCATTGTGGCATGCAGGATCTTTAGTTGCGGCATGCAGACTCTCAGTTGTTGCATGCAGACTTCTTAGCTGCGGCATGCAGACTCTTAGTTGTGGCATGCATGCGGGATCTAGCTCCCCAACCAGGGATCGAACCCATGCTCCCTGCACAGAGTCTTAGCCACTGGACCACCAGGGAAGTCCCAAGAGCAAGGTTTTGAAGCTGGCAAAAGTGTTTGAATTCTGACCTCATCACTTTCTGTGACTTGAGTCAGTCAGCTTCATTATAAAGGACAGAACCAAGGCCAAGAGAGGCTGACTGAAATGTCCCTCTGTTGGTGCACCCAGGGAAAAAGGTGGTTGTATGGACTTGGAAATACTCCATTTAACTTTCCTCCTGTGGTACTGGCCTGTAGTAGGAACTTAATCAATGGTGGAGCTGGTGGTAGTGGTTCCTGTTGTAATTATGAATTCCTATGAGATTTTTATTGAATAAGCAAGCGTACAAGTATAATCTAATTTGGCAAGAAGAGGTTTGACTACCTGAATGTAAGGGTCAATGAATCCAGCTAATTCACTAATGCTTGTTGTTTGGCTTAGTATTGCTTTAGAACTTAAAGGTTACTCGTAATGGGGTCTTTTCTAGGAAGCGCTCCAAAAAATACGACAGAAGAATACCATGAGGCGAGAAGTAACAGTGGAGCTGAGTAGCCAAGGATTCTGGAAAACGGGCATCCGTTCTGATGTCTGTCAGGTGATGACGCTTCTAAGAACACAATTATACCCAAACATCTCTTCCTTTAAAAGGCGTCTGGCACTGAAGTCTTCCTAATTCTGAGAAGTTTCTGCAGAACATATTACCTGTAGCTAAATGGAACACCAACCATAAATTGTTTTCTATCATTTGGGTTTTGTTTTTGTGCTGTCTTGTTTCGTTGTGTGCTTGTGCATGTGCACAGTGGGGGCATGGGAGGCACTGACTTAGTAATGCTCAATTCTGTCTCTGTACACTGAATGAAGG
The DNA here is from genome assembly GCF_026419965.1 of Kogia breviceps. Lineage (NCBI taxonomy): Eukaryota > Metazoa > Chordata > Mammalia > Artiodactyla > Physeteridae > Kogia > Kogia breviceps. The sequence continues at coordinate 25,513,861 of NC_081313.1, read as the reverse complement.
CAGGTCTGTTCTTCAAATGCGTCTGCCTGTTGGAGCTCGTGCGTAGGTGCCTGTCAAAAGAGACCCTCCAGCAGCTCTACAGGCAGATTCCTGAAGGTGGTGTGTACAAACTTTCCAGACTGATGACTCAGACTTATAGTGCAGAGAACAGAAGGCATTTATGAACAGAAACAGTATACATTTCATGTTTGAGCCAAATGATAATATATTTTCTTTGGGTAAACTTAATAGAGGAACATTTCAGCTATATATATAACTGGCTCACTAATAAGTATTTTTAGTTTCCTTATGGGTTGAATTTTTACCAGACTAGAGGTCCCCAAAACCCAGCATGTTCTTTGACTCTTGACGTGATTCTTTTGTTACGATTGATATTGGTTGCACTCCATGGGAATTACAGTAAAGGAAATGATTACCCAGGCTGGGGTCAGGTAATGCAGTTTGCTATGTTCGGCCTTTTGGAAGAATACTTCCAGGCTGCCACTTATCTGTTGTGATGGTAGCATGTATTGTAATAAGTTCAGATACTCTTAGGTATTCCTTTCATCATAATGAGTTTTCTTTTAAAAAAATTCAATGTTGGCATTTAATTATTGTATTGAACAGTGGAATTTAATCGTATCATTGAAGGAATTGCTATGTTATTCATTTACCATGTGATGGTTTTTGTGCTAGGATGAACTGCTAAATGTTTTTGTGCTAGGATGAACTGCTATTGATGCAGCATTGCTAGTTTGAAAATAATCATCTACAGTGGTAGCCAGTACATCCACCAAGTCCTCAGTTATTTTGCCAATTGACCAGTTTTTTTTGGTACTGTAAGTATTTTCAGAAGTGACTCTCTTTCATTGATTTTTTTTTTTAGCGCCACTTGAAGCTGTGTCACCAGTTTTTCTGTTTGCTAGTGTTTCTCCAAAACCAACACAACACCATAATGCCAACATAATGTCTTAAGACATCATAAGAACAATGAGTGGAATCTTCAACAGTCTGCTCAAAATCTGGTAATCTTGGTGATAAACCAGTTGATTGTTTGAGATTATAACATTGAGGAGCATGAAGAACTGGAAAGGACCTGAGAGTTCTTCTAGTTCAGTGGCTTTTAAACTCGTGTTTTTGGTTGGCTTTGAAGGTTTTTGTTTTGTTTTGTTTTGTTTGTTGTTTGTTTTTTTTTTTGTGGTACGTGGGCCTCTCACTGTTGTGGCCTCTTCCGTTGCAGAGCACAGGCTCTGGACGTGCAGGCTCAGCGGCCATGGCTCACGGGCCTACCCACTCCACGGCATGTGGGATCTTCCTGGACCGGGGCACGAACCCTTGTCCCCTGCATCGGCAGGTGGACTCTCAACCACTGCGCCACCAGGAAAGCCTTGAAGTTTTTTTTTTTTTTTTTTTTTTTTTTTAAAAAGAACCCTGTGGCGCCCTAGTTTGTAAAAAGATTAAAAGAACAACTGATTGGTGAGTGGTGGGTATGAAGGGAGTTTCCATCCCATTGTACGAGATCTCTCTCCCACCCTGTGGAGCAGTCCTTAAGGCAGTTTTGTTCCACTGAACACAGTTGTTTTTAAAGCATTGAGCTCTTTATACCCTTTGTTTTGGTAAAACAAATAGGGGTGCTGAATGATATGTTCCCCTGCTGTTTTATGTCCTTCAACTGTGACACAAATAGCTCCTCAGCTGGATTGGAAGCAGCTTGAGGACTAGGTTATCTTCTCTCTCTCTCTGTGTATATTATATTTTACATTCTGTTCTGAGGTTGTTAGGTAAACACACTCAATCAGTTCTTTGGACTAACTGGTTGGAGAAAATGGACCTGATTAAAACTCTGGCAAAAGTGAAGAATTCTTGATCTAATAATGGTTCCTTCATCTGGAGGACTCCTGCTCTTCCACAGAAAACTGGCATCTGTTTCAAAGCCATGCTTCCATTCTCCTCTCCTCCTATTTTTTTACAAGTAACACTGGCTCTTAACTATATTTAATTTCTTATCCCAGAATAAACGTTTTCTTTTTTGTGTGTGTTCCTTAAATAAGATGTCAGGTAGCATGTAATAATGTAGTTTAAAACATTCAAAATAAATGCATTTAGTATTTTTGGTAGTGAAGAATAAGAAATTGATTGAGAAACAGCAGTTAAATGAAATTATACACTGAATACTCTGAATAACCCTGAAGCCTGTGAGAAAATGGACTCATACTTAATTTTAAGAGAAAAAAAAGGCTGAGCGCAGCTCTAAAATTGTTGGGTGGGGGCAGGGAGAGGTTTCCTCTATTTGGTAGTTCATCGGTGTAGAACCTACTTTTTGTTATTAATAATTGCTAGTGGGTTGCTAGCAAAAGCCTTGTGATGCTCTCTGGCTGCCACTGGCGGTAAAACTATTATGATGGATCTAAGGCAGAGCAACCTAAGGACCAGCATCTCACCCTAGAAGCATAACTTCCCAACCAGTTGTTAGGAGATAAGAAAATTCTACCTGATGCCCCAACCAGTGTTAGGAGGAATGGAAACCTACGGGTGGTCCAGTAACCTGTAATTACACGTGAACTAAATGCAGACTTGAACCATGTTTAGAGAGAAACTGTTGAAAGATTTTCTCAGTGTTACTGCTTGTTAGAGTGAATTCCGGGTAATATGGAAGAAAAAGCAGAAATCAAAACCAAGCTGAGGCCGAGAAATTCAGCATTATGACTCAGAAGAGGAAAAAAGGTATCACGTGGCTAACGGCATCTGTGCTTTAAGAATGGGGTTTTGCTCACCGAAGTTGAATTGATGTCTTAGAGGAGTAGGTACCTGTGCCCCATGCTATGCTAAGGAGGTTGTCCATGGAAATCAGTAAACTGAATCACAAGAATGAAGGGTGAATAAATGTGACACACAGAGATGTCAAAAAAAGGAGCACAGAATCTGCATCAGGACAGTCATATAACCAGTACGAGGCTCATGCAAAACTGGAGGACACTACAGCTCCTTGTTTTTATGAGGAGGCATGGTGCCTGACAAACTACACGTCATGGCTGGCGTTTGTATTGAGTGGACAGAGAGTTGTATTTGGACTGATTAATAGCTGGCTGTCTTCCTATAGTGACTATCTAGAATGGGATGGAAGCCTGCCATGTGTTATCAAACTAACTGATGTTCCTGCTCAGTGATTTAGCGGGTGATGACTGAACAGTGAAAAGAAACAGCTCTAGGGATTAAGAGATTTTGGACAACACATTGAAAGAAGTATTTTCTAAGTTAAAATTTGGGGGGAAAAAGGAAGAACCTCTGAGAGGCATATGGCTTCACAGTTACTGTTAACAAAATCTTTAAACCGTGTGAGAGACTTGCTTTTTTTTTTTTCTTTCTTTTTTTACTGGAGAAGTAATGCTTCTTGTGAAGAAAGGGAAGGAGATTTTGATTAAAAGCTAACTGGCCTGATAGAGAACTATTATTATACTTTTATTTTTTAAAAATATCAATATTACAATATTATAATATCAGTATACAAGATTAGAGAGGAAAGTATAATGAACTCCATGGACTCATCAGTCAGTTTCAACAGTATCAACAAAATTTCTACAATATCAAATGCTGGTCAGTGTTCACATTTTCCCGATTGCCTATTAAATTTATTTGCCTGTTTGAAATGGAGTACAAACAAGATCCATACTTTGCGATTAGTTGATGTTTTTTTAAGTCTCTTTAAACTGTGGGTTCTCATTCCATTTCTCCCTTTGCTTTCCTTGCAAATTTTTATTGTGGAAGAAACTGGATCAGGTATCCTGTAGAGTTTCTAAGCTCTGATCAGGGTTTTCTTGATTGCAACTTTATGGGGTCATTTAACACGTGTTTCTGTCCCTTGTATTTCCTACAGATTGGTAGTTAAATCTAATACTGTGCCATCTAATACAGTACCACTGGCCACACGTGGCTATTTGAATTTAAATTAATTAAAATGAAATTAAATGAAAAATTCAGTTCTTAATTGCCCTCACCGCATTGCAAGCACTTTTAATGGATACCTCTGGCTAGTGTCTATTGTAACAGCACGGATATAGAATATTTCCATCATCATAGAAACTTCTGTTGGACAGCAGTGATGAGTTTAAAGTTCTTTTTTTCTTTTTTTTGAAGGACTTTTTCATAGGGAGTAGTGTGGTGTCTCTTTTTTTAAAAAATATATTTATTTATTTGGCTGCGCTGCGTCTTAGTTGTGGCATGTGGGATCTTTGTTGCTACACGCAGGATCTTTAGTTGCGGCACGTGGGCTCTTAGTTGTGGCATGTGGGATCTAGTTCCCTGACCAGGGATCAAACCCGGGCTCCCTTCATTGGGAGTATGGAGTCTTAACCACTGGACCACTAGAGAAGTCCCTCGTCTCTCTTTTTTGTGTGTGACGTTATTAGTTATTGATGGATCATTACCTAGGACCAGTAATTCATTAGGAGTTGCCAAAGTGATATTCCGTCTTTCCTTCTGCATTTATCAGAATACTTTTATAAAGAATATTCCCCTCACCAGCTATTTGATTATGCTGAAGTACAGATCCCATATAGGACAAAACCAAAAAAATTGCTCATTCGATTTATTCCATAATACATACACAAACAGTAGTCTTAGAATAACAGTATTAATGGCACCACCAACAATATGATTATGGGAAGTAGTTGTTTGTTTGTTTGGGGTCTTTTTGTCTGTGATTATAGCTATATCCCACCAGGCATGCACACTCAGATTACCATGTTTTAATTTAAGGTCATTTGTGCTTATACCACAAACTGGATACACAGATTCGTTTTATTTTACTTTTGATTTTAAAGGTTCCTCTTAAAAATTACATGTTGTCTTATAATTATGTAGAATATTTACCATGATTCCAAACTCAGATTTAGAAATGCAATTATGTTTTTTAAAAATATAATTTCTATGTCTGTTGCTTCCATCTTGTTCTTGCCACTTTCCCTCCCACCTCAAAGGTAACCATCTTTTAGAAATGATTTAATTTTTCCCATTTTAATATAAGCAAATAGACACACACACACACACACACACACACACACACACACTGTCTTGATATATGTGGCTTCCCCTCTGTCAAACTGTTTTGAAGTTTTGTGGTCACTTACGAGGTCTATTTTATTTGCCTTTTTTTTCCTTTCCATATCTCTTTTTGTATTTAGGAAAGATTATATTTTTATTCTAATGTTTACCTTTACTGTATAATTAAACTTCTTCCTCCTCTCCCTCTCTTTCTATATGTGTGTATCCCATTGTCTGTTAATGAAAATAACTACTACCTGCTACAGCTGGCCCTTGAACAACATGGGTTTGAACAGCTTAGGTCCTTTTGTCTCAGTGTCCAAAGATTTTTTTTTTTTTCTTTAAAAACTAACAGTAGTTTTACTAGAATATGTCTCAGCTCTTTTTGGTTAATTTTTTTCAGATATGCTATGTGCCCTTTCAATATATACTTTCACATTGTCTTTCATCTCAGGAAAGTTTTCTTGAATTACTGATTTCATTATTCTATTGTTTTGATTTCTTTTTTTTTTTATAAGGACTCCTGTTATATGCATCTTGTATCTTCTTTGCTTATTTTCCATATCTATCATTTTCTCTTAAATCCTTCATTTTTTCTGATTTTTAATTTTTTCTAAAAGTTTTTCTTTTTTCCATCTTTTATTTCTCAACGGCACTATTCGTTGGTTAATATGCTGTTGTGTTCCTTCTGTTTAGTCTATATTCTTGAAATCATTATTTCCTTCTATGTCTTTTTCCTGAGTTTTGTCACTTCTTTTCAAATCTTCCTTTCCTCCAGTCATCTCATTTCTGAATTAATACAGTATTTATTAATAGTTTTCCTTATAAATGTTATTGTTTTCTTAATTTAGTTTGTTTTGATATAATAGGTTACAGCTTTCATTGGTTTTATTGGCATGTTTTTCTGGCATTTTATTATCAGAGGTATCTTGTTCTATTCCTTTCGTCTATTTTCTTATAAAATCCTTGAGTGTGATTTAATCATGATTCTTTTCCATTGCTCTTTAAGTTAAATCATGTTAAATAAGTGAAATATTTTCCTGCGCTCTTTAAAAAAAATATTTATTTTTTTTTTATTTAAAAAAATTTTTTGGCTGCGTTGGGTCTTCGTTGCGGCATGAGGGTTCTTCGTTGCAGTGTGCGGGCTCTTTGTTGCGGCACATGGACTTCTCTCTATTTGTGGTGCACGGGCTTCTCTCTATTTGCAGTGTACAGCTTTTCTCTCTAGTTGTGCCATGGGCTCTGAAGTTTGTGGCACGCAGGCTCTCTAGTTGAAGCACGTGGGCTCAGTAGTTGTGGCGTGTGGGCTTAGTTGCCCCGTGACATGTGGGATCTTAGTTCCCTGACCAGGAATCAAACCTGCATCCCCTGCGTTGGAAAGTGGATTCTTTACCACTGGACCACCAGGGAAGTCCCTATTTTCCTGTACTTTTGAAATGTCAGCCAGAATAGTTCTCATGGTTCTAGAGCCTCTCCTTCTGTTGTTTTTGCAAAGTGATTAAAAAAAATGGGAGGTGGGTGCTCATCATATCTGAGATCTGCTGCGTCTGTTTTGTTCCTCTACTTTTATCTGGACATTCTCTTTCTTTTGCCCTTTATTGTTTCTCTCCTGCTAAATGTGGCTTTTTGTCATAGCACTTTCTTTACACTGTGGGGCTTTACCCTGGAAGGGAACTTGAGTTTTTAATTTTGAGCATTTTTAGGGCCTAGGCTTCTGCCACAGTGTTAGACTGTCCTCTTATACTCACTCATCCAGTGAATTGGATTCTGCAGAGCCCTCTCCAGTTTGGGCCACAATTCCAGTGAATATATGTTGATTTGGGGTCTCTTCCATTCTTGGGGTCATCAGAAGCCCTGCTGCTCTCCCTGTGTTTTTTCCCTCTCAGATGCTGAGACCACACAGAGGTCTTTGTCCTCACCCACACTTATTTTGGCATTCATGGGGATACCTTGTCATCTAGTTTTTATGTATTTATTGTTCACAATTCTATTTTGCTATCCTGGTTGCTCATTTTTAGTGGAGAATTTGAATAGAGTCAAAAACTGTGCACTGCCATTTTCTTACAGTCTTCCGAAGGAGCTTTTAAAAATGAAAGCAGTTTCTAGGCATGAATGGAGTAGGGAGGAGATGCTTAGTGATTATGTGTATTTTAACATTTCAAAAATTGATAATTTAAAACACTGAGCTAGAGCCTCATAGATAACCTTGAGATTTGTTTGTCAGGGATACCAGATGGACATGGGTCATATATACGTTTCCATGGTGGTGACAAGAAAGATACCTGGAAAGAGAAACTGGCTCTATTTTGGAGCAAGTTTAGAGGAAGTGGCGAAGGGACTCACAGCTGTTTCACATAATTAAAGGTTTTGTTCTTTTCCAGGGGTAGATCTAAGTTCAAAGGGGTAAACCTCCAAAGAGACAGATTTGGACTAATGATAATTTTCTAATAATCGGAGTACTCTAAAGGTAGTGTTGTTTTCTTAACAGGTAATGATTTATCTCTTCCCGGAGGTATTAAAACACCAGTTTGAATTCATACTTCAGAAAGATAGTTACACTGCATAGTGTTCATGACCCATCCTCCTTGTGTGCTTAGTATCTACACCCTTGGGTCCCCTGCAGTTGAAATGCCTGGAAAACTATATTATACTTTGGCTGCACACGTTGTTTATTATTGTGGTTTTTTTTTTTTTTTTTTTTTTTTTTTTTTTTTTTGAGGTGTGCGGGCCTCTCACTGTGGTGGCCTCTCCCGTTGCGGAGCACAGGCTCCGGACGCGCAGGCTCAGCGGCCATGGCTCACGGGCTCAGTTGCTCCGTGGCATGTGGGATCTTCCTGGACCAGGGCACGAACCCTTGTCTCCTGCATCGGCAGGCGGATTCTCAACCACTGCGCCACCAGGGAAGCCCTATTATTGTGTTTTTTAATACAGCACTTATCAAAATGAAGTGGACAAAATGCCAATAATTTGAATCAGAATGGCATATCTCTGAGAAGCCCTTGGGAGCAAAAAGAGTGTCTTCATGTTTTTTCTCTTCCACGACTAATATAAGCCTTACACGTGGAGGTGCTTAATATGTATTTATTGAATTGAACTGGAAAGAAAGACTTTCTGTTGATTAGAGATCCTTTTTGGGAGAACTAATCTTTCTTTATACATTAATACAGGAAACTGATTTCTGTAGTTTCAAGCAAATCCATTGTCATGTATTTTAAAATAATGCCAGCTTAAAATACTTCAAAGACTAAAATGATGTAAAGCACATGTCAGTCATTCTGGGATGGGCTGTGCCCATCCTGCATGTTCTGATGAATAAGAATGACTCCTTCATTCTCTTGAGTTCCAGGGAAACATTATTAAAAAAAGAAAGAAAGAAAAAGATATGCTTTCCATGAAATCTCCCAATAAGGAATCTACAGCCAAATGAAAAGTGAAATAAAAGTTCTATATCCTCAGGTGATTTAACTGTATCGTTGGTTTTATAAAAGTTGTCCTTATAATGTTAGATTGAGTGTTAAACCTAGAATGGCCTTTCGAGATCATCTGACTGAGAAGTTCTTACCCAGAGGATAGTGATGGACTTTAGAGATCTGTGAACTCATTAAAATTCCAAACAATTTTTGCACGTTTGTGCACATAGGCACTTTTCTGGGGAAAGATTCATTTTCCTTAGATTCTCAGAAGTGTCTTGACACTGACAAAGTTTCAGAATTTGTGAGTCCTAATCCATTCCCTTAGAATTAAAGTTAGACAAGGAGGGACAGAAATTGTTATGACTTCCTTAAGGTTGCCCTGCTGGGTACTGATGAACCATGGCTATTCCTACTTCAGTGAGAGCCAATAGGCCTTGTTCTAAGCAGCTTTTTGTGTTTGCTCATTTAATCCTTTTAACTGTCCTTGAAAGTAGCTACACTGATTGTCTTCATTTTACAGGTGAGGAAACAGAAACAGAGAGGTTAGATAATTTGCCCTGAGTCCCATGATGAACGAGTGACAGAGCAGGATTTGGACCCAGGCATTCTGGTTCTGGAGACCTTATCTTTAACAGCCGTAGTCCACCACCCCTCACAGAGGATATGCCAGGATGCCATGCCACCAGTAAACTGTTTCAAGACTGTGCGACGGAATTTAGGATGTAAAAATGGTTCTTGTTTATTGTAAAATAAATGAAGTGTTTTTAATAAGTTTTTATAGAGTTAAACATATTGAAATGTGCTTTTTCCTAGCATGCAATGATGCTGCCTGTTTTGACCCATCATATTCGCTACCACCAGTGCCTAATGCATCTGGACAAGTTGATAGGATATACTTTCCAAGATCGTTGTCTGTTACAGGTAAGAATTACTCTCCTGTACATTTATATAATAACAAGATAGGAGTAATTCATCTTGCAGGTTACAAATGGAGCACTGAGACGCTCTGTTCTGGGAGATGATGAGGATGTTTAGAAACAAAGCTCTCTCCGTTACTCTACTCTTATTGCCACTTTCAAACCCTTTTTCTCACTTTTTTTTTCCCTTTTTTTTTCTTTTTGATGCTGTCCCTAAAGAAATAGACTAAAGCTAAAATTTGCCCATCAAACCTGACCGCTTCTTTCAGCTTTTCCTCCTTTATGGCTCTTCTTTCCAGGTGCTGCGTATTCTAATTCTTTTCTGAAAGATGTGGTTTTTTAGGTTTGTTTAGAAGAGCTTGCACCAAAGCTTTGGAAATTTGACACTGGAGGAAATCAGATGGAAAGATCAGGGCTTAAAATTTGACTAGATAAACAGATCTCTTTCCTGTTTCATTTGAGGTGATATAAAGATGGTGCTTCTATGCTGAATTTGTTTTTGTTTTTGTTTTTATGCTGAGGTTTTAAGACTGAACTTATTTCATTGAAATTTTAGCTGGCCATGACCCACCCGAGTCATCACTTAAATTTTGGAATGAATCCTGATCATGCCAGAAATTCTTTGTCTAACTGTGGAATTCGGCAACCCAAATATGGAGATAGAAAAGTTCATCACATGCACATGCGGAAAAAAGGTAAGTTTGGATTCCACTCTCCGGTTTTGTTCTGTGTCTCCTGTTGTAAATTAAATCCCCAACAGGAATGGTTCCCTGGTGACTGTTTCATTTCTCTCTTTCTTTAGTGTTTCCCGACCCATATGTAATAACATTCACTTTGAGCAGAGCATTATGATAAGAGTAGATGAATTTGTGAGAAAATTTTCTTTCTCCTATCAAGTGTTTTAAGTAACTAAGTTGATCAAAGTTGTAGACATGCTAGTCAAATTGGGGTGAGATACATAATTTTCTTTCTACATGTCATATGGTGGTCCTAGAATTCTTCTAACAGTATTTAGTTGTGATTTTCTTTTTAATAGGCATTAACACCTTAATAAATATTATGTCACGCCTTGGCCAAGATGACCCAACTCCCTCAAGGTAAAGTAGATTTTTTTAATAACCGCTTTGTTGAGATATAATTCACATACCATACAATTCCCCCATTTAAAGTGTACAATTCAGTGGTTTTTGGTTTATTCACAAAATGGTGCAACCGTGATCACTGTCTAATTTTAGAGCGTTTTCATCACCCCCAAAAGAAACCCTATACTCCCCATTTCCCTCAGCCTGCCCAGCCCTGGATATCCACCAGTCTTCTTTTAATCCATGTTCAATATTTATGGCTTTACCTATTCTGAACATTTTGTATAAATGGTGTCATACAATATGTGGTCCTTTGTGACTGGTTTATTTTACTTTACATTATGTTTAAAAGATTTATCCATGTTACAGTATATGTCAGTGTTTCTTTTTATTGCCAAATAATATTCCATGGTATAGGTATACCATGTTTTATTTATCTAGTCACCAACTGATGGTCATTTGTTGTTTTTACTTTTTGGTTATTATGAATGCTGTTGCTATGAATATTTGTATACAGGTTTTTGTATGGACATATGTTTTGATTTTTCTTGGGTATATACCTAGGAGTGGAATTTCTGGATGATATGGTAACTCTGTTTCACCTTTCTTTTAAGGAACTGCCAGACTGTTTCCAAAGTGGCTGCACCATTTTATTTCCCAGCAGCAATATATATGAAAGTTCTGATTTCTTCACATCTTTCCCAACATTTGTTATTATCTGTCCTTTTAGAACCTGGGCTTCCTAGTGGATATGAAATATTATCTCATTGTGGTTTTGTCATATTTCCCTGATGGCTACTGATGTTGAGCATCTTTTCATGTGCTAATGGGCCATTCATGTATCTTCTCTGGAGAAGTATCTATTCAGATCCTTTTCTCATTTTTAATCAGGTTACTTTCTGTTGTTGAGTTGCAATCATTTTTTCATGTATTCTAGATACAAGTCCCTTATCAGGTATGTGATTTGTAAAAATCTTTTCTCGTTCTATGGATCATCTTTAAACTCTCTTAGTGAAGCACAAAAGTTTTGATGAATTCCACATAATAGATAAATTTTGTTGCTTTTGTTGCTTCTGCTTTTAGTGTCATGTCTAAGAAACCATTGCCTAATCTAAAGTCACGAAGACTTACATCTATCTGTTTCTTCTAAGAGCTTTATGGGTTTTTTCCTCTGCCATTTAGATCTGTTCTGTTCTGAGTTAATTCTTATATATGGTATGACATAGAGGTCCAGCTGCATTCTTTTGCTTGTGGATATGCAGTTGTCCCAGCACCATTTCTTGAAAAGACTGATCTTCCCCCACTAAATCATCTGGGTTTACATTACCCTTGACAGTATATTTGAGGGTTTATTTTTGGATTCTTAGTTCATTCCATTGATCTTTATGTCTGTCCTTAAGCCAGTACCACACTGTCTTGATTACTATAGCTTTGTAATAAGTTTTGAAATCTAGAAATGCAAGATCTCTTCTCCAACTTTCTTCTTTTTTTTCAAGACTGTTCTGGCTATTCTAGACCTGTTACATTTCCACATGAATTTTTTAATTACCTTAAGAACTTCTGCAAAGAAGCCAGCTAGGGTTTTGATAGGGATTGTGTTGAATCTGTGGATCAATTTGTGAATGCTTACCATCTTAATATTAAGTCTTCTGCTTAATATTGTCTTCTGTTCCCTGAACATTAGATGTCTTTATTTTTTCTTTGTTGTCTTTAATTTCTTAGTAATGCTTTTTAGTTTTCAGAGTATACATTTTGTATATCTTTTGTTAAATTTATTCATAAGTATTTTATTCTTTTTGATGCTATTATAAATGAAATTGTTTTCTTAATCTTTATTTTTGGATTTTTCATTACAAGCATATAGAAATATAATTGATTTTTGATTATTGATCTTGTATCTTGCAACCTTGATGAGCTCATTTGTTAGCTCCAGTAATTTTTTAGTGAATTCCTTAAGACTTTCTATACAGATGATCATTTCACTTATAAATAGAGATATTTTTACTATTTCCTTTTCAGTCTGGATGGCTTTTATTTCATTTTCTTAACCTAGTTGCCGTAGCTGAAGTCTCCAGTACAATATCAAACAGAAGTGGTGAGAGAGGATCCTTACCTTCTTCCTAATCTTAAATGGAAAACATTCTTTTACCATTGTGTATGATGTTATCTCTGGGTTTTTCATAGGTGCCTTTTATCAGATTGAGGAAGTTCCCTTTTATTCCTAATTTGCTGAATGTTTTTGTCGTGAGAGTGTGTTGAGCTTTGTCAGATGCTTTTTCTGCATCTATTAAGATGATCATGTGTTTTTTTTCATTTATTTTATCCACATGGTGTATTACATTAATTGATTTTGGGGTGTTAAACCAACCTTGCCTTCCTGGGATACATCACACTTGATCATGGTATATAATCCTTTTTATATGCTATGTTTAGTTAGAATTTAGTTTGCGAGTATGCTGTTGAGGATTTTTGGTCTGTAGTTTTCCTTTCCTGTGACATTTTAGTCTGGTTTCACTATTAGGATAATGCTGGCCTCATGTAGTGGGTTGGAAAGTTTTATATGTTAGCTTTCCTTATTTTATTTCTTGATTTTAAGTGATACCTTAATATATTAATATTCTCACTTTGTGGCCTGGAACCCCTGAAGAACCTGGAAAGGAAGTAGGTTGAGTCTATATTAACTCATTAACACCCTGGAAAACTGCATGGAAGTAAATGCCAGATGCTGATGGGGCTCTGATGTTGCTCTCAGGAGGCTTATCTCTGTGTGTGAAGCACAGCAGGTTCTATTTTGAAAGCCAGTAGAGGAGGTTGCTTGAGGGCGGCTTGCTTTTTAAAACGGGGCATTGAAGAGTTGAATAGCCAGGTTTGTCCCTCTTGGGATCCAGACTTAGATGGATGAAAGGTAGGTAGAGCAGGGTTGGAAGTGACAGAGTTGAGACACTGCTGCTGCTGCTGGTAACTGGCCTCCACAGTGAGGTAGGTGCCCAGCTGAGCTAGTGCAGCTTCCTTTTCTACCTTTTTCTTCATATATCACTTTTCTTTTCAAATAGACTTGCCTTGACGTTGCTGTCTTTTGAGGTTATCATAAACCAAACTGTCTTTCCTCTTCAATCAAGAGGTAAAAAGAAAGGCAGGACAGAACTTTAAAATTCCAGTTTGAAGATGATCTCATGCCTCACTACTGTGTTCTGTGAGGGTGTAAGATCAGAAAAGGACTGTCTAATTAGAGGAGCCCTTAATCACACCCTCAGGAATAGTGTGGCCACGGTTTCATTTTACCTTGCTGTATTGTGGAGTCTCCCGATGACTGGTTCTGTATTTTAATAAGTGAAACCCTGGGTCCCCTGCAGCCCCTTTAGCAAGGCCGCACACGCAATAGACACGTCCTTTTCAACGATGGAAGCACAGGTTTAAGTGATCTCTGTCTCATCTACCCCAACCACAGTTACTGGTATGTAAATTATGTCTTTTGGTATCATTGTTTAAACCTCATGGTTTCTGTTTTCTTACTGTGGCAAAGGGAATGATAGCTGAGAAAGTGTGTTCTTTCTGAATTTACCATTTTGAAAATGATACCACTGATAGAGAATAAACAGATGATCTCTCGTGTCCTTTGACTTCTGCCCTGGCCTCTGCTGCTTGTGCTGAGAGCCTCTTGCAGTAGGTCTGATCTTTTGGCTGATGCAGAGTCGACCCCACGCTTCTGTTCAGAAAGATCCTCCCCGCCTCGGTGGCCGGGCCGGCTGCTGCTTGGCTGCTGCTGTCCAGGAGCCCCAGCTGTGTCAGTACAGCCCTGGGAGCCATACTGAAGAAACTCAGACGAATGTAATCCAACAGACATTTATCCAGTGCCTTTTGAGCTTGAGGCAGTTCGTAGATATTTTACAGGGATCCAAAGGCAAGTAAGACAAAGCCCCCACTCACCAGGAGGTGTGACTGCCTGGGGTGGGGTAAAAGTGCTGTAAACATAAGTAACTTCATATAAGGAAGACTCTGCTAAGTGCTTCCGTGAAGGTCAGAAACAAAACATACACACCAGACTGGGGGCTAAGGAGAGCTCTGGTGGTTGTTCACAGATTATAGGGCAGTGATGCACCGTGCACCAGAATAATTGCATTCACTTGAAACGACTTGCCCTCTTCCCTGTTTCTTTCTCACTTTGCTGTTACAAAGTGGGATGCAGTAGTCTCTGCTCCTTGGAAGCATATGTATATCTTTGAAATGAACACTCTCCAATTTCAAGTGTCAGTGGTTATATCTCCTCCGAAGCAAGCTTGCTCAGAATTTCAGACTGGAGGAAGGAAAGAGAGAGCCAACGAGCTAGTAGGTCGTTTGGGGAATCTGTGTCTGGCGCTGAAGGTGGAGGAGCAAGGCAGGTCGGGGAGCTCGATGGAATTCTTCCCCCGGCCCCTCTGAATACCACTCCTCTGGCCCCTGCCCATCCTGCAGTGCAATTAGTGCCGCCTTCTGCCAGGTCTCCCTTCAGGCTGCCTCTCCAGCCTTCATCTTGCTATTTCTGGAGCCTCCTCTCTAGATCTTAGCTGTAACCCGCTTGAAAGCTTTCTGTGACGTCTCGTCACCTGCTGAATAAGCCTGAACTTCCCCACCTGGCAGTCTCAGCTCCCAGTGATCCAGACACATCACTCTCTTCCCTGTGGCTGTCTGCACACCAGTAAGACTGATGGACTTGATGTGCTGCCAGGCGTACCCTCTCCCTTCCCTGAATGCCAGCGGTAATTGTACCTGTGCAATGCCCTGTGACATCCTGCCCAGATCCTGCTGGCATTTGTTTTATTGTGCATGTTCTGGTTCTCCCAGGTATTATAATTGTGTCATAGTCTGATTTTTTTTTTTTTTAACTGTGAGCATTTTGAAGGTCTTTTGTCCTACTCTCTTTTTCCTTTTTTCAAATTCTTTTCCTTTTTCCAACTAATGCCTTTCACAAAGCAGGGGCTCAGTAATAAGTCTTAAAGGAAGGAATGCCGTTCATGACATTACTTTTCTTCCGGGTTATTTACTCGTTGACTAGAAATAGGGAAATGGGGGCATTAGGAAAGGTCACAGTCAGAGCCATCAAAAGTTTAAATGGCTGGTTGCTCTCTTAATCTGATTTGGGATCAGCTAGCATTTACAAAAAGACACGAAGACTTAAAATTAATAAATAAAAATCTGTCTGCCTATCAAAACTACAAAATAATTAACTTTTATGATGGCATCATCTCAAGTGAATATGCCGCCCATAGTTTTTTAAAGTGTCACTATTTAACCACATAAATCTCAGTTGTATAGTTATATTTAACTCATGCACATTAACAATGAAATGTTACCACAGAGAAGGTCTCTGAAGGATTAGGCATTCGGTTCAGCCTTGTACTCCAACGTGAGAAACAGCCTGTGAGATGCACATTCATCATGTAATTAAGATATAAATAAAATGCGATCTCTGCACTGAGGGGGAGAGTATTAATTTTGATGAGGGACTCAGGCAGGGATTCATCTGGAGCTCACATTTTGCTAGACCTTGAGAGATGGGTAGGTTTTCAGTGTGTCTCAGTGCACAGGGGAGAGCAGAAGCCTCCAGGGCAGCAAGGAGCTTCGCCTGAACAGAGGCACTGAGTGTTTTAGGGGATGCCCTTTTCAGAGAGGACCAGGCAGTTTTGGAACAGGACCCTGTGCATAGGTGGGAGGGGATAGCAGTGGACAATGAGACTGAGCCTATTTTGAAGGACTTTAAATGCTAGGTTAAATTTAGAATTTGGAGTTTGGACCATGGGAAGCTGGAACGTTGTACCAAAGCTGATCTTTCAGTGTTCTAACCCTCTCTAAGAATGCAATCTCCTTTCTCTCGTCCACCCGATAGTGGTGTGGAAAGAGTCACAATTGTTAGGGTGATGTCTCCTTGCTTTAAATCTGACTCCGAGGGGGAAGGAAGCACCGGGGTGGGAAGACTTGAGACACGTAGTATGTGTCCCTTTCCCACCAGGCAGCCCCTGTACCTCCAGCTAAGATGGCCATCAGTGGTCTTGATTATGAGGAATAAGGTAGGGTGCTTTGATTACTAAAGGAGCTAACCCTCAGTATCCTTTTCTGTGAGAAGAGAGGGAGGAAATATAAATGTGTGCTATTTTAAGTGATCTTTTTAATTCTGTAGGATTAATCACAACGAACGGTTGGAGTTCCTGGGTGATGCTGTTGTTGAATTTCTGACCAGGTAAGTAGGCTTTTCTTCCATTCCCCAATAATTGCATTTTATAGGTAACATACGTAATACATACCTTCTTTGTAATTAGCCAAAGAAGGCCTTGAAACACCATCATGTTTTTGGTCTCCTCTGTAGAGCTTAAAAGCTACATGTCTGTGGCTCTTGCCCTGATAACTTGCACTCACTGATGCTGTAATGAGCAAGATTACAAGATGAAAGGCTAGTGTCTCTGTCCTGTCGAGTTTATGTTCAAGTTGCTACAGCCAGAAGAGATCAGCTTGTCTTGGTCTAGATGCTTCAGAGCTTATATTCAATTTGTAGCGAAAGGGATGGTATTTTAAAATGTCGTTTCATTTTCTAGGATTGTCTTTGATCCCTTTCTCACTCTTCCTGAACTCAAGGGAAGTAAAGTTTACAAGACTGTTAATAAATCGATTTTGGGGTGTGTGTGTGTGTGTGTGTCTGTGTGTGTGTGTCTGTGTGTGTGTGTGTGTGTGTGTGTGTGTGTGTCTGTGTGTGTGTGTGTGTCTGTGTGTGTGTGTGTGTCTGTGTACGTGTTTCTGTAGGTTTGTATGTTTTCTCTGCAGAAATATTTCAGGGTCCTTAATTTGGAGGTAGGGGTAGGAAAGTACATTTTGTTTTTTCAATACTCATAAAATTTCCCTTTTAAAGGGAGATAACACATGTTTCTCTTGGAACTGTCTTGAGCTATTTTTATTCTCTTTAGGTCATTTCTTTTCCCAGAAGGACATAATGAGGCAAAGGGGCTGTTCTCTAAGCTTGCTCTCACTGGACACAGTAGGACTAGACAAGCTCAGCTGCCCCGATCAACAGTGGGTCTGAGACACCAGTGTGAGAGTTAGGGGAGCGCAGTTAGTGTCATGGTCGGAACAGGTCTTCCATCGGCCTTCTTCCTAATTCCCGTACTTTCCTGATCAGCAGCGCCGGTTCTGTTGGCCACTCGTGTTCCTCTTCCTGTCCCTGTCTGTACTTGTGAAGAACGTGCCACACAGCTGCCCTGCTCAGAGCTCCCAGGCTCCTTCCTCTTCAGGGGCCCTCATAACCCAACCCAAGCAAAACTCTCTGTTTCCAGGCTCAATTTTCATGTATTAGATAGGTTTGCTCTCAGCAGCTTATGAATGTTTGTTCAGGTCTTTGTTGTTATCATATTTTAGAGAAATCTTTCTACAGAACTCAATGTGAACATGTGAGTGAATGGTGGTGTTTGGGTTTTAGTACATTCAGTTATACCATGCATACTGTTTAACTTTCAAAGACCCTACAGTTTAGTTCACTTCAGCTGGTATGTATTGCCCAGGTATTATGTGTCAGGCCTGTTTTTTGGACTCAGAACCACAGACAGAATATTGTGATATATATTTACTTATATGCTTTCTTTTTTGGCAGTGTCCATTTGTACTATTTGTTTCCCAGTCTAGAAGAGGGAGGATTAGCAACCTATCGGACTGCCATTGTTCAGAACCAGCACCTTGCCATGCTAGCAAAGGTACGTCAAATATCTGAAGCATTTGTAGTGAAGTCATTCTCTTCTTCAGTCCATGCATAATTTTGCATTTGAATAAGTAACCCTTTAAGGTGCATTAAGGGTTTAATATTTTATAGACGAGGAAGGACTTTTTTGTTTGGGTCTTAAGGACTCACCCTTATTAGTTCTGTTACCTTAGTGAGTTTCACCAGCAGCCAATGAACTCCACAGTGAGGTAACTTGATAAGAGAAGAGGAAAAATTTGACAGATGTGCACGTACAGAGTTAAACATTTGGGGAAAGGAACATGAGAACAGAGTAAAAGAAATGAAACATTTCGTATTTTCCCTTTGTGTAATATTTCTGTATTACATTTGTTTTTAATTTACTTTAACAAGCAGAACTATAGCTTTGCATAGAATACTCCAGGCCATTTGTATCCACAGGGGATACTTTACAGATCTTTGAGAATGCCCCCCAAATCACAAATCCTGTTAATTAAGATTTAGGTTTTAGGCTCTTCAGCTAGCCACGTTGACTTAGCTGAGTGACTAACAGAACCTTTTCTTGATTTAGATTCATGGTAGGCATGTTTCTTACATTATCTCATTTGATCTTCCTGTCTCTGTGCAGTGTCTTTTTTTAAAATTAATTTTTATTGGTGTATAGTTGCTTTACAATGTTGTGTTAGTTTCTTGCACTGTCTTATCATAAATCATAACGGATAGGACATGGGCACCTGCATGGGCCATCAGAAAACCCGCAGGGGGACCGTGGACAAATTGTTATTCTCTTTGCCAAGCTTCTGCTTTCTCATCTATAGAATGGAGATGGCATTAGCATCTACTACACAGGGTGGTTGTGAGAATTAAATGAGATTATCGTTTGAGTTTTAATGATTCCGTTTGTAAAGTGCTTGGTGCAGTGCCTGTTCATAGTAATCACATAAACATATGAATAAACTAGTAGGAGTTTGTTGTTTTTATTGCGAGTTTTCCTTGATTTTTTGCTTTAAGTAGTTTTATTTTTCTTCATTTTGATATAAATGTTGAAATCTGGTAGAAAAGACTAGATAAAACCCATTCTAGTTTTATGACTGACTTTTTAAAAAAATATATTTATTTTATTTATTTCTTTATTTTATTCTGGGTGCATCAGGTCTTAGTTGGGGCACTCGGGGTCTTCGTTGCAGTGTGCGAGCTCTTTGTTGCGGTGCACGGGTTTTCTCTCCCTAGCTGTGGTGCGCGGGCTCCAGGGCACGCGGGCTCTGTAGTTTGCAGCACGCGGGCTCTCTCGTTGAGGCGTGTGAGCTCAGTAGTTGTGGCGCACGGGCTTCGTTGCCCTGCGGCATATGGGATTTTAGTTCCCCGACCAGGGATTGAACCCGCGTTCCCTGCATTGGAAGGCTGATTCTTTACCACTGGACCACCAGGGAAGTCTCTGACTTCTTAATTTGATCTTGCCAAGGCATTAATTACATCTAAAATGTGGTTACTTTTATCCCACGGTTTTCGTGTTAGCAAGAGTGCATTGCTTTATTGTATATAACATCCTCATCATAGCTATGTTGGTAGGCTTTGACCTAGCTTCAGTGACATTTGAGAATACAGACAGTGATGCCTTCAGGAAAAACTATAGGCGACAGGTATGCTAACTTGGTTTTAGCCTTACAGTGAATGAAATTCCACAATCTATATAAAACTGCTTCAATGTTTAGTTGATTTAATTGTCAAGATGCTTCCTGATAGTTCACGTAAGTGTCCATTGGAAATACCTGTAGTAAGTAGATTGTCAGCACGCTCCCCCCACCTCACCATCGTTTTCTTTTCAGTTTCAGATATAATAGAATTGCATAATTGTTTTTCAGACAATTGTAGGGAGGATATTTACAGAGTGTGGGAAATTACCATAGCATGAACATGGATGCTGTTACATAACACAGTGGGTGCTGTACACAGCCATGAGTTATGATGGGGGTGGCCAGTTTCTCCCTTCAGGGATTTCTGTGTGATCTTCCTCCACCCCAAACCCTGACATTCCCATAGCACTCAACACCCATCTCCTCCAGCAGTAGGCAGTGGTGGTCTTACCTTCTTCTGTCTAGAGCAGTGGTTCTTATTAACCATTTGGGAGGCGGGACTTGATGGAGGAGTATTGCTGACTCTGAGAAGGTAATGAAAGCTCTAGGTCAGTGCTCCAGACAGGAACATTTTAACACATGCACAGTGGAGCACCACTTTTCTTTTTTAAAATTTCCACTAATGCCTTCATGAAAAAATAAGGATATAGAGGAAGGATTATGAGAAGTTGGAAAATTCATAGCATTCCAGAATAGTTGTTTATAATATAAAATATGGCTTGCACTCTACTCTCAAGCACGGCTCCAGAGATAGCAAACAATTGGACTTTCCCGGTGAACAAGTGAAATTTACATAGTCTAGTATAAACTTTGCACTTGGGGATCAATTTTTTAAAAAGAGGTGGTTTCTGCTGTTGCATTTGTGGTAGTCAGAACTCTCATTGGAGTTTATAATACACTCATGAATTCCTAGGAATACAAAATACTGATAGCATATATGTCTCATTTTTATTGTCCCTTTTTCCAATGTAAACAGATATGGATATTTTTAACATACATATCAAGACACACAAAATCTGAGTCTCTTTTATCTGAGAGCTGATGAGATTCATATTGTCCTAGGTTGTTCAGTGACTTGCGACTTGTTCCATATTACGTGGCATGTTATTGCTTAGTAAGTATTTATTGAACTGAATTACATGGTAATAGAAACAGATTTATTGCATGCTTATGCAATGTTTGTATCTTTCTCCTTTTATGGAATGAATTATGATTTCCATTTATTCAATCTCAGGAGTTTTATAAAAAAACATACTGTGTCTAGTTCTAAAAGGACTTGATTTGTACATTGTAATACAATAGGATAAAAAATAAGTAGATACTGAACTCAAAATAAAGAGAAAATATGGGTAAGACAGTAAACTGAAGGCAGAAGTAAAGTTAGTGTGCACAGATATATTCATTAAGTCCTACACAATTTCTAGAACTGGGCCGTAAATTTGTCTCTAAACTTGTCTGAGGCCAAATAAAAAAAATATAATTCATTATAAACCATATTCCCAGAGACCATAAGATAGTTCCAACCCATTGCTTAGATCTCACTGAGACTTTAGAAGTATGAGTGTGGTAACCTCAAAAAGCAGACATAAGTGCAAAGATATATGGCTCCCCAAATCCTTGTCAAATAAAAAAAAAGATTTAGAGATATAAGGCATTTGAAGTCTTCTGAGGGTCCCCATTTACTCTACCACATAAAAATCTCTTACATATGGTACAAACACCATCAGTACCACATAACTCTGGAATCCTAGAGGTTAACTTCGGGTTGGGTTTGTATCTCCCTAGCCATATTGGGTGAACCCAAGGGTATGGTCTTGTAACAGAGTCTTATTCCAGCTTAAGCTAGTCCTTGTTCTGAACCTAGAATTGGACAGCTCAGATCTGATCAGTTCTGAACCAAATTGAACCATCAGAGTTCATAGAAGCTTGTTTGGGGAAAAGTCGTGGTTTGTCAGCGCTAAGCCATATGTAAGGACTCATAGGGAATGGTGACTAAATTTTCACATAAAGCCAATTAAATTGTAACCATACCCCTAGGAGATGCTGAGTTATTACAGTTACAATATGATTTTGTCAATTTTTTTTTTTACTTTCTGTCATTTTGAATTCTGTAGAAACTTGAACTGGATCGATTTATGCTTTATGCTCATGGACCTGACCTTTGTAGAGAATCAGACCTTCGACATGCCATGGCTAATTGTTTTGAAGCATTAATAGGTAATTTCTCACTTATAGTCTAGTTTCCTGCATGTCTACAATGTCTGGAGGGCACATAAAATTCAATGTGGAGACGTGGGACAAAATTACTTGTTCCCAAAGCATGTGAGGTCCCCAGTATAATACCCACCTCCTTATAGTATAGTTATTGTAGTTCCTCCAGAGCAGCAGTCATGCTTTCTTTTCTTGAATTCCTTGTACCATGTCATGTACATGCTTAGTATATACTGAACTGAAGTGCAGTGAATTAATATGGGGATGGATAACTTGCCAGATTTGATTCAGGATCACATACATAAGTAAATTGCTGGTGAGGCCCTAATACTGTTTTTGATCACATTTTAAACTATTCACAGGATTTTCTGATTTAAACATCTTGAAGACGCCACATATTTAAAATCCCAGGGCTTGAGTCTCTATAACTATTGTTTATTCACTTGAAGCAAGACTGATGCAGACATTTTACTTCCTCACTCAGGCTCTTTACTTCCTCAGTTTCTTTTTTACTGTAACTAGAATATAATTAGCTGTTTGTACAGGAAAGTTATGAAGAGTTAATTAGCTGGTGATTGCAAGTATGCTTTACAATGAAACGTTTCAGTAGATTGACAAAATTCCTTGATTTTTTAAGGTAAATGATTGAGTACATTTTTCAAAGGGCTTTGTACTTCCTTATCAATTTTGCCCTCTTTCTTTGAAAATGAATATAAAAGCTTCCCATTGTAGTTCCATGCCGATGATGGTAGCAAGAGAATGTTTAATAATTATCCACAGTCTTTCCACAGGTATGTCTGTTTTGCACAAATATGTCTATTTTCAGAGGGTTTGTCACGTGGAGTGACTGTGCTCTGTAGACATAATACTTTTGACAGTTAATGTTACAGTGGCCCCATAGCCTGGCACACATGACTCAGTTCCCTTTTGTATCATTTATTGGCTCTGTGTCTTTGCCAAGTTACTGAATCTCTTTGAGGCTCAGTTTCCCCATCTGGGACATGGAGATAGTACCTCACGGAGTTGTAACGATCTTAGTATCTGATCCTGGTTGCATCAAATCCAGAGCGAAGTTCCATTTCCTTTAACCCTCCCCCAAATCACCTATTATGGGCCCCAGTCCTGTAAATCTTTTCTAATACCCTCTTACTAAGGTGCCCTTGAAGGTGAAGGTAAGAAAGTGAAAATGCCTTGTACAGGGCCTAGGTCATGAGTGACCTCCCCAAACCCCTACTACTACTAATACTGTCATCACCATCATCGTTATTATTGTTATTGTTATCATTATTATTACAATTATTGATAAATAATAAGTGTATTCAGTCATCAAAAGCCCTGGTGACTAAGTATCTGAATATTTTATGTGGAAAATAGCCTTTCTGAAGACAGATGTAAAAAATATGATTTTAAGAACTAGCCTACTCCAGTTATTTGATACCCAGTTAAGATGTTACTATAGTACTTACTGGTTATGATGAATGGTAAACATGTGTACAGTGCTTAGTTATTTCAAAAAAATTTTAATAATTATTTCTAATTAAAGGTAAAGGTTATCCTGATTTTTATTTGCAGAAGCCTTAATTGATCTGAGCTCAGATTTTATCTACGGTCTGAAATATAAACTATAAATATAGAAAATAAAACATAACATTTTCATAAAGTTAAGTATTTGTGCATAGTTCGCTTAGCCACTAATGGTTCATACCCATATCCTTCACGATAGTTCATAGTTGGCCTCTTTTTCTTACAAAATAAGGTTTATGTTTTAGTAAATTGAATTTCATATTTCCATCTAACTTATAACACAGAGCATAGCTAAAAGAGGGAAAATGCTACCTTTAAAACAATTGCTTCTGATCTTGTCGAATTTTTCTGTGAGTGGGTTTTGGCTTGCCTCTTTGCTTTTTTATGGAGATATGTAATTTTCTCTGAATATTAATGCAGCTTTCCTTTTGGCATTCTCTTCCTTTTATCTAGGAGCTGTTTACTTGGAGGGAAGCCTGGAGGAAGCCAAACAGTTATTTGGACGCTTACTCTTCAATGATCCGGTATTTATCTCGATTCATTTGATTTTTCTCAGTTATATATCATTACAGAAGATTTTATATCAATTAGTCTTTGTATTTTAAAGAACGTGTAAGAGAAACAAAAACCCCAAATCTACCATAGATGGTAGATTTCAAGCACTTCAGAAATAGCTGATTCAACTCTGTCACAGATGGGAAAGTTCTGTGGACATTTACACTAGTTTGTCTTCTACCCAAAACCCCATCTTTCCTCATGGTCACTTGTAAGTTAAATATGAATACAAATAAGGTAGGACTTTGCTTTATTTTGAAGTATCTTGAAATTAATTATGATTTTATATTTTATAATCATTGAGTACCTACCCCATGCAGGCTTAGTTGAAGCTATATAGCCTTTTGGCTTTTCTGTTTATGATTTGTTTTTATGTAAGTTATGTAGACTAGATAAATGTATACTTATTTTAGAAAGTCAGTTCATAGGGAGTTTCTGATAAGGCTATGAATAAAGAATATGGAAGTACTTTTTTTTTTTTAAGAAAATTATAGTTTAAGAAAAAATGATAGATTCTAAAATAGTTTCTGTTGTTACTAAAGTATTAAGCTATTAATATTGCCAGGGCTACCTTTTTAATCCTGCATGCAATAGAGCATACTGGCTGCTTTTTGTACCCAAACAAGTCAATTTAACATTTAAAGGGAGAGGCAACTCTGTATTCCCGATTGAAATGTCATTATAATTGAATGAAATAGCCCTCATGGAGCAGTAAAGAACATAGGAAGCCAGGGTTTTAAGCCTTTGTGAAACCTTCAGTGTAAGTGGCTGTCAGATGTTATTACTGTATTCCTCAAGATAGTTTAAAAAAAAAAAAAAAGAATCAATAGTTTTGAAAAATGGGGCTGGGATGATGCTCATATCTGAGGATTTGATCTTCTTTTACCTGTTTTTATAGAGATAGGTGGTGATTTTATACGTGTGAATTTCCTCCTGGTCGGAACATTATCTACAGGTGTTCCATGTCCCCCATTTTGTCCTACAACCTATAAACAAGTGTGTATCCTGATTTGTATCTGTAGCAGATGTATTTTAAGTCTTTTTCTCAAAACTTAAAATAACTTTGTTCTGACCTTTATCTTCTGTTAGCAATTTCAGCAACCTCTTTACTTCGTTTGCTCCTCCAGCCTTGCCTCTATGTGCCCCCTCACCCCTTGAACCTATCCTCCACCTCCACCTACTCCTGCCCCTGTCCTCCCGTCTTACCTGCATCCCCCATCCACTCTGTGTTCCTGTTTTCCTGAATTATATGCAGCTTTATACCTGGTATTCTTAATTGCATCAGTTTTGTTTAGATTCTCTTCTGTCTTTAAGCTGCTTCTCTCCCACTTGTCTACTTAGCAGGCTTATCTTTTATTTCCAGTACCAAGTACAATGCTGGCATGTGCGGAGTTTAATAAATATTTGTTAAAGGAATGAAATGGATAAATGACTAAATGAAAAAGCAGAGCCTGAACATCATCTTACCAATGGGACGGCTGACATTCAGAATTTGTTTTAGTCATTTTAGGGTGTCTTTTGTGAAATTGAACAGGGCTTAGTAACATATGGTCTTCCCACTTCAGTGTTTTCAAGTGCGCACACTTGGACAGTCTAACTCATCTGACATCTCCATATTGGTTTACATCTCTTAGTTGTAGTATGTGAGAGATTTCGGCGAACCATCGTACTTTTTCTCGAGTAATGGTTCTGTGAAAGTCCAGTCAGCCAAAGACAGCCAGAGACAAGCTGTAGGTTTATTGACTCCATGCATGGGGCTGGGAGAGGGGGTGGGGGACGTGCTCATAACAGGGAGGGGGCCCTCCTTTCTGAGGCCTGGGCTGGTGCTGACCCGTTCCGAGGGGCCAGGAAAGCAGGGATCAGTTCTTGTTTGGTTGCCGTGTCTGAGGCCGGATTAGAAGAAGCAGGGGATTAATTTGGGACTGGGTGCTGTCAGGAGCCGAGGGGCAGTTTAGCTATTGAGTGTCCCTGGCAATCTTTATTCTGGGGGTAAGACATAGCAACGCAGGCCAGAGGGCAATGCTGGTGGGAGAGCAGTTGTTTCTCCAAGAGGGAGTCGTTCAGGGTTTTACAGATGCTGTAAGACCTTGAGGGAAATGCTGTTTCCTGTTAACTTGGAAGCTGGCTTTATGTGTGTCGTCCTATCAGCCCTGTTGACAGAAGGGCTATTTTTCTTTCTCAGCCTGAACTACTTTTTACTCTTTCAGCCCCAGGATGATTTTGCCAATTCTGTGTTTTCAGGTCTGTGTGACCCTTCCCGGCTTACCCAGTACATTCAGAACCACTGTTTCCATTTGACCATCCAATGACCCTCTTAGAAAGATAGGGAGCAATTACTATGTAATCTTCCCTAGTCTCCCACTCCCCCACCCCGATACACACCCCTTTTTGTCTGTGCACATCTGTCCCAGTTTCTCTGACCCAGGCCTTTCTCTGGAGCTCCAGAAATTGGAAAAAGTGTCTTTTCAAATTGCCTCTGGGCAGCTTCACCTGGGTGTTCCACAGACACCTAATTTCAACAGGTTTAGTATTTGAATTCAATACCTTAGCCCCCAAACATATTTCTCCGTCTTTAATTTTATGATCTAGACCAGAAACCTTAGGGTATTCTTTTGTCCTTAAGCTTTTTGCTCCTCCTCTCCATTCAGTTGCATACCCCTGTCAGTTCGGTCCCTCGCATCTCCTGAGTGGGTTTACTCTTGGCCGTACTGTTGCTTTAACGTTTGTCCTCCTCATCTCTCACCTGCCATAATTAACCTGTTGTCCTTCCCTGCTGCTCTAGTCCATCATTCTTGATGCATTTAGTGTTGTCTTCTTTTTAATGCACAGATTTGATTATGGTCTTTGCGGCTTAAAATCTTTGGTTTCTTTATTGCCTGCCAAAGTCTGTATTCCACAACATAGCATTTAATAGTTCTCATAATCTGACTCCCACCTATTTTTTCGGTCTCCTTTATTTATTTATTTTTTTGCGGTACGGGGGCCTCTCACTGTAGTGGCCTCTCCCGTTGCGGAGCACAGGCTCCGGACGCGCAGGCTCAGCGGCCATGGCTCACGGGCCCAGCCGTGGAGCGGCACGTGGGATTTTCCCGGACCGGGGCACGAACCCGCGTCCCCTGCATCGGCAGGCGGACTCTCAGCCACTGCGCCACCAGGGAAGCCCCGGTCTCCTTTCCTTTCACTCCCTCTTTGTGCCATTCTAGGAATTACCTTTTTTTAATTTTAATTTTTTTTGAGCCTGTTATAATTTATTAACAAATAAGTGTTGATTTTATTTTATTTTAGTTTTTGCTTTACAGTAGTGTGAAAAATTTTTTTTAGGTTTACAACAAAATTGAGAGGAAGGAAGGTACTTAAATTTCCCATATATTCCCTGCCCCACACATGTACAGCCTCCTCCACTATCAGCATCCCCGACCAGAGTAGTAAACTTGGTATAATCAGTGAACCTACACTGATACATCATAATCACCCAAAGTCCATAGTTTACACGAGGGTTCACTCTTGGTGTTGTACATTCCGTGGGTTCAGACAAATATGTAATGACATATAGCCACCATTACAGTGTCATACGTTTTCACTGCCTTAAAATCCTCTGTGCTCTGCTTATTAAGAGTTATCCTTTTATGTGTACTTTGAGACCTATTATTTGTGTATGTATGGTGCCCTGCTTTTGATTCCCTCCCTCTGCTGATGTACTGAATTCCTCAGTATTCTGTGTTCTGCAGAATACAGCTGAAAAGTCACTTCCTCTTTGAAGCTTGATCTGACACCCCAGGCAGAGTTTTCCTAGCACTTGGTATATATACATCACTCTTATAGAATTTGTGATAGTTTATTAAATTATACTTATTTACCTTCATTCTTCCCCACGAGGCTCCTCTGAGGACAGGGATAGTGTCTTATTCGTCTTAGTAAGCTAATATGTAACAGGTATTCCATAAAAATACGCTGCATGATCTAATGTCCCAACAGTCAATGAACATTTTCCAGAAGAGCAAACTGAAGGTAGAGGCTTTACCTAAGGTCCTTGGGCTAATAGAAGGCAGAGCTGGGACTCCAGTCGTGATCTTTTCCAGGATGTTTTCTCTGACCCCAAGGGGCAACAGAGGCTTATCTCAGTGTGCAGGGTAGAATAAAGGAAATGGATGCCATTGAAACGGGCTAGTTTTAAGGTTTTAAGCTATTACACCAAGATGGGTGACAGCAAACATCAAAGAAGAAATCAGTGTTTTTGAGCAAAGAATACATAGAAGAAAGGAGGAAGATGAATCTCGAAGTCCCTGACAGTTTTGAGCTTTGGAGATTGAAGTTGGTCGAAGAGATAGTTGTTTTTAGTCATTGTTGATGTCATCATTATTAATAGTGGCATTTTCTGTGTGCCAGCACTGGGTTCAATGCTTTGAGTACATTGCTCACTGAGGCATCAGAGAACAGTCTGAAGTAGGTACTGTGATTATCTTTGTCTTACACTTGAGGAAAGGTTGGCTCAGGGAGGTTAAGTAACTTGCCAATGGGGAATCAGGATTAAATCAGGCAGCCTGTCTCCTCATGCTGCAGTGTTTGCTAACACCATAGTGTTAGAAAGGTGAAAGGTAAAAGGTATAATTTGGTCATTTAGGTATGAGGTAAAAGATGCCGATAAAGGCACTTAGAGTTATGGACTTGTAGCTTGGGTGAGAGGTCAGAACTGCAGCAGAGATGAACAAGTGATTTAAACAGAGGTAGCAGTTAAAGCAATGGGAATGGCGGGGCTCTCCAGAGAAGCAGGTAATGAATAGGTCAGGCAAGGGGCTGAAGTTTGGTAAATGTCCGTTTCAGGTACAGCAGGAAGAGAAAAAGCATTGAGAGAACATGAGAAAGTTGCAGGAAGGGAGTGACATTCGGTATAATTTATGCTACAGAGAATTCAAGGGAAAGGTTATTGAATTGGTTAAGAGAAGTCCTTTACATAGCTTTAAAAGAACAGTTTGGTACTTAAGCTTGTTTTTTATATTGGGAAAATAAAACACCAAAAACAAAACCTAAGTGTATTTTGTTAAGATGCAAGTTGTACAAAAATATCAGGTATTTTATTTCACTTTGTCATCATCTGATCGCAAGGGATATTTTCCTATACTTCCCCCCTCCAAAAATTAAAACAACAACAACAACTTGTCTTTTAAAAGTTTTGTCATTTATCTCAAAAACCTGTGATCGAGGCCAGAAAGGAGATTCAGTCAGAGGCTCCCTGGAGTCTAAAACTGAAGGAAAAACACTTTAATCCTGAGGAAGGTCTAGTTATAACTGTCTCAGGATTTAACTCAATGGGTTAGGATTTTCCACAGAATTTATTCTTTTATTTATTCTCTTATTTCAAGTATACATTTGTAATGATCCACAGTAAAAGTGTGGTCTTACAAATCTAAGTGTTTAGGAACTAGATATGAGGTGTTTTCCACTCCATCTTAAAACAACTCAACGATAATGAATTAGTGCCTAAATAAAGGACCATTTGAGATGAGTTTTCATTACAAAAGGCACAGCTGATGTACATTTCTGGGGAATGGTAAACTGAATAATGTGATCAAAACAGCAGCTTAATCCAGTGTATTAGGTTAAGCAAATGGGTAACTGAGTTTTAAAAGGTGTCTTTGACTCTTGGGGGTGTGTGGGGGGGCTCTTTTCCTCCCCAGCTTAATAGGCTAATTAGAGTCACTCCAGGCCGTTTGAGTGGTGAATACACTTAAAAAAAATTAGTTTGCCAGCACGATTGAATTTGCAGTAAGTGGAGTCAGCATCTAAAATAGTTCAGTATTTCACATAATGGCATTTTATTTAGCACTCTGGAGTGTGTTAAATGGCTCCCTCAAGCATTAAAGGCATCACTTCATTTTCCAGGACTTGCGAGAAGTCTGGCTCAATTATCCTCTCCACCCACTCCAGGTAAGTGTGACCTTCCTGTCTGCAGTAAGCTTTATAACTCTGGGCATTCGTGATGCTCCAGTTTGCCTTTTGTCCCTTCCTGCTTTTATCCTTTGATTCCCTTCCGGGGCTTTATGACTCTAAGCTGGGGTGTCAGACTGGAGAACTTTGGAGCAAGTATTAAAACGGTGCCACGCGTTGCCCTCCCTGTGGTCTGGGGTGAGGTGGGGGAAGCACTGGGAGCCGCCTTCCCTCAGGAGGCAGGAAGAACTACTTGTGTGGCTGTGGTTTGGTCCTCTCTCTTCCCCAGAACAGTGGTAGGCAAAGCATAATGTGTTGTCTCCAGTATATCTACATGCCTGCTATTAGAGGGAAAATAATATGGAAGCAAGTCTGGGCTTGTTACAAAGTAGAACAAATACTAAATTAACATTGCTAAATCGTAACCTCATTTGGATCTTAGAAGTTGAGGGCTTTGACTTTGATGCATAAAACATATTGTAAATTAAACTTTTAGTACGGTATAATGACTTTTTATTCAAGATTTTGGAATTTTAAAGATCTACATATGGTGACACTTTTTTCCCCAGTTGGTTTAAGAATTCTTACTATTCTTTGCTTTTATTACCATTTTACCTTGGAGATATACATCATATATACATACACATGTAAATGTATACGCATATATACATATTTTTGTCTGTGTATCTTATGCATATATAAAAGTCATCACTAGTGGCTGAACTCTCTCATGAGAGGCTTTACGGTAATAAGTGACATTAATTCAGAGTACTTTAGAAATATTTTATGAGCATGAAGTTGCCCAAAGTTCCTGAAAATATTCATTTTATTTAAACTCTTCATATTTGCTCTCTGCCTAGTGGTTCAAGGCTCATTGTTATGTGGAGCACCTGACTAGTGGTATAATAATCTCCAGTGTATGCTGAATCCACTTTTAATGATGTTCATTTGCCAAAACGGGTTGGTCCCTAGAAGACACACAGAGGTCAAGTTACTCAATGCAGAGATTCTCAAAAGCTGGTCCCCAGACCAGCAGCATCTGCATTACCTGGGAACTTATCAGAAAGGCAAATCCTTGGTCCTTATTCCAGTCATACTGAATCAGAAGCTCTGGGGGCAGGGCCTGGCTCTCTGCTTTTAACAAGTCCTACAAGGGTTTGATGAACGCTAAAGTTTGAGAACCCATTGAGTTACCAGATAGATATATATGTGTTCTCTACCAGTGGTTCTTCAGCTCGCCTCTTCCTTGGAGAGCTAGTATAATACTTGGGATTTTGAACTATCTGTGTACAGTATTTGGCCTTGAAATCTGATAGAAGATTGGAAAATATTATTTGAGCCTTCTTTAAATATTAGGTTTGTTTGCCATTCTAAGGGATGAGAAAGAAGCTTTCGTGTTTTATTGGCATTTTAGAAATTTCTGCCCGTGGGAGAAGGGAGTTTACAAAACACTATCTTAGAATGGATAATTACTTTTGTAACTAAAAACTGCATGTGATTTTTCTTTCTTTCTTTCTTCTTGTAGCTTCAAGAGCCAAATACTGATCGACAACTTATTGAGACTTCTCCAGTTCTACAGAAACTTACTGAATTTGAAGACGCAATTGGAGTAATTTTTACCCATGTTCGACTTTTGGCAAGAGCATTCACATTGAGAACTGTGGGATTTAACCATCTGACCCTGTACGTTAGAAGTACTCGTGTAGTTCTAACACGGGCATTTAGACAGGCAGTCCCACACGTTTGCTGCACGCCCTTCCAAGGTTGGGGTCTCAAACATATTTCCGGGGAAGTCGCTTCGTTAGATGGATGAGCAACCAGACACCAGTGTGGACCAGAGGATATGCTCTAATCCAGTATTTTTGGTCTCACTGTCATGCATCTTATTTCTTTGTAAAATATAAGAGAAGTGTGAAAGAAGTAAAAACTTTTTCTACGAAGGGACAGATATTAAATATTTTAGGCTTTATAGGCCATGTGGTATCTGTCATGATGATTCAACTCTGCCATAGTAACAAAAGCAGCCACAGGAAAAATGTAAATGAATGAACATCGCTGTGTCCCTTTTTACGAAAACAGGCCATAGGCTGAATGTGGTCCTCCAATCCCTGCTCTGGATGAGTGATTTGAACATGACCTAATGAAATACTTAATAAAATAACCAAAACGTTGTTTCTTTGCATGGTGTTTTTTATTCAGTTTTGGCTTCCTTCCCCCAAATCAGATATTCACAGTTCTCTTTGCACTGTAAAGATTAAGGATTCTTGTCATAGATTTTTTAGTCCTTAACCTAGAGTCCAGATTTGAATAAATGGAGTGTATTTTTCAATAAAAAGATAAAGATTTAGCAAAGAAAATTCTTGGGGCTTTTTGCTTTGTTTTGTGTGTGTGAAGACTGTCTGTGCAACATTGTTCTCTCTGCTGTACAGTTGACCCTTGAATCACACGGGTTTCAACTGCACGGGTCCACTTACATGTGGATTTTTTTCAATAAGTACGTGCTACAGTGCTACACGGGGCGGGCTGGTTGATTGGCTGAATCTGCAGATGCGGAACCGCGGTACAGAAGGCCAACTGTAAAGTTAAACTGGATTTTTGACTGCATGGGGGGGGGGAGTCGCTGCCCCTAACCCCCTCACTGTTCAAGGATTCAGCTGTGCTTTATTTTTCAATTGATACTCCCCAGCTTTTGGCCAGGCACTATTTACTAGTCTTTATTTTAGCAGTTGTTTAATCCTTAAATAGTACTTACTTTACTCCTTTGAAACTGAACCTGTATTGACTCAGCTCTCTTCTCAGTCGAGGAGCCTTAGGGAATTATATTTAGTTTTGTGCTTTAAGCAAGATGAACACATTTCTTTTTAACATCATGCCTTTTGAAAAAAATTCTCTGTTTTTTTTTTTTTTTTAATCCACAAATGCTTATTGATCTCTTTACATTGATGTTTTCTCCCAGAGGCCACAATCAGAGGATGGAATTCCTCGGTGACTCCATAATGCAGCTGGTAGCCACGGAGTACTTATTCATTCATTTCCCAGATCATCATGAAGGACACTTAACTGTGAGTTTGTATTAAATCATTTCCTCCAATAAGATTGCTGTATAACAGAGAGCAAAGATTAGAAGAACCAAATATATATTTATGTAATCGACTTAGTTCTTGGTGACTTTAGCATATCATATGGTTTTGTTTTATTATGTGAATTGTGTGCAAAACAATATAGGATAAGAGCTCATTTCACACTCCATTTAGTGACTGCCCACTCAGTGCAAGACACTGAGTCAGGCTTCATGGGGGGAGCAAGTATTAGTTGACACCTAGTCTATCCATAAGAAGTTTAAAAACTATGAGGAGAAATTAAAAATATAAGTAAATAACTACAAATTCTCTCTCTCTATATCTATATACATATGTATATAGATATGGTGTGGGGTGTGTGTGTATACGCATACACGTACACTATGAAAAGTATAAGTGAGTAATTGTAACTAAATACAGGGAGTACCATGTTAAATATTATAAAGAGACATAGGGAAACTGTGCTGTTTAGGAAAAGTAAGATTTCTTTTAGTGGTGGAGTTTCTAGAAGGCTTCATGGATATGTGTGAGCCTTTAAGGATGAGTAGGATTTGGCCACTGGGAGTTAATGGGAAGAAATCTCTATGCAAGGACATGGCACACACTGGGACTACTGAAACACACATAGAGGATCAAAAGCCTAGTTTGGCTGGACTGTGTGGAGTTGAAAGGGACTTAGCGAGACAAGGCTCGATTTATGAACAAAGTGAAATGGTCCCCATTCCTCTCACCTTTGTTTCATTTTACAAAATTTTATTGAGCTTTTTTATTTGCTGGGCATGGTTTTTACCCTGTGAAACCAATCAGTAATAAAACCAGAGTGGAGAACAAAACATATCTGGAAGCCAGTCATGATGATCTCTCCTAGCCCAAGGAAGAACCTTTGAGAAGTCTCCCTAGAATTGGGCATTGAAAAAGCAAATATTTTAGTGGGCAAAGGAAGAGAATACTCACTATAAGATATTTTGTGAGTGCAGACGTTCTTCATTATGCTTGAGGCAAATAAGTCTTTCATACTTTGCATCTCTACAATTTGTATACATGTTCTGCTTTGAATAGAATTGGATCTTATCTCTGCAACTGTGAACCCTGGAAATAGTTTATGTGAGCCACAAATATTGGATTTAGGGAGAATATGGTTATTTGACTATGTTTAGATGTAATTTTTCAGCAGAATTTCTAAGCCCAACAAAATATGGTCCTTTGATTCATTCACTCAGTGAATATTATGTTCCTGCTATGCCCCGTGTACCATTATGTGGGAAATCGGGAGTACTATTATTTTAAATTTAGTTTAAAATGAGCAGTTTGATTACCACTTAAGGTTAACTGCTTTTGGATGGACAAGAAATTCCTCTTGAATTAATATTAAATTCTTAAGAACCTATAAGCATTTACCAGAAAGGAACTGGTTCTTTAGTTA
The DNA here is from genome assembly GCF_026419965.1 of Kogia breviceps. NCBI lineage: Eukaryota > Metazoa > Chordata > Mammalia > Artiodactyla > Physeteridae > Kogia > Kogia breviceps. The sequence continues at coordinate 25,479,382 of NC_081313.1, read as the reverse complement.
TCATGGGAAATGGAGGCCATCTCGCTGCCACTGTTGGTATGAGAGACCTGTGTGACACATCACTGTCATTTTTAATAATATGTTCTACTTTCACCCCGTGCTCTTACAGTAAAGTCCTCAGAATAATAAATCAGAGTCTACTGTTTTACACTAGATGGCCCTCTTCGGTAGCTCACGTCCCACAGCTGCGGTTTTCTCTTTAGAATCAAGAGTGAATAGAAGTTGAAGGAAGAGTGCCAATATGTTTCTTTGTTTATTTTAAACCAATAAACCTTTTTCTTATTAAAATTTAAGTTTACACTAATTAGGAAAGACTGCTGTGTTGAGATAATAGAAAACATACTGGATTCTCAAAATCACAGTTGGCAATTTGTGACATTTTTGTCGGTCCTTGCTATTGCTTCAGGAACTCAGCAGTCTTTTTCTCAGCTTCACAGAGAGCCCTAACTACAGCTTTCCTCGCTTTTTCTGCTAATTTCAAGTTAAATTTTTATCTTTTTTTGTGGGGCGTGGGGAGGTGTTTAAAAAAGTTATTAAGGACAGGTTAGCATTTAGTAAAATGGAGAGCTTTGAAGACTATTCGTGGACAGGTATCCAGAATATGTTCATTGAAGACAGATCCAGAGGAATTCCTAGAACCTTCTATAACCGTTTTCCCATGACCGAAGAGCAAGCATATCTTGCTTAATAATGATGATGCCAGTAATAACAGCGGCTAACGTTTCTGTGTGTTTATTATGTGCCAGTCATTGTACTTAGATTGTGTACTCATTCACTTTAATTCTCATTACATCCCTGTGAAGTAGGTACTACTTGCTCCATGTAATAGATGTGGAAACTGAGCCTCAGAGAGATTTAGTAACTTATACACGGTCACCTAGCCAGGAAGTGGTAGAGCCGTAGTTTGAGCCCAGGCAGCACGGCGCCAAATCTTTTGCTTTTGACCAGTACATCTAACTCAAGGCATTGTTTGCAAAACAGTCTAATAACCATCTCATGCTCAGTTGGGTGCTTAATGTTCATTTTCAAGATTTCTACTAAGAAAAGTTTCTTCTTTGTAAAATAGTAATTTATAGCATCGACATCTGCAGGCTTTCCAACCTCATGTCTCACCCCATTCAAATCCATCCACCAAAATGATCTTTCTATAACCAGAAAGTTACCTTGCCACTGTTCCCATTTGACACCTTTCGGGACTCCTCTTCCCTTATAGGAAAGTACAGACTTCTTCACATCACCTGTAAGACTCTCTCTGCCCAGAGGCTGGGCAGCCTCACCTGTATCAGCTCTTCCCCACCAGGCTCAGATTTCTCCTCCAGTTCCACCCAGGAATCACCTCACTGTGTCATGGCCCCTTGCTTTTTTTTGTTTTGTTTTTTTGGCTGCTTTGGGTCTTCGTTGCTGCGCACGGGCTCTCTCTAGTTGCGGCGAGCGGGGGCTACTCTTCCTTGTGGTGCACCGTCCTCTCACCGCAGTGGCCTCTCGTTGTGGAGCATGGGCTCTAGGTGGGTGGGCTTCAGTAGTTGTGGCACGTGGGCCCAGTAGTTGTGGCTTGTAGGCTCCAGAGCACAGGCTCAGTACTTGTGGCGCGCGGGATCAGTTGCTCCGCGGCATGTGGCATCCTGCTGGACCAGGGCTCGAACCCGTGTCACTTTCATTGGCAGGCGGATTCTTAACCACTGCACCACCAGGGAAGTCCCGGCGCTTTGCTTTAATAGAGCTGCTTCATCATCCTGGAAAACCCCTTCCTACTGTCTTAGTCTATTCAGGCTGCTATAGCAAAATAGCACAGACAGGATGGCTTATGAACAGCAGAAATTTATTGCTCACAGTTCTGGAGATTGAGAATCTGAGATCAGAGTGCCAGCATGGTCAGCTGAGGGCTCTCTTCTGGCTCGCAGACTTCTCATTGTACCTTCACAGGGTGGAAGGAGCTAGAGATCAGTATGGGGCTTCTTTTTTTTTTTTTTTAGCATTTAATAAATTTACTTATTTAATAAAGTTCCTCTTTCTCTTGATAGCTTCTGATTTAGTTGTTTTTTTTTTAAACGTCTTTATTGGAGCATAATTCCTTTACAATAGTGTATTAGTTTCTGCTGTATAATAAAGTGAATAAAATATGCATATACATATATCTCCATATCTCTTCCCTCTAGCTTCTCCCTCCCACCCTCCCTTTCCCACCCCTCTAGGTGGTCAGAAAGCACCAAGCAGATCTCCCTGTGCCTTGCGGCTGCTTCCCACTAGCTATCTATTTTACATTTGGTGGTGTATATATGTCCATGCCACTCTCTCACTTTGTCCTGGCTTACCCTTCCCCATGTCCTCAAGTCCGTTCTCTACATCTGCGTCTTTACTCCTGTCCAGCCCCTAGGTTCTTCAGAACCTTTTCTTTTTAGATTCCATATATGTGTGTTAGCATACGGTATTTGTTTTTCTTTCTGACTTACTTCACTCTGTATGACAGTCTCTGGGTCCATCCACCTCACTGCAAACAACTCAATTTCGTTTCTTTTTATGGCTGAGTAATATTCCATTGTATATGTGTGCCACATCTTCTTTATCCATTCATCTGTCTGTGGACACTTAGGTTGCTTCTGTGTCCTGGCTATTGTAAATAGTGCTGCAATGAACATTGTGGTACATGACTTTTTTTGAATTATGGTTTTCTCAGGGTATATGCCCAGTAGTGGGATTGCTGGGTCATATGGTAGTTCTATTTTTAGTTTTTTAAGGAACCTGCATACTGTTCTCCATAGTGGCTGCATCAATTTACATTCCCACCAACAGTGCAGGAGGGTTCCCTTTTCTCAACACCCTCTCCAGCATTTATTGTTCGTAGATTTTTTGATGATGGCCATTCTGACTGCTGTGAGGTGATATCTCACTGTAGTTTTGATTTGCATTTCTCTGATGATTAGTGATATTGAGCATCCTTTCATGTGTTTGTTGGCAATCTGTATATCATCTTTGGAGAAATGTCTATTTAGGTCTTCTGCCCATTTTTGGATTGGGTTATTTGTGGTTTTGATACTGAGCTGCATGAGCTGCTGGTAAATTTTGGAGATTAATCCTTTGTTACTTGCTTTGTTTGCAAATATTTTCTCCCATTCTGGAGGTTGTCTTTTCATCTTGTTTATGATTTCCTTTGCTGTGCAAAAGCTTTTAAGTTTCATTAGGTCCCAGTTGTTTATTTTTGGTTTTATTTCCATTTTTCTAGGAGATGGGTCAAAAAGAATCTTGCTGTGATTTATGTCATAGAGCGTTCTGCCTATGTTTTCCTCTAAGAGTTTCTTAGTGTCTGGCCTTACATTTAGATCTTTAATCCAGTTTGAGTTTATTTTGTGTATGGTGTTAGGGAGTGTTCTAATTTCATTCTCTTACATGTAGCTGTCCAGTTTTCCCAGCACCACTTATTGAAGAGGCTGTCTTTTCTCCATTGTATATTCTTGCCTCCTTTATCAAAGATAAGGTGACCATATGTGCGTGAGTTTACCTCTGGGCTTTCTATCCTGTCCCATTGATGTATATTTCTGTTTTTGAGCCAGTACCATACTGTCTTGATTACTGTAGCCTTGTAGTATAGTCTGAACTCAGGGAGCCTGATTCCTCCAGCTCCATTTTTCGTTCTCAAGTTTGCTTTGGCTATTCGGGGTCTTTTGTGTTTCCATATAAATTGTGAGATTTTTTTTGTTCTAGTTCTGTGAAAAATGCCATTAGTAGTTTGATAGGGATTGCATTGAATCTGTAGATCACTTTAGGCCATATAGTCATTTTCACAGTGTTGATTCTTCCAATCCAAGAACATAGTATATCTCTCCATCTGTTGTAACATCTTTAATTTCTTTCATCATTGTCTTATAGTTTTCTGCATACAGGTCTTTTGTCTCCTTAGGTAGGTTTATTCCTAGGTATTTTTTTGTTGTTGTTGTAGTGGTAAATGGGAGTGTTTCCTTAATTTCTCTTTCAGACTTTTCATCATTAGTGTGTAGGAATGCAAGAGATTTCTGTGCATTAATTTTGTATCCTGCTACTTTACCAAATTCATTGCTTAGCTCTAGTAGTTTTCTAGTAGCATCTTTAGGACTCTCTATGTATAGTATCATGTCATCTGCAAACAGTGACAGCTTTAATTCTTCTTTTCCAATTTGGATTCCTTTTATTTCTTTTTCTTCTCTGATTGCCGTGGCTAAAACTTCCAAAACTAAGTTGAATAAGAGGGGTGAGGGTGGGAAACCTTGTTTGTTCCTGATCTTAGTGGAGATGGTTTCAGTTTTTCACCATTGAGGACGATGTTGGCTGTGGGTTTGTCATATATGGCCTTTATTATGTTGAGGTAAGTTCCCTCTATGCCTACTTTCTTAAGGTTTTTATCATAAATGGGTGTTGAATTTTGTCAAAAGCTTTCTCTGCATCTATTGAGATGATCATATGGTTTTTATCCTTCAGTTTGTTAATATGGTATATCACGTTAATTGATTTGCGTATGTTGAATCCTTGCATTCCTGGGATAAACCCCACTTAATCATGGTGTATGATCCCTTAATATGCTGTTAGGTTCTGTTTGCTAGTCTTTTGTTGAGGATTTTTGCATCTGTATTCATCAGTGATATTGGCCTGTAGTTTTCTTTCTTTGTAACATCTTTGTCTGGTTTTGGTATCAGGGTGATGGCCTCGTAGAATGAGTTTGGGAGAGTTCCTCCCTCTGCTGTATTTTGGAAGAGTTTGAGAAGGATAGGTGTTAGCTCTTCTCTAAATGTTTGATAGAGTTTGCCTGTGAAGCCATCTGGTCCTGGACTTTTCTTTGTTGGGAGATTTTTAATCGCAGTTTCAATTTCAGTGCTTGTGATTGGTCTGTTTATATTTTCTATTTCTTCCTGGTTCAGTCTCGGCAGCTTGTGCATTTCTAAGAATTTGTCCATTTCTTCCAGGTTGTCCATTTTATTGGCATACAGTTGCTTGTAGTAATCTCTCATGATCCTTTGTATTTCTGCAGTGTCCGTCGTTACTTCTCCGTTTTCATTTCTAATTCTGTTGATTTGAGTCTTCTCCCTTTTTTTCTTGATGAGTCTGGCTAATGATTTATCAATTTAGTTTATCTTCTCACAGAACCAGCTTTTAGTTTTATTGATCTTGGCTATCATTTCCTTCATTTCTTCTTCATTTATTTCTGATCTGCTCTTTATGATTTCTTTCTTTCTGCTAACTTTCGGGGGTTTTGTTCTTCTTTCTCTAATTGCTTTAGGTGTAAGGATAGGTTGGATATTTGAGATGTTGCTTGTTTCTTGAGGTAGGATTATATTGCTATAAACCTCCCTCTTAGAACTGCTCTTGCTGCATCCCATAGGTTTTGGGTTGTCGTGTTTTCATTGTCATTTGTTTCTAGGTATTTTTTGCTTTTCTCTTTGGTTTCTTCAGTGATCTCTTTGTTATTTAATAGTGTATTGTTTAGCCTCCATGTGCTTGTGTTTTTTACAGATTTTTTTCCTGTAATTGATATCTAGTCTCTGAGCGTTGCGGTCAGAAAAGATACTTGTTACGATTTCAGATTTTTTACTTACCAGGACTTGATTTGTGACCCAAGATATGATCGCTCCTGGAGAATGTTCCATGAGCACTTGAGAAGAATGTGTATTCAGTTGTTTTTGGATGGAATGTCCTATAAATATCAATTAAGTCCATCTTGTTTAATGTATCATTTAAAGATTGTGTTTCCTTATTTATTTTCATTTTGGATGATCTGTCCATTGGTGAAAGTGGGGTATTAAAGTCCCCTACTACCACTGTGTTACTGTCAATTTCCCCTTTTATGATTGTTAGCATTTGCCTTATGTATTGAGGTGCTCCTATGTTGGGTGCATAAATATTTATGATTGTTATATCTTCTTCTTGGATTGATCCCTTCATCATTATCCCTCTTTGGCTCTTGTAATTATCTGTATTTTAAAGTCTATTTTGTCTGATATGAGAATTGCTACTCCAGCTTTCTTCTGATTTCCATTTGCATGGAATATCTTTTTCTATCCCCTCACTTTCCGTCTGTATGTGTCCCTAGATCTGAAGTGGGTCTCTTGTAGACAGCATATATATGGGTCTTGATTTTGTATCCATTCAGCCAGTCTGTGTCTTTTGGTGGGAGCATTTAATCCATTTACATTTAAGGTAGTTATTGATATGTATGTTCCTATTATCATTTTCTTTATTGTTTTAAGTTTGTTATTGTAGGTCTTTTCCTTCTGTTGTGTTTCCTGCCTAGAGAAGTTCCTTTAGCATTTGTTGTAAAGCTGGTTTGGTGGTGCTGATTTCTCTTAGCTTTTGCTTGTCTGTAAAGGTTTTAATTTCTCAATCGAATCTGAATGAGTTCCTTGCTGGGTAGAGTAATCTTGGTTGTAGGTTTTTCCCTTTCATCACTTTAAATATGTCTTGCCACTCCCTTCTGGCTTGCAGAGTTTCTGCTGAAAGATAGCTGTTAACCTTATGGGGATTCCCTAGTTTGTTATTTGTTGGTTTTCCCTTGGTGCTTTTAATATTTTTTCTTTGTATTTAATTTTTGATAGTTTGATTATGGCAAACTATTATGGCATGTTCCTCCTTGGGTTCATCGTGTATGGGACTCACTGTGCTTCCTGGACTTGATTGACTATTTCCTTTCCCATATTAAGGAAGTTTTCAACTATAGTCTCCAAATATTTTCTCAGTCCCTTTTTTTTTTCTCTTCTTCTTCTGGGACCCCTGTAATTCAAATGTTGGTGTGTTTAATGTCCCAGAGGTTTCTGAGACTGTCCTCAATGCTTTTCATTCTTTTTTCTTTATTCTGCTCTGCAGTAGTTATTTCCACTCTTTTATCTTCCATGTCGCTTATCCGTTCTTCTGCCTCAGTTATTCTGCTATTGATTCCATCTAGAGAATTTTTAATTTCATTTATTTTGTTGTTCATCATCGTTTTTTTTGCTCTTTAGTTCTTCTAGGTCCTTGTTAAATGTTGTATTTTCTCCATTCTATTTCCAAGATTTTGGACCATCTTTATTATCATTACTCTGAATTCTTTTTCAGGTCGGTTGCCTATTCCTCTTCATTTGTTTGGTCTAGTGGGTTTTTACCTTACTCCTTCATCTGCTGTGTATTTCTCTGTCTTCTCATTTTACTTAACTTACTGTGTCTATAGTCTCCTTTTCACAGGCTGCAGGTTCGTAGTTCCTGTTGTTTCTGGTGTCTGCCCCCAGTGGGTAAGTTTGGTTCGGTGGGCTGTGTAGGCTTCCTGGTGGAGGGGACTGGTGCCTGTGTTCTGGTGGATGAGCCTGGATCTTGTCTTTCTGGTGGGCAGGACCATGTCCGGTGGTGTGTTTTGGGATATCTGTGAACTTATTATGGCTTTAGGCAGCCTCTCTGCTGTGTTCCTGTCTTGCTAGTTGTTTGGCATAAGGTGTCCAGCACTGTAGCTTGCCGGTTGTTGAGTGGAGCTGGGTCTTAGGGTTGAGATGGAGATCTCTGGGAGAGCTTTCGCTGTTTGATATTATGTGGGGCCTGGAGGTCTCTCGTGGGCCAATGTCCTGAACTCGGCTCTCCCACCTCAGAGACTCAGGCCTGACACCCAGTTGGAGCACCAACACCCTGTCAGCCACTCGGCTCAGAAGAAAAGAGAGAAAGAATAAATAAGTAAATAAATAAAGTTACTAAAAGAATTATTAAAAATAAAAAATTAATTTAAAAAAGAAAGAAAGAAGAGAGCAACCAAACCAAAAAACAAATCCACCATTGATAACAAGCACTAAAAACTATACTAAATAACAAAGAAACAAAGGAAAGCCAAAAATGGACATAGGGAACCCTAGGACAAATAGTAAAAGCAAAGCTATACAGACAAAATCACACAAAGAAGCATACACATATACACTCACAGAAAGAAGAAAAGGAAAAAAAATATATATATATATATTTTTTAAAAAAAGGAAGAAAGCAACCAAATCAATAAACAAATCTACCAATGACAGTAAGCTCTAAACACTAAATTAAAATAAACATGAAACCAGACACAAATTAGATGCAGAAAGCCAACCCCAAGCCTACAGTTGCTCCCAAAGTCCACCGCCTCAATTTTGGGAGGATTCATTGTCTATTCAGATATTCCTCAGATGCCGGTACATCAAGTTGATTGTGGAGATTTAATCCGCTGCTCCTGAGGCTGCGGGGAGAGATTTCCCTTTCTCTTCTTTGTTCACACAGCCCCTGGGGTTCAGCTTTGGATTTGGACCTGCCTCTGCGTGTAGGTCACCTGAGGGCGTCTGTTCTTCGCTCAGACAGGATGGGGTTAAAGGAGCCACTAACTTGGGGGCTCTGGCTCACTCAGTCCGGGGGGAGGGAGGGGCACGGAATGCAGGTCGAGCCTGCAGCGGCAGAGTCCAGTGTGATGTTGCACCAGCCTTAGGCGCGCCGTGTGTTCTCCTGTGGAAGCTGTCCCTGGATCACGGGACCCTGGCAGTGTGGGCTGCACAGGCTCCCAGGAGGGGAGGTGTGGATAGTGACCTGTGCTTGCAGACAGGCTTCTTGGTGGCGGCAGTAGCAGCCTTAGTGTTTCCTGCTTGTCTCTGGTGTCTGTGCTGGTAGAGTTCTCTTTTATAAGGGCACTACTCCCATTCATTAGGGCTCCACCCTCATGACCTAATCACCTTCCAGGGGCCCCCACCTCCTAATGCCATCACCTTTAGGGGTTAGGATTTCAACATATGAATTTTGCAGTGACACAAACATTCAGACCGTTGGACCCATTCTTCTCCCACTGGCAGATTCATTCTTTTCAGTTCTGACTCTACATTCATTAGAATCCACCTACATAAAATTTTTTTAAATGTACTTGTCCAGAAATTCTAATCCCTTGGTTCTTGGAAGAGGCCTGAGCACCAGTATGACAGAACTAACTAGTGATTCTGTTATAACAGCCAGGTAGGTCAACAAGCCTCTGAAATGTTTTTACTCAGGGGTCAGGTCCTCCAGGAGGCCTTTTTGAAAAGCTGGGTTGGAGAAGAGTACCTGCATGTGCTGTGGTCTCTGCTGTCACTGCAGCTGTCACAGTGCAGTGCATTGGCCACTTTGTGTATGGCTTTCTTCAGAGATTAGTGACTCTCAGAGGGCAGCCACGGGATGTTGACCGTCTCAGTATCTTCAGCCAACAGCCCAGGGTCTGATACAGCATCAGCCTCCACAGCTGTTGCACTGAACTGCTATAACTTTAGGTGGTTTTTTGCCTTGTGATCCCCTCTTGATCTCACTCGTTGGCAAACAGCATGATTTATTCTGAAACAGGGTTCAGCAAAGGCCAAGGATGGAGGTTGTCATTTAAAGAACTGCCATTCAGACTTTGTTGTTTAAGAGCAAGGTCTTACCTCTTTTCAACTCATCTTCTAAATTTAAACTGACTCTAAAAATATGGATGATTTACATCTTCCTTCTCCCCCACTGACTTGGTTCAGGCTCCAAGTTCTGGCAAGAACTGAAAGATCTCACTTTCTGCTGGCCATTCTGCTGGTGCTTTAAGACCCATCGGGGCATATCTTAAATAAAATTGGTAGCGTTTCTGTTTACATCCTCACTGCTTTCCTCCTTCCCTGTCAGATAGCATTACTGCTCAGCCCCGAATGAGGAGCCCTGAGGCTGGAAGGCGGCAGCTGGGGCCCCATAACCAGTGACGTATTTTGGTTTGTGTGAGCTCATATGTACATCAGGCATGCCGTGATTCTAAGGCATGAAATCTCCATACATGCAGCCCAAGTTAGAGTTTTTTTCTCCTCTCACCAAAAGCATATACTGAGAGAGAAGCTACTTCACGCAGCATAGCAGTATTCTCAAAATAGCCCTCCTGTTCCCCCATGGCCTGTACTTTGTGAACCTCCCCCTCCCCCATTATAAATCCAGACTGAAAAAGATGTCTCCCTTCCAGCTTCCAGCTCAGTCATTCTGTAATTACAAGATATTAGACCGGTGGGCTCCCTAATGGTTGCGTTTTTGTTTTGTTTTGTTTATTTTGGCTGCGCCGCGTGGCTTGCAGCATCTTAGTTCCCCGACCAGGGATTGAACCTGGGCCGCAGCAGTGAAAAGTGCCGAGTCTTAACTGCTGGACCACCAGGGAATTCTCTGGTTTTGTCTTCTTTTTAACGTTATATGCTAGGCCTTTTTAATTTTGAGCTTCTCTGTGGATATTAATTTTAATGAAAACACTGTATTGAAGAAAAGATTGAGTTTAGGGGGCAATCGGAGGAGGAAAGGAGCAGAGACCAGCAAAGAATAATAGTCTAACTCAACAGCAAGCATGGCATGTGAAGATCAAGTTGTATTTCTGCTTCATGAATCATTGGCAGACAAATTAAGAGCATATTGTTTCTTATTTATCTATTGTCAAGGATGCAGTCTCAGGCATTGAGGATAAATCTTGATTTTCATAAGCTCAGTTGACACTGTGGAGCCACAGAGCATAAAACTTCATCTAATAAACAAAGTGCGATGTGGAACGGCAGGGGATATAATACCAGCATAACTTGCAGCTGCTTCCTGTTCCTTGGCCCTGGTGTCAGGGTTATTCCTTAGCAGGAAGGAATTGTACTAGACCAAGGGTTTGTTTTATCTGTTGTAAGAAAAAGTTCTAGTTTTAGGTACATTATTCCCCCAAATCTTAGAGAGTGGGGATAATTACTTTCAGCTTTTGTTTGGTGAGTTCTCATCTTTGTATCTACCCACTTTCTCCAGCCTCCCTCCCCACCTTCCTTTAGTGAGTGATCAGTGACTGTTAAATTCCTAAGCCGTGCTTGTTTTATGGGCACCTCTACAATAGACTGGTTGTACAATTTTCATGCACTGTTTAATGTTACTACTTGGATAGTCCTTAGAGGACTGCTAGCTGACTGAAATTCCTAGTAGAAATTTGTGTTTGGAATTCCTGAAGTTGCAATACGGAAATTATATTTTAATTTGATTAAAAATAAAGGGTCTCAGCTTGAAAAACTATGAGTCAGGATATATAGTATATATAATCTTTATATATATATAAATCTGATATATATACAATATAAATCTTTAAAGAACGAAAGTAAAATGTAAATAAATAATTTCAATATTTTAAATAATACTAAAGCGTCACTTCCCCAAATCCTATGATATCAAAATTAGCATCAGTGCCATAAAATGTGAAGCATTTTTAAAAAATGCTCCTTTAAAACTAACGTACAGTGACAGAAAGTAGGTCACGCTTGCCTGGTGTTAGATGGATTGGATTGATTGATCGCCAAGGGGCCAGGGAACTTGTTTGGGGTAACAGAAATGTAGAAGCTTGTCAAAACTCATTTAACTATACTTAAAATGGGTGAATTTTATTGTATGCAAATTATACTTCAATAAGTTGATTTTTTAAAGTTTTAATGCTCCTTGGTTTAGTAACATTAAACTTAATGGAATCTTTGACCCTTAGTATAGTATAGCCTCTCCCCCAACACTGCTCACTGCTACTAAACAACTAAATGAACTATTTAAATGTCAGTTAGGTAAAATCCAAGAGCAGTGTAAGTTATTAAGGAGAAACTAGAAGCATGTGGAATTTGTCACTGTTGCCTGGGGGTGGTGGTTGAGAACTTAAGCCATTGCTTGCCTAGGTGTCCCTGTGGTCTAGGCTGGGTGGGCCCAACACAGGAGCAAGCGAGAGACCAAAAAAGTGAAATGGTTTCTAAATGTACCTCAATTCCTTTTGGCCAGCTGTTGCGAAGCTCTTTGGTGAATAACAGAACTCAAGCCAAGGTAGCAGAGGAATTGGGCATGCAGGAATATGCCATCACCAACGACAAGACCAAGAGGCCTGTGGCTCTTAGGACCAAGACCTTGGCCGACCTTTTGGAATGTGAGTCCTAGGGAATAAAGCTTTTCTCTTAACCTGCAGATTCAAGTTTAAATCAATGGACCAAACTTATGCTGCTTCTCATTATTATTATGTTCTGATTAAAGAAACCTCTTCTCTATTTTAATTTTTATTTATGCTTCTCTCCAAAGCTTGTTTGAAGGAGAAAAATTTGGAATTAAGACTTGTGAATAATGAGCAGTGGAGGCTAACACAACATTGTAAAGCAACCATACTCCAATAAATTTTTTTTTTTTAAAAGACTTGTGGATAATGAATTTATGTTCAGTCTGTGTTCACTAGTGCTCCCCTCTCCTCACCCTATGCCCCTCCATCCTAATGCCCAGCCATCACATCTCTTTGTATGAAACAGTAACAGAATGTGAAGATTGGAAATAGTGAATCATAGCTGTTTTTGCCACCCAGCAGCCTTTAGATAGGGGCCTAGAAGAAAGAAGGTAATTTATTCACTAAATACTAAAACTATTATCTATTGTTGTGAATGAACTCAAAGCTCTATGGATAATGTTGTCATCTTCTGCAGTTTCTGATATGGTCTCGTAGCATTATAAGTAATCCTATTATAGCTAACTAAAGGATTATACACACAATTTTATTGTTTCTGATACTACTGTAAAATAAATGGGCCATTCACTGGGCCTTGGAACCTTTTTTTTTTTTTTTTAATGTTTTGGTATTTTTGGCAATTGGAATTATATACAGGTATTAAAGTCTACCGTGCAAGATCAGCTGATTTACAAAGTGCAAAGGCAATCTGACTAAGGAGCTTAAAATAACTTCTTTTTCACTTAAAGAAAAATAACTTAATATTAGAATTAGAAAAAATGTAAGTTGAGTGATCATCAGTCTCACTGGCTTTTTTTAGCTCAACAAAAGCTATTTTTTTTTTTTTTTTTTGCCATACGTGGGCTTCTCACTGTTGTGGCCTCTCCCGTTGGGGAGCGCAGGCTCCGGATGCGCTGGCTCAGCGGCCATGGCTCACAAGCCCAGCCGCTCCGTGGCATGTGGGATCTTCCCAGACCGGGGCACGAACCCGTGTCCCCTGCATCGGCAGGCGGATTCTCAACCACTGCGCCACCAGGGAAGCCCAACAAAAGCTATTTTTATTCCTTCTTTTAAAAACTCGCCATTTGTGCGGTGAAGATACCTTTTAATGAAGCTGTCTTTGGGGTCACCGTTTTTTAATGCAAATTTGGTTACATTGTTTTATTGTCATTAAGCCCAGTATTAATTTTTTCTCTGTTTCGGCAGATTGAATCTATAAATTGTCCCATATCTGTTCATGAAAGGTAACACAAACCCTTGTAAATGGGTGACCTCCTCAAGATTGGTGTTGAGAATAGCAGGCCCCGAGGATGTGCTCATTCTGGCACCGTATCTGATCTTCAAGTTTTATTTTGATTTATTTGATGTTAACATGGTTGTGTTCCCTGATGTCATTCTCTCCCTGCCATACAGCAGCATTTTGTGTATCGTTTTAACTGATTATTCATTTATCCCTTAGTCAAACGTAATTTGGTCTTTGTGGTTTTGCATCTTAATCACACATCTCTATTGCTGCTTCTAATATTAATGATAAAGAGTAGTTCTTGTCTGAAGAAAGATGAAACGGTATTGCTAAAAAAATAAAGAGGGCTTGGAAGTTAACGTTTCTTAAAAGTCTAGGACTCGTACTCTTTCTTGTAAATGGCAGTGCATTGTGGCTTATGTTTACGTATTCTCTTTTTCAGCATTTATTGCAGCTCTGTACATTGATAAGGATTTGGAATATGTTCATACTTTCATGAATGTTTGTTTCTTTCCACGATTAAAAGTAAGCGCCTATAAAATTTAAATTGGTTGTATGCTCTATGCTTGGTGATTCTAGAACCCCTTACTAAATACTTTTTGGGGACTTGTTGCAGGAGTTCATTTTGAATCAGGATTGGAATGACCCCAAATCCCAGCTTCAGCAGTGTTGCTTGACACTTAGGACAGAAGGAAAAGAGCCAGACATTCCTCTGTACAAGTGAGTACCTGCTGCCCAGAGGCTGTTGGATCCAGGAAGCTTAGAGTAATGCTCCACGTGCCTGGAGGAAAAACTAATCACTGTGGGGTAATGGCCACAAGAGTCCTGCATGGAGACGTCTTGACTCTGACTGGGCCTAACACTCGAACTCTTTGGGCCTCTCAGTCTTTGAGCTCTAAATAAGTGGGTCACATTCGATTATCTGTGCTTTCTCCCATCTCTAAAATGCTTGGGGAACTGCCTGCCCCCTGGGAGAAAGACATGCTCAGATAATTTTTCTGATCAAGGTCAGAAAATTTTAGGTTAAATTGTTTCATGTACATTCTTAACAGTTGTCTTCTTATTTCTTATAACCCCTGCTGCCTACACATCTAGATGAGATGGTGTGTGCTTGTTTGTTTGTAACAGTACTTGGGTGTCTCTCTCCACTCTCTTTGAAGCCCTGCTGGCCTCCGTCCCGGTTGCCTGATAGGCAGTCACTGTAAGAAGCAGGGCAGTTCTTCACCGCTGCCATGTTATTCAGATATTTGGAACTTTTCTTTTCAGAATGTGTACTAAAAGCTGCCGTGTACATTTGAATATCGTTAGTGACACATCTTTATCCTTTGAGTAGTAGCCAAAAGTCATTCAAAGGAAACGCAGGTCACTACCCACGTAACACCAGTTTTGATGAAAACAGGAGGTTTGACTCTGAAGTAGAGTAATTATCATGAAACACTCAGAAGGTGGTTTCAGAGGGTGGTCTCAGAAGGTGGTCTTAGAAGGCGGTTTCAAAGAGGAATTATAAAAGGGAGGGATTATCAAAATAAGTGGGTTGCCTCCCGAGGTATGGTCTGGATATGTGTTTTTAAGGATGTTTAAGTATCTAGTTTTAGTACTGGTTTACCCCCGTCTCTGTACACACATGGGTGCAAGTACACACAGTTGTGTGAATGTTTCATATGGAATAGAAGACCCTTCCTGTGGACTTTCTCAAACTTCACAGTACTCAAGGGAAAACACCAGAGTGGCAGCCAGGAATTTAAATCCTGTTTTATGTTTTTATTTAATAGTCACAACACGTTATAGGCTTTTTCACTAAAAGAAAAACTGAGGCCAAGAGAAGGTTGAGTCACCCCACAGCAGGCTGCTGTATTGTCCCAAGAAGCTGTCACTGCTAAACAGTGATTCCTTTATTTATTGGGGAAAAAAACCAAATGTTTAGAAATAGCACTTTAACATGTGTCTAATAAGCATAATGAACATCCAAACTGTATTACATGAAAGGCTCAAAAGTATTTCCTCATCAAAGTGATAATTAAAGCTCAATAAATAACATGCGGGTGATAAACTTCTCATAGCGCCAGCATGATTACTATAATAAGCACTACTTTTAAGAAGCCATCCGTGTACTTTCATCCTAGTGAGTATACACACACAAAGGAAATGACTGCTCCCTTCTCGTATATCCCCCAAATGAAAGTATGCCATGAGCTTGTTCTTTTTTATCAAGATGATGGGGTGGTTTTACATAGTTTTTTCAAGATTACTGTGTTCATTCCATTATCTTTTTTTCTTTTTTTTTTTTTTTTGTGGGCCTCTCACTGTTGTGGCCTCTCCCGTTGCGGAGCACAGGCTCCGGACGCGCAGGCCTAGCAGCCATGGCTCACGGACTTAGTTGCTTCGCGGCATGTGGGACCTTCCCGGACGGGGGCACGAACCCGTGTCTCCTGCATCAGCAGGCGGATTCTCAACCACTGCGCCACCAGGGAAGCCCTCATTCCATTATCTTTGTTGGCTGCATTTAGTTTCCCTTTTCCGTGAAGTTATCGGTTTTACCACATTTGAAATCTGCACCTTGGCATTAAAATCCAGAGTACCTGGAGCTTTGTTTTTTGGCAATTGTCTTGTGTCCTCCACATCATAGCGTACCTTTGAAATGATCTCTGATGTTTCAGAAATTAAATATATTTTTCTGATCTTGTAGATAAGATACCAGACATTAGAAAGAATCCATAAAGGATGTGAAGCCATTCAGCTCTGGCTTGAGGTGTCTTACCCAAATATTTATGATTTTTCGCTGTGATTAGCACTGAAAAACAGTGAACAGGCTAACTTCTCACTGACAGAAGTTTGTTAATTTTATGATACTTGGAAATTGTTAAAAAATATTTTACCCTTCGTTGTTCACCTTCAGATACTGTTTATAATGCTTTGGGGGGAATATGTATATGTAAAAATCCACTGTAGAATTTTAAAAATTTCCTACTTCAAAGCTCTCCATATTTGTCACGTTAGCAAATCAAAACCTTACTCCTTTAATTTTCCTGTTAATTTTACCTTCCTCTCTCTAAACAATAAGTCACATGGTTTTTCTTGGAGTTATATATTAGCAATAACAATTAAGTAACACTTTACATGATTAGTGTTTTTCCTTTTCCTTCCAGGACTCTGCAGACAGTGGGGCCATCCCATGCGAGGACCTATACCGTGGCTGTCTACTTCAAGGGAGAAAGAATCGGCTGTGGGAAAGGCCCAAGGTATGAGAAGAAGATACTTTAAAGATACTTTAAATTTCTTCACATGAACATCCTGTGTGTCTGGCAGGTGCCTGCCAGTATTTCCAAACTCTGCAGCCTGTCTTTTTAAACTCAGAGTATAGAGTATTCGAGGGTAATAGCAAAGTGAATCCCAAGGCTTAATGTCCCCACCAAGCTCAGCCCCAAACTTGAGAATCGGCCTTCAGCAGTGGGAATGCCATCGCGTAAAGGGCTTTGGCTACCTTGAGGAAAGCACATTACCTGGTGCACAGGTAAGGTCTGTCCAGTTTACACTGCTGCAAGCATTTCATAAAACATGTCATGCATGACACAGCCATTAGACACTTGATCTCTTGTTACTACTCACTTGAGCTTTGTAGAAAATGCTCACATCTTCAGGTAAAAAGAATTTTGTATGTTATCGCCTTTCTTTGAACCTTCCAATTTATATCTTAAACTGAGAAATGATTTGAAGTCTGTCTACACGTGTATTTTTTTACTCTTTGCTTCTTAAACTTCACACTGAAGATGTTCAAATTTAAGTAAGAAATGCTCCAGACCTAATACAGATGGAAGGCATTTTCTTGCAGTGTTGAAGGTGTGGAGTGAATAACTTAACAGCCTTTGTGCAAATAAATGACATTTCTGCATGCCCTTGTGTGTATTCCTATCTGTGCAATTCAGTATGTGACAGTAGAAGTAATCAGATAAAATTTTATGAACCAAACATGAAAATCAGCCTGAATAATTTGGAGCCATGCTTTGTGTTTTTGAAAAAGAAACCTTTAAAATGTACCTTGTCTTTATTTTATTTAATAGTATTCAGCAAGCAGAAATGGGAGCAGCAATGGATGCACTTGAAAAATGTAAGCCTATCTCTTTTTCTATAATTATATGTTCATAATGTAATGAGTATTTTATGGAAAGAAAATGGGGAAGTAGAAAAATGGTAAGTACTGGTAAAATGTGATCTTTTCTTCATAATTATTCTCTAGACAGAGTGTAGTAGAATGTAAGATGTGTATAAAATGGGCTTATAATTTTTTTTAAAAAGTATTCCCAAATGCTTGTTGATTTTCATTTTCCTGTTTTGTATAGAGTTCCACTCTCAGCACAGGTAACCCATGTGAGTGACTTAGTATATTTCATTCTACCTATTTCTCTATACTTCTGAAATCTTAAACCTGTGATGGTTTTTTTCTTTTTAGTTTTTGGCCATTGTTTTCTTAAGACAGGATATTTATGTACTTCTCTGCATCTTTCTTTTCTTGCTAAATAATACATCACGGGCAGCCCTGCAGGTCATAGTGGCTCCAATTCATTCTTTCTTAATGGCTGCATAATATTTCATGCTGTATCTTATTCAGCTTTACAAATTTTTGGTGGACACTGTTTCTGTCTTTGTATCATTGTTGATAATAAAAGTCTCTGTATTGCTGCTTTTAGTTCTAAGGGTTGGATTCCCAAGAGTGGGATGGCTGGGTTGAAGAAACTTCAATTATATATAATTGACCCTATAGGGAACTGCAGAGTCTTTTGTAAAATTGAAGGCTTAAGTGCAAGGAAGTTTCCTTCTGAGGTATATCGTGCCGCTCAGCAGAACCTGTCGGTAAAACCTGACAGTGCAGTTCCCTCGTGCTTCAAATGCCCGCTCAGTGTGGGCGAGAGCAAAGTGCGGGAAGCTAACGGTAAAGAGGCCCCGGATGCTCAGCCTGGGAGAGATTCCAGGAAAGGCAGGAGGGCCGGGAGCCAAGTGGTAATTGGCAGATAATAGCTTGTGGGTGGGGACAGGGGGAGGAGTCCTGGGGGCATAAGCTGGTGTTACCAAGGTCCCAGGTCCGTGGAATCTTCACTGAGAGTTTTGCTGACTCTGTTGTGGATCTTCTTATATGTGTATAATCACATATTGAAATAAAAATGAGACTCCATATTCCAGCTATAGGGTTGTTAAAGATGATCTTTTGAGTTTTTGGTTTGTTTGCTTTCAACCATAAAACATACTGGAGAGATGGCTGATTCTGAGACTGGCCTCCACATACATACTGGTGGAAGGGAATTGTTTGAACTGCTGGAAAACAGTTTGACTGTCTGTATCAGGTCCTTAAAAGAGGTTAATACCCTTTGATCTAGAGATTTCATTTCTAGGAGTCAAACCTAAGAAAATAATTGAGCTATGTGCTAAAGTTCACCTACCATGATAAATGTGACAGCTTGGTTTATAATAGCCAAAAAAATCAACCAATCAAACTGCATGTTTGAAAGCAGGGAAATATTTAAATAAATTATCCCAGAGATTGACAAACATTTTCTATAAAGGACCAGATAGTAAGTACTCTGTCACAATTATGCACCTCTGCCACTGTAGCCCATAGGCTCGGGTGTCTGTGTTCCAATAAAATCTTATTTACCAAAACAAGTAGAGGGCTGTATTTGGCCTGTGGGCAGTAGTTTACCAACCCAAGTGTACCCATCAAAATGTGCCTATAACTATACTCTCCCAATGTAAGGATGGCTGGGGGGAATGATTTTAAGTGTTCATGTGTCTGTGTAGTATGTGTGCACATTTACATTGTGTGTGTGTGTGGAGTATAACTTTACTTCATAGGAAAAGGGCTTATTATAAGGATATATTCTAAAAGCTTATCTGAGTGGCTAGATCTGAGTGGTGGAATTAAGTACTCTTAATACTTGAAACCTGTGTTTTATACAATACATAAGGAATCAAATTAATATCGTTTCGAGAATAGGATTTTATTGCAGTTTTATTTCTAAAATATGCCATTATGCTCCTCTTTTGTTTAAAGTCAATCACTGACTCTTAGGTCTTAGGTGATTCACCACCTGCCTTTCAGATCCTTTTCCTACCACCCTCCCTGTTCATTCTCCCACCGGGGGTGAAAAATGGGACACTGTGCTGAAAGGAAGGGGGGTTAGGAATATACCATATATTTATGTCCACGTTTATTATGCTTCAGCCTTAACAAAATCAAACTTTCCTCCAAACATGCCGTGCTGATTCTTCCTATTTTTAAATATGAAGTAGTACCTCTTGTGTTTAACAGACCCGTACCCGGATAGGGAGAATGGTGTCCTTCTCCTCTGTTGCCAGATAACTTGTGTTGCTCTCATTCGTGCATGCATCCCTTTGTGATATTTGTTGCTGAAGTGTGTAAGTGTTTGTTGACTAAGTGTGTAAAATGACTTTTTCTTGTTCCATATTTGATTTCTCACTCCATTGCTGCACTCATTATATACCACAAATAACAACTGAATTGTAAAATGTTTACATCTTATTCAAGATTTCCACTGTGTCAACACTCTTGAGTGGGGTCAGATATCAAACTAAATGTAGGTTAAACGGTGCTATTGAGTGACATGTTTCCTTTCACCAAATGAAAGTGCTCTACTTGAGTTGCTGTTGCCCATATAGCTTTTAGCTTCTCATGATAAACTTCACAAATTGAATTATCAGAAATAATGACTTAGGATGTGGCCTCCTTTTTGTCCATCTGATCTTTTTACTCTTTTCAGAAACTTTAATTGTTGGTAAATAATGGTGTGATGATATCATTATTTGTTTGAAGTTTTTGGTTTAAGCTTTGTAAAAATATACAACTCCCTTTTGCTATAGCCTTTAATCTCTCCCTGAACATCACTTGCTGCTAGGAGAACTGTGTTAAAACACCTAACTGGAAACATTCTGAAGCCACATGTCTATGTTTTAACATACCTGTGTATTTCGGTGCCTTTTATGCTCGAGTTCACATCATATATTGAAATCCAGAATCGAGTGCTGATCCAGACTTCCACTGTGTTACCGAATGATAAAAGAATAAGAGAAGAAAGCAAGCAATTTTTTTTTCCCTTGCCTTACGAAATACAACTATATAGATTTCCATGGATACATGTTTGTTCGTATGTGTGTATGTTTAGTTTGCATCATTCTGTGCACTGGTGGCTCTCCTTTATTAAGTGGAAAATATATCTCCTCGTGTCAGATAACTTTCCCCAGATGGCCCATCAGAAGCGGTTCATTGAACGGAAATACAGACAAGAGTTAAAAGAAATGAGGTGGGAAAGAGAGCATCAAGAGAAAGAGCCAGATGAGACTGAAGACATAAAGAAATAAAGGAGAGCACGAAAGTGGTGGTGTATTTACTTGCTTAATAACTTGTGACTGTTGCCGGTTGAGACCTAGCCTAGTTTTGCTGGAGACGATTATGAATAAAGTGTGCCCACTGAAATAAAACACAGTCAATTCACTCTTGTTGTTTTACTGATCTCATATTCAGTTTTTAGCTGGATAGTCTTTATTACAAAGTATTTTGATTTCTCTTCTATTTAATGGAAAACTTCACTTGGGTAAATGTGCGTATTCCCTATTATTTTGCTCTTTAAATAGTAAAATTTGAAACGTATATTCTATGTGGAATAGATCCTGATTTTTCTATCTTTCTGAGATTGTGACTCCAGACTTTTAGCTGAGAAGCAAAAAATTCACTTTACCAGATATTTGGGCTGTGCTCTATAAACATCTGTACCGTTTGAAATCTCTGGATTATTCACTCGATCTTTCAGCTTTCATCTGGGTGTTTATCCTGGTCTCAGCTGCAGATATCGTGCTTATCCTCGCTAACTGGTGAATGCTGTGTCGAAGGTATCTCTGTAACACTTAACTGGCTGATGGTGGGGTGCGGTGGGGAAAGACTGATACTTGAGTCACACATATTCCTTGAGTCACTAGAATAGGGGGGAAATCGTGATTCCAAAGCCGGAGGACGCTTTAAGCCAGGTGCTCTTACCCTGGGGTCAGTGGACCCTTTAGAAGTTTATAAACAGACTTCAGGAAAGTCTCAGAATATCTTGAAATTGTACTGGATTTGGGAAGGTGGCGGGGAGCAGGAAGAGGGGGGTTCATAGCTTCCATCAACTCACAGTGGTTCCGGTAATAAAGGGCTAACATTGCATTAAAAGACGTAACATCTTTTTAATGTTATTTTAAACTGAACCTCACTGGTTTATTATTAATAAAGACAAAACTTCTTTTTTAAAACAAATGTGTTTTTATTCATTAACAGCTATTGAGTGAGTGCCTACTATGCGTCAGGCATTGTTCTAGTCTCTGAGGCTATAGCAGTGAACAAAATAAAGTTCCCTGCCCTTGGGGGAGCTCGTGTGCTAGTGAAGGAATACACACAACGACAGGACATAAAACAGAGGTCACAGGGTGATGTAGATGATGGCCAAAGTAGAGTAGGAGCTGAGATGGGTGCAGTTTTCAGTCAGGTGGTTGGGGAAGCTCCCCAAAAGGGTATCATTTGAGTTAAGAAGGGAAGGAGGAGGTCTTCCCTGGTGGCGCAGTGGTTGAGAGTCCGCCTGCCGATGCAGGGGATGCGGGTTCGTGCCCCGGTCCGGGAGGATCTCACATGCCGCGGAGCAGCTGGGCCCGTGAGCCATGGCCGCTGAGCCTGCGCGTCAGGAGCCTGTGCTCCGCAACAGGAGAGGCCCGCGTACCGCAAAAAAAAAAAAGGGAAGGAGGAGAGGGAGCCATTCAGGTTATCTGGAGAGTTTCTTTTTCTATAACTATTAAATGTTACATATGTTTTGTTGAAAATTTGGAGAATGTGTTAGTTTTATTAGCAGGAGAAAGAAACAAATGTTACTTTGGAAATATTGTGGAGAAAGTAGAAAGCATAAGCAGAAAAAAAAATCACCTATGATTCTATCACCCGGAGATTTTTATATTGTTAGACCTTCTGTGTATACACACACGTATGCACATGTGCTCAAGTGCACCTTCACAATCGGGTACTCTCTATATGATTTCCGTATCCTTTCTTTTTTATTAACTAATAAATCATCTCTCAGTGTTGAATCCACATATACATTGATGGCTGCGTATTAATGCGTATTTTGTATGCCAGGTTATACCGTAATTTATTGACTAATCTCATGAAAGATGTGTAGGTTGTAAGTAATTTGTTGCTGCCATAGACCGTGCTTTCACATTCACACACACACACATGCATGCCAACACACGATAGAGAGGAGAGAGAGAAGACCTCTCTAGAGTCTGTTCACTTGTTAATCATAGAAATGTAAGATGGTGGCTGTAAGAAAAGGTTGTCTTGGTTCTCTCCCCCAGAGGAGGACTAAGAGGGAAAGAACCCTGAATTCATCAGTAGCCTTGAAAATGTTAGAGCAAAAGCCAAAAAGCAAGGGAAAATATTTGAACTTTTTTTTAGACAAGCACTTTCACTAGTCTTGCATGTGCATCAAAGTAATGCCAAAGCCAGCATGGGTTCAGGACTTTTTATTGTACCTGCACTTTTCCTCTCTGTAGTATTCTGGCCTTTGTCAGGTTCTCTCTCCATATTGATGGCTCTTGAAGCCTGAAGAAGTTAAGTCCATAACACAGTAGAAAACCCCTTGCAGTGAAACACATCAAACACACATCAGGGCAGGTTAGCTTCGGGGGCTCTGCTGAGCAGTAATGAGGCCAGTGGCCAAACTCTGTAACTAGCCCTACAGACCGACTCAGCAGGCCCTGTGCCTACAGTTCCCACTTTGCCTCCGACCCAGCCTAACCCAGTCTTCTCACCTTCCACTTCTGATCATGAGAAGCACCAGTGAGGGTATACATCCTGCATCAGTTCAACTGTGCTGTGTTATTCATGGAGGCTGAATGTTAAGGTTGCTTCTCACAAGTCACTTAGGTTCTAGTCAGGGAGACAATGAAGTGATGGTGCGTCTACCGACAAAGGGCCTTTGAGACGGAGGGGAAGGAGGAGAGTAGGCGGGACAGGGAGGTTAACGATCTCCTTCACAGAGGAGTTAATACTTGAGGAGTTAACTGAACCTTGAAGATGAGAGAGAGCTTGCGCCATGCGGACATTTCCTTCCAAGGAAGCAACAGGACTGGGTGGCAAGAAAATGACTTAGGATCCTATTGTATTGCAGGAGAGATGTGATGAAGGCCTGAAACAAGGCTTTGAGAATGGAGCTGCCAGGAAAGAGCAGATTTGAAAGATGCATAGGAGGTAGAACCTACAGGCCATGGAGTAGGGCGAGGTATGTCAGCCTCAGCGCTAGTGACATTTGGGGCCAGGTGATTCTCTTTGGGGGGCAGGAGGGACTGTCCCATGCATTGTCCGGTGTTTAACCACATTCCCAGCCTCTGCCCGCTAGGTGTCAGTAGCATCTCTTCCCCCGGTTATGACATCTAAAAATGTCTTCAGATGTTGCCGAATGTCTCCTGGCGACAAAATAATCACCTCTGGTTGAGAACCACCGAGGTAGGAGAAACGAAGTGAATGAGCACCAGACTAATTTTTGTACAATCAAGATACAAACTGTTTAGGGAAAAGCAGAATTAGGTGTTGAGTTGAGTTGGCTGTATTGAACTTTAGGGCCTATGGGATGTCTCTGTGGAGATGTTGAATAAGCAGTTGCATACATAGTTTTATAGCCCATCGAAGTTATCTGAGCTCAAGTACAGATTAGAAACGGACTCAAAAACTTCAGTGGTATTTGTACATCTACAAAGGAGAACACTGTTTTTCCCAGGTTGGAGACAGGAAACCATTCCAGGGATGTACTGCTTTGAAACTGTAGGCTTCATACAGGAGATAAATTTACACCAGAGGGCTTCCCTGGTGGCGCAGTGGTTGAGAGTCCGCCTGCCGACGCAGAGGACACGGGTTCGTGCCCCGGTCCGGGAAGATCCCACATGCCGCGGAGTGGCTGGGCCCGTAAGCCATGGCCACTGAGCCTGCGCGTCCGGAGCCTGTGCTCCGCAACGGGAGAGGCCACAACAGTGAGAGGCCCGCGTACCACACACACAAAAAAAATTTACACCAGAGAGGGAACTCAGCTTCCATATGAACTATTTCAACTCTAGATGAGCTTTCTTAAACCAACCAGCTGTTTCAGAATTATTTCTATCATCACCCTTGTTTGTGAAATTTCCCTATGGTTACCTTGTACAAAGTGAAGAAGACTCTTTGTGGATTACCTGGGTTCCATGAGCTTGTTCTGAACTGGGAGTAACAACACACTAAAGTCTTGCAGACCCGTTCCCTAAAGCTACTAGCCCTCGAATCTTCCGTAGACCTTCATTATTTATTCTGTTTTATTTTATGAAGGATAAGATAAAGCATAATTAGGCATTATAATATTTCTTTTGTGTAAAATGTCAGAACGTTAAAGCGAACAGCGCGTGGAAGAGGTACTTAATTGGCCACAAAAGATTTTTATTCTTATAGAATTATTGTCAGGAATGGCCTGCCCAACAGGGGACCACATTCCAGCCTCTGCGCTGAAGTGAAACCAAGTGGCTAGTTCCCACCCGCTGAATGTGAAGAGCTTCCAGGCTGTGGTGCCAGGAGCATGTTTGCCATTTCTCCATCCCCTTACTCCAATTTGCTGGCTGGATGTCGACATCCAGGGAGGGTGACCTTGAAAGCTACCATCGGTGAGAACATGAGTGGCTCCGTGGAGCAGAACCTCCACCCCCATTCCCCACCCACCTCCCCTCCAAGGATAGGAGAATACTGCTTGGACTATACTCAAATGAGAAACAAACATCTATGTGTTAAACCACTGCTTGGGGATTTATCCGTTATAGCCACTAGTGTTACCTTCACTAACATAAGTGTTTCTGAGGCAGGCAATGAACAACCCTAATTGAATATTTGCCAGCCCGACAAGTTTTTTGAAAGTTCACCCACCTGTTACTAATGCTATATTGAACCAATGCTGTCATGTTCCTGATTTCATTCTGACATGGTTACGTATGGTTCAGAAATGCCCCTTTATGTTAAAAGAAATGTTAACTTATAACAGCTGTGAAATGAAATATGTTTTTACTTATGAATTAGTGGCTTGGAGAACAATCATTCTAAGATTTATTAGTATTTGTAGCACCTACTATAATCCTGGGGAAAGCAGCATCCTTGTTCTCAGGAAGCTCACTATTTATTTATTTTGTTTGTTTGCTTGCTTTTTGGCTGCACCTTGCAGCATGTGGGATCTTAGTTCCCTGACCCAGGGATCGAACACATGCCCCCTGCAATGGAAGGGCAGAGTCTTAGGCACTGGACCGCCAAGGAAGTCCCGGAAGCTCACTAGAAAAGGAAGCACATACACCCATGCACATAAGGCACAACACAGAGGGTCAGAGAGAGAGAGAGTGACTCATTCCTTCTGGAGAAATGGTGGGGTCTGGGGAGGCCCACCTTTAGTTTGATTTTGAGAGATGATGTCAATCCACCCAGCTGTTGACTCCACCTTACCATACTCCCCATGACAAAAAACCTTTTTTCAGATCAAACATATTTTGTTTTTTAGCCACAATGTCATTATGACCCCTAACGAAATTATGAAAAACACCTTAATAACTTCGAATTACCAGCCCATATTCAAATGTACAGCTGGTTTGTCCAACTATTGATTCAAACAGGATCCATACGTTGCCTTCATTTTTATGTCTTCTACATCACTTTTAATCTGGAACATTCTTCCACTCCCCCTTTTTTTCTGGTTGAAGAAACCTGGTCAGTTGTTCCATAGAGTTTCCCACATTCTGGATGTGATGCATTGCTTTCCTGTGGTGTCATTTACATTTTTCCTTTATGCTCTGTATGAGAACTAAAGGCTTGATTTTAGGTTTAGTTTCAAATTTTGTGGCATACGTGTATTTCATGTTCCCCACCCTCTACCCCTGAAATAATAATTTCAACAGTGCCAGTTCTCTAATTCTTTTGGGGACTAGATGATAGTGATGATTAATTTTATGTGTCAGTGGGGGCTAGATGAGGGATGTTGTTTTAGGCAACTGAGTTTGTGGTTATTTGTTATGAAGCATTAGAAAATGAATACCATTTCTCTAGGAGTTGGGTCAAAAAGGATCTTGCTGTGTTTATGTCATAGAGTGTTCTGCCTATGTTTTCCTCTAAGAGTTTGATAGTGTCTGGTCTTACATTTAGCTCTTTAACCCATTTTGAGTTTATTTTTGTGTATGGTGTTAGGGAGTGTTCTAATTTTATATTTTTACATGTACCTGTCCAGTTTTCCCAGCACCACTTATTGAAGAGGCTGTCATTTCTCCACTGTATATTCTCGCCTCATTTATCAAAGATAAGGTGAGCATATGTGCGTGGGTTTATCTCTGGGCTTTCTGTCCTGTTCCATGGAGCTGTATTTCTGTTTTGGTGCCAGTACCATACTGTCTTGATTACTGTAGCTTTGTAGTATAGTCTGAAGTCAGGGAGCCTGATTCCTCCAGCTCCATTTTTCATTCTCAAGATTGCTTTGGCTATTTGGGGTGTTTTGTGTTTCCATACAAATTGTGAGAAATGGAAATAAAACCAAAAATAAACAAATGGGACCTAATGAAACTTAAAAGCTTTTGCACAGCAAAGGATACCATAAACAAGACCAAAAGACAACCCTCAGAGTGGGAGAAAATAGTTGCAAATGAAGCAACTGGCAAAGGATTAATCTCCAAAATTTATAAGCAACTCATGCAGCTCAGTAACAAAAAAACAACCCAATCCAAAAATGGGCAGAAGACCTAAATAGACATTTCTCCAAAGAAGATATACAGATTGCCAACAAACACGTGAAAGAATGCTCAACATCATTAATCATTAGAGAAATGCAAATCAAAACTACAATGAGATATCATCTCACACCGGTCAGAATGGCCATCATCAAAAACTCTAGAAACAATAAATGCTGGAGAGGGTGTGGAGAAAAGGGAACACTCTTGCACTGCTGGTGGGAATGTAAATTGATACAGCCATTATATGGATAACAGTATGCAGGTTCCTTAAAAGACTACAAATAGAACTACCATACGACCCAGCAATCCCACTACTGGGCATATACCCTGAGAAAACCATAATTCAAAGAGTCATGTACCAAAATGTTCATTGCAGCTCTGTTTACTATAGCCAGGACATAGTAGCAACCTAAGTGTCCATCAACAGATGAATGGATAAAGAAGATGTGGCACATATATACAATGGAATATTACTCAGCCATAAAAAGAAACAAAATTGAGTTATTTGTAGTGAGGTGGATGGACCTGGAGTCTGTCATACAGAGTGAAGTAAGTCAAAAGGAGAAAAAGAAATACCGCATGCTAACACATATATATGGAATCTAAGAACAACAAAAAAAAATGTCATGAAGAGCCTAGGGGTAGGACGGGAATAAAACACAGACTTACTAGAGCATGGACTTGAGGATATGGAGAGGGGGAAGGATAAGCTGTGATGAAGTGAGAGAGTGGCATGGACGTATATACACTACCAAACATAGGGTGGACAGCTAGTGGGAAGCAGCTGCATGACACAGGGAGATCAGCTCGGTGCTTTGTGACCACCTAGAGGGGTGGGATAGGGAGGGTGGGAAGGAGGGAGACGCAAGAGGGAAGAGATATGGGAACATATGTATATGTATAACTGATTCACTTTGTTATAAAGCAGAAACTGACACACCATTGTAAAGCAATTATACTCCAATAAAGATGTTTTAAAAAAAAAAAAGTGAATACCTTCCCCTTCTCTTTCTAAACGGCTAATCATTTCATGTTACTATCCTGTTTAAAATATTTCATGGGTGGGCTTCCCTGGTGGTGCAGTGGTTGAGAGTCTGCCTGCCGATGCAGGGGACGTGGGTTCGTGCCCCCATCTGGGAAGATCCCACATGCCGTGGAGCGGCTGGGCCGGTGAGTCATGGCCGCTGAGCCTGCGTGTCTGGAGCCTGCGGGAGAGGCCACAGCAGCGAGAGGCCCGCGTACCGCAAAAAAAAAAAAAAGAAAAAAAAAAAAAATTTCATGGGTTCCCCCTTGCCTGTCGGATAAAGCCCAAATTCCTTATCTCCGCATTCAGTTCCCCCCTGCCCAGACACCAGCCTCTTCTGGCCCCGGACCCCTCACGCTGCACTCCAGCCTCATAAAACAAATTGTAGATGTGTAAACACCTTCTCCTTTCTCTCCCCTCCAGGGCTTTGCTCGGCCCTAAATAGGCCACCTCCTTGCTCCTTATCTCTTAACTCATCTTTTGGGCCTCAGCTCAGGAACTATCTCTCACAAGCCTTTCCTTGGACCTTAAATGTAAGTTAATCGTACACCCTTGGGTTCTTTTCTGAATCACATTTGTCACACTGTATTTTACTGTCTCTTGACTCACCCATCTTTGCCTGCTAGATCACAAGCTCCGGGTGGGCTGGACCATCACTAATCTACCTCTGAACCTTGGGCTCTTTGTGGGCTCGCCATCACTGTTGGCTGAATAAAAATAACCAGACTCCTTGTCATGCTTCTACAAGCCTCAACTACCCTAGAGCAGAACTCCAGCATCCTCCTGCAGGAACTCTGGGGCTAAGGTGAAGAGAATGACCATTGGAGGCTGCAGCATCTACACCCTCTCTGGACCTCCTGCCCTTGGACTTGGCTGGGAGCTCGGTGCTAGAGCAGGAGAGCACAAGCTCAGTGGGACCTGGCAGGAAGCAGGGGGGCTTGGTCTCTCTCGTCTTCCTGAAGCTGTTGCTCTCACACCTCTCTGAGGCCAGGAGTTCACATAAACGGGCAAGCAGACAAAGAATAGCTCCAGGAGCTACTTCTAGATGATGAGATAGAGCCACAGAAACCTGAGGAATGGCTTGGTCACCAGTGATGCCACCAATGGGTGTTGTGGGACAGGCTTTAGTCACCCGACCCCATAATCTCCGGCAGCAGCTCCCTCTCCAGTATTCCTTGCTATGGACAAATACAAATGATCTTTATTCGGTTCCGTATAACTGTATATCTAGACACAGCTCCAGTTGGCACCTCCAACTAGATTGTTGCTCTTATGTCGAAATTTGGGAGCTGCTATGAGCAAAAAAGGGCAGAACCCCCAGTTTTCCCTCACAACAACCCCGACTAGATTCTCCATCTCTGTCTTACACTGTCATTGTCCTCAGAGACATCCCTTTGAAGAGAGCCCCCCCATCAGATCTCTGTCAATAACCCAGCCGTGAATGAACACATCCATCCCATCACCCAAGTAGCAGCTTCTGAAAGTTTCATTTCTGCTGAAATATTTGTCCGACTAAAGAAAGAGTTTTAAATGAAGTTTAAAGACAAAAACCAAAAACCCAGCTTGCTAATATTTGTAGGCTTAATATTAGCCCATCACAGTTGGAAACTCTCAGATAAAACAACTCATAATGAAAATGCAGCAAGACCCTTAAATGTAGCAATTCTAATGCTCACCTCTATTATTATAATCATAGGGGTCTCAAATGGAGCTGTTGAGAACAGTGGCTGCCCCGAGTAGAATTCAACCAGAAAGATCAAGAGAGAGCCCTAATTGCCTTTCTTCTCAGATCAAACAATTGACTTAATTCTCCAGGCCTACACACCAAAATGTTTTTGAGGAGATTCAAATAGGTTACTATAGAGGATTAAGGTTTTCTCTGCAGATTATACTTTTATGCCCCGTGGTTCATTGCTTGAAGTGTTAAGTAGTTTTGTCAAAATAAGCAGGGCTGGAAGGATTTTTAGAATCTTACAAATCACACACTCTTGCTGAGTAACACAAGGGACATCTCTCCCCATGCCCCCCTTTTCTTTTGTTTTAATTTAATGGTTGAGGCTTGGGGGGTGGGGAGAAACTAAGCATATTAGAGATTAGTTGGAAATTTCAAGAGGCATCGAAGATAAGAGTAGTACAAGTGTGGGGCTTTATTGTGTTTTGTCTTTCAAAAATTGTTTCACAAAATGATGCAGCTGGAGAAGCCACATAAAAAGAAGGGATTTTCTTGTGAACGCTTAACTGCCTGAAGAGAAAAGTCCAGAGGGGCTGTGAAATCAGACCCTGGAGGCTTCTCTGTAGTGCTGTGCTAATCAGGGTTATTTTACTCACGGAGACTTCATTTCTGCTTAAAGGAGTTGGTGGCAAAAATGTAAGGTTTCATTTTCTTACAATAGAGTCTTCCCAGGAAAGGGCACTTGTCAGAAAGGCTTCAGCGACATTCTGTCCTTGGTGCCACAGGTGGCTCAGCTGTCCTCCCAGGTCCCCCGGGAATGCTTTCCTCCTTAATCAAAGGGTTGTTCGGCGAATTTACCCAGGTCATTAATTGCACGGAGCTTTGGTGATTTGTACACTGCCCTCCACTTCTTCCGTTCTCCTGGGTCTGTCCCTCTTAGCAAAGCTAGGTGAAGTAGCTTAATTGATGTCACAACATTGCACAACGCACCTAGCGAATGTGAACCGCAGACTTGATGAGGCCTGACAGGGAATGGACGACCGTGGCGTGCAGACATCCCGCGGAACCACAGCAGTCATGTTTTTGTCCAGCCTGGTACAGTCCCTGTTGCTTCTGAGGTTGCCTTTCCCGTTCCTCCCGAACTCAACCGCACGCACTGGGTCTTGTCAGGTGCCAGGGAAGATATTCCTCTGGCTCTGATCTCCATCTCTGGCCCGGGCCTGGCTCCGTTGTCCTCAGCCACGCCTCTGTCCTCCCGTGTGTGAGGAATCCGCAGAGACAGCATCGCTGGCCGAGACTTCCAACCCGCCGACGGAGATGCTCAGGGCGCCTCGGCTCCGCGGGCTGGGAAAGCTCATAAGTCGTTTGTTGCCTCCTCCCCGCAACACGGAGGGAACTTGCCGGCAAACCTCAAGGCAGAGTTAAGCGGTGGGTGTGGGCATGCAGGGTTGGCCCCGACGTGGGGGGAAGCCAGAGGCAAGGCGAGAGAGGAGGAGACTGATGGGGCCTGCGGCTCTCAGAGGCTGGGAGCAACTAGGGCAGCGGGGAGAGGAGGAGGGGCTTCTGATGAGAGGAGGGATGGGTGCGGCGTGGGGAGGGGGCGTGGAGAAAAGCCCCGGGGAGGGTAGGGGGCACCAAGTGCTGTGCATTCAACATGGCCGACTCCCTTCTTCTGTGTCTCCCAAGAGAGCATTAGGAAAACACCTACTGCTCGGACGGCCACGGAATAAGCAGTGTTGAGTCCAGTGGGGAGAGAGCTGGGACCACACACAGGGCCTCGTCAGGTCTGGGTCACGATGCATCACCGAGGGGACCGGGGAGCTGGTTTCTTCCACGGCTAGCTTTATCCGTCTCTCTTTTCCTCCCTATCACGTTTTCTTGTTTGGCCCATTCGCATCCTGGCTGAGTCCCAAAGGGACCCTTCTGCCCGTTCAGTGCCCGAGTCTCAGCCTTTTCTGTATATAGAACATCTTTCCCTTAGAGTCTCAGCACAAATGAAGTCCCCGAGAGGCATGGCAGCATTCAGATGGGTGATTAGTGCCTTGGCTTCGAGTGCAGAATGAATGCTTCAAGACAGGGGTCAGCAAACTTTTTGTGCAAAGGGCCGGATAGTACATAGTTTAGACTTTGCCAGGCAAAACTGAGAATGTCATGTAGGTATTTATAGAACAGGAGAGAAAACAAATTTTCACAAATTTTATACATAAAATTCAAAACTTTATAGACACTGAAATTTGAATTCCATATAATTTTCATGTGCCACGAAATATTATTCTTCTTTTGATCTTTTTACAATTATTACAATTTTTAAAAATTTTTACTTTTTTTTTTTTTTTTTTACAATTAGTTAAAATTATAAAAGCCACTCTTAGCTTGTGGGGTGTATAAATAACAGGTGGTGGGCTGGATATGGCCCACTGGTTGTAATTTGCCAACCCCTGTTTCAAGAAGAATGAATCATGTTACTATAAAGGAAGCTGTACTCACAACACCCTGTTCTTCCCATATCTCTGCAGACTTGATTGTGACGATCTGGATAAAAATGCTGGTCATCCAAACCTCAGTTCCACAATCAATGCCTGTGATTCATGACAGGTAGGCAAAATGATGGAGTTATAGAATTCTCCACTCTTCTTTCAGGTAATTAGGCTGCAGGCCCAAATGCCTTGGTAATTAATGCTGGCATATCCCTTAAGTCCATGCATTCCCTTTATCAGAAGTCTGCACCCGGGACCACAGTGGTGATCTTACATTTTCATGGCAACACATGGTTTTAAAAGCACTTTAACATACAGTATCTCATTAGAGCCTCTTAACAACCCGAGCGGTAGAAAGGGTGATTATTATCCCTATTTTATGACTGAAAGAACCTAAACAAACCAAAGCTTCAAGAAGTTGTGGAGCTTCCTGTGATCAGTTATGTGGTGGTGGATGGAGGTTGGACCTCAGGTGTTGATAGGAGCTGGGGATAGAGCAACAAAGACAAGCCTGGAGCTTTGGTCAAGAGGGGCAACAGCCCACAGAGAAAATAAAATAATCCTACTAACGTGAAAAGAGTTGGTACCCCTATCAAGATGAAAAAGCACACCCTCTTTGAATATATCCAGAAATATTTAGCCTTGTTTATTGTAACCCAAAAGCATATCTTAAGGTAAAAGCCTCCAAAAGCTGCATAAATCCCAAAGATAAAAAGAATAAACTTCAAGGTAATAATTATACTTCCAAAAACAGTCCCAGGATGCTTCTAAGGGCCAGTACCTGGAATGTGTATTTTGTTATTACCATATACGTGAAGATCTTAAAGCAGACAGCAAAGAGAATGCTAAGAAAATCACAGTGCACAGACTGACCCTCACAGACAGCGTGAATTGGGACTCAAAGACGGTGATGGTGGCCATTCCTCACAGACCCCAATGAGATCACAGTGTCCTGAGACTTTAATGGGCCGCGACAGGTTAGTGGCCCGGCCATCCGGCTGCCTGCCTAGAGCCGGCTACCTTGTGGGGAGAGGTCAGGGGAGCAGAAAAACAGCCTGCTGCTGCTGTCTGCTTCTCTTGCAGCCACACAGCGACATCACACAAGCCCAAAGTCCTTTGAACACGGCTCCCAGGAAGTGTCACTCGGTGACAGAGCTGCTGCTCTTGGAGGGTAGTGGATAAGAGCGAAAGCTCTAGAGTCACGCTCACCTGGGTTCAACTCTCAACCCTCCTCTTACTGACCTGGACCTTGGAGAGCCTGCCTTCATGTAGTTCATGGTTTATAAGAGAGGCTAACACAGTGGCTACACGGTTGGCTTGTGGGAAGCACTAAATGAGATAATGCATGTAAAATGCCCGGCACGTAGCCTGGGCTCTTGCTATGGGTGTTATTTATTAGGCCCAATAGCTAATCTGAAATAGCTAATAACTCTCTGGAGAGGCAGCTCCACAGCAGAAGGAAGGGCATTAGGCTGGGATTCAAAAGGCTTGGGTCGCACGTGAAGTTCTGACCCTTGGGAGAGGTTAAGTGATCTGAAGAAAGCCAGCCCCGGAGCCCAAGCTGCCTCCTCTAAGAAATGGAATTAATAATGTCTATTTCACAAGGTCTCTGGGAGGAGTAAGAAAGACAGGGTGCGAGATTGCTTTCTCTATTATATTATTACATAGTGCCACAAAAATGTTCACAGCAACGTCTCTGAACAAGCAATATATACATATTTATGTGTGCACCACATCTCGTTCCATAAAAGATTTGAGACAGTCTTCAGACTTCAAGCAGAGCTCAAAACCCGCATGAATAAAGAGAATCCACGTGAAATAATGAACCATAAATATGATTTCAAAAAGAGGACCCAGAAATAGGTAAAAGTAGGAACAAAAAGATCCAGGAGAAATAAACATTCAAAATTGTGGGGTGGAAGATTTTATCTACTGTTCTGCTCAAACTGAATATCCAATTTATCTCTTAAGTTTTCTGAGAGTCCAAGGGAAAAAAGGGAGATGTGGTTTTTCATTCTTATTGAAAAAATTACGTACAGATCTATCTCACCCTCTCCTCTCCCTTCCCCACCTCCATTCTTCAAGAGAAGCAGTAGTTTGCAACCCTTACTTCAACCTTGCTGAGGTAAGTACTATTTAGAAATGAAGAAACCAAGTCTCAGAGAGGTTGCCTAGCTTGCCTGAGATCACACACCTAGTAGGAGGCAAACAAAGCCAGGCTTCAAATTCAAGTTCAAAAGCACCACAGCCCTGTTCCTCCCATCACTAAGAGTGAAATTGTTCGGCAGGCGTCTTCCTGAGCTGCAGCAGCTGGGGAGACTCTTTCTTAGAATCAGACAGAGACTGTCTTGGTGCCCCAACTGTCTGCCCGAAGTGTGATTCAGCAGAAAATTATTGTTTCAAGGCCAAAGAAACAGACATAAACCCTCTCATTGCCGCAGTACCGGTCAAGCTGAACCAGCCTTCCTGGAGGGCATAGACTGGGGACACGGAGGAAGGAAAGAGGCAGTTTGCTGTCCTTGGGCTTGGAAATGAACGTAGCGCAGGGCACTTGCAGAGGTGTCCTCCTCAGCCCGCAGTTGCTGAAGGCTCACGAGATGTCAGTGTGAGCAATGGTACAACGGACTCTCACAGAAAGTACTCTGAAACAAGAAGGAAGATTCCAGCTCAGCCCTGGGTGGGGCAAGAACAGGGTAGAGCACATTCGCCGGAATGGAATGGAACAAGGCAAGAGGAGGAGTAAAACAAAACGATTCTCAAAATCCCAACCAGGCAGGCCTTTTATTCAGGTCTGGGAACTGATACCACAGTCCCATTGTCCAGAATCCCCCATCATCGTAACTAAGCAAGGTTCAGGTTTACAGTATAGTGTACAGTATATGGTCCCCACTGGTCTTTTTAATGGATCCATAAAGTCCTGAGTTAAGAGGCTCCTCCAGGCACTGTCATATTGATATCCAGACGGGAGGAACCTATCCATTTATTGCAGCCCAGAGTAAGTGACACCCCTGCCTTTAACAAAGTTTATGTCTCTTCGGGTGGCTATAGACAATATTAGCAGGGATTCCAAAATGCATTTCACAGTAGGTTCATATAAGGTACACTGAGTGACTGAGAGTACAATGTCTTCAAGCCATATTCCTACAGCACATGTGGCATCTAGACTCATAAGGCTTTTCCTCTAGTGTCTAGATCAAAGCCAAGGGCATGACACCTACAGTACAGCTCAGGAAAGGCAATTATGCAGAGGCCAAGACCACTTGTTTCAGTTCTGGGCCTTCCGATATCAACTTTGATCTAAGGATAGACTTTATGTGGAGTTGGGTCGTATGTATGTCATATATTTTAAATGACTGCCCAGCAATCTCAGCCTGAGGTTTTGATGAGAACTGGACACTTGACAGTTTGGCGTTATATCTTTGGACCCTGTCTTATATTAAAGAAAGGCAGTATGTCAATCAAGGACAGAACAGTGTCCTTTGGAAATAAAAAATAAACAGATGGCAGTTTGATACTATTTTATGAAATGCGAGTAGGCAAAATATGCTATCTACTTGGATTGATAGCCATCCGACCACTGCACGGAGGCCAGATGCAGAAAACTAGAATTGTGCTCAGAAAATAATTTGGGGGCTTTTCTGGTGCTTGAAAAAATGATTAATTAAGTCCTGAAAACTTTACACTATAGAGCATGAAAAGAAGCTTTGGGCCTGTAAAGTGCTAGAGCAGTTGTTACTTGTTCCCCTCAATGACTGTATAAAACCTGGATAATATGCCCACAGATGACATAGTTTTGATCAAAGTAATGTTCTGATGAAACTGCCAGGATGCATTAATTGAAAGATGTACTTGTTTTAGTATCTAAATAAATGTACCTGTTTTATGAGATAATTGGTTATGAACCAATTAGGTTTTGGACAACATCTGCCAAAAATGATTTTAGTTGGGTCCTGTGATTAATTAACTGGAGGTCCTCTGAATCAGAAGGGTTTGCTCATTATTGAATGTAATTTGGAGGAATTGGGGCCATAAATCCCTGACTGTGAGGACTATTCCACTTTAGTCCTGGTGTTTCGAGTGGGCATTACAGTGTTTAGGAGAGGGCCCTAGCCTCTAGTTCACAGGACCAGTGAAGAAAGACAAGAATTAAGACGTGACCAAGACAAAAAGAAATGTGAGGGGACATTTCCCAGGCCCAACATTACCCAAATAATTGGAATACCACGTTAGTAAAGCCCAGAAATAGCAGATCCTCACAAACAAATCATTAACCACTCTGCTAGCCAGAATCTGGTTTGGGGAGAAAAGTTGTAATGGCCACATATTATATTTCTGTCCTTTTGCTTTGCACATTTTTGCTCAACCAAGATACCACTAGCATAACTAGAAATGCGTGAGTCTTTTCAAGGAAAGACCTTAGCTAAATGACTGAATCCAGTCTATTGTCAATCAACAAAGTTCACCTTTGTCCTTTGGGATGCTGTGGGGTTACCAAAGGAATGAGTTACCCCACTTACCTGCCTTACATCTTCAGCTCTCCAAAGTATAGCCCTGACTCAGAAGTAAGTATTAAAAAGCCTCACTTATGAAACTCTGCCCTGAATAAAGCCATGTATTCACTTCCCTGGTTCTTCTCTCAGATTTATGGGCTCTCCTGGACCAGGCTTCTTAACAAGTACCTGACTCTGGTTTCTCCTTCTCTTCAGATGAGAAGTGGTGTAGAAAGCCAGGAAGAGAAAGAGGATGTCTAAGTGGGAGCTAGAGACATGGACAGAGCCAGGGAAATGTTAAGTCTAGATAACAATGATAACAATGATAAAAAAATAACTCTCCACATGGAACCATATTTTATATAAGAATCAAATACTGTATATTCATTGTAATAACTCTGAATCAAGAACTGGCTAAAATGCTATTTTCCAGGGCATTAAATAATGTGTTAAAATTGACCATGAAATAATTGGTAGGCTCAAAATCAAGTAATATTCTAGCAGGAAGTAGATTTTACCGTATGAAGAAAAACAGGTTTGCGCCAAAGGCAGACCAAAAATAAGAGGATAATGAAAAAAAAAAAAAAAAGAAAGAAAGAAAGGAAAACGTTGATTTGACAGCAACCACTTTCCATAGGATGTAACAGAAAGTAAACCTCTGGCTTCTCACAAAATCTGGATCACAGGAGCTCAATGTGGTTTTCACACAAGACTTAGAAGAAATCACCAGCATTAGTGTTTCCATCAAGTAGGAACCGCCAGGCAACAAGCCTGGAAGCTCAGGACACACACCACTCTTAGAAAGGTGTGTTCATGCAGGGAGGTGCTTGCACAAGGAAACTTGTGCACAGAAGCCAGCAGCACAGTGGCCCTGCCTGGAGGTGGTGCAGGCTGCTCCCAGGGTATGCTGGGAGGAGACCAGTTGTACCAATAGACAAGCCCAAATATGTGCATTTGCTCACATTTGGTGGGGGGTGGGTTGGGACAAAGTCATGTAAAGAAAGCAGTGCAGCTTGACTGAGGTTCCCCTGTCTCCTCCCCACGTTCACCCATCAGCAAGGTCTAGGGAAGTTTGTTTGAAGATGTTAAATTGGGATCATACCATGGCAACCTCTTGTTTTTTGTTCAGTAACTAGGGAGCAGAAACGAGTTTCATTTTCTCTATTTTTGAATCTATGGAAATGTATGCTCCATTTCTGAAAGATTTTCATTAAACTATATTTAAAATAATAGAAAAAATATTTTTGACCTTTACTTAGTTAACTTCTGTGTAGTGGTTATGTATCTGACAAAGCAAGTTCAAGTCCTGGCTTTAACTCTTACTAGCTGTGTGACTCCAGGCAAGTTGTTAATACTTTATCTTTTTTTGTTTTTAATGGAAAAACAGGCCATTTCAAAACCATGCATACCACTGTGGTTGAGAATATCAGTGTCCCATCTGAGGGGCAGCACTGGGGACCTCACCGTCTGCCAATGCCCCTGCTTCTGGAGTCTCATGCTTGGTGGGTGTCAGGTCCTCTCTGATGTCTATCTGACTTGTGGGGAGAAGGGGTAGAGGGTAAGAGTACAGCAGGGGCCCCACCTGGCCTGCTGGCATTTACAGAGGCTGCCAAAGTAGCTCTTCGCCTATGGGAGGACAACCCCTTCAAAGGACGTTTTTTTTTTCCTGGCTGTTGTCTCAGAGTCTTACCCTTTCTCAGCCTCAGTTTCCCTGAAAAGACAAGGAAGTACAATAGTTGTACTCAGAGGGATTGGCCCAGGGCTGCATGAGAAATGAGGGCCGTTTCCTATTGATTTCTTACTGATTCAGCCACATCTGGGTTCTCAGAGTAGAGCTATTTAGAGAGTAGACTTGACTGAGAGTGTTTCCTGGGGTAAGTAAGGCTGAAGCGGTCAACCTCCTTCTTCAACGATGGGGTCTAGAGAGCCTCCACTTTCCCATCTTTGAGTTCATCTGCCCTCTGCTTGCACATAATCTTGAATGCTCTGCCAGAGTCAACAGGAGCAAGAGGCAGCCTTTCAGACCTAGTCATGCCCAGTCTCCAGCTCCTACCAGTGAATGCACATGTGAGAATCAGGGCTGCCCAGATCCTCTCTTTTCCTTGCACGGTGAAGAGTGCCTGGTGGTCGCCATGACTCTGTTCAGTCCTGGAACCCACATCTGTTGACCTGGTCATCCTTGGGCTGAACTACATGGCCTTGGAAAATCCATGCTGTCACAGTATGAAGCCACTGGCTCCTCTGGTGCTGGCCAAGGTGCTGATCATATGGGAGCCAGAACCCAAAAGTCTTCCTGCAAATGCAACTCCTGCAAGAGAATGGAGCTGAACACCTTGTCCTGATTGGGTGACTCAGTAACCTGCTACTTGGGAGGGGCAATCATCACTATGCTTCCACATCTCCTGTGGTGACCCCCCCCTCTCAGCTGGGGTTGGGGAGGGAGAGTGGGGGATAGGTGCTCTAAGGGCAGCACACTCAGCAAGAGCATGCAGTTTTATTTTGAGTAGAGGAACAGACGGGGTGGAGGGGGAGAAGCTTGGGGTTCAGGTTCCTCATCTGGAGGCCAGGGTGCTCCGTGGAGCTAGTTTGAGGAAGGAGAGAGATGGCTCGGAAGTCCATAGGCTGTGCCAAGGCAGCAAGAAAGCATAGGGGATGAGAAGAAGGCAGAGATGGGGGACAGAAAGCAGGGGTTGGAGCCAGTAAGCTTTAAGCCTGGACTGTAGCAGAAAGGCCCATAGGAAGTGATAGGAACATCAGGACCCAGAGGGGAGAGCCAGCCAGGAGGAGCATTCTAGAGGGTGTAATATGATGGTAGAAGGTCCCGGAGAGGGGCTATTGAGGAAAGTCAAGACTACACAACCCACTTTTGTATCTTCCAGTCTAGTTCCACTGAAAGAGAAAACATTCTAAACAACTTTTTCCCCCCTAACTACTTAATTTTATGTTTTTCGGCCACGCTGTGCAGCATGTGGGATCTTACTTTCCCAGCCAGGGATTGAACCCACGGCCCCCGCATTGGGAGCACAGAACCTTAACCACTGGACCGCCAGGAAAGTCCCAGAGGAAAGCCTTCCCTCTCTCTCTAAGTGCATTATAGTTACCTGAACTGTTGCTTTATAAGGCCAAATTCTTGTTTCCAAGGAGTTTACCACTTAGCTGATGATACATCATATTCACTCCATAGAGGGTTAAATAAAAACCCAAGTAGCACAGGTGAAGTGACCAATAAGTGACACTCAGAATGAATGAGAGTTCTAATGAGAGAGACTTCACAAATGAGATGGAGTGATTGGAGGGGACAACATGGAGAAACTGGAATATGATCTGAATCTTAAAGGAGGGAGCAGGCTTTGGAAAGGTAGAGGTGGGGGGACAGGTGGGACAGGAAGAATGTCCTATGGCAGAGTTGAGTGAGGTCTGTTGTCAGCAAAGAGATGCAGGCTGGCCAGGGCTGGCCCCTCTGTAAAGGGGACAAGTGAAAGATGCTTGGAGGATAGCAAGGAGGCCACAGTGACGTACTCTCCCAAGGACACAGAGGAAAGAGGCCGCTCAATACATAATGGGCCAGAGCTTAGCTATGCCAGGTCACCTTAAATACCAAGCTGTATTACTGACCTAGGAGATTGCACTGTAACATGATACAATATATAAAATCAACACATATGATGAAAACAATCATAAAAAGTAGGGTTAGTCAGTCTTTAAAGCCTAGCAAATGAAATTTGGCCATCCCCATCAAACTCTGTCAAGAAGAGAGCTTTACCCAAATGATTTATAGTCTTCTGGTCTCATAGGTAAGAACATAGTATGGGGAGATGCCAGCCTCAGAGGGCTTGAGTAGATATTCAATTAGATGAATAAATAAATGAATAAAGGATCTTATTAAATATTCAATTAATCTGACTCTTCTTCTCTTTCTGATTCACCACACATTCTTTTGATTGTAATTTACCATTCCTTTTAGATGTGCCTGCAGAGAGATAATTACTGATCATAGATGTTGCACGTATTCTAGTCTCCACAACGAGAATTTCTTGCTGTAAAATAATAAACTGACATTCTGGTGTTCTACATCCTGACTTTGGCTCGTGGGAAAGATCCACTTTTGGCTTCTGAGGCTGACTACCAGACACTAAATGGTGGTCAATTTGCTGGGACAAAAATCACCCTTGTGTAAGGTTTCTTGAGGATAACCTTGCCATAGTGGAGAGAGTGCTGTATGGAGCATGATTATGGAATGCCTTAAATGCCAGTGTGATGAGTATTGAGTTTATTCTGTAGGATTTGGGGTGTAGTTCAGGTCAACAAATACTTACTGAGCACTTGCTATGAGAAAGGCATTGCTGTGTGGGGAGGAAAGCATTCATAAGCAGTCTGTGTGGAATCTACAATGTAGTGGGGAAGGCAGCTCCTCACAAAACCATTTATGACGGACATTGAGATAAAGGTATAAAATAGACTTCAGGAGGGAAATGGCATTCAAACTGGGCCTAAAAAGAGGAGGATCATTTTTAACCCGCAAAACTAGGAGAAAGGCCATTTTAGGATATGGCAGCAACATAAGGGATGGCGAAAACCCCATTGTGCCTGAAGAGGGATGATGGAAGGTTGGGTAGAGCAGACACGACCTTGATCAATGGGCTATCCTCCAAGTAATGGTGGTTTGTGAACAGATGAGTGATGCAAGTAGATTTTCTCTTTAGAAAAAAGTTAAAAGATCTTGAATAATAGATTTTAAAAAGATATTTGG
The DNA here is from genome assembly GCF_026419965.1 of Kogia breviceps. Classification (NCBI taxonomy): domain Eukaryota; kingdom Metazoa; phylum Chordata; class Mammalia; order Artiodactyla; family Physeteridae; genus Kogia; species Kogia breviceps. The sequence goes on along the minus strand of NC_081313.1, from coordinate 25,437,982 downwards.
AAGGAGAAATATAAATTATAAGACTGTCTTAGGTATCAGGCGAAAGATGAGTAGGATGTTAAGGGAAGGTAGTGGGGGTGGAATGAAAAGGGCAGGTTCTAAGGAGACTTTTTTTAAAAATTTTATTCATTTATGTATATATGTATGTATTGGCTGCATCGGGTCTTCCTTGCTGCGCGCGGGCTTTCTCTAGTTGCGGCGAGCGGGGGCTACTCTTCGTTGTGGTGCGCAGGCTTCTCATTTCAGTGGCTTCTTTTGTTGCGGAGCACGCGCTCTAGGCACGCAGGCTTCAGTAGTTGTGGCGCGCGGGCTCAGTAATTGTGGCTCATGGGCTCTAGAGCACAGGCTCAGTAGTCGTGGCTCGCGGGCCCAGCCGCTCCACGGCGTGTGGGATCTTCCCGGACCAGGGCTCAAACCCGCGTCTCCTGCATTGGCAGGCGGATTCTTAACCCCTGCGCCACCAGGGAAGCCCCTAAGGAGAGTTCGTAACATGGTGGCCGAGAGGTTCCTATAAGTCCCATGAGTGAACTATGGGGATGCACAAACCTCAAAAGTTGTGTGTCAAATTTTGTGGAAGTGTAAGTATGAATTTAACTGGGGAGAATATTCCGTTAGCCCGCATCCCCCGACAAGCAGCTGCCAAGATCATATTAAACATTTAAGAAATTTCTTAGCTAAAATGCCTGTGGGAGAAAATGAGGAGGGAGCTGGAAGAGGCTGGGAGAGTCTTCAGAGAGAAAAGGAAGGAAGGAAGTTCTGGTGGAATCCTTTCAGAATGCCATTCCATCTAAGGAAGCTTCAAAAAGGCCACAGTGGAATCCTCCAGCCAAATTACTAATCACGGGAGTCCCTAGTCTCCCAGGAACAGCTGTGCCTTAGTATTCCTGCTGTGTTTAGTAACCGTCTGGGAACAGCCTGTCAGAAGCATAGCAGAGGTGCAAAGGCAGCAGCTCTACTTTGAGCACAGCAGCCAGGGCCCCTGGTGAATGGTGCTGCCTGCAGCTGGAGATCTGAGAGGCTCGTTCTCATAACCACCACAGGGGCACACGACCTTTATTGGATTCCCAAAGTGGTTCATGACCAAAGTGGGGTTAAAACATCAGCTTTCTAGAAATTGTTGAGGTAACGTTAACAATGTATGCAAATAATTTTCTGCGTATCCAGGAGAATGATGGAGCCATTGCCTAACACACGGTGTGTAGGATAAGACCTAGTGCAAGAAAATGTGCTTTGTTTCTGCCATGTTGTGTCTGAGATGCTGGTGAGAGAGCCCATTAAATACCTACCAAGCAATCCGGAACCTCAAATGGCACAGTTTGAGCTGCAACTCTGTGAAAGACAGTGTTCATGGAGAAATTAAGGTGTCGATGGAAACAATAGACAGGAGTGAGTTTCCCTCAGGAAGAGGTAGATTGAACAGATCAGAGGGACAATTATCTATTTTAGAGGGGGCACTGGGGCATGAGAGTCCAGGTGTGTTGCTGAAAGAAGAGAGAGTAAGGGTGAGGAGTGATCCAAAATGGAAGGAGATAATCACTAAAGCACTTGTATCCTAAAAGCAATGAGGACAGGATCTACAAAACAGTGGGTTGTCAAAAATGCCAAATGCTTGCAGAATATCAAGTAGGGAGAGGTTCAAGAAATATAGACATATTTTAAGAAGAAAAGAATCATGAAACGGAGACTTCATCTTAATCACTGTATTACCTCTGTGTTTGCAATCTCCCTGCATTTTTGCGAATAACTATTTTTTTCAACTTTTTCTCAACTACAAATCAGGAATAAGTGGGTGGTGTAGGAAGGAGGCTGGAAGAATCAGGGTCTATCGCAAAGAAACAAATGGTGTTTCTTCAAATATGTCTGAGAAAATTTTTCGTCTTTATGTAGTTTGAGAAGTTGTCACCCAAACTGCACAACACAAAAACTAAACAACACCTAATACATGTTATGGTAAATACTTTAGGCCTAATGTATATTTATTTTGAAAGCTTACCATAGCATGTATAGATGATTGGTATCATCTTTTTATTGAATTCACTGTTAAAAAACAAATTTTCTAGGGTGAAGATATTTTTCCCTGTGTAGCACAAAGACTGGAAATTTGTACTATTGTCTGATGCTTCAGAGATGCTTCTTGGTGCCAGTTATTGATCCATGTTGTTTGATGACTAAGCCTGTAAGTCCTATAAAGTGTAAGCGTATGGAAGATTGATTCAAGAGCTGTCCATTTGAACAGCATGTCTTGTCCTTTGCAAAATGGTAGTTTTGATTTTCTCCCCTAGGTTACTCATGCCCTTTCTATAAAGATCCATGAGACTCAGCTACTTGATTTTTGTTCTGGGAATATTTTATCTCTAATATTTTATCTCTAAGAGTTGAAGTTTTATCTTCAACTTCTAGTGTGAAGTTTACAGTTTTAACTTATTAGAAAATGCAAACTTTGTAGTATAACACACTTCCCTTTCCCCCTGGTTACAGAGCATTATTCTATACTTAATTATAATAATAGGTTAATCTTGATTCTGGTAAGATGACTTCTAGAGAAGTACCTGGTTAATATATACTTGCTGAATGACTGAATGAATGGATTAGTTCCTTTTGACCAACTCATTTCTATTTCTGATGTAGATGTCATATTTTACATTGTGCTTCAGCTTGTTAATTACTTCGGGTTATCTCGAAAGTAGACTGAGAATGAATCTTGAATTCAATCTACAAAACAAAGAAGCAAACTGCACCTACAAAAGAATAAATGAATGAAATAATAAGACAATGAGTTTCTTTGATTCGTTTCATGGCTTAACATAATAGTGTAATCTACAAGAATACAACCAATGTTGGTTTCATCATTATGGTAGGTCAAGAAGAAAAATCACCGTTTCACCATTTTTAGTTAATACTTTGAGCTGGTTCAAGGAAACAAGGTCATGGGAGGAGTGCAGTCTTTAAAGACAGACAGATTATATAAAACTTACTGATGTTGTGACCTTGGAAAGCTAAATAGCTTCTCCGAGTCTCATATTCTTTGTAAGACTGAAGCAGTAAGGCCTCATATCTCCTTGGGTGGCGTATGAGGTAAATGAGATAAAATATGTGAAGCTCTGGACATATGATCTGACAAAGTTAAGTGTTCGGGGGACTTCCGATCCCTCCCTCCCTTTCCTGTAAGCACCAACACAAACAGAAATTCAATTATGGGAGAAGAAAGGCAATTAAGGAACACTCAATTTTCCTAGTTTTTATAAATCAAGAGCATATTTATGAGTTATATTTTAGTGTGTTTACTGTAGAAAACAAGAAACAAAAACCAGGCATAAGACCTCACTGTTCTCTTGTATCATCATGACTGTAAAAGGCATTTTTTCATTGGCCATTTAAAATCTGGTGTTCCCGAGTCCTGTGGAAGCCCACAACCACTCACTCTGCTTCAGGTACGGACATTCCTGTGAAGAACAGATATTTTCTACTGGGTTATTACTCATCATGACTGAAGTTCAACAGATAAATTAAAAACACAGCCACTCCTCAGCCCTGGAAGTGACTCACTTCTCAAGGAATGCTCGCCCTTTACTTCAACATGGGCTGAAAGACGCCCTGAATCAGAACTGCTCCTTGTCAAAGGGGCCTCTGGACCATTCCCAGAAGAAATTGTGGGTTGTCTAATAGAACTGCACAGGCACTTGGCCGAGTGCTTTCCGGAGCTTGTCCTGCAAATTCCTTTAATTTGCACCAGGTCACTTGCTATCCGTTTTAGCTGACTGAACAGTTTGAATCACAGGTGTGAAAAGGCAACTGAAGCCATAGTTAGCAGAGACCTTCCAAGAAGGTGCTATTGCCATTCTGACTGTATGTAAGTGGGGTCATGAACTACAACAAGCTCTTTACTTTGCAGAAAACACACACACACACACACAATTTATTTAAGAATAATATTGGTTCAATAACCAAAAACAATCTGATTTAAAAATGGGCAGAGGCTCTGAGCACACATTTTTCCAGAGAAGGCATACAGATGGCCAACAGGCACGTGAAAAGATGTTCAACATCACTAATTATTAGGGAATGCAAATCAAAATCACAATGAGGTATCACCTGACATGTTAGAAAGGCTATTATTGAAAAGATAAGAAATAACAACCGTTGGCGAGGATGTGGAAAAGGGGGAACTTTTGTGCACTGTTGGTGGAACTGTAAATTGGTGCAGCCACTATGGAAAAGATTATGGAGATTCCTTAAAAAATTAAGAATAGAACTACCGTGTGATCCAGCAATTCCACTTCTGGGAACATATCTGAAGATCATGAAAATACTGATTTGAAAAGATAAATGTACCCCTATGTTCATTGTTGCATTTTTTACAATAGCCAAGATATCAAAGCAACTTAAGTGCCCTTCAATGGATGAACAGATAAAGAAGATGTGGTGTATATGCACAATGGAATACTCAGCCATAAAAAAGAAAGAGATCCTTCCTTTTGCAACAAGATGGATGGACCTTGAAGATATTATGCTAAGTGAAATAAGTCAGATGGAGAAAGACAAGTGCCATCTGACTTCACTTATATGTGGAATCTAAAAACAAAACTAAACAAAAAGAAACAAAAACAAGCTCATAGATAGAGATCAGATTATTGGTTACCAGAAAGGACAGGGCTTGGGGGGGTGAGTAAAGTGGGTGAAGGGGGTTGACCGTATGGTGATGGATGGTAACTAGACTTGTGGTGGTGATCACTTTGTAGTGTATAAATATGTCAAATTATAATGCGGTACACCTGAAACTTATATAATTACAAGAAGAAAAGCATAATTATTGGTTGCTGTGAAAAAAAAAATCTTGTTGCCTTACAGTGAGAATGTGAAAAAAAAAAAAAAAGGAAAGAAAGACATCTAAGCCTGAGTGGAAAATACTCCAACTAACTGAAAGTAAACACTTTTCAAACTCTAACAGGTCTCCAGCCTTGTTTTAGATATTTTCAGCATTCTTTTTAGATTGATTAGAGCTTAAACAGTTCAATGTTTTTCTCTATCTATGTTACGTTGCATATGTGGTGTTCGGGTACTTATTTTCCAGTTTAGCATTTCACTAATAGTCTGTTATTTTCCACCTAGGTTGCTTTGTGACAGTCTCATGCAGAATTCCCTCCTATGAGATCTCTTCTCTTTTAGATACATCTTATTATCCATTAAAGAGTAATGAGATAATAGGGGCCATCCAGTGACTACAGGGGAATAAGTACCCAGCACAACCTTGTAAATAAGTAGTTGCTTTCTCCCCTGAAGAGCTTTAAAATATGTCCACACTGGAAACATTTTAAAGGACTGGTTAAAAAAAGATCTTCACTTAGTCTTGCATCTCTACAGTTCTCACAGGAGTTTTGTTAAAACCCTTTTTACCACGATTACATGTGGGTGTTTATAGAAGCAAGAAAGTGAACATGAAATGGTTTTCCCATTGTGCGTGTTTCATGCAGTGTATGAAGCACAAAAGTGACTAGAAATGCTAGATTTCTGCAGGGAAGCCAATGGCTCAGCTCAGAGCTTTCGGGGAAGAGTAGTTGAAGGCACAGGTGCTATGACTTGAACAGCTGGCTGCTGCTGTCACCACGGGCCACAGTCACTTCATGGGGTTTCATTGCGGCAAGAAGGAACTCTAAGTTCCCGATGGGGACCTTGTCCCTTAGGGTAGGAGGAATGAACCTGTGGCTCCCTGTGCAGTATTTAGTATGAGGAATAAGGAAGGTTGCCAGCTGGGCCTTCCATGTCCCGTGTTGTTGCTTGGTACTTCATTAGAGCAGCAGGTAAAATAATTCACCATCGATTCCAGACCCCACCCTTTGTTTCTCTGCTCAGATCTCCCGTAGAGTTTTGCCACGTGGTCTGTGGCATTCTCTGACCTCTATGCTCCATGGTCAGCATCCAACCCTCAGACTCATCCTTAGTTAAAATTGTGAAATGAAGCTTGGAAGTTGGAACGAGATTACAGTTCCGGAAACTTAAAAATAGTTATTCAGAAAATTTCTTACCATTGCTTCTATCCATCTGAGTATCATGGGAGTTCAAATTTAGAGATTAGTTTCTCCTAAGGTCAGGCCCAGTGTTCATGTTGCCGTAGTAACATTGCTAATGAAAGAGAGAGTTTCCATGAGACCCATTTGTCAAACTCTGTTCCAGTCACAAGGGCTGGATTTATAAGAACCATAGACTACTTCAACTTATTCCTTCTTTGCAGATACATATATTATTTTATAGGCAGGCATCAAACTATGTAGCTGGACTGAAAATGAATGAAATACTAGGACTGATAGGCTGGCTATTTGAGACAAATTAAAAAGACCATGCTTATCATTGTATATAGACAGGTTTTCTTTCTTGAGTTCATACAAGCTTTAGAGGCAAAACTTTTCCCAAATCCTGCCCATAGCCATGATATAAAGACAGATACCATCAGATACCCAGGGGGAAAAAAAAAGATATATTCAAGTTTCTAGGACTTAGTAATTTGAATCTCAATCTATGATTTCAACTTTGACCCCATCCTCAGTTTGATGTTACTAGTTAGTGTGTGATGCAATCTTTCAGATATGATATGCCTGTTATATCAGGATACACTCTGTCAAGTACGTGTTCAGTTTTAAGAAGGCAGGTTGAGCACACATTTGCCTTTTGACATTTCTCCAAAACCATCGGGGAAAAATATATAGAAGTAGTTAACCCATAGTGAGCAGACCAAGTTAAGGGCCAGGAAAGGTGGGTCACCAATGTTTAAGAAAGTTCAATGGATTTCTGGGAGACAGAAAAAGAATGGAAGTGGGTTGAAGGAAGGAAGCCTAGAATATCCTTTGGGAGCCAGCAGTGCCAGTGGGAGCCAAGAACCTTGAAGAGACTCTAGGTTCTACATCAAACTGTGGGATAAAACAGGAGTAAAGGGCTCTACCCAGAGAGAATCTGATGGCAGAACTGCACAGGTGGGTCCCACAGCTCTGTATGCAGAACAGCAAGAAGCCTAGGACTTATCCATAAGCCAAAGCAACCAACCCACCGAACAACCCACCAACCAATCATCACCCAATCAGCAAAAACAGAGGGATGTTTTCTAAAACAAATATGAACTCAGAAAAAGTCAAGGCCCCAGCTGTGTATTGGTGCCTGAAGCAGACCCCTCTGTTCTGCCGGTTGTAGACCTGCAGCCTAACAGAGGCTGACTCTTCACTCTTTCTAAAGCAAAACAGTCAGCTGCCATGCCTCATCCATGTGAGCAAGCTTCTCAATCAGAATTCCCTCAAAAAATGAGAGGGCCTTTTGGGATATAGATCTACATGCACGACAGCAGAGGAAAGCCACACCGGCTTCTCTGGTTTCTGCTCTTGAATATGAATGAACTTCATCAGTCATAGGACAAAAACCAACCACATGGAAAAGAAGGACCAAGATAGCCTGTATCAGCTAAGATGCATTCAACTGCAAGTAACAGAAAATCCAACTAAAGTGGACTTGAACAAGGAGGACATATATTTTCTCATCTAAAAACGTCTGGAGATGGAGAGTTCTTCAATGGAGTAGCTCAGCAATGTCATCAAGGACTTGAGATTTTCATCTTTCTGTTCCACTATCCTTGGCACCTTAGTGATTTCTTCTCTCATGGTTACAGATGGCAGCAGATATTACATGAATACGATTGCTTAATTTTTTTTTTTTTTTTTTTTACCATGTGTCACTTATTGTTAGTGAGAATACCTTTCCCATAAATGTCCTAGGAGCTTTTCCTTATGGTCACATTGGATCTCAGGAATTGAGTCTCATGCCTATGCCTATAAAATCATTAGAAATGGGAATGAGACTCTTGTGAATGGCCTAGGCCAGGGTTTCTCAACCTTCACAGTATTGACGTTTTGGACCAGATAATTCTTTATTGGGGGGTGGGGGGAGGTTGTCCTGTGCATGGTAGGCTGTTTAGCAGCACCCCTGCAAAGTCATGTTCCATTCTGGAGGGACATCCTCTTGACCAGTCTCAAGTAGACCATTGAAGATGACGGTCAACAGTGAGTCTTCTAGAGAGCAGAACCAAGGGTGGAAGGACCACAGGAGCTGCATACAGAGAGCAGAGCCAAGGCTGACCTTGTGAGATTGTGAGATTTGATGTATGTAGTAGAGCAGTGACATCTCTACACTTCCTATTCTACCATTTCCCAAATGGATGGGTATTTGTCCTTTTTTGGTTTGCTGGTTTTGTTTTTGTTTTTCAGTTATTCTATTTCTCCTCCTCTATCGTATATCAGACGTATTGTTTCTTAGCATAGACCATCTGACCCCAAGGAGAATCACCTACAATTGGCAGAGGACAAACCATCATTCAGAAATTGTGGACTTCAAGGTTGATTCAGCAACTGAATGATATTCTATGGGTGTCTTTCTTGCTGAAGGGATGCGTGTGTTCTGCTAGGGTATATGGATACTGAGGCGCCAAAGGGAGGGCTTTGACCGACACTACAGATTGGATAAAACATCTATGTCCAACCTCCTTCACTCTTCCCTGTCTTTCCCATAGAGGTTGTAAGTGTGCATACTTACCCAGTCACCCACACAGCCTGTGGTAGCCACATGACACAGCTCTGGCCAATAAGACATAAATAGAAGTTTAGGGAGAGGACTACTCTAGGGAAGCATTTGCGTTATTGATAAAGGAAACAGATGCAACTGGCCCCGGCCCTCTCTTCCTGTCTCCACTTCCTCCTGCTTGGTTCACGAATGTGATTCCTGGAACTAGTCATCTTGCAACCATGAAACAACAAGCCAACATGCTAAGGATGGTATAGTGGGTAGATAGAGTCTAGGTCTTCCATACCATCATTATCCATTTTATCAGTTCTGGATTGTCTGTCTCTGAAATTATCGATATTTGAGTAATTTATAAGTCAGGTATATTTGAGTCATTATAAATCAGGTATTTTATCACTTGAAACTGAATAGCAACTAATTAGTAACATAAAAGAAGGCAGAGTGAAGGAGAAAGGCTGAAGTGAAGGATACGGATGCTAATAACCTCACCTTATGTGCAGTGGAATTGAGATACTGACTTCTGTCTTTGGAACCTAGTCTATGGTAATATTTGGTAATTACCCACCGACCCTCACCATTTTTTGCGTTTTAATTCCAAGAACTTCTCTCTATTAAACTTCATATATTAGGCTGAGACATTCTAGGCTTATTACTGACCTAGCCCCATGCATCAGTCAAGTTATAGGCTTTTGAGATTCTGAGTGTGCATTTGAAATTCACTGTCTAGATTTCCAAAGATTTTTCAACTTTCAAGAGCCAGGAGTTTTGAGAAGAATATGTATTGAGTTCCAAAAGCTTGGCTTTGCATATCCAAAGAAAAAAAATCTCTAAAGGCATCAGGGCCTAAAATTAGGTTTGCCTGATGTGAGGAAGGAAACTAGAGGTTTAGAGAGGAAGCAAGTACTTGGGAAGTTGCTTGTACTCTGCCCACCACCCCAGTCCTGGGGTGAGAGGAGACAGATTTTAAGAGTAAGTAAGAAGGGCTTCCCTGGTGGCGCAGTGGTTGAGAATCCGCCTGCCGATGCAGGGGACACGGTTTCGAGCCCTGGTCTGGAAAGATCCCACATGCTGTGGAGCGGCTGGGCCCGTGAGCCATGGCCACTGAGCCTGCGCGTCCGGAGCCTGTGCTCCGCAACGGGAGAGGCCACAACAGTGAGAGGCCCGTGTACCACAAAAAAAAAAAAAAAAAGAGTAAGAATAGAGGGGAGCAGTGCACACCTCTCTGCATTTAACTCCTGGAAGGCAGCAAGCTACACAGCATGGCTTGCAGAGGTCCCCTCAATGCTTAACAGAGTGTTGCCATAGCCACAAAATGGGAGTTATAGTGGGGCAGGCCAAGGCAAAGGAGGCCTGAGACAGCACTGCTGAGCTCCCTTTTGCCCCATAGTCATAGAAGAGAATCAGAAAACTGTTCATGAGTGAAAAATGGTTGCAGCAGGGTTAAGTTGGCTAGTGGATCTGATGGGAACTCTTATCAGAACATGGATGATACAAACCATTTGGACTCGTAACCAGAGATCACAGTGGTGCCTTGTTCAGTACAGTGGATGCCAACACAGATGTCAATGACCAAAGATCAGGACTTGCCAAAGAGGTCAGAGGTTAGTCACCAATAGAAGCCGTCCTACCCCCACTGCTTCGGCACCACAGCAACCCTCCGGAAATGACCTGCCCTCCCGTGAACAGGGAAGGGAGGAATTAAATCTGACTTTATAGATTTTAAATGTAAAACAACGTAGTTTGCGTGGAATTAATAATGATTAATGTTTCTGCCAGCTGGTACAATAGGGTCTTTTAGTTAGAGAAAATAAAGTTAATCCTTTTTACACACAGGAACATGGCTTGAGAAAATTGAACCTGTTACATAAGAAATTGAGGCATAAGTATATTATTTAAGGTAATTAAAGATAAACAGGCAAGAAATAAAAATGATAATACATCAAATATTATAAAGAGGAAGAGGTGGGAAAGAAGAGGATAGTTATAAAATTAATTAATCCTCATCTTTCATATCTGGAAGACAATAGGCTAAATATAAATTTGATACATCTACAAATCTCATGTTCATGTTATTTAGTATTTTGAAAGTAATAAATATAAGAATTAAAAACTAGTTAAGAGGTTTTGCTTGGGAGAGGGACTGGGGGGAGGTAGGAGACTGTTTCTGTTCATCATAAATTGTTCTTTACTATTTGATTTTTTTTCTTACAACATACTTGTGTTACTTTGATATAAACTAGAAAAGAATTAATTATGAGCCTGTGTGCCTTTGAGTTTTATGTTGCAGGAGTATATGCTAACAGAATACTTGTAGTAAAGATAAAAGTACTCCTAAATGTTCTGAGAATATGGGCTACCATGTACTGCAGAGTGGCTTTGCAGAGCTCTGCAGGAATTCCTAGACTCTATGGGCAAGTATGGCAACCCCCAGACCAATAGGATGGATATTATGGGGCAAAAAGACAGAAGAGAAGGACAAATAACACTCAAAGCTTGGACAGGGAGACTTTTCAAAACAGACATTTTTAAGAGATTATATGGTGTCATAGCAGTTGGAGCTGTGGGATGATACACGTGGCAGTTGGATTGTCTTTTGTGAAATGTACTGGGCCTGGTACAGGCCCAGTACACACACACACACACACACACACAGTGCATTTAGCTTGTGCTCTAGCCCACTAATCATCGTCTTCTCACTTAGCCCTTGGGTCTTGAGAGCCCAATTAAAGGCCCCAGAAGCAACAGTCTGTGACACTTGCTGATCTCCCAACCTTGCGCTGTCCTCTCAGAGGCAGAGGGCTGGCAAACAGAGGGCAGGGGGTTATGCCTGAAATCAGCCGTTGTTTGACCCATGCCAAAAGAGAAGGTCCCTGGAGCAAAGGACTGTGACTTCTCAGGGGTCTAGGAAACAGCACAGCAAATCTTTGTCAACCACATCACCCCTGTGCAACAGCATATAAGAACCACTTTTTGTTTTTAAGTTTGGATGACTTTTGTATCAACAACTCTAGTAGCCAACAGCCTTCATTATCTCTTGAGCTCATGGAACCCTAAGAATAGAGATAACATTCTCCAACAATTTTCTCAGAGAGAGAAATATACCAATTGAAAAATGGAAACTAGATTAAATAGTTAACAATTGTAAAATACATAGATAGAATTTGCACCAAAAAAAGCTAATGTAATGGAGGCTTATTACACTTTTCTCTCCTGTAGTGGGTTTTTGTTTGTTTGTTTGTTTGTTTTGCCACGCAGCATGTGGGATCTTAGGTTCCTGGTTAGGGATCGAACCTGTGCCCCCTGCAGTGGAAGCACAGAATCCTAACCTCTGGACCGCCAGGGAATTCCCACCTGCACTGTTTTCTTTCTTTGTTTTTTAAAAAATATTTATGTATTTGGTTGTGCCAGGTCTTAGTTGCGGCAGGGGGGCTCCTTTAGTTGCATCTGGAGGGCTCTTTAGTTGAGGCACGGGGCTTCTTAGTTGCTGCATGCATGTGGGATCTAGTTCCCCAGTCAGGGATTGAACCTGGGACCTCTGCACTGGGAGTGTGGAGTCTTAACCACTGCACAACCAGGGAAGTCCCCTGCACTTTTTTCTTCACCATTTTTTCAACTGTTTTAGAACTCATGGTTAGCTTGCACTCAAATAGCATTTAAAAATGAATTTAAGCACAGACAAATGTCTTTAGAGAAAAATAAAGGCTAAACATGACAGCACCTTGAAAGACTTAGAAATAGTGTAGGTATTTTTCAGGCAATGCATGCAAAGTAGCATTTTCAACATGCTACCAAGTTCACTCTCATGGAGTCTGAAGAGGCAGGTGAGGGTTATATATATTCTAGATCCCAAATCAATTCAAGTTGGTTTATGACTGGTAACAGCTATTAGTGGGATTAGTGAAACTTTTCAGCCTGAAAAAATTTTCTGAAATCATTTGAAGCAACTCTTGAAAATCAGAGGATGAACTAGATTTCTTTTAAAAAATTGATTTCAGCCCGTGACACCAAGGGTATAATCATGCTATTCCACAACTATATTATGGTTCCATCAAATAACAATTCCATTTGTGTGGCCACAGAGAGGTGAATGGAAGTGTCTGACCTCTAACAGTGCGATTTTGCTTTCTCGGTAACAGCATCCTGGAAGCACTGGGGGCAGATTGCTTTCCCTAGAATGCAATACCTGAAAACTGGCCTTGGCTTTCTAGCCATTGGTCTCGCCACCTAGGAGAGGTCTTATTCACTGCTGACAACACAGAAAGAGGTTTAATCGAAAATCAGGCTCCGTACACATGTTTTATACCTACAGCAGGGTGCCTTCATTGCAATTCGACCCTAGGCTGCTTAGTCAACTACATGGAAATACACCTAACCCTCTTCTATCACTGAATTCTCTCCTGAAATCCTGGCCATTAGGTGAAAAGCTTTTACATGAAAAGTATTCCCATTAGTTGTAATGAATTCTGTTCTCAGTCAAGGTTCTCAAACAATTTTCTCCCAGAGAGAAATGTATCAATTGGATAATGGAAACCAGATTAATTAGTTAATAAACAACAATTATAAAATACATAGATAGAATTTAGACATAAAATGTAATGTAATGGAGGCTTATTACACTTTTTTCCCTGCACCATTTTCTTCACCAGTTTTCAACTGTTTTAGGGCTCGTGATTATCTTGTACTCAAACTGCATTTAAAAATAAATTTAAGCACGGTTAAATATCTTTAGGGAAAAATAAAGGCTAAACGTGAGAGCACTTTGAAAGACATGGAAATAGTATAGGTACAACAGACTGAACATTAGTAAAATATACCACCTCTTCATTTCTCTTGCTCAGTATATGTCCACAAAGCAAAACATCCAAACATGTACACAATTCAAATTTATTTCAGATGATATTCTCTAACTAGAAGCAGTTGGCCTGAAAATTGGTGTGTCTTTTCCTGAAAGTATAATTGCAGAATATCACTTCTTATAGCTCATTGATTTAGTCTGCTTTGGGATACAAAAGTCATTATACTAAAAAAAGGGGTGTGGTCAGCAGAATAATGGTCCTCCCCTGCCAAAGATGTCCAAGTCCTAATCCTCCAAACATGTGAATATGTTACCTTACATGGCAAAAGAGATTTTGAAGATGTGATTGGATCTTGAGATGGGAGGATTATTATGGGCCCAAGGTAATCACAAGGGTCTTTATAAGAAGGAGCCAGGCGGCTTCCCTGGTGGCGCAGTGGTTGAGAGTCCGCCTGCCGATGCAGGGGACGCGGGTTCGTGCCCCGGTCTGGGAAGATCCCACGTGCCGTGGAGCGGCTGGGCCCGTGAGCCATGGCCGCTGAGCCTGTGCATCCGGAGCCTGTGCTCCGCAACGGGAGCAACGGGAGAGGCCACAACAGTGAGAGGCCAGCGTACCGCAAAGGAAAAAAAAAAAAAAAAAAAAAGAAGGAGCCAAGAAGTCAAAGAGAAGCATATGATGATGGAAGCAGAGGTGAGAGTGATGCACGGAAGGGACCACTAGACAAGCGTGCAGACAAATGGCCTCTAGAAGCTGGAAAAGGCAGGAGAATGGGGAAATGGATTCTCCCCTAGAATTTCTAGAAGGAGCACAGTTCTGTTGTTTAATTTTAGACTTTCAGAAATTGTAAGATAATGAATTTGTGTTGTTTTAAGCCACTGAGTGTGTGGGAATTTGTTACAGGAGCAGTAGGAAACTAACAGAAGTCATTAATTTTAAAAAGAGTAATTGAAAAGTAGTGCAATTTTCAAGAGCCATTGTGGCAAACCTGTTGATTTGACAGCCTTTGTGAGATGTAAGTCTCCGCCCACCCTTTGTTCTAGAGGACTGGGCTCTAGCCAGTACTGGGTATGGATGTTTGAGACCCAGGAGCTAAATGCCTATTTTAGGAGCATACCTTTCTGCATTCAGCTTAGATAGAAATGTGTCTCCAGGAAATTTACTGTTGCTGTTTGTGGGCAATAGTGTGCAGTGGGGGAGTGAGGTAGAGATAGTAGTGGGAAGAAATTTTTTTTGTTCTGCCAAAATGTCCATCATCCCTGAGTGGTAGGTGGAATTTTTTGTTTGTTTGTTTGTTTGTTTGGTTGGTTGGTTTTTTTTTTTTGGTACTCGGGCCTCTCACTGCTGTGGCCTCTCCCGTTGCGGAGCACAAGCTCCGGATGCGCAGGCCCAGCGGCCATGGCTCACGGGCCCAGCCGCTCCGCGGCATGTGGGATCTTCCCGGACCGGTGTCCCCTGCATCGGCAGGCGGACTCTCAACCACTGCACCACCAGGGAAGCCCGGTAGGTGGAATTTTTGCTGTTGTCATTTATTTTGATACTACTATGAACTGAACTGTGGTCTTCTCCAAATTCATATGTTGAAGCCCTAACCCCCAATGCAGTGGCATTTGGAGATGGGGACTTTGGAGGGTAATTAGGTTTAGATGAGGTCATGATGGGGGGTGGGGTCCCCATTATGGGATTAGTGTCCTTATAAGAGTTTCACCAGAACTGGACCATGCTGGCACCCTGGTCTTGGACTTCCAGCCTCTAGAACTGTGAGAAAATTAATCTCCGTTGTTTAAGCCACCCAGTCTATGGTGTTTTGTTACGGCAACCTGAGCAGACTAAGATATTCAAAGAAAATAAGAGTAGGGGTGTAAGGCTTGATTTTCATATCACCCTGGTTTTACAAGAGATCAAGCCAGCCAAGAATAAGCAGAAACACCCAAGGTTCAGAGGAGTTGTTAATACCTGAGATCACAATGGGTTGTGGTGGGAGGGGCTGGCATTTCATGATCTTTACAGGTGTGGCAGGCAGAGTTCAAGGTGGCCCCAAGATTCCTGGTCCCTGGTACACACACACCTTCTTCCAGTTATTCAGTGAAACACTAACCTAGATGCTGCTATGGAGGGATTTTTGCAGATGTAATTAAGGTCTCAAAACAGTTGGCATTAGATAGGGTGATTATCTGGGTGGGCTTGATCTAAATACACTAGCCCTTCAACTCTGGGTCTAGAGGTCAGAGACAGAGGAAGTCAGTGATTTTAAGCACAAGAAAGATTTGATGGCACAATTGTTGGCTTGAGGGTGGAGGAGACCACATGCCAAGGAATATGGGTGGCTTTGAGCTGCTGACAGTGGTCCCTGGCTCACAGCCAACAAGGAAACAGGGACCTAAGTTGTACAACCACAAGGAATGGAATTCTGCCAACAACACGTACGATTTGGGAGCAGATTTTTCCCTAGAGCCTCCAGATAAGAACTCAACATAGAAACACTTTGACGTTAGCCTTTGGTAACCAGAGCACAGAACACAACCATGCCATGCCAAACCTCACACTATAGAACTGTGGGCTAATAAAGGGGTGTTGTTTTAAGCCACTACATTTATGGCAATTTGTTATACAGCAATAGATAACTAATACGGCAGTCTGTGCTGCTGTTGCAGTTTCTCCATTTCTGGGCACATGGACTCCAGCTTTCATAAGATTGAGACTCAGTTAAACAGTGAAACGCTTACTTGGAGCCAAACATGCATGAGAGCTCTGCCCACTCTCTGAGATGAGCCATGAATAGGACAAATTTCGGAACCTTAGAAATTACCCTTGGGGACTTTAATCTTTATGAAAGACTGGCCTTTCTGAAGCTAAGCATATGGCCTCAGAGCCCTTATAATTTTGTTATTAACATACCAGTACGGCTCTATTTGTATCCATGGGCTAGGCCATTTAAGTTAAATATACAAATGGCCTTAAAATGGTCAAATGTTAAGAATTGGTTATGCTCATATATTGGGTCTGAGAAATATATATGTACATATGTGTGTATATATATATATATATATACACACACACACACATATATATATACATATGTATACACACACACACACATTTTTAAATCTAGTTTGACAAAAAGAGCCTGCTGATTACTTTCCTAAACAACCAGAATTTTTAAAAATCGTTTTGAACATTATTTTCCATCATCAATCTGCTTGATAAAATGTGCCTTTAGTCAGTATCAGCATATCCCATTCAATTCAGCAAACATTTAGTGACTATTTATTCTATTTTCTTTCTTTTTAAAAATTTTGCCTCAGTGAATTCATGGAAACTTTTTTTTCCCCATTGCAAAAATCAATCTCGTTAAAAGGTGTCTATTATAAGGCTGCAATGTAAGTTACTACAAGCTCTCCAATAACTTTAAAGGAGAAGATACCATATGTCTAGTATGAAGAAGAAAAGATTGTTGCTAGGGTCAGAACACCAAACTTAGACTGGCTTAAACAAATTGAGGAATATTTGTATTCTCATACACGTGGTATAGGCACATAATAGCATGTCAAGATTAATGTTTTTTTATGTTTATATACATTTTCTTCATCATTGGCTGACATCAGCATTCATCATTTGGTTTTGTTATTCACTGAATGTTTTATTTTATTTTTATTTTAATTGAGATATAACTGACATGTAACATTGTATTAGTTTTAGGTGACATAATGATAAGTTTAGTTAATAATAAGTTTAGTTAACATCCATCAAACTTTTTTTTTTTCTTGTGATGAGAACTTTTAAGATCTACTATCTTAGCAGCTTTCAAATATACAATATGGCATTATTACCTAAAGGAATTTTTTGTCTTAACTGAAAAGTCTAAAACTAGGCCTGGCTCCAAGTACTGTCTCACACAGAAGTTCAAAATGTCACGTGTTCTCCATGATTGTTTTAGTTTTCCCCTCCTCTTTGTGCCAGATTTATCTTCAGGCCGGCTTCCCTCATGTTAGCAAAATGGCTGCTGCAATTCTAGCCCTCATACCCTCACCACCACCTGAGAAAGAGAGAATGTCTTCTTGACTATACTGTCCTTGGAAGACAAGGGAGGCTTCTATTGTCAAAGCTCCAGTAAACATTTCTTAAGCCTCATGACCTTAATGGGATCATATCTTCTTCCCTAAACAAAATATCAAGACTCAGGGATGGGTGGGGGGGAGATAGAACTAGTGGATTGGTTCATGTTCCTCCTATGAAAACAAAGGAGGAGTAAATTCCATCCAAATGACATGGCTGACAATAGGAAAGGAGCAATTGTCCATCCAAAGAAAGATTTGTGTATTGCTGGAGGGAAGAGGTGAGTCAGTACAATAGTAGAATAAAATAAATGCAGTAAGATAAGTACAAAGTACTTATGCTGTGGTGTCAAAAAGAGAAAGGGTCAACCTTTTGTCAAAGTTTGGGAGATAAGGAAAGATTCATTAAATAGTTGTGCATTGGTTCCTATATGTCATTAAAGGTCTACGTTAGAGATGCAAAAAGACATCCTTAGAAGTAGGAACGTGGCAGCAAGAACAAGAAAGCAGAAAACTGTCGAGTTGTATTACAGTGACACCAATGAATGTAGCATGACTACAATACAAAATGCTGGGAGACGCAGCTGAAAAGGAAAGTTGGAGCCTTACTGTGATGGGCTTTCCTTGAATTCCAGCAGAAGGAGTCTTATTTCATTTAGAAACCAGTGGGGAGCTATTGACAGGTTTTGAATAGGGGAAAGATATAACCAAATATGCCTGCTGGAAATATTAATCTGCCAGCAATGAATTGGATGAATCGCAGCAAAGAGAGACACAACTCGGAGACGGGTAAAGAAGCTATTGTCGTTTTCAGAAGCAAGGCAATGAAGTTGGCTGGCAGCTAAGAAGTGGAAGGAGATGATGGCCATGAGAGACTTAAGGTGGGAGAATCTTCATGGCCTTCTAATAAATTAGTTCTAAAGGGTTAAAGGCGGAGTGGTACTGATGGAAGCTCTGATGTCACTGTGATGAGCAAGAAAGTGGTATCTATCATTCACGAAAATGGAGCCCTCAAAGGCACAGGTATTTTGCAGAGCAACAAGCTCCACAAGAACAGC
Organism: Kogia breviceps; assembly: GCF_026419965.1. Taxonomy (NCBI): domain Eukaryota; kingdom Metazoa; phylum Chordata; class Mammalia; order Artiodactyla; family Physeteridae; genus Kogia; species Kogia breviceps. The sequence goes on along the minus strand of NC_081313.1, from coordinate 25,419,520 downwards.
AGTAAAGACTGCCTGCCCCCGTGGCAGCTGATTCTTAATTCTTGAAAAGCAAAGGGGCCCCTCTGTTATAATTCACCTCTTTTATGAGCAAAAGTTGTTAACTATGACCTTTTTTTTTTTTTTACTGTGTCATTTCACTGGCCCTTAGCATCACAGAGCCATAACCCAGGGGCAGGATCATAAGCCTACAATAGGGATCCTTAAGCAGGTTTGGAAATGAAACTCTAAAGTGAGGTAGATGGCGATCTAAATAGTATCTTTAGTAAAACCGTGGGAGAACGAGACTTAGTGTGAGGCTCAGATGGACTTCCTTGGATTGCTCCTGAGCATTTAGATTCACTGATTTACAGTCAGTGCTAGGGATGCAGGACTTCCTGCAGGGACGGAGCCTCTGAATGAAAAGCTACACCGTGTCCCAAGAGAATGGCACTGTCTCTGTGGGCAGGCAGTCCCCTGAGAGAAGAGGGACATACTGGCCCATTTCTTTCATTCACCAGTAAGTCCTTCCTCTTCCCTGGGGAGGGAGGGGTGAAAGAGCCACAGATATGCCTGGGGTCTGGTCCCTTACTGACAGTGGGGGCCTTCCCGTGACCTCCTGCAAAACTGTCTTCCCTTTCTTCATTGTCAATACCCGAGGTCCCTGATTCATGGTGGCCTCTCAACTCTGGCTCCGCCTGGCTCTGATTAGACAGAGAGGGAGAGGCATCCAGATCAGACAGATTTCCTAGCGCTTACATAAGGAGTGTGAAAGATTCGAATCGACGATGTGCTGTGGTCAGATTGGGGTTTTAGAAGATTCGCTCTGATGACAGTTTGGAAAATGGCACGTGGCAGAGAGGCCATTTAGGAAGATTGGGGGAATCCAGGGGGAAGGGGGAGGGGGATGTACTAAAGCATTGACGATGGGGCTGGAGTAGGGCAAACAGATTTCTTAGCCATTGAAGAGGAAGAATCCATGAGACGACAGGTGGACAGAAAGAAAGAAAGAGAAAACTAGATAACCCCCAGAGACTGCCTCAGGCCCTTGTCTGGACAATGAAGTCATCCCTCAAGAAAAGAACTGTAGAAAGATGAGCACATTGAAAGGGGCAACATGAGATTTCATTTGGGGCATTTTCGTTGCATGTGGTGTTTCCAAGTGAAGACGAGCAGAGATGCCCTCAGCTCTCTGCAAAGCTTGAGATCCGCCGGGCGTGGGAGCTTGGAGGTGCTAATCTCTCGCTCGTCACATTTCCATCGAGGGACAAAATTACACGGCCCCACCCAGAGAAGAAAGGTCGGGGAAGAACACTCCCAACCTCTCTCCACCGGCTTACTCACTCCTTCACAGGGGATCCTCTTTCTTCCTGACTGGCTCTGGTCCTCTTTCTTTCAGATCTGTCTGCCCACCCGGAGTGCCTCCTGGGCTCTTCCATACGGTGGTACGTTTCCGGGGAAGGCCTGATGTTTTCATTTCAGTGCACACCTTACTGCGGATCCAAAGCCACATTCCCAAATCAGTGTTATCAAAAATACGGCTGACCCTCTGCTCCCATCTCTCTCTTCCTCACCTCTTATTTATCAGTTGGTTCAGAGCTCTGGAGGAGAGCGTATTAGCTGGCTAGTGCTGCTATAACAAAGTATCACAGATCAGGTGGCTTAAGCAATAAACATTTTTTTCTTAGTGGTCTCGAGGTTAATCCATCCAAGATCAGGCTGTCAGCAGGGTTGGTTTCCTCTGAGGCTTCTCTCCTTGGCTTATAGATGGTTGTTCCCCGCAACCCCAGTCCTCACATCACCCTTCCCTCTGTTGTAGGCTGTGTCCAAATTTCCTCTTCCTGTAAGGACACCAGTCATATTAGATTAGAACTCACTCTAATGACCCAATTTTCACTTACTCCCATCTTTAAAGGCCCTCTCTCCAAATACAGTCGCATTCCGAGGTACTGGGGTTAAGGCTTCAGCATATGAATGGGAGGAGGGGTCGCTATTCAGGCCACAACAGAGAGAGAATGGTATTTATTCATCCTCTAAAACTTCATCAACAGCCCCTATCCTGTTCCCTTTCTAAATACATTCTCACACACAGTTTTGAGACCGATTTTTTTTCCCTTTCACTCTATTTGCTTCAATGCCAAGAACTAGGAAAATTTTAATCAGGGCACTGTTTAGTTTCATTAAAGCAAAAGCAGGTCAGTGACGCTCAGCGGCTGGATCCCAGTAGGGGGAGGGTTGCTGGGCTGCGTATCTCTGGGAACCGGAGAGAGTTCAGGACAGTGCCTGGTGAGAACCTGAGCCCCGGTAATCAAGACGACTGTACGTCTTCCCTCAGAAACAGTGTGGGGCAATGAGATCATCATTTCTACAACCCTACGGAATGTATGATTTGCCTAAATATCTGAGGTTAACGTTGTGTGTATATTTAGGTACACAACTAATTATAAGGCCATAATCCGGGCCTATCTTTCTTCATTAAGTTTTGCTCTCTGATATGTATATCTCCCACCAAGTTTGAGCTTGAATGGTTTTCCCAAGGGAAATAAGTTCTGTATCCAGAGTGATGGCTGATTTTATGGAATTCTGTTAATACCCTACACGACCGAAGACAGCCATTCAGAGCTTTGTTTCAGGGACATACAATCTTTAGGCATCACCACACAATAAAAGGAAGAAATGACAGGTCTGTGGCGATGAAGCACTTTTCTTGATCAGTGTGATTATATCAGAATGCTCAACTTGGATATATTGATTTGTCTTTGAGAGTGCTTTGTGTCACATAAATCTCATAGAAATATCTTTAAGGAGTTGCCCCAGAAGGCCACTGCTTTCCTCCTCAGCAAAGAAAAGCAAAGCCAGGGAGTCATTTGTCAAAGTTTCAAACAGAATGGTCCATTTATGAACTGACACTGGATGGTTTCCTATTCTGACATTCATAGGATTTTAAAACAAAGATGCATTTTATGATTAACCTCGGCATATAGAAGCGAAGAGCCATATTTTTCTCTTTTGACTTACTTTGGCAGCCTAAATTTTAAAAAAATCACCTTCAAGGAAAATCATATTTATTATACCTCAAAAATTCAGTTTATATGCACCATTGTTCAGAGCAATTTCTTTTTCCCTATGTTTAATAGCCAAGAGGTCATTTGTTTTGGAGATACATTCATACTTTGGAAGATTTGGCCATCGATGGAAAAGAATGTTCTTGAGAGTGTTTTTTCCCCTGCTGCTTTAGTACAGGAAAATAGGTCTCAGAAATTATAAATGAATTTTTAAATATTGATTAAAAGTTTCTTACTTGTTCTTTATTCTGGCACACATAACCTCAATTTTCTAATTTTTAAGAGCTGTAGTGAAAAGAACATCTTTTATCTCTTTCTCTTTTGAATTGGGTGACCTTGGACAATTATTGAATTGAAGTTTACTTTTTTCCCCTTGTAAAATGAGTATTGTGACACAAGTAGGCAGTACTGGAGAAAGAGGGGAGGTAGTTTAGCACATTATTTATCTAGGAGTGTGGGTTGTGAGCCAGCGTGACTTGATAAATCTGCTACTTGCTGGTTGGATGATTCTGAGCATGTGACTTACCCCCTAAGCCTGATTTTCCTTATCAGTGAAGTAGGCATAATAATTGCTTTTTCTCATATGACTGTTTGAAAAAGAAATGAAATAATTTACAAACATACTGTGAGATCATCATCATCATCATCATCATCATGAAAATAACAAATAACTATCAACTGCTTTCATTATTTTACTTCCCTCAATATACTAAGTAAGACATAGACTCAAAGGGAAAGTAAAATCCATAAAATTCAAACTCTTTCCTGGGTAAAACGGATTGAAACCAGATTAATATAATTCGAAATATATCTTTTGAATATCTATGTTCATATATACATATGCACATATATATGCACAGACACATACATAGAAATATAAAATAAATCTATTTATACTCAGTTGAAATTTCACAGAAGCTTTAAATAACAACTTGAAATGTATTTACCAAGATTTTATAACTATACTTCCATTTCCAATGCAAAGCCATTTTCTAAATAAAAAATATTTAGTCACAAGTATAAAATAATCTCCCTTAGGAAGTGATTTTAAGGTTTAAATTATCCTTTTAAACTGCATTAAATCTTAAATCCTTCTTATAATGTCTTCATATTTAAGCTTCAGTGGAAAAAAAGGAGGAGCTCATCATTCTCTCACTTATTTAAAAATATTCCTGGATTTAAAAACATGAAGAGCTTCTGCTTAAAGATGGCAGCATAAAGATAATTGGATTAGGGCTTCCCTGGTGGCTCAGTGGTTGAGAGTCCGCCTGCCGATGCAGGGGACACGGGTTCGTGCCCCGGTCCGGGAAGATCCCACATTCCGCGGAGAGGCTGGGCCCGTGAGCCATGGGCACTGAGCCTGCGCGTCCGGAGCCTGTGCTCCGCAACGGGAGAGGCCACAACAGTGAGAGGCCCGCGTACCGCAAAAAAAAAAAAAAAAGAAAAAAAGATAATTGGATTAAGCACCACTCTCTAATAGCAACTGAAAGCAACACAAATTCTAAAAAAAGTGTCTATCTTTAATGAAACCAGGAGACAGATACAACCCCAAACTATGAAAAACTGCTTCTAAATATAGGCACATTTGGCCTCAATTCCAAAAGGATGCCAAAAGTAGATTCACACTTGACAGTCTACACACACATGGCAGAGTTTTCCAATAGTAGGTGGCACTGCTCGGAAATGCTTCACCAGTTACCCCTTACTGGAAACCATTAATTCCACCTCCCACACTGAGGAACTGCAGACCTGATGGGATTGGAAGGAGAAAAATCCATTAACTTTGCAGGAAACACCCTGGAGGCATAAAATGGGAATATCAATACCACTAATAATAGTATCAACAATAACAATGGCCGATGGTTATCAAGTGTTTACTATGTGCTAGGCACGCTTTAAATGGTTTACATGGACCAACTCAGGTAATCCTCACAGTAACCTTATGGTGTGGGTACTGTCATGATCCCAATTTTACTGGTCATTTATAGAGCCTGTCCTCTTCACCTCTGCACCTTCTGCGCATGGAATCAACTTTGATCAGTGGCTCAAGGTCAGTTGAAGGAGAATGAAAATAAATGTCAAGTCACCACAAGAGAACTTGAGCCTTATGGGGCTTCCCCATGAGTCTCAAAATCTGCTCCCTCCCAGAAGGAATGCGGGTCATGGGGAGAAGACGTGCTTGGAGCGAAGGCATAACAGAGCCGATGAGAAAGTCTTCTAAGAAGACACTGCTTCAATGAGGCTCCTGTGATTCTGGCTCTCTCCCACATTCCTTCCTGATACGACTCCTGTGCAAAAAGCTGAACAAGATGGAGCCACTCTCATTTAAAAATGAGTCATAATTAGAAAGAAACTAGCATAGACTAATGTATAGATATTTGAAAGATAGGAAAAACAAAAACATAAAGAAAAAAATTAGCCAGTGGCGTGAGTGGAGGAAAGAGAGTATTTAAAAAGGCAAGTGGGCAATACACGTCAGAAAATGAATTAACTCATAGTGAATAAAATTTCAAACACTTTTCAACAAAAAGAGAACAGAATTCATGGGAACCCCATAACATTTTAAAGGTAAAAAGAAAAAAATCACTGCCATAGGACAACTGATAATGGTAAATTTGCTGGACGTCAAGAACGAAGAACCTGATGTGGATCTTGCAGTTAGAAAAGTACCTATTACCATAGACTTTCAACTAATACTCACTGAATTAATGAGTGAAACTAAGCCAGAAAATGACGAAATTCACATATTTCAAGGGAAAACCAAGCCAATTTTAAACTTCCTAGCAACAATGCTAGAAAATGCTATGGCAATTACTACAGTCTTCAGGGAAATAAAATGTGTTCTGAGATTTTTATACTCAGTTTATAAAGTATATAGAACACAAACATTATTTTGATACACCAAAGAACTCAGGCAACATGCGCTCTTTAGTTTTTTTGGGGAAAAATAAACTATTTGATTATGAAATCCAGCCAATCAAGAGATAAGAGATAAATAAAGATTTCAGGAATAGAATGATGAGAATACTGATACCATTTAGTTATTGTACCAGGACTAAACACCTGGAAATTCTGGCATTAGAAGAGAATGCAAAGGTTATATATTGTAACAACATAGGAATAATGATGTCAGTACAATAATCAGGAGGTCAGAAGAAAATAGAGATGAGAGGAAGTGTTTGTTTCCTCTTATTTCATTATGGAGCATAAGAAATTCTAACAAGTGCTGATATTTCAAATTATGAAGGTTTAAGTGTGTTATTTTAATGCATATAGATAACACCGGAATAAATTAAAATAGCAATATAACCAACCGAATCAGTATGTGGAGGGTGTGTAAATTTAGTAGGATAGATATGTATGATAATTTCCTCATCTTCCTTAGGGCAAATTGGTAGATGCTGTTTAAGGTTGATGAATAAATTTTAAAAGTTGTTTAAACGTATTATTCAAAAATGTAAAATCTAAAAACTAAAAATTTACTATAAACACAAAATCACACAAAAACAAAATAGAGAAACCCAGATCACATAGGAAAATAGAGAAAGCAACAGAAGTATTAAATACATAAAATATAGAACTAAGACTAAAAATAGTGTCAAATTAATAAATGTATATGGAGTAAACAATCTGTTGAGAGAAAGGAAAAAAAAAAACCCCTCATGCCTCACATTGCTTAAAAAATGTAATACCACAAGATGAAGTGTAAAAGAGACATATCTCAAACAAAGTAACTTAGCAAAGTTGAAAATTAAAGGTGTGTGGAAACCCCCCATCCCCCCTCCCCTGCCAAAAAAGCCTAAAAAACAAAAAAAACCCAACAATTAATCAAGGCCAATGCAAACAAAAAGGAAGCAGGGGTTGCAATGTTATTAGAATATCATCCAAGATAAATCATAACGGCAGCACAGAGAAGTGAACTAGCTAAAAACTGAGAAGGCAGAGTGTCGGATGAGTCATCCACATGGTTGCCATTATTCCCCAAAACAATGGAAGGAGTACCACTAGAGGTGATACATGTTCTGTGCTTAGCAAAGCACCTAGAACATCATAAGTTCTCAACGAATGCTAGCTATTCTCTCATTTATTTGAGCCTTGCTTCTGTTCCACTCGTTCTGGTCTCTTTCAGAAATTCCATTTATCTGTTTGCTAAATCTCTGCTAACTGTCTTCCAGGGGCCAAATATCTCTATTTTATGTTTAATGTGGTTCAACCTCTACTCCAAGCACAGGCCATGGAGTTGTGCCTTTCCTGTTTCTTCTACCCATTTTGTCATCCAGCCCAGCTGCCATCCAACTGTCTGTTAGGTAGGTTGGCCCAGTTGCTTCTAGATGATTGTGGTTCCCTTGTGACACACTTCCTGCTTTTCCCATGATCAATTCTTTTTTTTTTTTTTTGTGGCCTCTCCCGTTGCGGAGCACAGGCTCCGGACGCGCACGCTCAGCGGCCATGGCTCACGGGCCCAGCCGCTCCGCGGCATGTGGGATCTTCCCGGACCGGGGCACAAACCCGCGTCCCCTGCATCTGCAGGCGGATTCTCAACCACTGCGCCACCAGGGAAGCCCCCATGATCAATTCTTTTCTTCAGCCTTCAAACTTGGAAGATGTCACTGGAATTTCCCCAAGACCTCCTCTACTTATTTTCGTCTTGTTCCATCTCTGTTGTATCTCTCTGAAGTCATAGCATGTGGAAAAACTTTTCCTCGTTCAAGTGTTGAGACAGCTTGTTCACTGTTTTCAGAATCATTGTGTCACTGTAACAAGGGCCTGGGAAGACACTCAGACACGTTTGCTCAACTCACCATTTTACATACAGTTCCTTTTTTCCATTTTGTCTTGACTCATTGGACTCCTGGATTCCTGGCTTTTATTCCTCTATGTCCATATCCTTGTTTCAGTTTCTGCTTTTGGACATTCTCTTTGGAGATCTGTTGACTTCTCCTTTTGGCTCTCTGAGTCTGGCTTTTTATTCAACTCTCTACTCTGATCTTTTTTTTTTTTTTTTTTTTTTTGCTGTACGCGGGCCTCTCACTGCTTCCCGTTGCGGAGCACAGGCTCCGGACACACAGGCTCATCGGCCATGGCTCACGGGCCCAGCTGCTCTGCGGCACGTGGGATCCTCCCGGACCGGGGCACAAACCCGTGTCCCCTGCATCAGCAGTCAGACTCTCAACCGCTGTGCCACCAGGGAAGCCCATCTACCCTGATCTTAATATCCCTCTTCACACTACCTGGTCTTGGAGGAGAATCACTTCTTTTAGCTCTACCCTTGTAGGGTGTAGTAGGCAGGATTTTAAGATGGCACTCATGACTATTGTCCCCTTGTATCACTCCCATGATGTTATGTTATATGGCACAAGGGAGAGTATCTGAGTGTGCCTGATCTAATCACACAAACCCTTTAAGAGCACAGTTTTTTCTGGCTGGTGGCAGAAGAGGAAGTCACAGAGATTCAAAGAATGAGGATTCAACACAGCGTTGCTAGCTTTGAAGATGGAAGGGACCATATGCCAAGGAATGTGGCTGACCTTTAGAAGCTGACAATAGCCCCTGGCTGACAGTCGGTAAATAACTGGGGACATCAGTCCTACAGCTGAAAGGAACTGGATTCTGCCAACAACCTGAATGAACTTGGAAGCAGATTCTTCCCCAGAGCTTCCATATAAGAGCCCAGCCCAGCTGACACCTGATTACAAGCCTTGTGAGACCCTGAGCAAAGAATGTGGGCATGCCATGCCAGATTTCTGACCTACAGAACTTTGAGCTAATAATTGGATGTTTTAAGTCACTAAGTCTGTAACAATTTTTCCACAGCAATGGAAAACTAATATATAAACATCACTCACTTGCTTCATATGTTTCAGAGAAAAATCGGATGATAAATTCTGGATGGGAAGAAGTAAGGGAATATTGCAATGCTTTTGCAAAGAGAGACTAAACCAAAATATAATGTTAACTCTTTTCTTCCACACCTGCCCATTGACTAGACCAGAAAGAGCTGGTAGTCATCCTAGCCTCCACTTCCCCCTCTTCCTCACTCTCAGTTAGTCAACAAGTTCTGTCACTTGTCCTTCCCAAATATCTCTAATTTTTATTCTCACTGAGTGGTCTTATTTTGAAAACTTCATTACTTTTTTAATTTTTATTTTTCTACTGAGATATAATACACATATAACATTATATTAGTTTAAGTGTACAACATAGTGATTTGCTATTTATGTATTTTGCAAAACGATCATCACAGTAAGTCTAGTTAACATCCATCACCACACATAGTCACACATTATTTTTCCTACGATGAGAACTTTTAAGATCTACTCTTAGCCTTCATTACTTCTTGATTATAATTGTATAATAACCTCATGGTTCAGAGCTTTACTCAATTCTCTACACTGTTCTTGTTTTGAAGTTTCTGAATCCCTAATTTGATTATGTCACTCTTGTACTTCAACTCCTTTGAGGACATCCTATAGCCTTCAGGAGAAAATTCAAACTCCTTGGCATAGGATTTCCAGCTTGAATTTCTCCCACACTGGCTTTAGTTATACTAAATTACTTGCCTTTGCTACAGGGAAGCACATATTTTCACTACTCTGTGCTTGGAAGGCTACTGCCAATTCTGTCAGGAAAATTGCTATTCATCCTTAAAACTTATCATCCCTTTCCAGGAAGTGTTTTTATGAGTTAGATACAGACACTTCTCTCACAGTGCCCTCTTCATTAGAGAGTTGGGTACCTTAATAGGGGGCTTTCTTCCCTTCATCACTGACAGATCCTGACAACCATTCTCCCAAAATGTAGAGAGACCTTGGATTTAGACCAGGGTCATGCAGACATGCATTGCACCAGACAAGGTCTAGTTCAGGTCCAGAAGTGTAATTCGATCTTTATCTTTGTGTTAGGGTATGACCAGCTTTGGAGCAGAGATGAGGCATTTTGCATAGGGAACTCAGAGGTGTCTGGGAAAGGCGGTCTAATCACTCCTCTGTCTCTTCACACTGAAAGAGAAGAGACATTTGAGTTTGTGGAGACCTTAGGGCTTACAGGCTTGACCTGATGAATGTCTAATGATAGGGAAGGACAGCAAGGCTTTTCACATAATGCTAATTTGAGTCCAGAGAGAGATGTGAAAGGCTGGACTTTAGGTGCTGCTGCCATGGCCTTGAATGGGTTCACATGGGACCTGATTTTGCCCTAGGAAGTGGTTACATGAGAACAAAAGGGGCTGATAACTCAGGCTCAGCAAGGCATGTCCTGCCGTGATGGATGGAATGGACCATCTTCCCTTGAAGGACATTCTCACAAGCACCATGGAGCTGAGCACTTAGCATGAGACAGGACAGCTGCAGCAGCCATTCCTTGCATTTTTACTTCAGGAATGGTTCTTCATCCTGAAGCAGTTATTTTTCCACTGCTGCCCAAATATCTGTCATCTACAGGCTGTGAGGTGACAGACACCAGAATTTGTTCCACCTGCCCGTGAAGTGCTAAGGGAGGGAATGGAAAGAGATTTGATGTGAAGGCCCTGGCTGGTCTTCTTCACACCTGAGGGAACAACCGCATGGAGTTATTATTGCTTTGGTAGCTAGTGGCATAGGGTCTTTTTTCCACTTACTTGCTTTAGCCACACTCAGCCATAGCCAAACTACCACTTTTATAATTTTCTTCATAACATTTTGTTTGGGTGAGTAACAGAAACAAAAGGAACATTCTTTTTTTCTTCACTCTCTGCAAAATAATGCAAGCAGACTGTATAAGTGACTCTAGAAGCAATAGAAACAAAACTTGAGCTACCTAAAGCATTGCCTATCAGCTATGACCAGGAGACCCCAATCACACTGGGGTGGGATTGTCTGTCCTCAGGTAGTCAAGGCTGGTCACATGCCTCCACAGATGTCTACCACAATATTCATTGGTTTACCCGTTTGTTTCTCAACCAGCTTATAAATATTTGAAAGTCCATCTTTTTTTCTATTTCTGGTGAAAATAGAAATAGGCACTTCCAATAGGCAATTCAATAATGTTAAACCAATTTTAGTATTGGTTTAGCATTATTATTAAATGCAGGGTTTTATATCCTGCATTTTTGTTCATATGAATTATTATCATACTTGGTTTTTACAGATATAACATGAATTCTCAAAGGATGATGAACTCTGATAATTAAGTATGCTCCTTAATTATGAGTTATTTTGGTACTTGGGAAAAATATTTGATGCAGATTCATTGGTAACGTAATTTTGCCTCATCAGATGGAATACTGTGAAAGTTGTAATAAAAACACTGCTCTATCAACACATTTAAGGTATACTGTTTTCCTCCAAATATGAAAATTATCTAAAAAAATACAAAGCTTTCCTCCGTAGAAAATACACAAGAAAATAATAAGAAATACATATCAAATGATTATACACATTTAGCTACATCAAATACTATTTTATACCAATAAAAATGCTTAAATATTTAATTTTTATAATAATTATCCACTAATTTCATGACAGGAATTAATAATTTATACAATGAAGGACACTAGTAATTTGGACTATTTTAAATTTAAAATTTTACTACAAGTAGAAAAATACTTCTTGTAAAGCTTTTTTCTTTCCTCACTCTTTGCAAGATAATGCAAAGTAAAAGACTTTGAAACACTTAGAAGCATGATTCAATGTATCCAATTCTGCAAATGGAAATGTAGCCTATTAATTTCTCCTTTGGAATTTATTAACTCAAACCACAAAACAGACTAGTTAGAAGAGCATCCATTATGGGTAAAATAGCTAGAGAATAAAGTAATTTCTTCTTCTAACTGCTGAGAGTATATACAGACATTTTTAATGAACAATGGTGAACCATTCCCAGCATGAAAATATTTAATAACTCTTCTAGGATAAATAAGAATCCTACTCTCTTTTTATCTCTGACATGATTTTGCAAAGAACTTTGCACAGAGCGGGTGCGTGACAAATGCCTTTAGAAACCACTGAAAAAAATGGATGCAGAAACAAAGAGAAGTTAGTACAAGAGTGTGCTGAAAGTAAAACCCACACTGAATGTCTTCGATGTTTGGGATGTTGAGAGTAAACTTAGAACAAAAGAGTTTTTACATGTAAAAGGTTATCCATTTCATGAACTCACATTTGGAAAATTATTATTTTTATCTAAAGCAGTGATTTAAAAAGTTTTTTCCTGGCTCGAACTTCCTGGTGCTGTGCCTCAACAATCTCTCTTTGTCACGTCCTCACCCCAGTTATAGACCAATAGACATAAATAGCCAAATTCAGAAAACGATGTTTTCTTTTGACAAAGAGCCAAAAATTCAGAAAGCAATCTTAATCCCAAATCTTTAGAAAAATCTAACTTTTGGAAAAAAAATTTTTTCAAAGCTGCTCGATGAGACTTTTCCCATCAGTTTTGACTGTGCAGCAGTTTTTCATGGTCCACACTAATAATATCCTGAACATACTGCTTGCTCAGCACCATTCTCCTCTCCATTATCATGTATTCAGAAGAGATGAACGTCACCTTTCAGTGTGTGTATAACACTTGTCCCCCAGGTATTCAACCTCTTGTCTCCTTATTAAGAAGCCCAGGGCTTCCCTGGTGGCGCAGTGGTTGAGAGTCCGCCTGCCGATGCAGGGGACGCGGGTTCATGTCCCGGGTCCGGGAAGATCCCACATGCCGCGGAGCGGCTGGGCCCGTGAGCCATGGCCGCTGAGCCTGCGCGTCGGGAGCCTGTGCTCCGCAGCGGGAGAGGCCACAACAGTGAGAGGCCCAGAAAAAAAAAAAGAAGGAAGCCCAGCTGCAATATTCAACCCTACAGCAAAACAACACACACACACACACACACACACACACGTCTTTTCCCGAGTCACCATCCGATGTTGTACCGTCGGGATTTCAAGGTCAATGTGTGATAGTTCCACTGAGAATCTTGACTATGTGGGATCATTGCAAACATGAAAAAGATGCTTTATGCACTTGCTATCTGAAAGTGAATGTGAAAGCATGTAAATTAATGTACAAAAGCTTAGGAAAATATTACAATTGTCACACTTGATTACTTATAGACACAACCTGACATTCCCAAAGAACAGATGTTAAAGAATAACTCTTCTTCAAAGATATAAAAACTCACTCATTCAGGTAGTCAATAAATATTCATTGGGAGCCTGTGGTGTACATAACATGGCAGGTACACTGATGGGATAAGATGTATAACATATATGATATTGACCGTGTATATATCATTTCCTAAAGGGCTTTGCTGACAAAGCAGAAATGAGGAGGACTGATTACTGTAAATGGTGTTGAAAGTTATTCTTTATGTACAGTAATAACATGACCAGATATACCTTTAACAACCTTGTTCCCCCCAAAGATCCATTATATATTACCAGTAACCAGGGAGAATTTAAAATGACTCCTCTGTAGAGGAAGTTGGTCCTAGACCAAATTTGGCTAAGAACAGACACTATGAACCAATGCTTTGAAAAATTTCCAAGTGAAATGAGATAAGCCTGACTTGATTAGAGGTCATCTGTTCTCTGAGATAATCATACAGATTTAAAACAAAAAGTGCCAATGCAACACAACATTGGAATCCCATGATTAGAAGGATTTTTTTTTTTTTTTTAATGTATAGGAAGCTGCTCATTCTCTAAGGATCTAATGAATAGCCTTTGAAAGTAAGGGAGCAAGAATAATCAAATAGGTTGTTTAACAGAGTCATTTAAAGGCTTCTTCTGTGAAGAAACACGAGCTTCCAAACTGTGAACTAGATTGTCAAGAGACTGAAATTTTAACACTGCTAAATATGTCATTGAATTGTTCTACAAAATACAGTATTATTATTTCCCTAAATTTTCTATGCATCTTACAAAGTTTGATGGAAAGGTGAATGGCTTTATATCACATTACATCTTTTTTGACTTTGGGGAAAAAGGAGATGATTCAAACTTTAATCACATCAGGCTACAGATTAGAGCTACTGTAAATTCATGGGCTTGAATGCTAACTTGGATCTTAGTGCTACCTGGAAAGCCTTCTCTTTTCAGTCATCTCTCTCTCCTACTCTCTATACAGGTAGCTATGCCTGCTTCTCCACAGAAACTACAGAACCTCCTGATCCCAAATCTATTATCTTATGAATGCCTCACTTCCTTGCCATTACACTCTCTCACCACTTCTTAACTGCCACAGAGAGTTGGCAAAGTTCACTGACTTCACCTCCTTACCTGTTACACCCTGGCTAATGTCCCATCTCTACTGAAATTGCTGTAGCCAAGGTCATCTACTACCTCCTCTTCTTTATGTCCACTGGAAACTTTTCTGTCCTTATCTTAGTTGACCCCTGAGTGACATTTGGTACTGGTGACCCTTCCATCCTTATTATAACTCTTACCCTAAATTGGAAAAAAAAAAAAAAAACCCTGCTTTTCTCCTAGTTCTTGAGAAAATCTTTCTCAGTCTACTTAGCAGGTTCTTTAATTTTTGTTTATTCCTTAAATACTGGTGTTCAGATAGGTTGTGTCTTGTCCCTCTCCTCTTCACTCTATAGACTCTCTCTGCACAATCTCTTGCATTCCTATGCCTGAAGTTGTTATCTATATGTTGCTGGCTCTCAAAGCTACATCTACATCCCGAATTGCTCACCTTAAACTTCAGATCCATATATTCAACTGCTGCCTGACTTCTCTTGAATATCACACGAATACCTCACACGAAGCATGTTCGAATTGAATGGATTATCTTTCTTTCAAATTGTTTCCTTTTCCTGAACCCTCTCTATGATAGCACCACAAGCCACATAAATGCTCAGCCCAGAAACATGTAGGGACGGTCCACAACCCAGTCAATGGGCAAAACCATTCTAAATCTCTCATGAATCCAAGCACATAAAAATAAAATCACTGTTACCACTGTGCTGGTACTGGCTATTTTCACCTCCTGTCTGAATGACCACGTTAGCCTCCTATGGTGTTGCCTTGTGTGTAAATCCATCTTGTTCCAAGCCTTTCTCCACACTAGAGCCAGAGGTATCTTTCAAAAGAAAATCTTATCATGTTACTCCCTCGTCTTCTTCAAATATTACAATGGCTCCCATTTTAAGGTCCCAGCTCTTTAATATGTCTTATATTACTCTTCACCACCTCGTCTCCACGTTCCTTCTCTTTTAGACCTCACCATCCTTTCCCGTGCCCAGGCCCACTACACTCTAATCACACCAAACTTCTAAAGTTATCTAAATGTACCATGGTTTTTGCCAATTCTAGGTTTTCTCGTAGGCTGTTCATTTTGTTTGGATGTTCTTTCTCTCATCTCATGCCTATTTTTCACTGCTTAGCATAATCATGCATTCCTCTCAGAAGCTGTGATTTGTATCTACATTCCCCCTCCCCCCCATACTTCTATCATAGCACATTATTATGCCTGTTGATTTAATTTTTTGGTGTTTTTTCTGCTAGACTATAAACCCCGAGTGTCTGTCATATTCAAAGCTGTAGTCTCAAACATCTATCACCATAAATCTTTATTCATATTCACTGACTGATGGATTTAGAAGGTGAAAGGAGGATAAATGAGTAGCAACGTACTCAGCAGAATGGAGAAACTGGAGCCTAATTTCTAGCGTGGGGTGGGAATATAATAAGAAGCAAGCTAATTTATAATGCAACACTCAGTCAAGGTCAAGGCGTAGAGGAGCCAGGTACCTCTGATTGCCAGGGGTGGGGTGTGGCTGGAAGCAGATTGACTGTAAATCTGTATCCGGAGCAGTTAGTCTCCAGATCCTCTTGCCTACGCTGCACATCCAGCTGAGTTTTTTCACTGCTCTTTCCCCATCCCAGCAGAAGGTAGGAGGTTTACTCTCTAGAAACACTGAATCAGTGAAATCCTGTGCTCTGGAACAACAGGTATGGCTGAGGGCAGGGGGAGAAGAGCTGTACCTTAAAGGTGAATTACATGAAAAATCTCTATTCTGAACACTGGGATTCCTCCAGTTCCTTCCCTGGGTAAAGGTTTCTAAATACTGGCAACCAGGATTGGATCTCTGGGGAGGAGATTGGAAGAATCCTCTCACTGGAAATTGACCCAAGACAAGACATTCATGAATGCGACATTTGAGTGCCCCAGTGAAACCATCGGTTCTTACTTCAATCACACTATGGGGAGGCCCGCCAGCCGACAGCTAGAACTTCTAATTAGCTTTTCAGTACCTCGCTATTAACTAGGAACAGACAGCTAGGGGTTGCTAGACATTTGAGGAAGACTTCTAATGTGGAAGACAAAAGACCAAAGCCAACAGAAAAGAAATTCAGAAAAAATAGAGATAAGCAAACAGGAGTAGAAGAAAATGTTTTTAAAAATTCATTCCTGATATCAGAGAGATGGAGAGTTTCTAGACGGATATGCAAGCAAAAGAGAATTGACAGATTACCTTGTGTGACTGAGAGAAATTTAAGAATCACGTCAGGATGTTTGTGGCTGAATTATGACGGGTATATAAAAAAACAAGCAAAGTTTAAAATGAGGCAATTACTAATTTCAGGGAAAAATAAAGTTGAGCAAGAAAAGACGTGAAATCACAGTATAGTGTAAGGCTCAACTGTGAGTCATCATATTTACACAGGCTAATAATGTAAATAAACTCTTAATCACCAGTTGTGCTATAACTATATGGGAAGGATGGGGGGGAGAAGTGAACGCGCGCGCGTGCGCGCGTGTGTGTGTGTGTGTGTGTGTGTGTGTGTGTGTGTGTGTGTGTGTGTTTAGGGGGTTGTTGTAGGAAATCTAAACCCTTTCTCTCCATAGTGGGAAGTCAGTAGACAATGTTTAGAACGGTAAACCCCAGCGATAGTAGTATTAAGCTGAACGATCTGAAACCGTTGATGTTAACCACTTTTCACCTACAAAAATTGCAATTTCTTATGATTCAACCTAACATAAGCATTATTTAGAAATATGGAAGTAAACTATCTGGAAGAGTTGAAGGGGATTACCTCTGGGTAAAGAGAGCGAGGGTCGAGTGGGTAGTTTGGGCTTATAAGCTTTATAGAGCTATTTGGCATTTTAGACGATATACATATATTAATTTAATAAAAATTAAAATTAATAAAAGGATGAATAAGTGGCTTACTTCCAAAGTACCTAAGTGAAAAGACCCATTTTCCTGTAGGAGGAATGATTAACAGCGGTAATTGATCGGATTGTGCTCACCTTTCCTCCTTTAAGGATTTTTACCTTTTAAAAAATGACTATTAGAAGAGCTTTCTCCAAAAAGACAAAAATAGTCTGTTCTAATAGCTCATTTGGAACTTTAATTGGAAATTTGGTTGTGTCTTCTTCCAATTAAGCTAACTGAAGTGGAACTCTGATTGGGCCCTGGGAGAGGAGGAGTTCCCCAGCTGAGGCTCAGAGAATAACAGCTGACTTTAAAAAGAGAAACAGAAGCAAATGCTTAGGAAGACTGGAGAATTGACTCTATAGGGATTTCAATTATTTACTTATTGACTGCCATATGCAGGGAACATAGCCAGAAAAGTTCTGAAAAAAAGATGGGAGAGTGAAGAGCTTCACCTGAGGACTTAAACCAACGTGTATGAACTACTCCTGGTACTTTCATTGGAAACTTGCAAACTTTTCTAGGGAGGGCACCTGTTTTAATTCCTTTATCATTTGCTAGACAAGTACATGCAATTGTATTCAGTAAGTAAAGGAAAGTTGGAAGGCACATGCAACTATTACAACTTCCATCCCTCCTGCTCCCTTCAAGAACCTTCTTTGCTAGTCAAATCCATCTACCCAAAGTTCCTTGAGCATGCCTTGCCTTTGTTACCTCAACAGAATTGCTTCTATGTTAAACTCTGGTGTGCATAAAAATCACTGGAGAACTTGCTATCAATGCAGATTTCCAATCCTGTCTTCCCTTTCTCCATGACATCTTTTAATATATTAGGCACAGTACACACAGTACTTATTTATGCTCTCAGATGAGCTGCAGCCCCCCAAAAGCCTAATTTTTTTAAAAAGGGCTTTAAAATACAGAAAAAAATTGCAAATATAAAATCAATACAAGTCTAATGGTATATATATATATATATGTATGAATATATAGCAATATTGTATAAACTAGTGAACTGCAGCTTGATTCACATCTTCAAGGTAAAGTGTGGGTATAATTTAATATGTTGAATATAGTGAAGGTGGAGCCTCCAAACTTTGGAATGCCTACAGCCTCTGGAGTACATAAAATAGCCCTGGTTATTTGTGGAATGGGACCAGGGAACTTGCATTTTAGAGAAGCATTCCTGTGACACTGCCATAGGTTCTAGCACTCCTTCTGAGGCCCAGCTCAGGTCTTAATGCCGAAATCAATCTGCCGCTCAACCTTTTCTCACTTCAGAGCTATCATTTGAATCTTGGTGTCATTTTGCCAAATACTTTTAAGGTAGATATAGTTCTTTGGATCCAAAAGGAACCAAACAGTCTGGATTGCACAGTTATTATTTTCAATACAAATTATTTGTTAAATATATGTTCATTTGTGATTTAATTTTTGTAACTTAGCAAGATTCTTGTGTATAAATGGTTTCACAAATCAGAAAATACTTTGTCATGATCTTCTTGATTATGATAAGGGAAAAATATATTTTATACAAAAAGTGGGTAGTCTGGCTTCCCTGGTGGCGCAGCGGTTGAGAATCCGCTTGCCGATGCAGGGGACACGGGTTCGTGCTCCGGTCCGGGAAGATCCCACCCACGTGCCGCGGAGCGTCTGGGCCAGTGAGCCATGGCCGCTGAGCCTGCACGTCCGAGGCCTGTGCTCCGCAAAGGGAGAGGCCACAGCAGTGAAAGGCCCGCATACCGCAAAAAAAAAAAAAAAAAAATAGGTAGTAAAGTTTTCATCACATAAAAGATGTTCAGAAATCTTTGACGATTGGCTCAATTTTAATATATTATTTATTATATTTTAATACTATCATGAATACTTTTTATAATGCTTGAGATAGTAAAGAATAAGAAAACACTGTTATAAATTAGCATTCAGTTTGAAGCAGTGACATTGTAAGGCAACTTTGAATTCTTTCTGAATCTCTGCCAAAGCCATAAGTCAGGAAAGAAACAGGTGTCTTTCTTAAGCTTTTGATCCTGACCTTCTGAGAATGAGAAATGACAATAATATAAAAAGCATTTCTGATCAATAAACTTCAGCTTCCCCATTTTGCGATAGGTGGGAAGACAGACGGGGAGGGTTAAGAGAATTATCATATTTTTTCTGGACTCCATCTACTCCTCCTAGCAGGTTGGCTTTAAGCTTGGACTATGCCTCGTCTTTCTCCTGACCCCCACTCTTGACGTTACTTTGGCCCCTTAGAATTTAGCTATAATATCAGTGAAAGGGTGTGGAAAGAAACCCTAAATGACTAAAGTTGAGCTTCTGTTGCCCACAGGAATCAAGGTTCAAAACAGAAATGAAGTTCAATTGTAGAAAAATATGGAAAGTACATCACTTTTAGGTTGTAAACAAAGATTTGTAGCTACTGCTCTGGCACATGGATACCACCTAACTGGGCAGTTGGGTTTTCCAAGGATGTAACAGACACTGGGCTGTTGGTGTGGGTGCTTGGATTCAGTGGATGCTCCTGGCTAGAGCAAGTCTCCTTTGTTCCTCCAAACTCATGAAATCTGAATTGTGACAGGAAGTCCTAATTCTTTTCCTTCTCTCCCATCTCTTGAAGGGCATGGTTACCCTACAGAGGGCTTACCACGATTTGATGGTGTGAAATATCAATACTGTTAAGATGATTATTATATAAACAACTAGAGTTTTTGCAGGCTGGGGTGGAATTTTATGTTTCTTGGGAATATTTTTCCTTTGGAACGCTGTTTCAGTGGTATTTTATAATAGGAATCAGTTGGATGATTGGTGTTAATAGGCAGGATTTTGCTTTTCAGCCTCTTTTTTCCTTCATGGAGCATTTGGACTGATGTTATGGAGAGGAATGTCTTTTAAGGTTGCAGCCATCAGTGGAGTCCAACCTCATCTGAATTGATATAAAGGAAAAAAGAATCCTTTTTTTCTGCCAATAAATATTTATCTCGAATGGATGGGATTGGACTATGTGTACAAAGGGGGAAATGGGGGATTCAGTGGCAGGATTGCAGAGCCTGAGTTAAAAGAATTGAGTTTAAAACTAATTCCTGTGATGGGACCTAGGGACAAACCCCACTTTGTTTGTGAAATGGGAATGATACAGCCTAGTGTACAGGGCATTTGTGAGAGTTATATTAAGTCATATATATGATAGTTATTTCTAAAGTGCTGCCTAAAAGCAAGGCATTATTATCAGGCAGCTAAGCAAAGTTAAAAGCTTTAATAAAACCTATCCTTTACTGGCTAGAAGGAGACATTTTCTTATCAATGTGCAAACAAGACATATTCACCATTAAAAGTTAAGTTTTTGAGACTAAATGGCTCAGGAAGCAATAAGGATGATCTAATATGTCAAGGGAGACATTTAAAAAAAGGAATAAGTATATTATAGACAAGTAGGAGACAATTTACTCCTTCTAAAGAACCATATCTATTCATAGCATATTTAGAAAAGGATTGAATTCAGGAATATAAGACCCAGAAAAGTGATCTAAACAGTCAGGGTGTCATTCTGTACAAAATGTTTAGTCAGGTAAACTAAGGTTAATAATAGGAGATTAAATCAGGGCAGTCTTGAGGGAAGGGAATGCACAGAGCAGGATGTGTGTCCGTCTTTTTACCCCTGTATCCCTATCACCTTGATCAGTGCCCCGCCCACAGTAAATTCTCAAATGGTTTTTGCAGAATGAATATAAAGGTCCATGAGTATCACTATGGAGAGATGCAACAACAAGGCTGAAATTCACATCTGAATTGTTGAAAGAGATACCGGCTTGTTGGTTCAGATTTATGAAATAAAGATGTGAGCTAATTATAATGGCAGGATGAGCCTTTTAGCTTCCTTAATTGTTCCAAATTTTTGATAACCTCAAGACCAGAATGCTCTTCCCAAATGTCAGTGGCGAGTAGTCAACAACATTTAGAATGAAAAAAAAAAAAAAAAAAGCAAGTCTTTTACTAGAGAACTTAATCTCTAAGGTTTGGGATGGCAAATAGGTCAACATTGTTCTATTGTTGACGGCTGCTGGGGCATTCCTGTTAGAGATGCTAAGGCTAGAAATCCATGAGTCAGTTCATCAGCAATGCCCACCATGGGTGTTAGAGTCCAGGGATGGTAGACAAACATCTCTCACAAGGGTTTTCAACTTGGAGGTTGAACTTATAAATGACTTTTTTTGGCTACGCCTCATGGCTTGCAGGGTATTTGTTCCCCGATCAGGGATTGAACCCAGGCCACAGCAGTGAAAGCGCCGAGTCCTAACCACTGGACCGCCAAGGAATTCCCTATAAATGACTTTCTATCTGCTCTTCTGATAACACATTCAAGATTATTATGGGATACGGCTTATTATGGTGACTGAAATAGGGGCGGGGATTGGGAAAGATATTGCAAGATTGACAGAGACTGAACTTATATGTGGCGGATACATATACGTGTGCTGGACAGATTGACATGTTGCTCGTCTTTCTGCATCTCCCAGCCTCTGTCCAGTGCCTCTGGGGCCATATGATTGCGTTCTGGCCAATGGGATATGAGCAGAAGTTGCATAAGCCACGGGTGGGCCCTGACTTGAGGAAGAGCTCATATGGTCACCCAGCTCACTCTTCTCCCCTGGCACGTTAGCCCTTGGAGGCAGCGAGCTGCGGATGGCATAGCTACGGGAGGGAGAAAGGCCCAGAACAACCCGGACATTCACAAGGGTGAGACATAAAGTTTACAGAGATTTTGGATTTTGTCTACTGCAGCAGCTAGCGTGAATTACTAATAAATATCATTATGGGAGGTGGTTTATTAAGGCGATGGGAAAGGGCTTCGTCCATCTGAATGTTTGCAGGAATCTGCTTCCTGAACTGGGTCCTTGAGAAAGCACATTGCACTTCCTGCTTATGTTACTGTTAGGTCAGGGAAGTTTCCTAGATCCTGCAGACTATGCTTGCCTTGGGGTGGCCCAGAGCTGGGGATGGGGTAGCGGGGTAGGAAGGTCTTGGCTCTAGTGCACCGTGCATACTAGTGTACAATGTACCTATCCTTCAAAAAGTATATTTCTGGTAGCATCATTCATTTCCATCGTTTTCTGATTCCCACCAAGTTAACTCTAAGCCAAATGGCAAAAAATGAAAACACGAAGCAACAAGAAAAACCAGCTGCTATGGCATTGGTGATCCTCTATGTTCTGGTGACATGTGACTTTTCCAAACCTAGTCCCCTTCACGGAACCTCAGCTGAGATCAATGGCATTGCTTAAACATCCCTCTCTTTTCTCTCCTTTTCCTGCTATTCTTTTCAATTCCTACCTCCCTTTGTCTCAATCCCACTAATTCCTAAACCTCCCCCACCCTCCTCTACCTGGGCAGAAGGAGTTTCTCCATCCTATGAAGTCCTCTGAATATTCTCATATATACATCTCTGAAAACATCACATGTCTCCTTTTGGTAGGTGCTCTAGTTATGAGTTTATGGCAGCCCTTCCTCACGGACGGGCATCTGGAGAGAAGGGAAAAATATATCTGGCTTATTGTTGAATATTCCACAGCACACAGTGGAGTGCCTACTGTATACTGAACAAATGAATGAATAAATAAAAATCTCTGTAGCAAAGCAATGCATTCAATTCTCCCAGTTAAAAAATTGGGAAACTGCCTCTGTACAAATAGGAGGCAGCTTAAAAAAGAGCAAGCGGGTAAAATATTATAGCTCTGAATATGCTGAAAACATTTTATTTACTCATAGTATCAGAATGCTGGAAGGATTTCATTCTTATTCCCCTTTGGACTGACCCTTTTTCTTTTTTAAATCAGAGATCCATAGACAATTGCTTTTATGGGAGGGAAATAAAGGATGGAGATTTGGGATGGGCAAAAATATAGAACTGTCCTTTTTTATCTAAAGCAATTACCATGAGGGTAAACAGCTTTCTTAATACAGCGATTCCATAAATAACTAGAATTCTTGATGTCCCAGTGGTAAGAAGTCTGCAGCGCTGTGCCAATGATATATTTTGCTGGTTGGGAGAAACTGTTGTTTCAAGCTAATTATTGTATAACAAGTTGGCTTTAGCTACCTCTCTGAGAGGTTAAAACAGCAGATTTGGAAAGATAAAGTGTGTATCAGTATGTACATTTTAAAGATCTCTGATTACAAACAACAGTTTGAGAGAACTGAAAAAAAAACAAGTTAGAAAAAAAACAGTTTATTAAGTAATATATAAATAACGTTACAAAAATTGATTTGCAAAAGGCATATTTACTCTTTGTGAGAAATCACTTTTTAAATTGCATTCTTTTCAAATTTTTACGTCTAAGAAAACAAAGGAAAATAAAAGAAGCCATTTCAAGGAGCGTGTATTTGCCATTTGTCTACAACAAAAGGCCCGGCCACACTGAGCTAAAAGGTAATTGTCTCAACCCCATTCTTCTAATACAGAAAACTTTCTCATGTAAACTGTGAAGTTATGAAAATCTCCCTAGCTAGAAATGTGGATGAAAGCTGAGCAGTGATTGTTTCCATCAGGTGTTCTCGTTGCCAAAGACACGAGTGATACCGAGAAAAACCATATGAACTGAGCACTCCAGTCAGTAAATCTTCGAGGGTGGTATCAGCGTCAATTTATACTTGGGAGTATTTTTAATTAAAAACAATCAATACCAAAAAGCTTTTATTTGGGGGTTTAAAAATCACATATCACAGTAGGAGAATGCCAAGTTGCCTTAGCTTGGTACTACTGAAGATGCCCATAGCAATTATTTTAAGTCCGATTCTTATGCAGTTTACTTTCAAAGCAATGAAAATAATCACAAACAAAATAGTACAGTGGTTTTGAATCGCTCCTGTGTTTCTCCCGAGCAGATCAGTTTTACGTTTGCTACACAGCCTTCCTCCTGAATGCCTAGTAATTCTATACATATGATTCCTTAATAAACACTAAATAGATCATAGAAAACTAAAAGCTTCTAGCAGGTGCGTCTAGACATATTTAAATAAATAGCATAGTCTTGCAAGAAAGACCAAGATCTCATTATATAGTAGAATGTTTTTTCCACAATGCTAGGTCCATGCCTCATTTGTCAGATTAACCCCATTTGAGGAGAAATTTGAGTTTGTGGTCCATGCGTTTTTTTAAAGAGGGAATTAAACAACTTGTAAAAGCTCTTTTGAAATTAATCTAATAACCCAGTGGCTCTTCGGCTAAGTGCCTGGTCCTGTCTGAAATACAGTGGGTAATAGGCTTTGTTTCCACTTGACCTCCTTTCAGCACTTTCATCTGCTGGCTCTGTCTGGAAAACGTTCCCGCCAAATTAAAAAATGAAAATGCATCATAAATAAGGTATTACCAAATGGGAAGTAGATTAAAGATTGTCTCAGCAATGCTTAAATTAAATTGACAATGCGGAGACCATAAACTTCTGGCTTTAAAAATGAACTATTTCTTTATTAACTTTTAACAAGTGTGCGAGTCAATGTATTGCTCTGCACAGAAAATATGGTCGGGGTCCGATATTTTTTAGTAGAGAATTATCCCTTTAGAAAATTATTCCATAGAGATGCCAAAGGGAGATTAAAAATGCTGCAACCGTAAGAATCACTGAACTTTTAAGGAGATGATACTGTAATTTTGTATTCTTTAGAAGAGAAAGCTGCTGTCAGACCTCAGGAAATAGTTCATTTTCCTGAAGACGCACACACGAAGTCTTAATCTTTCCACTCTTATAATCTGATAAAGGAGGCTGGGTTGTAGTGGTAATAGTAGACTGCTTGGATTTTTACTCTCTTGTCAAAATTCAAAAAAGATTTCATCTAGGTAAAAAAAAGAATAAAATTACACTAAAATGATCCTTTTCAGAGGATACCTTTCAAAATAGTGGCGATCGTGACTTTTTAGTGTTCTTCCAAAGTAATTACACCACTTCAACACTAGTGACTATGAAAAAATAATTTA
Source organism: Kogia breviceps (assembly GCF_026419965.1). Classification (NCBI taxonomy): domain Eukaryota; kingdom Metazoa; phylum Chordata; class Mammalia; order Artiodactyla; family Physeteridae; genus Kogia; species Kogia breviceps. Next base: position 25,394,391 of record NC_081313.1, on the reverse strand, counting down.
TTTGGTGGTTCGTTTGGTCCCTGGGGAAAATGAATTTAGCTGTACCTGCTTTAAATATTTAGTTCTGCCCAGGAATCAAGTTTCTTCTTTCCTTTCAACTGCATACTTTTTTAACGGTCCTCAAGTATATAGAATTGAGGAATGCCCAATTCGTAGTTTATACATGATTATCTCCAATGAAATACCCATTTCAAGACAAAGCATTTGGTATAAGGTATTGCTCAGCAAATCAGAACACCTCAAATGTATGTATTACTTAAATGTTTAAATTTAAAAATTACCTAAAAATGAAACTAATGAAAACATTCTGAAGTTAATTTGGATCCATAAAATTTGGATGCTTCTAAGATAGAGATTCAACTTATAAGAACTTTTTGTATAACTTTTCGGGAGCTGAAAATGAACACTAAACCAAAATTTTTATACTGAGTAAGAATATAACACCAGGTGTTATTCCATCTGAAAATGGAGTTGATTTGTATCCAAACCTCCCTATATGCACCTAAACTGTAAAGCTAAGAAAGCTCTTACAAAAACATTTATTTTCTGGGCCCAGGTCCCCTCTCTTATGGCTCTATGAAACCATTTTTGATTCTCCCTCATTTGACTTAGTTTTTTATTTGGGAATGAATGTTTTCCAGGCCTTTCAGAAGAAAGTGCCATGAAGTGAAGGGCTTTAGACTTATGCACAATAGCTTAATGTTTTAACAATTTCAGCTTATTCTAGGGAACAACTCAGTGATGAAGAAACTTTCCCCTTTGAATAGAGGGCAAAAAAAAAAAAAAAAGTGAGAAGGGCCTCAAAGTCCTTGAAACAACCCACAAAGGCAATCTCCCTATATTTAATGAATTTTAGTTTCTCAGTGATTAAAGCAAATATTAAAACAACTTTACCTCTTCTCAATTTCCTTCTTTCTCACCACAAACATCTAATATCAGGACAGAGACAATGTGAAAACTGAGCTGAAAACTAATGTTTTCTCCAGTAATCATTCATGTCAACCCAGGTTCTTGACCTGATGTCTTGGTGGAAGGAAGTGAGACCAGCACAGAATGATGGAACTATGGCTCTTATTGTTTCCACATCAGGCAGCTTTAATTTTAGGAAAATATTACTCAGTCTTGACATTTATAGGACCCTAGTGCAAAGTATTCAGCTCCAATCTATCCAATTTCTTAGAGATTCACTTCATCATCAGCTTTTGTGGTAAGAGATTTAACAGTTATTTACTTAGTCATATTAACCTGCTCTTGGTATAACTGTCCCATCTTCAGGGTGGAATAAGACAACTTCCAATTACATCTCAGAAATTCCACTACAGAACTTCTTACTTTCACTTAGGAGGAGAGCGTAAACCTTACCCTTAAACATGGAAGTTGCTGGCGTCAAGCCACACACATTCCAATTAATGCCAGAATTTCAAAAGGAAGACTTCTGATGACACCTTTCTTTTTACAGGACTATCTTTCTTGATATACTTTATTATAGGACATGAAATATAAGGATAGAGAGCTCTTAAATTTTACAGTAAGTTGTGTGATTAAGGTGCTGTTCTATTGCTATAAATAACTAGTTTTTATTAATTAACTTTACTAAGCTATCTTTTTTTCGACACTTACCTGTGACTATGATATATATCGATTCATTACAGTGAAGCCCTCCTGTAGTATTTTGTCTGCGGTCCTGTGTGTGTGTATGTCTGTGTGTGTGTGAAGAACTAGAAAACATAACCTTGTAAGCAGGAAACAGCCCAACCATGAAATACTTGTTAGTATACAGGCAAGTCCGTCCATTAAAGAAACACAAGGAATAATATGGTTGTAAAAAATTTTCACTCTCATTGGGTAACCCAAAAGACTATATTCCTCTTATTTTAAAGGTGCTGTCTTTACTTCCTGGGTAATAAACCTATTTAGAACTTAACTACTAAACAACAGTGTGTTTCCAAATAGAAAGTATGTGCTGATAGGACATTATCCCCAAATGGATATGGCACTAAGATTATCTGTAGAAAATTAACATTAATTGAAAATAAATCCCTAAGACTAATAATTGAAGTCAGCATATTCTTAAATACATTTTATATACATACAGAGCCTGTTTCTTTCAAAGTTTTCAAAACAAGGATGTTTCATTACAGTACTTTGGAAATTTCTGATGACTGCACAATATAAGAGTCTAATGACAAAAATCATTAGAACAGCGTATGAAATAAATGATTTGAACCTGCCAGAAGGATTAGTTCAGTTCAGTTGGGTCCTCTGGATGAAAACTATGATGCTAATTGCATAATTAGAGAAATAATGGATTCAATGGATTGTACATGACTTTTCTGTTGCAGTTTGAGACCATTACTTTATCATTAGTTCAAAGACAAGGATGGCAGGATTGCCATGGAGACAAAGTTAAAAACAATGAAAAAATTTTAATGCTTTTGAAAGTCAGCTATCATTTTAATTACAATCTTAAACACCCTTGTTGAAGGGAATCCAAGTTTTCCCTTTGTAAGCGTCTTCCAAACATGTCATATGTAGGTTTTCACCATGATTTCAGTGTTCATCTATATGTATCATGTTATAGAAATATATGGACATTTCCGGACGTGAAGGACAGGGTGTCAAGTTCAAGTGTGACTGGCTCTTACCTCCCCATTAGACTCTGAGAGAGGGATCTGAGTTTTATTTAATCTACCTTCACTAATGCAACTTAACTGTATAAGAAGTATCTAAAGAATAAGAATTATTGGACTTCACACTGCTACTTTCAAGTATATTAGAATAATACTGACAATTACAGACAAGGAGTTAAACTTTGTCTCAGAAAAGTTCCTTCAAGAACTTTTAAAACAATTTAGACTTATTTGTAACTAGCCTACTGATGGCTGAAATCATTTCAAGTGATCCATGATACATTTGGTGGCCCAAACTTGAAAATATGCTAAATATTTCCTTTGTTAACATTTATTAGCTATTCCCTTTATATGGTGCAAGGGCAAACTTTTGTATGTCTAATATATAACAAATTATGAGTCAGTGGCAAGGAGTGAGGTCTTATTAAGATTTTTTGTTGTTGTTATCTTTGAATGTTACCGTTTAATTGGCATCATCTCCTAAAGAAGAAGGCGCATCTCAAAACAGTGGTGGATCTGATGTTTTGAATAGTCATTGGTGCCAGAAAAAGATCATGACGGTTAAACAGGACTGGCAAATATCATTTTAAATTCTTTGTGACAGAAATACACACCCATATGTAGTTCATCACCTCCTTGTGAGCTGATCCACCAGGAACAGTGGTTCCTCCTTCATTTCTTTAACTAAAACTGTATTTTTATAAAGTATAATCCCTTATCCCATTAGCATGTGAAATGTACAGAGCCGTCAAGCTGACCTTGAGTCAATGCAATGTAGTAAGAGACCAGGCCAGTGAAACTGAGCATGTTCCAAACCTGCACTAAGAGAACAGGGGAAAAGATTACTCCCCATCCTCTCCTCCAGCGCGGTGCCTGTTGGGCTGACATGTTTAACTGGATGCACTAAAAAATAAACATTTGCCTCTCAGAAGCTCATAAAAGTGTACTAGAAAAAAAGGTCTCTAGCATTGGATCCGCACAGACCGCAGCCATTGACTTTTGGAACGGGTAGAACAGAGAACCCTTCACGGAACGGTGGATAAATAGAAAGAAATAGCCACTTCACATGTTTCAGTGTCGTACTGGAAAAGGAAAAAAGGCAACATATTAGGAGTCCTTGTCACTGTCCACCCCTCCGTACATATCTGCGAGCTTTTTGAACCGAGGCCCCCAGTCACTAAGGTAATTGTAGTCCTGGTCTCCATCCGTGGTCACCGACTCCAGCGAACTCAGGGAATCGGCCACCGAGCCAGTACCCTCGTAGGCGAAAGTGGCCAAGGAGTCGTAGGGCGGGGCAGTGGGGTCCGTGTCATTTTCCTTTAACCTTTGGCTAATGAAATCTCGGACGTCGGTGTTATCACAAGCTGCTGGAGTCCGTCGGGGTAGAAAAAGGGCTTCGGGCGCAATGTCCCTGCGTAATTTGCTGTCCTCTATGGCTTCGGGATTCCTTAGGGTGCCGATATCAAAGGCCTGGGTGTCCTCCTCTCCCCCACCTTCGTCGTTGTAACTGACAATGTTGTCTCTGATGTCCTCTTTGGAAATGATCAAAGGTTCTTTTTTCCGCTGTCGCCTGAGAGCTGCAAACAACACCACTGTCACTGGAAGCAGAAACAAAAACAGCGAGGGAAGGGAAAGTTAATTTGCAGACCAATTAACGTCAGGAAGAAACACGGCTCCAAAGTGAAGTTTTCAAAGTTTTCGAGGAAGCTACTCAAGACTCGACTTTTGCTTCCTGAAGGTTGCAGGTGCCTCCACGCATGATCAAACCAGCACCCTCTCCCACCCCCCAAATCGAGTAACTATTTGAAAGAAAGTTAAGTAGAGGATTTAAGTAGAGGATCAAACACCTTCATGTTTTGTCAGTAGTTCCTTCTTGCTTTGAAAAGGCAGACTAGTTTCAAGGTAAGGAAAAAAATAATAATAATAAAAAAGAGCTCAAACACAGTGAGAGTACTGCAATAAGAGTGAAAATTATGCTGAACACCTGAAATGCTCTGAAACTGTTTATAAGGCTGGCACCTTCGGGGATGTGTTGAAGGGTTTGCATAACTCCATTTCTAAAATAACTTTTGCACTGATGCCTTCTTTTTTTTTCCCGAGAAAAGTATAAAATTAGTTTAAAACCCAAAGTAGAGATCTGGATGTGTGGATACCTTTCTTACATATAAGTACAGGTCATACCTGCAGAGACCCAGATACAATGCAGAAAGCCATTTTGGACTTCAAGATCAGCCAGTTTGAAGGGGGCAGGTAATAGTGCACCTGCCAGATTATCTGTGTTTAGGCTAAACAAAATAAACACATTTAAGTGGGAACTTAAAAAAATCAGAGTTTCATGTTCTGTAAGTTTGTTGACCAGAATGTTCGTTCTTTTGATTTTTCCTAATTCGGATTAGAGGCAGAGCAAGAACTGTGTTTAAATAGCTCCTGATGTTTCTTCATAGCTGGTTGGGTAGAACACAGCTGGCTACCTGTAAAGAGACACATCTACGCATGAACACATGGATGGGAAAGTGAAAACGTACTGACAGCTTAGAGAGAAAACAGCCATCCAGGGCAGAAAATGCATTGTTAACCTGGCGTTGTCCATGGGAGATTAGTACCAGTAACATCTCTTTACTCTCTCATCCATAACATGGTCCAGTTTTTATGAGCCATGCAAACTGAATTATCACAATAAGAATTACAGAATAATGGCTTTTGGTGGATGTGTATATCTATCTCTATGTTAATGGATATAGGCACACCCAGGTGTCTATATAGTTAACATTTCAGATGTTAATAGTATTAATAATTGGTGATCTATCGAGATAGTTCTATGTGCCAAGCACTGTGCTAAGTGCTTTACATACCAAATCGAATTTAATTATCATAGTAGTCTTACAAAGTAGGTACCATCATAACTCCATTTTACGTAAGTGGAAATTGAGGTTTAGAGATGTCACGTGTACAAACAATTGAAATCCAGGTCAGTCAGACTAAAAAGCCTGTACTCTTAATTACCCTGCTTTGAAACATGTTTGGATTGTAGACTATTTCTAAAGGATATGCAATTTTGCTGTTTTCAAGCATGCGGTTGTGTAACGGTACACATTCTCTTTTGCTGCCAGAGAGTATCCTGATGCCTCATTTATCCCTTTCATTCAGGGTATTTATTTATTTGTTCATTCAATAAATATTTATTTAGTGCCAACTCTGTGCCAGGTATAGTTCTAAGCATTATCAATGAAAAAAAAAGATCAAGAGCCTGTCTGAAAAAGGGAGGCAGGAGTGGTGGTGGGGGTGGTGGTGGATAGAGACAGAAAAAAACAATGTATGTAATAAATAAGGAAATTATTATAAGGTGATAAGTGCAATGGAAACAAGAAAAAGTAGTGCAGAGTAAGGAGGATGGGAAGGACTTCTGTGTACGTTCGAGGGGCTGTATATATTTTTTGGGGGGGAGACTGCATCATTGGCGAAGTAACATTTGAGCAAAGAGATGAGGAGTTATCCAAGGAACTATCTGGAGAAGAGGACAGAGCTAGGAGGAAGGCCACAGAGTGGGAGTGTGCCTGGAGCATGTGAGGTGCTGGGGAGAGGAAAGGAGTAGGAAGGGCCATGTCAAGTGGGGCTGTGGATGCTTTGTACACGTTCACTTTACCTGGGGGTCCAGGTGGGTGGAAAATTGCATGGCTTTGGGTGGAGGGATGCTCTTAATCTACCTTTTATGCTGGTTTCCAGTGTGACGCGGATTTGCAAAACAGAGGGTTGTAAGTAAGGACAGCCTTTGGGATAGAGAATAGAATCAAGCTAACTGTCGCTCAAAGAAATAAATTGATGGACACAGGTGCATTCCAACACTTAAGGCAAGATAGCAGGCATGTATCACTTCCTGATTTTTCCCCAGCTTAAGTTGCCTATATCTTGTCTTTTACTCCTGTGCACACCTGAAAGTGCAATTGTCTAGAAGACAGAGGGCGCATTCAGTAATTTAAAGGCATTTGTGCACTGCCTACTTCTCCTACTGTTACAACTGCCTATATCTTTTCTTACTGGCCCAATGCACATCTGAACAGAATTTCTCGAGGGTGTGACTGTCTAAAAGGAAGATCTTTTTCAAAGCTAACTTTTATAAACCAAAAATGTGAGTTCTAAGCACGTGGAACAAAAACACTCTGAGAAAGTAAAATGCTGTCTTCTCTGGAATTGAGCCCTTGCCTTTTCTCTACCCCCTTGAGGCCAGAGGACAGCAGTGAGATATTTGGGGCCAGGGTGCTTGGACAAATCTGTGTTCAAATCCCCTCATAAAACTGGAAGGTAGCAAGGCATCTGAGATCAGCAGATCTAGGTTCACTTAAACGATCAGACCTTTCTAAGTCAGTTTCCTTCTCTGTAAAAGAGAAGCAATAACACAGTGCCCAGTGGGAAAGTTATTATGCCAACTCGAAAGCACCAAAGAAGCACGAGATGTAGTAGTTGTTTTTACTGTTGCTTTACTGACAAAAACAACAGATGCCACATGATCCACTTTCTTGACGGCAGATTTCCTCCTATATCAATATGGCTTTCCTTCTCTTACCAACTCTCAGGTTTGCTGCCACTTTCTTCAATGGTCTCATTTTTAGTTTGAGCTCTCTTTCAACCTGAAAGTTACACTGCATTCTATAAGTTCATGGAGCAAATAGAGTACAGTGTGGAAGCACCAGGGGTCGGCAGAGTAAAGACCTGTGTTTGGAACTTAGCTCTACCACCTGTTAGCTGTGTAACTTGGCTTCACACCCTGGGGCCTCAGTTTTCATATGTAAGATGCAGATAAGTATAGACTAGATGGTTCTGAGGATTAAGTGAGAAAGACATTTGTAAAGCATCTTGCCCAGTGTCTAGCCCATGCTGTGAGCCTAGTAAAGATGAGATCCCATTTTTCTCCTTTTTAATTAGGTACAGAATCCCAAAGAGACTAGACAAGATGTGGGAAACACTGAGGCAAATTATAATTAATGAGGAGACAGTGAAGTCACTGGAGGGAAAAGATGAAAAGAGAGGACATAGGGAACTGGTTAGAAGGAAACTAAGGGGGAGGACAAAGTGGGTAGATGTTGAGGGAAGGGAAGCATGACCTTCTATGAGATGAAGGCTGGCTCTTCCTCCACAGACCACGAGTCCATGGAATTCTACCTGAGTACGGCATGCCAGTCTAGCCCTTCTAAAAATAAACTCTTTTTTTTAATCAAAAAGAATATTCGTATCTTTCTCTTGGAAAACAATTTTTACAGACTCACACCATTAGAACACTGATTTGTCTTTGCATACTGTCAGTTTTTATTTACCCTCATATCTTAAAATACTTCCCCCAAATCTTAGCTGACAAAGAGAATCACAGTCCTTTAGCCAAGTTTCAAGATTCTGTTATAATTAGCAGAGTTGATCTAGAACGTGAAACTCTTGAACAGGGATCCCTAGGCTTTCTCTTCTTGGAGAAATGGAGGTTTTCCTTTCCTCTTTTCGAAGTCACTATATTGTCATTTTTTAAAAAGGAGTTTTTCTCCTGTGAAATCCAGGTTAACTCTGGCTCACGTTTTCCCCCCATGGTGTAGGCAAGCTTCTCAGATCTTAACTTTTTCTTTCGAAGGGCTGCATTAGCTAACGTTTGTTTTCTTAGTTCACAACTGTCAAGGGACTTTGGAGCATTTTGAGCTCAACTTGTGCACTTAATTACTTGGTTGGGGGTAAAAATTTCCTTTGAATCACCGTTAGATCTTGATTTTCACTATTCATTCATTTCTTTTAGGTCAAAGATTTATTTCCTTAGTCACAAAAGTTATTTATTATTGAGAGTCTGAGAAATAATAGACATTGTGTATGTGGCAATCAGAGGGCAATGCTAAGAAGGTAGTTATTTAAGTGGGTGGATCCAAGTAAGTTTTCTGAGTTAAAGAAAATTTCACCACTATTTATTCTCCTGTATGAGAAAAAAAAAAGTCATCACATTTCTCTTTCTACTTTCCCATCGATCTTTAAACTTTACTTTTGTAGAAATGGCCTTCATCACATACCCCATGTCCAATGACTTTTGTTCTTTGAAAGTTTAACGTTTGCCAGGTTAAATATTAAACAACAAATGAAATGGAAAGGGCATATTTATATTGCCCTCAAATGCCCCTGTGATTCATTCCCAGTCTGATAGAAAAGAGATTCTTTTGGTGGAATGACTCCCTGGGTAGGGAAAGGCAGGGGCAAGTTTCACAGCTGTTCGTTCTCCAAAGCCATTTTCAAGCAAAGACTCGTTCATGGGTGAATAACATAAAATTCTTAGCACATAACTCTACTCACCTAGATCGGGCTGTATATGCCTTAATGGGGGAGGCGGAAAAATCTAGAGAGCCACAGTAACAGTGTGTGCCCCTCAGCATGGGGAGATAGGATGCAGGGAGAAGCAGTTTACCTAGTAGGGTCACGATGCACAGCAGGATGGCAACCAAAGCCGCCGTGCTCAGTCCCGTGGGGTGGACGAGGGCCTCCGCATGGCAGGACTGCATGTTCCCTTGGTGGTCACACGCACAGACCCGGACAGTCACTGTCCCAGTGCTGCTTTGGACTGGGTAGTCATTGTCTGATATGACCACAGGCAGGAGATAGGTGCTCATCTCGTGTCTATTATAGCCATTTTTCCGAGTTAAGATTCCTGCTGTGTTGTCTGGAACCAGAAAGCAAAGTGGTGAATGGAAGTGGAAACCATGTTATATATTGGATCAATTGTGATGGGAGTAGACAGATAATAGATGCAGATATAGGTATACAGACAGACAAGGCAACTTGGGCTCATTTACCTTTGTTGTCTTGAATGGTAAAGTTTGAGCCACTGGCTGCTTCTGGGGCCAAAGAGAACGAGAATTGGTGCCCGCTGTAAGGGTCATCCTTGTCAATGGCTCGTAGGGTCTGAATCAACTAAAATTGAAACCATAAAGCTGCCATCAAGTTTTGCTAACTCAAAAGTGTTTCTTACAGTTTTGCAGTAAATGGCTTGATCAAATGACTTCTAATTTTACTTTTATAGTGATAGCCTCTAGAAAATTTACAATGAATCCACTGTATGCAAAGAACTAACAGGCTGGAAATAGAGCCAGGGACAATACTTTGTTGTGGAGCTGTCCTGTGCACTGTAGCATTTTCAGCAGCAAGCCTGGTCTCCTCCCTTCAAACCAGCAGTACCCTCTTCCTTGTGACAATCAGAAATGTCCCCAGACATTGCCAAATGCCCCCTGGGGGACAACATCACCTGGGTTGAGAAACATGGCCCTAGAGTGATACCAAGCTATAAAATATCACAGTGATCTATGACAATATTGCAACTTAAGTAAATGGAGGCACTCTTTGGACAGCCTGCTTAGAAATGCAATCTTGGCATACACACAAGCCATCAACCTGCAAAAAAAGCTAGTTTGAATATAAAACACACAACTTCAGCTTCTCACTTTAACATGCATTTTAACAGTGCACTTCTATTTTGACAAACTGTAACATAGTTTTTATATCACTGGCAGAAAAGACCGATTTCAGGTGGGGACAAATGTGTAAAACAATAAAACATTCATGAATTTGTACTACTTGTACAGATGGGCAATGTAAGTAAGTGAAACTATGAATTATAGGCAATTGTAAAATATGTTCTAGCTTTTACTTTCCAGCATATATGGTAATTAAAAGTATCTGCTCACCAATAAAGATTTGTCCAATAAAGCTGTGACTAATCTATTTTATATCAAAACTTAAGACTGATTTGGGATCAGCCTCAGTCTTTGAGACTGATGAACTTCCTGTTCTTAAAAACTGTTTGTTCTCTTACGCAAGTTAAACATTCATCCTGATTCTTATTTATAGTAATAATTTTGTTGGCATTTATTTCATAGATAATTCAAAACTTGACCTCAGCTCTGTGTATCATCTGAATTATTAGAAGACCTAAATTAATCTGAGTGAATTAATTTACTTTCTTATGAAACTCACCTGATCTGCTTTTGCTTTTTCACAGACAAAGGTTTCATAGAATTCAGCAAATTCTGGAGGGTTGTCATTGACATCTAGAACTTTAATATACAGTGGTACTCGGCTGCTTTGCTTTGGATTATCTGCAAAATGCCAAAAAGAAAGGAATAGGCATTTATATGTTGACGGCCAGTCCCCTTTAGATGATGGTTACTCACTGCTTTGTCATTCATACATAGATTCCCCAAGGCTCCTGTGAGTACCACAGTGCATTATGTATCATCATAGTCACAAAAAAAGTAGAATTCGATTGTTTGGTACTTCTGGAGTTGGATACACCTGATGGAAACATCTAGGAGACAAAGCTACTACTATTGGTACAGTGCAACTGTATAACAAACCCCAGAGTAACACAAAATCAAGAAAAGCTCTCCATGAAAGGAATTTTAGAAGCATATTTTAAAGGAAGCCAAGGAAGTAGGCAGATGGGGAAAATGTGGGCAGAAGGAAAAAGGATGGGACAATGATGATTGTTAATGGTCTTAGTTTTTTAGTTTGAGAGCTAGACATTGTGCTGAGCACTTGGTTATATTTTATTTAATCCTTATAAACTTCTGAGATAAATATCATTATTGCTCCCATAATATAGATGAGGAAACACATCATATTATAGATGAGACACAGAGAAGTTAGGTAACTTGTCCATATTCACAGAGATAGTAAGGACTGGAGCCTAGACTCAAACTTGGGTCTGACTCCAAAGCCTAGGCTGTTCATCTAGGATAATGATAGAGCAGAATCAGTGCTTGAAGACCTGAGATAAATGAAGTATTTTGGCTGTCATCTCTGATAATCTCCTGGGTAGTATGGAAGGCAGATTCCTGTTCTAAGAATCAGGAGCTGGAGTCTCTTACCTCAGGTCTCTTCACTCACTTCACTCCTGACTATTTGTTTGTTCACTTCATAAATATTTAATAAGCATCTAATATCTAACTTGTGGCAGCCACTATTCGGGGTGCTGGGACACATGGGGAACATAACAAAGATCCCGCTTCCTGGAGCATTGTTCTTAATGGGGGTAGGCAAACTGTAAACACATAAATATATAATGTGCCAGATGGCAAATGCTATGGAGAAATTAAAAAGGCAAAAGGGACTGAGAGAGATGGAGGTGCTGCTTTGTATGGGATGACCAGGATTTCCTTCTCTGATGAGATGCCATTTGCATAGAGATATGAATGAAGAGAAGGATTAAGCCATGTGAATATTTCTGGCTCTCGGGGCAGAGGAAATGGCAAGTGCAATGGCCCTGGAGTGGGAGAGAGCTGGTTTAATACAAGCTCTTGGCTCTTGGCATCAAAGGTAGTTAAGAAGTTTGGACAATAAGATTCTTAGGTTCCTTTGCATCTAAAATTTTGCTCACATTATTCTTCCCAAGTTAGAGCTGCAGAAGATGAAGTTTTAAAAGATTTTTATCACTAGTACTTTCAAAGATATCATAGAAACATTAAATCTTAAAAACAGAAATTTTTAGGTACAAAGTTTAAAATACACATGAGATGACTACTTCAGTAAAAAATAAAATTTCATGATGTTATAAAAAATGATCTTTTCAGTGGGAAATAATTTTGTAATTTTAAAGCTTTAAGTATTCTCTGTCATTCGTATCCACATTAGTGCACATAAATTCTGAAAATCAAATTCCTACCTAACAAATTTATAATGAGGAGTTCTTATCACTATCAGAAGGCAATGCTTCATTTTGTCCACGTTGGTTGTTATTCTATTCAATATCTTTCAGTCACTTCCAATCTCATGAGTTATGCTGACAAAGAATATTACTGTATTATACCACTTGATATGGAGTATTTCACACTAGATACCCCACTGAGCCAAAAATGTTTGAACTTTTAAAGTCAAAAACAAAAACTGAAAAATGAGCTATAGTTTAGAAGCCTATTTTCAAACATTTAAATGCTATTTTAAAGATTCTTTCATCTACTTAGGTCTATACATTGTGTTTACATTATACAGTTTTCACTGTATATAACCATTTTATCTGAAGTATTCCTTTGGCCCTATTTTTCTCTGCCTTAACTTTCATGGGGACTGCCATAAAATTCATTCTAAACATTGTGTTGATTAGTATTGGTGATTAGTATTAGTCACTTTGGTGTACCATAAAAAAGTTACAATTTATATCTCTTAATTCTGTAACAATTTTGAAATAGACATTCTTCAGAAAGCTAAAGGATGACTATCCAAAAGATTTCTAAACAATGCCTACATTTTAGAATATACTTGATCTCCACCCCCTCCTCCCGGCCACACATGCACAACGTCTGTGAGCCCATTTCTTTTAGCTGCTTCCGTAATGTTCTGACTTATAAGCTTTTTGGAATCAAATCCAACATGTATCAATTCAACCTAGGTTGACAGATGCATTCCTGTTTTATTGTTCCCAAACCGCAGAACTTCCACAGTTGCTTCTGCATTTAGGAATGAACCAACATGTGTCTAGAAGAAACATTAGTGCAAATCATTGCAGAGCTCTTTCCCTCAATAAGTATCGAGTGGGATCATCAATGCATGGTGACGAGTTTCAGCCGCATTTCACTAGCTCTTGTGGAGATGCTCTCTCTGTCAATCAGGGACAACAGTGGTAAAAGGGCGGACTTACTGATCTCTGTTGCTATTACTGTAATGTTGTGCCACAGCAATGTTTCTCGGTCAAGAAGTTTCGATGTAAAAATTGAACCATTTCCAGAATCGATGTTGAATATTCTGTCCATATCTGTGTGACGATCAACAGAATACCTGATAATGCAGAGCAGAATTTAGAAAGGTTTTCTTTGATTTGCTATTCTCACATCCTAAAACTATTCCCAGAAAATCTGTTACATGAATTTTTTTCTACCTGTAGCACGTATTTGAATATCGGTATTCAATATTAAGCAAAATATTCTGATAAATTATTTCTTTACAATTGAGGTCTTAAATAGTACACCCACTAGACAAGTTGCATGATTTTGAGTATCATTACTGAAGTTTCATTTTTAAAAAAATGTAATTTAGATCAAGTTTATATAGTAATTGTTACATTTTAACTTAAGTTTTTAGACATTTGGTTAGGACTTTAATGTGTGTGTGTGTGTGTGTCTGTGCATAAGTAGGGTTACTGGCTACTTTTCTATTATCCATTTTATTTAAAAAATCGTTATGTTGAAAAAGCAAAAGATGGTTAATGTGGCTGAGGTTAGTGGATCTGGAGAGGGAAATAGCAGATGAGCTTGCGGACAGATCCACAGTTGGGACTGTAGAAGGAAGGGCTGGCTGTAGGGAGGAGTGGAGTTGGAGTTTATTTGAACTTGATGTGGATCTTCCAATGGATTTTAAGCAGAGGAATGTCACCATCTAACAACTCATGCCTAACAAAGATCGCTGGCTGATTTGTGGAGAATGGTTGGACGGTGCTGTCACAAATGATAGGAGTAAAGAACAGGATTTGGGGAAGATCATAAGTTCCAGTTTTGCTATGTTGAGGCTGAGGTGCCTGAGGCAAGTTCAGGAAGCTCAAGATAAACATCCAGACTGACAATCTAGATTTCCTATTCAACACTCTAGGAAGAGAACAGGGGAAAATGCAAAGAATGGAATTGCTTAAAGGAGGAACGGGAGAATGGACACCCACAGGGCCTAGAACAGTGCCCAGAGTAGAGTAGGAATTTGATAAATCTTTAAAACGGAGAGTTTGGAGAATTCAAAGAAAGCCAAGAGGTGCTTTAGAAACCAAAACAGGGCAAAGTCTTCAATGCTGAAATTGATGAAAGACTAGTAGATTTTGAGAAATGTTATCTTCTTTATAAATTTATTACTAGTGTCTGGAATAGTCATATGTAAGGGGAAAATATGTATACACCCTGTTTTATGGGGGGAGCATTAAAGAGAAAACTCAGAAGAAAGTTGATATGAGAAGGCCATTATGAATAAAAAATTGCCTATTTCAGCTGAATTCTCAAAATGTTCATCATGATAGGAGACTTTAAAATGTCAACTCAGTAGAAATATATTTTAAGTAAGTGTCCTACCTAGTCATACACATGTGGAAGTATTATGAATCCTTTTAAAAAAAACTCTTGTTGCTAACTTGCAAATAGTGTACCATGTTCCAAGATTCTATTTCAATTAATTATTTTGTTTTAAAGTACTACTAGTGAATTATAATGAACAATGTTATCTTAATAAAATCTATTTTTGTCATCTAGCAGGTGTCTAAAAATATATATTCCATTTTGTAGGCTATTTAAACTTGATTTTAAAGAGAATTAATGAAGTTCACAATGGATACATATATGTCAAGGTGGAATTTTAGTTTCAGTTTACATAAATCTAGTGTTTTATTATCAAAAGGGTTGAAACAGATGAAATAGCTACTGTTTTGCCATTTATGTCATGAATCAACATTTATTGAGAATTTAGCCAATTGCATTGAACTTGCTTGATCACCTTTCTTCATTTTTGAGAATGATAAATATTTAAGGGCATAATTACCAAAAAGGAAATCTCGGTATTCATAGCCTTTGTAAGGAATTTAATAATTTTCTACAAATATATTTTTTTCTCCATGAAAAATGTCAAGTTTAAGACATGATGCTTATTGCATTTATAAGCAGTTAACAATTATACACAGCAGTAATCTTTTCTTGCTCTTTGCCTCTTTTCTTCCTGCTATAGTTTTAAGTTTTACAAGTAATCGTATTTTCCAATCGAGCCTTGAAATAAAGGGTAAGGGGTGAGGAATTTTTACTTGAAGGCGGCTTTTGATTTTAAAGAGAGAGGACTATTTAGGAAATACCATAATTGTGTATTATTTTCTTTCCTTAATTGGGGATCTAAAAATTAATAGAAAACCTAAAATGTCTACATTGTTTAGGAAGGATATCTCATTTGAGGCACACAAGACCTCATTTGTTTGTTGTTTTTCTTTCCAAAGTAATTTCTATTTATATCCAGAAATTTACTGTCCAGTCACATTAATAACTGATAAGGAAAAGGGTAACCAATCTCATCACGATTATAGCAGATCATTCTGCTACGTACCTCATTTTTTTCCCTAGAACTTTATTGTATTCTGTGATTCAATAATTTGTCTTCTCACGTATCCTAAAGGGAGATTTGTGGGTCAGGAAAAGAAAATGTGTTTGCACGCAAATTTTTCATAATAAGTATTCAGAGTGACATTTTTTATAAGACTTCCATGGAAATCAAAGGACATTTGTGATATGAAGTTGTTGCAAGAAAATTATTTTATGTGATTAAAGAATTAAAGATTTGTGCTTACATAATGATAAATCATTGTTTGGGGGAAGAATTCTCCAGTATTAATTGTGCACCTAACATTGTGTCTAGCACTTACTTGTGCAATATTTATGTCTTGCATAACCAAAAACTATGTGTGGTTGTAATTTCCGAATATAAGAATCAGTTTATCCTATAAAAAACCCCACTGGAATATGCGTCTATATACCAATATATCTATGTGTATTTTTATCCTTAAAGCTATATCTATATATGAAATCCATATGTACCAAGGGAAGGCTGGCAGAAGAAACTTTAAAATTAGCTGACAGCCAACCTAATCTGACAAGCTAACTACTTCCTGTAATAAAACACAAAATAAATGCAATGGGTAAAAGTGGTATTTGGTATAAAAATTAAAACAGACATAAAAATGAAGCCTACATTCCCAGAAGACATTCTCTTTCAATTAAAATCATGTTGACTGATCAAAGAGGTAACCGAAGCTCATATTTATAAACTTCCAGCATTAGCACTTTTCAATTGGTCTTGTTGTTGACCTGCTGAGATTTTTGTCTTATGCAGTAGAACGAACTCTGCACGTTGGGAAGGTACTTAAGATTATTTGTGTTGGAGCAGAGGCCGTCATTCATTTTCCTTATTGATAATGTTAAATGTATACGGAGGAACACTTGACCCACGGGGCTCTCATGTGGAGGCTTGGGGTTGCCCGTCCTCCAATTTAAGGAGTCTACAGGTATTCCAGTAGGATGATAAGACCACAGAGTCTGTTTTCCCAAAGCTTTAAAATTATTCCCTGAAAATAAGCCACGCATTTTTGAGTCTTAGATGTGGGACTTGCCATGAGGTTTCATTTGAACTCAATGGCTAAAAAAGTTGAACTCAAGGGCTCGGAAAGCGACTGCCTTAGAGCCTCAAACTCTTTCATCTGCGATAATATTCTTCACGCAGCAGCCAATGTGATCCTCTTAGAGAGTAGTTTTGGATTAGTTAACTTTTCTACCCAAAGCTCTCCAGCAGCTTCTTACCTCAATCAGAATAAAATGCAGTGGTAACCAGCGCCTACAAACCCCAGTAGGCCCTGCTTCACTCACCACCTACCAAACCTCCCTGTCACCTCATACCGTGCCACTCCCCGCCTGCGTCCCTCTCTCAGCTGTGGAGGCCTCTACTCCTACCTGCCAAGCAAGCTCTGATATCAGACCTTACCCCTGCTTTCCCCTCTTGTTGGCATGTTCCTCTCCCAGAGAGCAGTGTGGTTCATCCCTTCATTTCATTCAAGTCTTTACTCAGACGATTTCCAACAAGGCCAAGCCTGACCACACTATCTAAAACAGTACCCCAGATACCCTTTGTTTTCTATACTCTGTCTTATTTTACTGCTTACACTTTAGTTTCACCTGACATAGCATATATTTATCATTTGCTTATTTCTGTCTTCCCCAGTTAGAATGTAAGCTCCATGAGATCAGGACTTGGTACTGTTCTCTGTCATATCTCTAGTGCCTAGAACATGGCTGGCACACGGCAAGTGCCCTGATCAGAAGAGATCTGTAGACTCACTGGTACAGCTTCTCAGCCTGCTTACTTTCTTCATGAGGAATAATTTACACAATAATGTTCTGGTTTAGCACTTTTCTCATCTAGTCAACTAAGCTACTGGTAAAGGCTCAAAGTCGTTGACTCCAGTGCTTTCATGATAAGATTCTAGAACCCTTAAGCAGCAGTGGTCTCAAAGGGCAATGAGGCTTTCTTACAACATGATTTACAATGAAGGTGTAAGGAAAGTACAGGGAAAATAGAGCTTGCTTACATAGTATATATTTGGATTCAGCTCTATTGATTTAATTTCCCCAGGATTTCACAGACATATATCATCAAACAGTGCTTGTTTTTATCCATGTCTGCAACAGAAAAAAATTATGCATCCAAATGGAGCATA
This sequence comes from Kogia breviceps, assembly GCF_026419965.1. Lineage (NCBI taxonomy): Eukaryota > Metazoa > Chordata > Mammalia > Artiodactyla > Physeteridae > Kogia > Kogia breviceps. The sequence goes on along the minus strand of NC_081313.1, from coordinate 25,376,535 downwards.
ATTCTGCCTATAAGTGTTACATGGTGGGTTCTCCCACACTTGAAAAACTGACTTTCATGCACAGCGCCTTGTTTGTTAAAAATGCTCTCTCCGTTCCACACCAATCTCTGACAAATCTAAGACCTAAAAAAAAAAAAAAAAAAAAAAAAAAAAATCCCAGACCTGCATTACTTTGTACACTTCCATGTAAGCAGTAACCTCCTTATAGCTCATTTTATGTTTTTTCACCCCAAATTTTGAGTTTTTTAGGTTTACATCGTTGCTAAAATAGTATTTTATGTTGAGCAAGGAGAGCAGAGTTAGTAAAGGTACTTTAAAGTAGTTTTTCAGGAAGACAAAACGAATTGGAAAAACGGAATTCCTCTTTTCCAACTTACAAGTGAATATTTGAACAGTAATCAACAAACTTATGGAAGAGATATGTCACAGAAGTGTGCTTACTTGACAGGATTCCGGGCAGCATCTGGGTCTTGGGCTGTGACTGAGCCTATTGTCGTATTTATCTGAGCATCTTCTCTTATTTGTAGGATGTAGGCCAGTTTGCTGAAGACAGGGGGCTCGTCTACATCTTCCACCATAATTTTAACTGTGGCTGAATCTTTGAATGGACCCAGGTAGAGAAAGCGGGGTTCAATGTGAGGGTTGGAGGCTTCCACTTTGAGGGTGTACACTTTCTTCTTTTCAAAGTCCAAGAGCTTGCGGGGGGTGCAGGGAGGAAGAAGTGACATATTTAAAGCAGCCAAGACACAGAAAGCCAAGGCATGAGCCATTTTTAGTGCAAATCACTGATAAATGAAAGTGATCATATTGCTTTGAGACATCACTACACAGCGTGATGTTGGGTAAAGACGTTGGAGTTCAGATACCACACAATCCTGATGGAAGTGTGGGCTGAAATCACGCACCGGGGGGTGCAGGTTATCATGGGCAGGAGAGGGAACCTAGAAGCAGGAGGGAACCAAGAACAGGCCCCCTTTAAAAAAAATCCTCATATTTGACTACAGGGAGCCTCGCCAGGGGCAGGTTGGCAAATATGTAGTAGATCCTTCTGTGTCAGATGTTGTCACACTTGGCCGTAATTGAACAGCTAATGAGTGCTTAAAATTTGCCAAGGGACTTCCCTGGAGGTCCAGTGGTTAGGACTGCGCTTCCACTGCAGCGGGTGTGGGTTCGATCCCTGGTCGGGGAACTAAGATCCCACATGCTGCGTGGTACAGCCAAATTTTTTTTTTTTTTTAATTTTAAAAAATTGCCAATATCTGAGCCCCACCCTGGACCATTAAACCAAAATATCTGGGGTGGGGATGGCAATCTATACTTTTTAAACACCTCCCCTAGTGATTCTACTGTGTAGCCAGGATGGAGAACCACTGGTTTGCAGCATGATTCCCTGTTCTTCATTCAGATAAAATAGATTAAAAATGGGGTTTTTTTTGGCATGAGTTGATAAGATATTCCAAGTGATATCCTGTTAAGGGCATCCGGCTAATTACTTGCCAAAGGAAGTAATGATCATTGTTGTCAGAGGTCTTTAGGAGAAGTATCTGGAGACATAGTGAGCCCAAATGCTTGTTGCTGACTTTTAGTTTTAGATGATAATATGACAAGGGCTCACAAGAAACACAATTAATCAAGACGTTAGTGAATGTGATTTAGTTGGCTAGGCAAAATTTCAGTTTGAATCTGATAAGGCACCAAGAATATTAAAAAGGTTAATGCACACTAAATGGGCTTCCTAATTATATTATAGTATAAAACATTGATCTGAATGTCACTTAAACATGTTTTATTGTGTTTCCAGATATTAAGGCATGTAATCCAAAGCTTAAGAGGAAAATTTTTCTTCTTATTTACATCTACTTACGCTTATATTTACCAGCAAATACAACAATATGCGACAGGAGAGAGAAAATATTACACCATACATGATAAAAGTGAAATCTTTAAAAAAAGTAACCCAAACTGATATTATTTTTAGCTTTGAAGCACACAGTTTATTGGTTTTTAATTTTTGCCATATTTTAGTATACTGCTCCGTGGTACCAAACAATTCTGGGGGTTAAATAGTGAATAAGTACATGGGGAAAATAGGAATTTCGAATATAAAAACTTTATTATTGTGTTCCAAAAAGTAGCTAAAGAGCTTGCAGGAAACTTTGTTACTTTATTTTTGTGGTCTTCATATATCCTCTCTAATTCAAACCATCTTTAGCACTGCTTGTATTATTCTCTTCCTTCAAAGCATGTAGCAGAGGTTGTAGTTACACATTTCTTTGTTTATTTGCTTTCTTGTCCATGGGAGCGGTTCCCTGAGAGGGGAGACCATCCTGTTGAACGTACTATTGCACCTCCAGCACCTAGAACAGTGTCTGGAACTGTTTTTAAATTTATTCTTCACTTACATTATTTATTTCATGTATTTTTTGTATATATCATTTGTTTATATTGTTTATTTACTTAGGAAGTTTTTAATAAAAATTTATTGAAAATTTGGAATTCATGAATGTATAAGATTATTGAGGACCCCTGAAAGCCAACCAAAGAACTCTCAATGTAATTAGACTAGGTCTTAAAAAGAAAATTAATAAAACAAGACTTGAGAGGAACGTTCATGTGAGATGTCATTGCCCCCAGTTACTTGGGGACCAGAGAAAAGTAAATGCCTTCATTTGTGTGGTATTTTTTAAAATGCATTACCTTTTTGACAGTTATAATCCCTTCCTGGGTTTCCTGATCGGTGATGACATCAAACATGTCCAGCCCCTCTCCCTCTGTAATGCTGTACACAATTTCAGCATTTTCTCCCAGGTCAGCGTCACTGGCTTTGATCCTGCCAATTGGTGTACCCGGCGGAGATGATTCAGGGGTTTTAAATTGGTATGTACCTGTTAAGCACCAGACAGAAATAAGTCAAACACAGACTAATTACACTCCATCATACTAAAAACAAAACCCATTTTCTAGCAGTTCGTTCAGACATTACCATGGATGCAGGCAGATCTGTGCTTTTCTTAAAATAATTAATGGTGCCCTAGTCTCCTTAACGTTTTTACTTTCATGATTGTTAAGAATATTTCTTCTATTTCATGACCTGTCTCGTGGCAAAGGGAAAACGCTTTTCTTGTCCTGTAAGTAGGCTTCCAAGTTTATGGTGTGATTGTGAGAAAGTCTGAACTGTAAAAGGAGGGCACAGAAGGTTGCGAAGACCCCGTTAATGTAATCTAGCAGAAAGAATAAAAAAGAATTTAACCCGAACTGTGACTTTAAGCCAATTACTAGGTGTTCTTTAAAAGAGCTCTGTCATTGCTAATAATAACTGAAGGTGAAAACAAATTACAGCACTTCAAGAATGTAGGGATATAGATAAATACATTGAGAAAAAAGCTCTTAATTTGTTCTAATTTTGACTAATTTCTTCCTTTAAATTTTACTAGTGTTTTTTCTATGCATAGATTCCTCCCATTCTTGTATTTATATTACTAATTTAAAAACTACACATAAACTTTTCTCATGTTGGAAAATTCGCTGAAGGAGAGTACATGTGAGTTTCAATTAGATCTGTCAGGCCAGCATGTGCTTAGGAACAGACAAATAGTAAAAAACAAAACTTACTCTATTCTCACCCATTACATTTTGCCAACCATTTACACAAATTGCTTTGGAAAAAAATTTAGACGATGACACAACTAAAATATAGTCCTTCAACAATATTTAATCCACTAAGTATTGATTGAGCTCATCCTTCGTAAAACGATAAAACATGCCAAGTTTTTCTCTAGTGTATTCCACTTCCCTTTTGGGTGGCTCCAGCCCCTTTCTATATTCTCCCGACCCTTGCCTCGGGACATTACACAGTAATGATCACAGTCTGTTTATTCAGGGAGAGAGCACAGAGGGGGAAGGTCCCGTGGTATGGGTAATCCTTCTGTCATCCTTCCCCAAGACATCCCCATATGGAAAAGGAGGTTTCTGGGAAAAGTGCTGGTGATCCTGATATTTTCATTTCAGGCCTCTGTGGGGGATGTTTTAGGGTTCATAAAACCTTTCTTCTCCCCGTTAAATCAGAAATTAGTTAGCTATTCTGTTTTTGCATTTAACTAACTGTGATTAAAATACTTGAAAAAAGTAAACAAGATAAAACTATTTCCTGTTGATCGGTGTGTATCTCCATTATAAAAGAAGCCCGTATTAGCTGACCAGCTTTACAAAAGGGCCACGCTTGAGTAAGTGGGTTTTCTACTTAATGATGGCAGCTATTTTCTCCTGGAAGACAGGATTCAGGTAGTTTTCTTAGGAAATCATAGTCAGAAAGGAATTTTGATCCTGGAAGAAAAACGACATTAAAACCAGTACCTACTTGAGGTCTCTAAGTGAAAGGGTCAAGGGTACTGCTTGAGACAGAGTGGGCATTTACGAATGTTGGTTTCTCCTTTATCTTCCTTCTTACCTAATCCTGAGCATTAAAGATTTTAGAGATGACTTTTGGTATCTCAATTAACCATAATGTAGAAAACGATTTATGATTACAAGTGGATGAAGTACACAGTTATTTCCACAGTTGTATTTTTAGAAACAGTATAATGACAAGTCCTCCCTTTGCAAAGCCTCATGAGGACTTAAGGGAGATTACATGCCTGATTAAATTCACAAAATATAAAGTCAAATTTTTCCTAACAAACAGCAGCATGCTTGTATACATATGTTCTGCACAAGCATATTTATGCCTGTGGTGGTCTTATTAATACGGAAAAATAAAACAATGATGCTGCTTTTATAATAACAGCCATATCAGACAATCACTCAGCTAATTACCGATAAATGTTCACATCTACTGAGCGTCAGTGTTGTCAACTCATTTTAATAAATGCGCCAGTTCTTACTAAGTTCACTAACTTTGGCAATTAATAATAATAATGGGAAATAAGTATCATTCTTAAAGTTACAGTTTACAAAAGTGCACTGAAGACACTCATTCGATCAAATGTTCCTACTCTGGGGAAACCGGGGCGGGTTGTCATTGACATCCGTCAGCGTGATGTTCACTGTGGTGGTCCCAGACAGTCCCCCCATCTGGCCACCCATGTCCTTGGCTTGAATCACCACTTGGTACTGCTCCCTGTTTTCACGATCCATGTTGAGCAAGGCTGTCTTGATGATACCTATGGATATGAAGTTCAGAAATGGAAAGGGATATATTAACAATACTTTACAAAATCACTTATTTATGCAAACAGACATAGATTGTCACCCACAATATGCATAACACTAGGCAGATGTCATGGGTGACCACAAAGATGATTGATTATAGGTGGCCTTTGTACTGAAGGAAATAAAACCCACAGAGGGGAGGTAGCTACATAGATACATTTAAAAAAATACACCTATAATGCAAGGAGAATGAAAACAAGTATAAGTCACATCCTGCAATAGTGCGGACTGTAAGTGGTATAAATATTAAGTGTTATAAGATGACACAGCAAAATATAACTTGGCGTGTGGCACAGTGCTATACGACTGTAGCTCCTTGGTAAAGGACACTAGGTGTATTATGAGGAAATTAATAAAGTCATATATACTTGAACTGACTCCTGAGTTTCACATTACCAAATTTACTAACTCCTCGTCAAATACACCCACCATAATGAATGTTCTGAGGATCTTCTAAACCACAAAACTGTGGTCTTATAAAAACACAGCAGCAGTTGTCTCATAGTGGTCATCTTGTACGATCCTAGAGAATTTTTTCCCTAAAGCTGATGTGAACTTTAGTTCAACAGGTCCCAGAAGTGACCAACATTCTTCAGTTAGGTAAAATTTATCTCTGTTGTTAGGTAGTTATAAAATAATTAAAGAAGTTCTAAAGGTTCGTCTAATTTCTATGTAAGGCTTATGCTTAAATTAGCAGCATTCTTTCAAAAATCACTGGAGAAGCCTTTATAACCTTCTCAGGTGGCACATTCCAGTGCTTAATGACTAGTGAAGCTGAAAATATCTTTTTTTATTTTTAACAAGAATATCTCAGACAACAGGTAGGAATGAATACCTCAATTTCATTGCTGCAGTGCTGGCTTCAGTGAAAGTGAAGCTGCTTTCTGTTCTCCAAATAATAGTACTTCTCTATTTAAACACAGGAGGTCACCTTAGCCTCTTGTCCTTTAAGTTGAATAATTTTAATTTTTCATCCTCATTGTTTTTAAACTCAACATTTTCTTTTTCCTTGGGATTCACTGAGGTTCATTGCACCTCTCACATCGATTTCCAACTGGATGTAGTAACCTAGAAAGGTTTTGATTTCTACTAACAATAATGGATGCTTAAAAATCGTATAAAAGGAACTCTACTCCTCTTATGACAGCAAAAATATGTGTAGAATTTACTATACAATACAAGTGATATTTATTTTTAAAAAGTTCATCATAAGATAGTATGCTACTTTGTGGAGATAGTGCAGAAAAATGAGATGTTGAAAAAGGATTCCATTAAGGCAATCCATTTTGTTTTTTAGGGCAGTAGCAGTTAGGATAAGCTAGACAACGTGACAACAAAAGTAACATTTCAGTGGTTTAACAGAACTGTAGTGCTCTGTGCAGGCCGGTAAGAAGCTCTGCTCATGAAAACCCTTAGACATTCAGGCTGGAGACCCACTCGATACTGGTTTCCATCCATGATCACTGTGGCAAGAGGAAGGGAACATGGTGGATTGTGCACCAGGTCTAAAAGTTTTGCTTGGATATGACTCGTATCACTGCCACATTTTATTGGCCCAAATAAATCACATGGCTACATCTAGCTTCCCAGCAGGGTAGAGGGATGCAATCCTACTAAATAACTAGAAAAAGAAGAATCAGAATATGTGTAAACAGCCTTACTGGCTATCAGAAGGGGTTGGCCTTTTAGCTTCATCTCAAACTGGAAAAGAGAATAAAACAATGTGTAATTTTTCTGAATCTCCTCTGAATAAACATGGTGGATGAATGATCCATTGTCAGATTTCTTGCTTAAAATGATCTGGATGTCATATTTACAAGTGTATCACTGGTGTTTGGGAGATGAATCTAAGAAAATTCAATCACACTGTTTTTATTAAAAAATATGCTAGCTCAGTTGAGCATGTCAGTTAAAATTACAGACTGTAAAAAGAAGATACAAAAGGAATTCTAACCTGTTTCTGATTCAACTGAAAAATAGGGCTGCCCCTGTAGGATGCTATAGACAATTTTAGCACTGTTTCCGTACGTTGGATCATCAGCATCAGTTGCAGTGACTTGGACAACAAATGTGCCTGTAATGACAGAAACATGAATTGAAAATAAATTAAGGGTTAATGACGGGTCCTTGATACCCACACATAAGGAAAAAGCACAATCTTACTTCTATACAAAACTATCATGGCAAGGGATTGAAGAACTACAGTGGGATGCTAGGCTAAAAAGCCTTGGGTTTCTCACTCTGAAGGAATGTGATCAATATTAATAAATATTTAAGGATTAAATTAAAGGGAAGCACGGGAATGATCATGACTTTGGGTGTAACTGATTCCAACCCATTTCCAAGGGTGAGATTTGATTGGATTCTTGCTACAGCAATTCTTTCAAGTTATCTAGGCCTAAATCTATTGGCATCTTGCACTATTTTTTTCTACAAGGATTAGTGTAGGTATTGTTTAATCAGGGGGCCATTCGTGATTTTGCTGGAAATTTGCTGTGTCATAGGTGCTTTTACTCCTGGACTATAATGTGCTGATGTGGAGCCTGCAAATGCAGTAGCTATTTTGTGATCTTAGCAATGCTAGCCTGAGGACAAAGCTGAATAGGACAGAAAATTACAGAGAAATATCTAGAACACAAATCAAACTATGTTCAAAGTCCACTTTACTTTTGGACTTAAGTAATGTGACCAATACTTCCATTGCTTAAAGTAATTTGCATTGTGTTTTCTGTTACTTACAAATAAAAGCATCCTGAGTGATTATCTGATAATTCTAACAGGCTGAAAGACCTTGAACCTTATGAGAAGTAGTTTTGGATTAAATAAAGAATTAATTGGAATAGCAGAGGATACACATCCAGAATTTATAATCCCAAAAGATGATTATAATTAAATGTACAAAGAAGGCTATGTTGTTTTAGATTGGCATTCTTATTTTAGAGACCACAGTTAATAATACCCTTCAAAGTATCCCTAACACCCAAGAAATTCCATGCAAATTTTTATGTGTATGCCTACATGTATATTACAATGAGAAGTTCCATAGACTTTATCTGATTCTCAAAGGGGTCTGTGACTTCCAAAAAGGGTAAGACCCTCTGATTAAGATCATTTTATGGCTGACTTTTGGTATTCATATTAGACAAAGAGTAAGCATACTGCTAGAATTCTCCTGTCCATGAACAGGGCAGGGAAGTCACATTTAGGGAATATTAGAATTTTTACATTGCTTTTGTAATATCTAACCAGTTCCATTTATTGAACAAATATAGTGTACTGTGTCAGGGTTGGATGCTCTGGATGTAGCATGTTGATGCATGAGATAGAGCACCCGTCCTTGTAATTTGACAAGGTGTGTAGGGAAAATGAGAGCATATGATTTTTTCTTTGCGGTACGCGGGCCTCTCACTGCTGTGGCCTCTCCCGTTGCGGAGCACAGGCTCCGGATGCGCAGGCTCAGCGGCCATGGCTCACGGGTCCAGCCACTCCGCGGCACATGGGATCTTCCCGGACCGGGGCACGAACCCGCGTCCCCGGCATCGGCAGGCGGACTCTCAACCGCTGCACCACCAGGGAAGCCCAAGAGATGTGATTTTAAAGTGAGGAGTAGTAGAAGTCAACAAACACCTACGTTCTTATTTGACATCAATACAAAATTTGATTGCTTTTAGAATATGGTTATCTGGATATTTTGAGTGCCTATTAGTTGCCAGATGTGGTACTGGGGACTCTGCACCTGTTTTCTCCTTTCATTCTTATGATAAGGATTAGGAGTTGATGTTTATTATTTCTTTTTTATAGACATGGAACTGGAGGATCAGAGACATCAAGTCATTTATTTACCTAAAGCCACATTGCTGCTTATTAGTGGGGATAGTTTCATTAGGTCTGTTTGACACCGAAGTCCATTTTTACTACCTTGTTATTGTCCCACTACCTTCATGTAATTCCTTTGGAATGCCTTTACTATCACAATAATGACATGTTAATTTATGATAATAATGAATGTCAACATAATTGTGCCTGTGTGCAGATTGGAAAAAGCCTTCTCTTCCTCAAGACGTGTTACTGCCAGCTACCCTCAAATATTTATAAAACATATTTAATTCTATAATGGCTTCAAGAGTATGCTGCCCCTTATATTGTGCAGTTACACTTTGCACATCTGGTTAGAATTGCCCTGCGTGGTGCTGATGTCCAGGCGATCCTTCATTAATTCTTCCTGCCCTTTACCACGTAGAGGAGAAATATTCTTCCTAACAAATCTTCCTCTTAAAAGAATTCTAATCCTCCTCTTAACTTTGGTGGTGGTTTGTGATTTTTCTAACAAAAAGTTACTTCAAGTAATGAGATGAGTAACTTCTTCATGGAAAAAACTGAGATGTTTTATAATCATTTCTGTAGATTGTGTATTTTCCAAGTCTTAGAATTGTGAACTGAAATGTCTCTGATATCTGACTCGCAGAATTATGGAAATGTTTTTTATTACGTAATTTAGCCCTTTTGAACTTGACACTGAATACAACTTAAAATAACCCTTTACACAATAGTTGAACATTTGTCATTGTCTCCCCTGAAGTGTTTTAATGTAGCTGACAGTAATGTCAGTAGGATTTTTTTCTTAACTTAAATTCTATTTACCTTTTCGCAATCTAAGCAAATTAAATGCACATGTATTAACTTTAAAATTGGTAGTAGAATTGTGCACAAAATATTAATTTACCATATTAATGTCATGAAAGTCTCTTAATTTCTACCACTTAGTAAAGAACATATCCTCTAGACATTGTCTGCATATTGTTTATGGATTTTAAAAAATGTTTTCTTTGAGTCTCTTTCTCAAATATAATTACTCCTTAGTCTGGACTGTAAATTCAGGGCTTTTGTTTTCCATTGGGGAGATCTTTACCTGAAGCCTAATACTGCTATGGGCTAAGAGAAATAAAGAGGGCTGCTGCCTTTCAGTCCAAGAAATAAAGTGGGCATTTTGAGTGGGAGAGGAATTAGATGAAATGGTTTCTCCTCCCTCCCCCTCTCACCCTGCCACTTTTCATACCCTAATCACTAGAGGAAATGCTGTTTTCTTAAAAATAATAAGACTAGAGTAATATTAGGAGACACCGGTGCACTTACAAAAAGGACATAAATGGACTGTTTGAAACACAATGCTTCTAGAATTTAGCAGCTAAGCTCATTCAATTCAGCAAACTTCACTCATAGGACCTGTTATTCATTTGATGTACTAGAGGAAATGGTTGAATCACATCTCACTCACCGACATCAGACATTTCGGGAACAGTGGCCGTGTAAACCTCCTTGGTGAATATTGGTTCATTGTCATTGATGTCATGGATCTTGATGATGAATTCAGACTCGGGCTCCACGGGTCTCCCTGTTTTTCTGTTTATGGCCTGAGCTCGAAGGATGTAAACAGGTTTTTCTTCCCTGTCCAGCCTCTTGGTGGCCTGTATATCCCCTGTGTTTTCATTGATAATGAAGAGATCTCCTGCTCCATCTCCTGAAAGGATATATTTAAGTGATCCATCTCCTCTATCCTGGTCTGAATGTAACTAGTGTAGAAAAAAAAAAATTAAAGAAAGTAAAAGTCAAGTATGTGATCCTAAACTGTTTGTCTTTATGATGCAATGCTATGTTAGCTTTCATTCAAGTCTTCCTAAGGGTCGCAGATTTTTTTCTCTTACTATTAAATCCTCAGTAATAAATGCCATTTGTTAATGAACATGTTTCCTTATAATCACGGAGATTTCCAGAAGTGGAACAGAGCTTGGATAAAATTTAGTAATCCTGATTTTGAAGAATGGAAAACTAAAGGCCAGAGCAATAGTAAGATGCCCAAGGACATATAGGCCTGGCTGGAACGAAACTATTTTCACTTCAGCTTTCAGAACTATTAATACACTCTCCCCCTCACTTTTATGTACACAGATACACTAGACAAGCAATGTACTACTGAGAAAAGGATTTTGGTTTTTGAATCAGAGTGTACATTTTGCCTCTACGCGTTGCTATCTTGGTGAATTTAGGAAAGCTAGTCAATCTTCTTGATTCTAATATGATGGAGATTATAGTCAATTTTCTAGGAAGATGTGAAATTTATTTATGAAATTCAACTCAAAGTGTTTGAGAAACATCTTAAGTGCTGCCAGGGACAATGCCTTGAAACCACCCTGACTAGGGAATTTGCAAGATAAATTGCAATAAGAATTTACAAGATAAATTGGAATAAGATAGATTTACAGGATAAATTGGAAAAGAATATTTAACACATATTTTAGTTTAATATTGGAAAAGACTTTCTAAAAGATTACTGGGTAAAGGGTTGTGGTAATGAACATGAAGATACCACTGAAGTGAAGAGGGCGATCCTAACTTTGAAAAGTAGCCCGTGGGTTACTTATCCTGAACTTTATATCCACTCTATTGACTTCCCTGTTGTTTCTTTAGTTCCCTTTTCCCCACCTCAGCAAAAGTTTAGGCAGTAGGTCTTCCAATAACCTAACCCTATTCACAATTTTTTTCAAAAAGTGCTTTTTACCAAGGAGAACTGTTTTCAGGTCTCAGTTGTAAGTATCAGCTACATACAGACAAGTCAGCTTTAATGGCTAGTATGACCCTGTGGGGCCCTCCTGGGTACAAAAGCCCCTCTGTGCTTCCTGTTTCTCATTTGTGGAGAAAGGCTTTAGTCTCCTAGGTCTTTCCTGAGTTCCAAAGAGCAGACTCAAGCAGTACTAATTAGGTAAGTGAGGGAATGCAGAAACAAAGGAAAAGCAAATAGTTCAGTGATAAAACAGAGTCCTAGTTCCTCCTGAAGAGATATACATAACAATCTGACATATATTTTTGAGTTCTGCAGAAACTAAGCTCCCCCACACAAGGTAGAGGATGGTGATTACATGTTACCACAAGTATGCAGACCCCAGATTCAGAAGGTTGATGATTATGATTCCTGAAACATCACCCTGTTACCTCACCATCAACCAGTCAGAAGAAGGTCCATGAGCTGTAATCCTCATGCCAAATGTTGCCTTCAAAAACCCTTTCCTGAAAGCCACTGGGGAGTTTGGGTCTTTTGAGCATGAGCTGCCCGTTCTCCTTGCTTGTTGCCTCCAATAAACACTGTACTTTCCTTCATTACAACCATCACTGCAAGAGTCAAGAAAACTGAGGCTCCTATATGTAGTGTTTCCCAAATCACACAGCTCATGTGAGAGTCAGATTAGAACTTGAGTGCAAGAAGAGGCTTATAGATTATTCCATGCATCTTTCTCATTTTGAGAGATAAACTGTGTCTAATGCCACACAGCTATCACTAGTTAATAGCAGAGTTTGAGGAAGAGAATATTATTTATACAATTAGTGGCCTTGAAAGCAATTTGACAGAAATCATGCAAGATAAATGCCAACAGGGAGGAAATTGCTTAGAAGTGAGACAAACGCAATAAGAAATGTAAAACAAGAGCACTCCATGATTTGTGTAATGTGATATGCTAAGAAAACGTTGAAACCCTGACTACACAGAAAGAGTCACTGGGGAAAATTTTAACTCTCCATCGTCAAATTCTAATGACTGAAGAGAGCTCTTAAAAAGCTATTTCATTAACTCATGAGTTATGAAACCAATGTCACTGCCCACTGGATCTGGCTCTAGGGCAGCCATGGTCAGCAGCCTAGCACAGTGCAGGGGGCACCACACCAGGAGTCCCAAGTGTGGGCCTTGCTCATTCTCTCTCTCTCAAGAGGACAGTCAATTAACTTCCAAGCCCTGGGATCCTTATCAGAAAATGAGGATAACTGAGCTACAGGACAAGGCTGTAGTGAAGCACTAAGAGACTATATACAAATACTATATACAAATACTATGTTAATTCCTACATAAACACGTGATAAAAGCATGTGTTTTATAAATTATAAAGTATCTTCCAAATTTAAGATATTGTCACTATTATTAGCTCTTAGTTCACAATAAACAGATTTTTGCTTTTGACTTTGAGAACTTTGTTCTGAGGACTTTGAAAAACCCAATTTTACAAACACATGGCATCTCTAAGGTAAAATCTGTTATCAAAAGCCAGTATTCTTCTATCAGGTGGCCACTGCTATCTTTCCACATGATTTATCATATTCTGCATTCCACTAGATTATAGACTTCCCTCAGCTGGTTCTTTCATCACTTTCAATATGTAGTTGTTGCACAATTAGTAGGTGAATACCACATTGGGTCACAAGATTTATTCAGGTAAAAGTTATCAGAAACTTACTTTTAGCTGTCAGGAGAGACCATTTCAATGACTTATAGAACAAATACCAAGACAATATAAAAGGGCAGTGGAGATGCCAACTAAGAGCGTGAACAGGGATTGCTCTGCAGATCCCAATTTTGATTTATCAATATTTGAAAACTAGTGGGAAAATGCATCTCTTCACTCAGGCATTGTATAATAATAAAACAATTTAACCTCATCCCCCTCCCAGTGCAGTGTCTGCATCTGATGGAGCGCACAGAATAGAAACCTCCAGAAGACTTTGTGTGCTCTTTCCCCCCTCTGCTCCCCTTCCACTGAACCCCCCTAAGGCCAGTTCTTTTTTCTCTTCTTGGGGAAAAGAGGAAACATAAGACATCAGTGAAAGTGGTGGTGACAAGCAGACATTAGGGGTTTATTGAGCTCTTAGATTTTAATTGGATTTTTTTCTTTCGTGATGTCATTCATCATGGCCACTGTAAAAGGCAGAAGTTAAACAACAGCAAATAAAAGGTTGTAGGCTGCCCGAGGCATGTTTTTACTAATTTCAGTTTAATGTGGCTGTTCCATTAAGTTTAATCATCTGGTCCACTTTTAACGATTCACCATCAAGTAAAAATTATCCACTTCCCTCGGAAAGTCACATTTCATCTGGGGCTCTCAGGACTTTTTACTACTGTACCTGGAGCATTTTGTTGCAAAAGGAGCTGTTGGTCTTTGCTTGTTTTTCTGTTGACTTATCATTATTTTTTTAAGTGTAGCATCTTGACAAATAAATACAGGGATCTGGGGTTGTAGATATGGCCTCATTGCAGGCATCACCAAAGCAGTGCCAGTATCTTTTTACCTGCTACGTATGCCACCTCCCAACTTGATTTTGTCTCTAATTCAAAGGTATAACACTAACTGTACAGATTTTTAGTGGTTTATGGAGCTAGTTAATGCTGCCCCATTCCCCCCATTCCCTATGTGTCACTGAGTCACTTGTCTTAAGTCAGTAACCAAACTGAATCTTCGAAGCATATGCATCGTTGAGACAAGAAAGCAGAGTTTAAACAGAAGGTTACCTACATGGCACATCTGGAAGTACCTACAACAGCCTGAAAGGGGCTTAGGGAAGGAATTATGTGATTTTTTTGCTGAAATAAAAAAATTGATTATGACTAATATGCTCATAGAGTGTAATGTGGCTCTTTAAGAAATGTAATGATTGCTAATCTGAGATGTTATAAGAATCAGAGAACAGCTGTGGTAAAAAGATGTTGTCTGATTGGGATTGAAGTGTAGAAACTGGAGTTACAGCAGAGAGAACACCTTTGTGCTAAATAGATTGAATATTATTTTAAATTGGGAAAATAAATTTACAATCAACTTAGGACAAATTGAAGCTTAACTGAGTTTAATATGTATATGTATATATGAGTGTGTATATACATACATCTCTCTACATAATGCATGTATACATAATGCTAATAAATATTCTTAATGTTGTAAAAATCATGAAGAGCTTGTTAGGTAGAGTTTATGTCAGGAAGAAATTTCTTGAAGTACATGGCAGGGATTAGGAGTAGATTCTGTTTCAGAGATCATAGGGGTAGGTAAATAAAAATATCTTTTAATAAAATTTTATATTATGTATTTTAATATGTTATATTTGGATGTTAATCATTATTATGAGTTAACTAATTTATATCTAATTTATATTTATATTTAATTAATTTTTTTTTACAAGTTAAAATGCTAATGGCAGCATATTTTTGTGGCAGGTTGTTGGAACTAGACATGCAAATTCTCAGGCCCCATCTACCTCCAGAATCAGAAACTCAAAGGGTGTTGCCCAGCAATCTGTGTTTTAAGAAGCCCTCCAGGTGATTCTGATGAGAGCTCAAGTTTGAGAATCACTGCCTTAACTAGTACAATCATAATGCATGCATGGTCTTGGGCAAGGGAAAGAAATGGGTATGTAGTAGTTGGGTAACCTTGGGGGACTTAGTTAATTTCTCCAAGTCTTATTTCCCTCATCTACATAAGAATAATACTGATACTTAGTTTACAGGTAGGTTGCTCTGAAAATTAATAAAACAATGTATGTAAAATGCTTAACAGAAGGCCTAGCTCAGAGATATGCATCAATAAATTATTCTTACATCGCAAACAGGAAGTATTCAGAAGGTGGATTTTGAAAGTGGAAACATTTGGGTCTGAATTCTGACTTTCCTATTAATCAACTAAATTAATTAAGTTGTCATAGTTTTCATAGGTCATCTTTAAGACAAAACTCAAAATAATTAATTTTGCCAGATATTCCTCTTCTACTTGTCCATTAAATGTGGATATTCCTTAGGCCTATGTCTTAGGTCCTTGTCTTTCCTCATTTCACATACCCTCTCCAAATGAGATTATCTATTTTCATGAATTAAACTATTATCTCTGTGCCATTAATGTCCAAAACTCTATAAAACCTCAGGACAGACATTTTCGTGAGATACAGAGTCAAGGATATAGTGATTCCCAGGCAAGTCTTGGACAACTCACACTCAGTACTTCCCAGTTGACATCATTACCTTCTCTCCCAAACCATTCTTCCTCTTGTATGTCCCATCTCTGTAAGGACCACCAGAGAGTCACCCTAGAACCTTCCTTCTGCCTCCATCTCCAAATTCATTAGGCCCCTAACGCCTGCCAATTCTACCTCTTACCTATATCTTGACTCACCGCCTACTTGTCTCCATTCCCACTGGTGCCACCCTGGTCCAATTCACCACCATTTCTCTTTGACCTATTGCAATGAGTATCTCTGAACACACACTCAGTCTTGCTTCCTTTCCATCTATTTTCCTTTCTGTGACTAGATGAACTTAAACAACACCATCAACAACTCTCAAGATACCACTCTTTTTTAACTGAATCCTTCAGTGTTTTCTCTTTACTCTTGGGATAAGGCCCCCAGCCCCACTCAGCATGGCCTCCAAAGTCCACCACAGTCTCTGCTCCTCTCTAGCTTCATCAGCCAGCATTCTCTCCTTGACACTCTTTGTTCTAGTGTACTGTACGTACTGCAGTTGGTTGAAGATACATTAGACTCTTTCATATCTAGGCCTCCTTGCATGTGGTCCCCTTGGTGTAAAGTCCTTTTGAACACCTTCACCTGGTTAATCCAATTCATACATCAGGTCTTTGTAATCTTGATTTCCTCAGGGAAGTTCTCCCTGAGCTGCTAGTCTAAGTTATAGCCTCCTGTTCTACACTCCCAATTTCTTCCCCAGTTAGCCATCAGTACATTCTCAATTTTTTTTTTTTTTTGAGAATTTCACAGCTGTTTTCATGTTTCAGTCAGCAAACAGCTAGATGGCAAATTTCGTGATAAAAAAAGCATCAAGCCTGTCTGGTTCACTTCCGTATTCTCAGCACCCAACATATTGGCACATTTTAGATCTTCAGTAATTAATGATTGCAAAGAAAGAATGAATGAATGTTATAAAGATAAAATTGGATAAAATAAAAATAATCAATGAAGGTTTCTGGAACACAGAAGGTAATCAATAAATCTTAGTGTCCTCCACCCCCTTTCTCACTTGATTTTAGGATAATTCTATGTATCAAGAATATATGTTCCTGAAGTTGCCAGATAATTTAGCAATTACTACCAGACACTAAGCACATTGTCTAATCTGAGCAGTCAGAGAGGAATTCAAGTTATCGCCTCAGATATAAAAAATTTTCTTTAATAACCAATTAGACCTCAATAATAAAGACAACCTGTATTGGATTTGTTCAAAAGAGCAGATGTTATAAGTACCTTGACCATTATAAGTGCTGGGACAGAAGTCATCTGTTAAGGGTGAAGAAGTTTCAAGAATGAAGCTGATGGAAAATGAATGGAAAATTCTCCATTTCACAGAAACATTGTTCTATTTAAAATATAGTTTAACTGTCAACCAAGACCATTTAAAAACACTTATTGGCCTGAAGAGCTGCATAAGGCAATGAATAAAAAACATCTAATACCTGCCTTCTATACCTTTGCAAATTAGGCGTGGAAATACTTACCCATACATAAAAGAAAGCAAATAAAAGCAGAAATTAGGCACTTCGGTATTCTTATTAAGTATTAGTTAGGAATAACAAGGTAAAGGAAATGCTAGAGAACAATACAGAGGGAACGTGGGAGTTGGACAAGGTGGAGTCAGGGGACACGTTAGCTCTTTGATGGTTTAGGAAGACTTCTTGGAGAAGGTTGGATCACCAAGGGGAGAAAAATGGCTTGACAACCAGTATGAGCACGTGGCATGGTTTCAAGGCTCTGTGTGGGAGAAAATCAGAGAAGTCCTTGAGTATGGGCCTGGAATAATAAAAGCAATAAAGTCAGCTAAAATAGAAGCGTCCTTCCCTTGAGGTGCAGGGTCACATATTTTCTCACACTGCATTCCTATGTGCACGGGAAGATGCAGCTTCCTTATTATTTCTTTCTTTTTTTTTTTAATAGCTCATCCCTCAAGCTCTAATCCCATTGAGTATTAGGAACTCGATATTAGGTTGAATATTCAGTCAATATTCAGTAATTTAGTGCAGCCCAAGAAAATCTGCCTGATTCAATAATACAGTCTCTTTAGATAACCATTTTAAATCAATGCCTGTCTTTCTGGTTTTTGCCTTCTCTCTTTGCCCCTGATTCATTCCAAGATGACATCTGGGTGTATGAAGAGGAGAGACCCACATGGCACAAACCAGAGGGCAATTCGGGGCTTCTGGAGCTAAGGGCAGTCCTGTACTGCCTCTAGTCCACTGGTCTCTAGACAATAGCTCTCGTCCATTACTTTCCTCAGGGGCATCTATGGTTCTGGCAAGTGGAATCACCATCTCAGCTCTCCAGGGTCCAAGGTGACTAGCCCCACCCTGCCTGCCTCCTTGGTATCACATACTCCCTGATGTCTGAGTATCATTCCTCCATTGCCCTTGGCAAATGTGGACTTAGCCACAGGGTTGCTTTGCCCTTGGTAGGTACCATCAAAGAGATCATCCACACTTTTCTTGCCCTGGAGAAGCCCAGGAGCTAAAAGGAGCTTCTCCTCCACCACATGATTGCCTCAAAGGGAAACGGGCAAAAACCCACTTTGTTTTCACCTTTATCCACAAACTTGCCACTGCTTCCCACTGTCCCCTTTGCCAGACTTCAGATACACTGTCTCAGGGAAGTAGAAATGACTTCAGATACACACAGGCTGTGTGTTTTTGTGTTTAATAGCCAGGAATGTGAAATCCCTCCCTCAGTTTCAGGAATACCCCACCACTTAAGTTTTGGTGGGAGGAAGAGCCAATTCCCACCATAAAAACTGAGAAGATAACTGGGGGGTAAGAATGAGCAATAGCCCAGAGCCTGGCACCAGTAACTTTTGGTAACTACATTTATAAATGGGATTCGTAAGTTTTATTCGAATTGGCCAGGCTCATCTCTTGATATGTTAAATGGGCTCTAAAAGAATCAGGACAATCTCTTCCTCTGACAAAACCTAGGATCAGGCTGCCTCCATCTCCCATGTTCTTTTTCGACTATACTGTGTTGCCTCTTATCATGACCAGAAAACATTATATCCTTCTATATAATATAAATAATGTGATTGATTTTTAGAACAGTGTAAGTATTTTATCTTTAAAGCTTTCACTTATATGATCAATCATTTGGCAATGGGTCTGTCTGGAATTTGGGAAAATAATAATAGCAGACATTTATGAAGCCCATCCTATGAGCCAGGAAATGTGCTGCTGTTACACAGATTATATAATTTGTTACTCATTATGACCCTCTTCCTGTCACCTCAACTGATGAGGAAACTGAGGCAAGGTAAGAGTTTAGTAACTTCTCAGCATCATGCAGCCAATGGGAGAAGGATTGGAGTCCAGGCAGTCTGACACCACAGTCTAGTCTGTTAACTGCAACATAAATATTTTCTCTGGATATTTACATTCAGTTCTATGACATTCATGAGAGGTTTATCCTGTACCAAACAATATTTTAAGGGCTGAGCTACAAATATCTACCTAATTCAGGATTTTTTGACCTCTGTACTATTAACATTTTGGGCTGGGTAACTCTATTCTGTGTATTATAAGATGTTTAGCAGCATCCCCGGCCCCTACCCACTAGATACCTGTAGCACCTTTCAAGTTGTGACCACCAAAAATGTCTCCAGACGTTGCCAAATGTCCCCTGGGGGGCAAAATAGCCTCCTTTGAGAACCACTGATTGAATCCTATATCTATCTATCTATTAATATCATCTATCTATCATCTATCATCTATCTATCAATATCATCTATCATCTATCTATCTAATCTATCCTTCCATCTTTTTTCCCTCATTGCGTACCTTGTAACTTTAAAAATACGTTCATATAATACCGTAAAGTGTTCTGCATTTGCAGAGATTCCACATGACCCCACTCAATTCAATCTTTTATCTTCGTTAGATTTAATAAGCACTGAAACAGACCTTGTGTTATGTGAAGGAGAATTTTTGACCACACTGCTAAAAGCAAAAGAATTTTAAATCTAGACTCAGAAGACATGTATTAATTCCCTTGACATATATCCTTTACACTCAATACCTTGAATGTAATGTCAAAAGTACCAGGGCAACTATTAAATGAACAAAACTTTAGTGCTGTAATAGTTGTGGTAAGCAGAATAATGGCTCTCCCAAAGATGTTCATGTCCTAATTCCCAGAACCAATGACTATGTTACCTTACATGGCAAAAAAGACTTTACAGGTGTGATTAAGATAAAGATTTTGAAGTAGTGAGACTGGCCTGGATTAACCACATGAGCCCAATGTAATCACTAGGGTCTTTATAAGGGAAAGAAGTAGGGGAGAGCTGGAGTCAAAGAAGGAAATGTGACGATGGAGCAGAGGTCAGAGAGAGAGAGACTGAGATAGAGAGAGATTTGAAGATGCTATGCTGTTGTCTTTGGTGGAAGGGACCATGAACCAGGGAATGTCGTCAGCCTCTAGAAGCTTGTAAAGACAAGGAAACGGCTCCTCCCCTACAGCCTCCAGAAAGACACCTTGCGGCACCTTGATTTTAACCTAGCGAAACCCATTTCAGACTTTTGACCTCCAAAGCTATAAGATAATAAACTTGTACTATTTTAAGCCACTAAGTTTGTGGTAATTCATGACAGCAGCAGTAGGAAACTAAGGTAGTTTTCTTGTTGTTGTTCTTTTTTTGAGGGGGGAGGATCTTAGTTCCCTGACCAGGGATCAAACCCAGGGCCATGGCAGTGAAAGTGCCGAGTCCTAACCACTGGACCGCCAGGGAAGTCCCACTAAGGTAGTTCTTTACCTTTGGAATTCAAGGTGAGCTGGAACTGCATGTGGTCCTTCAAGAATTTCAGGGAAGAAAGAAGAAAACTAGCTCTTGGTGAACACTTACTGTGTGTTAGCTACTGCAGGAATGCTTTGTTTGTTAATCAATAACACTCATAATGACTCCAGGAAATAAGCTTTATTTTCTCCACTTTTTTCAGAGGAAACTGAGGTTAGGGAGGTTAAGTAACTTATCCAAAGTTAAGAGCAGAGCCAGGGAGGTTACCAAGATCTGCCTGACTCCAGAGTCTGTTCATTCACATCAGAGAATACTACCAAAAAGCACTCCCTACCATGATTATAAACATTTCTGGACTCATTATATTATTATATTAGACCCCAGGCTAAATTATTTGTAAATTCTATTGGCACAAATGGTACAAATTGTAATAGATGTTATTGTTCATTTGGGATTTATCAATTAAACAAATGCATTTTGGTTTATTCACTGCATGAAGTTATTTCCCCAAAAAGGCATTGTTTACTGCCTTTTGCTTGGCTCTGGAAGTCCAGGGTCTTTGGCAGACTGAGACATTAGTCTGAGCTCCTGCTTAGTCTAACATTTTCATTTTTAAAAAGCCAGTGGTAAATCAAGCTGAGAGCCAGATATCCAGTCAAAAATTGATTTAGTAAGGCACTGTAATTCACCAATTACAATCCTACTTTTTGCCTTATAATGTAATCTCTTCAGCACTTATCAAATCTAAGGACACACACACACACACACACACACACACACACTTCCCCTGCCTCCTCTCTCTTTCTCTCTGACAAGTACACTTTGGAAGAAAATATTAATAGATAAATGCAGACATCTGAGACATGATGATTCAAGTAGCAGAAATTTTAAAAAAATTATGCTCCTCACTAGTTAATGGACTTCTCCCCAAATGTGTTTTTCTTCAAAGGTAAAAAGCATATTGGATATAATATTCTTATGTAGATTCTTACTTAGAATCTAAAAAGTTAAAACCATATCTTTATAAAACAAGTAGTTTGCTTTAGGGAGAGACTATTTCTCATTCAAATTCGTAACTCTCAAGCATCTTGTACATGTCCAATAAATGATGATTAAACTGAATTCTGTAACACGCTCAAGGAAATAATGGTGAGCAATTCTAGGAGAAATGATTATGAGTTCATTAATTAGTTCTAAGTTTTATTGCATGGGAACAGCTTATAATTTTTTAAATAATTTGAACAGCTTTGGTTTTGGTTTTTGTTTTTTTCTTTAAGGGAATAACTGGGAAACACTCAGTGAAGAGAAATGTGTGGTGTCTGGATGGCCACGCTAGGGAAAGTGTTCTCATGGTGATGTTAGTGCCCTAAATTCAAGTGCTCCAACTCCTTAGCCCTGTGCTACTACTCTTCCATTGCCCACTATGCCTGAAATACTCTCTACTACTTGAACATGGTAAAGATGTGGTATAAGGGAAGAGTATTAGACTAAACCATGTCAAAAAGCATGGACTCCAGCTTCAACTTTGGCACTCTGCTGGCAATGTCTGGTCTCTTAACCCCTCTGGGACTCTGTTTCCTCACACCCAGAAGCATTGAGTTCTGCTCAACTGAAAGAGTGCTTAGGCAGATCATGAGGAATGCTTGTACACATGAAAACACTTTATAAACTGTAGTACTTGATAAAATGTGGAAAAATATTATCACTGCTCCTATCTGATTACAAATTTTCTGCAATAAAACTCTGCTAAAAAACAACCTAAGACCTCTTCACCTGCCAGGGGATGATTTCCCTTGTGTTGTGTTTTCTATTCAGTCCCTCCCCATCCAGCACCCTCCCCTTCTTTGAAGTTACTTGATGGTTTGAATTGCAGTAAAGATTCTGACTGTCTCATTATCATTTTAAAACTCAAGTAAGTAATGTCTAGATTGTTGGAAAGGAGATAAAACTGAATAAACTACTGCCACTGAAGTCTGCCCAAGTCACTTCATTTTCTTGATTTGATTATAAAACAGTATTTCCCTTTAAGAGGCAGGTAGATTGGTAATCACCAAGATCATAGCTTTCATACAAGGTAAACAATTCCTCCCTTTTGTTCTTTTTAGAGAATACACACAGCTGGGAGGGTAGATAGAACACTCAAGATACAAATGGATAATAAAGTAATTTCTTATACTCCACTCTACCTTATTGATTTCTTTTTAAAAAATTTTAAACACTTTTATTTGGCAATAATCTCAAACTTAGAGAAGATGCAAATATAAAAATTGCTTTACTTGATTTCTAAAGGGAAAGTTTGCTTCCTGGAGAGTATTTATCTTCATTGGAAAAACAAAAAAGAAACCCTAGGATGTAGATTAAGTAAATGAGCCAGATTCTTATGCTTCACGATTTATGAAAAGAAAACAATAAAGCATGCTAAAGTTTTGCATAACTGTTTTAAAGCAGAACTTTCTTTGCATCTCCTCTTTCATGTTCGCTTCTGAATTGTACTCATAATATAAACAGTAGAAAGAGTTAAGATGTGATTATTTCCCAGAAATGATTATATTTCTTGTGAGAACTCAAAATATGTTGATTAGAAGAATATATAGTTGGTACAAAAAGGATTAGTCGTTATATAGAATTTTTCTCTCTCTGTGTTATCCCATTTTTCTGTATAGTTGATTTTTTTGTGAATCATTGCAATCAACATTCTCAGGTCTTAAATGATTTCTCTTTTACTGAGCACTTGAATTATCTGCACAGTGTAGCTCAGGAATTTTAAGAAAAAAATTTGTTTTCTATTAATGAGCTCCGGCTTTTTCTCATTTTGTTTCAAACTTTCTTCTACTGAGATCCTAAACTAATGTCTGATTTTTCATTTGTAAAAGTCTTAAAGGAACCAACTTTTATGATGTGATATTATTTGCTATATGTTTTCATTTTTATCTTTCCTGTTAGTTTCTGCACATACAACTAACTGTGTTATCTTTAATTTCTCTGGTTTGCACTAAGGGACCTTGAGTTTTCTGCTATTATATCATAAAATACCTATGTCATTTTGATGTGAAATTTCCAGAGGTAGTTTCTGTGGAAAGACTTTCATGATGATTTGGTTTATATGTTTGCTATCTAATATATCCTTGAACTTTAAAGACTAGATTTTCAGTTGTCAACAACACAAAACAAAACACTATCGATGATATCCATATCAAATCATCCACATCAATAAGCTGGGAGGCAGCTTTTAGATAACACAGCATTTTTTAAAATCTATTTTTAAACTCTTTAAATTTATTTATTTATTTAATTTATTTTTGGCTGTGTTAGGTCTTTGTCACTGCGCAAGGGCTTTCTCTAGTTGCGGCAAGCAGGGGCCACTCTTCATCGCGGTGCTCGGGCCTCTCACTATCGCGGCCTCTCTTGTTACGGAGCACAGTCTCCAGATGCGCAGGCTCAGTAGTTGTGGCTCACAGGCTCAGTTGCTCCGCGGCACGTGGGATCTTCCCAGACCAGGGCTCGAACCCGTGTCCCCTGCATTGGCAGGCAGATTCTCAACCGCTCCTCCACCAGGGAAGCCCAACACAGCAGTTTTCTATCTTTTGTGGTCCCTGCAGCTTAACTGAAGTAATATTTGACTGTTTCCAATGTGCAAAATCTGTGCTAGATATCTTTAAGGATAAAAATATGAGTGAGGTGTAGTCTTAGGGTTCTGCAGAGTTTATAAAGATATAAGCATTCAAAGGTTTAAATTCAATATCTAAAGTACTAATTTGAAAGACCAGACCTAGGACCCAATATAAAAGAGTACTCAATATATTAAAGGTCAAAGTTTAACCTTAAACAAGGAATTAATTATTTTGCTCTTAAAAAATGTAATTAAACATAATTAAATCAAAAATAATTTTCCCCAAATAATAAACTTTGGTGCAATAATGTAAGGATCTCATGATATTAAATCCCACTTAACAACTTAACTATGATCATTCCAATTTAAAACATTATTATACCCTAAGTGTGATAGTCATTTTTGATTGTTAGATACATTGAGGTTTTATTGAAAAAATAACAAGACCTAACCAGACTCTTAACATTTCACAGTAGTTTAAATATTCAATAACATAAACTCCAAATTGTGGCGTTAAGTAATGATGTTTTAAAATGAAATGATATATAGCCTTAATAGGAGGATCTACAAAAGTTACCAGGATCATCAAATTACATAAAGTGTAGTGCTCATTTTATTTTTAGTTTGGTTGGGATAATAAAGAAAACTTTGTACTGTTATATATACTTGGCCCTCTGAATTGCTGGTGATGAGTTGTGTTTGCAGGTGCCTTAGCTGCTTTGGCACCATCTTCTGGCCCATAATACTTGACTTCAGAGAATGAGACTGAACATTAGTGGAATCATCAACTGGGCACTTTTGGTTTCTCCTTCTCTTCACCTTTCCTGTTTTCTGAAGATGCACTTGATAGTAGGATGCCTTCCCTCCTTATTCTGAGTACCGTATGCTGACCCCATTCTAAGCTCTTTCTCGTATTAACTTAATTAATCCTCACTTCAACAACTTTATTACTCCCCACATTTAACAGCTGAAGAAATGGAGAGCAGAGAGAGGTTAAATAACTTGCCCAATATTACCCAGGTAGTCATAGTGTAGCTGAGGCTCAAACATAGGCAGGCTGCTCATGCTATTAACTTTATAGTCTCTGGTGAATAATTGTTGAATGAATGAAAGCCATTTTCTCTCCAAATCTATTTGAAAATGCCATAGCTGAGATAAATTCTTCAACTGCCTTCTTAACTCCAATCTCTGTTCCCTCTAGTCAGCATTAAATCCCACATCCAGACTGATATTTCAGGCTTTTTGTTATGCTTTCATTACTGCCCTCAGGTCTTCTGAAACACACCAATTCACTTAAAATATTTATCCATATATCTCACACATGTATACATTTTAATCTTTTAAAGTGCCTCCCTTTTCTTGTGCATATGTGTTCTCTGTGAATAGAAAACTGGAAGAAACTATAAATATTTTTCCTGTGAAAAATTTTGGCATGCTGCTTTTCTTCTTATTCCAGGCTGCATAATTTCAAATTTGATTCCTCACATTGACTTTGAGAATAGCTGTTGTTATTTTTACTTATTTATCAATAATGGCAATAAGAAAAAAACCCTCTAATTCTCTTATGGAGAATTCTGTACTTTCTTTCAATATCTTCTTCAATTCTAGATGGAAAGATAGGTATTCAAAGAATATTGATATATTTAGCACGCTCATGAGGATATGATATATATGATGTATGTAGCAATATATGATGACAATGTATATTACATTATCATCTTAATAACTGGCAAGATAAAAACTTGTAGGAAGGTGGAGCTTGCTAACAGCAGCCTACATCTATACAAAAAGAGTTGAATCCTTGAGTTTCCAATGATACATTAACATCTAAACATAATCTCTAAATTTGATGAAGGTTGTTAAAGGCAGGACCCCTTCCAAAATCACATTTATTTTTGGTAGAAAAGGGTAGAATATTAGAAAGATAGCTTTTAATTTTGACTAGAGGTAGGGCACTCTAAAAGTTAAATTTCTAATTCTTGTTACAATATATTCTTAGTTTCTCATATTTAAAATAATGTACTAATTCACATCAATGGAAATGAAGAAAATCAGTGGTTTAAGAATATTTTGACCATTGACTGCCAATATGTCAGGAATTTTTAACTGATTTTTGAAATGAGTCAATCAAAATGATAATTAGGGATTTTAAAAGACATATAAACTGGGATGTTGGCATTCTGTATATTTATATGCCCATTATGCTAGGGTGGATCCATACATGACAAAAAATGAAGAACTCTGGTGCAAATCAAATACTTACATGGTTTCATAAACAAATTAAGGTGATGAGTAAAGAAATACTTAACAATGTCCATAGGCTAGATTCTGGCGGGTTTGTTATAACGAGCATGCAGAGTCTCTATAACCTTCTGAAAGCCTCTAGCTCTGTTTGGCTTGTGGAGCATGGAGGCAAAATAACTCAGTGGGAACAGAAAGGATTTGAACCTTTAACTCTCTTTTGTTCAACTTGATCCCTCCATTTTTTTCAGCAAATTGAATTATAAGCAGAGGATATAGGAGTCCACAGGCATAATAACATGGAAGTTGGAGAATTTGAGATTGGGTCCTTGTTTGGCTCTCTATACTTTACTCTGCTTGCGTGACCCAGGTAGCCAAACAGTGCCTTTGGGTTTATGACCAAGGTCAGACATTCTAACTCTTCTGCTCTCCATGGGAGTGACTGCAGAGAGGGAGGTTTAAGACTCAGAGAGAGAACTGCTGTTATACAGGACATTTTCTTACGCATAAAATAGCAAATTGAAGCTTCTGTCATAAACAAAGTGAAATCAGTTGGCCGACAGTGGAGACAAAATCATCATTACTGCCAGTTATTGACAGTGGGAAGTTACTTCTTGAAACATTTTTTAAAAGTACGTTCAAGGAGCAAGTGAAGGCACGTTCTCTTAAATACACTAACCAGTTGAAACATGAAAATGTTAAATGTCTGAGCATTAAATTTAAATGATGAAGAAGAGAGATGTGCCCAAGGCACTTGTCCTGACACAGGGAGAAAAGATTACTGCAGGTGACTGAATCAGAACGGAAGTCTAGAGAAGGTTATCAAGGGAAATAAAAAGAAAAGTGACTTTTTCATCATGATGACCAGAAACACCACTAATTGCATATCTAATTTTAAAATGCTGACCTATAATTATTTTGGATAACACTGATGTGTTCTGGAAATTAAAACAAGAAAAATTAAAAAGAATGCGTGGAATAATAATACAACACATCTATGTAGCTCTTCAAAAGTAATCTCTAAAATTTTCTTCTGTTTCTCTCTACCCTTGGGTTTCACACAGCAGGTCCTCAGTAGGTATTTGTGGTATTGAGTTGAATGCAATCATTGAATGCCAAAGCATATTCTAGGACTGTTTCTTCATTTGTGCCTCAAAATGTCTCTGTGAAGTAGTGGATGCACAGGGTAGGGGATATAACTGAGTACTTGTGAGGTCAGACCAAGGTCGACTGCCAGGTTCTAGCAGTCAGAGATCTTGGGCTAAAGTACTGGCCCAATCTGAGACTTAGTTTACGCCTCTGTAGAACAGGGATTACAGTGGAAACTCACTGGTGAGGATACATTGCAATAGTATACCTGAAGCACTTAGCAGAGTGTTTGGAACAAAACAATACTCAGTAAGTGTTAGCTATGAAGATGCTTTAATCTGATGTTCCTGTTTAAGCAGCAGTGGTTAATTAGTCTCTGAATCACCTTAGGAGGTCTCTACTCCTAAGTGTATGCTCTTTAAAAAAAAAAAAAAAAAAAGGAATATAAGAAAGCAATCTTTTAATGACAGCATCTTTTAAATGGTCTTTCAGATGAATAAAATATTGCTTCATGTTGACTGAATTTGGATTATGTAATTAGGAACAAATAATTGTTCATTCCTAATTTTAAAGGTGTATATGGCTGACAACTTTTATTTTTATGGGCTGTTAAAACATTACTGTCTAATTATCCTATGACTAGGGGCTCATTGAATCAGGTAGACATTAATGACTCAAGAGAAAGGCATATTAGGAGGACTTGTACATTAGAGAATCAAAGAGAACCCAAATTTTCATGATATTTAAAAAAGCACAGCATATCAATTTTTGGAAAAACTCCCCCAAGAAAACCATCACCAAGATGGTGGAGTAGAAGGACGTGCTCTCACTCCCTCTTGCAAGAACACTGGAATCACAACTAACTGCTGAACAGTCATCGACGGGAAGACACTGGAACTCACCAAAAAAGATACCCCACATCCAAAGACAAAGGAGAAGCCACAATGAGATGGTAGGAGGGGCACAATCACAATAAAATCAAATCCCATAACTGCTGGGTGGGTGACTCACAAACTGGAGAACACTTATACCACAGAAGTCCACTCACTGGAGTGAAGGTTCCGAGCCCCACATCAGGCTTCCCAACCTGGGGGTCCGGCAATGGGAGGAGGAATCCCTAGAGAATCAGACTTTGAAGCCTAGCAGGATTGATTGCAGGACTTCAACAGGATTGGGGGAGACAGAGACTCCACTCTTGGGGGGCACACAAAAAGTAGAGTGTGCATCGGGACCCAGGGGAAGGAGCAGTGACCCCATAGGAGACTGAACCAGACATACCTGCTAGTGTTGGAGGGTCTCCTGCAGAGGCAGGGGGTGGCTGTGTCTCACCGTGAAGACAAGGACACTGGCAGCAGAAGTTCTGGGAAGTACTTCTTGGGGTGAGCCCTCCCAGAGTCGACCATTAGCCCCACCAAAGAGCCGGATAGGCTCCAGTGTTGGGTTGCCTCAGGCCAAACAACCAACAGGGAGGGGACCCAGCCCCATCCATCAGCAGACAAGGGGATTAAAGGTTTACTGAGCTCTGCCCACCAGAGCAACACCCAGCTCTACCCACCACCAGTCCCACCCATCAGGAAACTTGCACAAGCCTCTTAGCCTCATCCACCAGAGGGAAGACAGCAGAAGCAAGAAGAACAGAAGCAAGAAGAACTACAGAAGCAAGAAGACAGCAGAAGCAAGAAGAACTATAATCCTGCGGCCTGTGGAACAAAAACCACATTCACAGAAAGACAAGATGAAAAGGTAGAAGGCTATGTACCAGATGAAGGAACAAGATAAAACCCCAGAAAAACAACTAAATGAAGTGGAGACAGGCAACCTTCCAGAAAAAGAATTCAGAATAATGATAGTGAAGATGATCCAGGACCTCGGAAAAAGAATGGAGGCAAAGATTGAGAAGATGCAAGAAATGTTTAACAAAGACCTAGAAGATTTAAAGAATAAACAAACAGAGATGAACAATACAATAACTGAAATGAAAACTACACTAGAAGGAATCAATAGCAGAATAACTGAGGCAGAAGAACGGATAAGTGACCTTGAAGACAGAATGGTGGAATTCACTGCTGTGGAACAGAATAAAGATAAAAGAATGAAAAGAAATGAACACAGCCTAAGAGACCTCTGGGACAACATTAAACACAACAACATTCGCATTATAGGGGTCCCAGAAGAAGAAGAGAGAGAGAAAGGACCAGAGAAAATATTTGAAGAGATTACAGTAGAAAACTTCCCTAATATGGGAAAGGAAATAGCCACCCAAGTCCAGGAAGTGCAGAGAGTCCCATACAGGATAAACCCAAGGAGAAACACACCAAGACACATAATAAATTGGCAAAAATTAAAGACAAAGAAAAATTATTGAAAGCAGCAAGGGAAAAATGACAAATAACATACAAGGGAACTCCCATAAGGTTAACAGCAGATTTCTCAGCAGAAACTCTAAAAGCCAGAAGGGAGTGGCATGATATATTTAAAGTGATGAAAGGGAAGGACCTACAACCAAGATTACTCTACCCGACAAAGATCTCGTTCAGATTCGGTGGAGAAATCAAAAGCTTTACAGACAAACAAAAGCTAAGAGAATTCAGCACCACCAAACCAGCTCTACAACAAATTCTAAAGGAACTTCTCTAAGTGGGAAACACAAGAGAAGAAAAGGACCTACAAAAACAAACCCAAAACAATTAAGAAAATGGTCATAGGAACGTACATATTGATAATTACCTTAAACGTGAATGCATTAAATGCTCCAACCAAAAGACACAGGCTTGCTGAATGGATACAAAAACAAGACCCATATATATGCTGTCTACAAGAGAACCACTTCAGACCTAGGGAAACATACAGACTGAAAGTGAGGGGATGGAAAAAGATATTCCATGCAAATGGAAATCCAAAGAAAGCTGGAGTAGCAATACTTATATCAGATAAAACAGACTTTAAAATAAAGAATATTACAAGAGACAAGGAAGGACACTACATAATGATCAAGGGATCAATCCAAGAAGAAGATATAACAGTTATAAATATATATATATGCACCCAACATAGGAGCACCTCAATACATAAGGCAACTGCTAACAGCTATAAAGAGGAAATCAACAGTAACACAATAATAGTGGGTGACTTTAACACCTCACTTACACCAATGGACAGATCATCCAAACAGAAGATTAATAAGGAAACATAAGCTTTAAATGACACAATAGACCTGATAGATTTAATTGATATTTATAGGACATTCCATCCAAAAACAGCAGATTACACTTTCTTCTCAGGTGTGCATGGAACATTCTCTAGGATAGATCACATCTTGGGTCACAAATCAATCCTCAGTAAATTTAAGAAAATTGAAATCATATCAAGCATCTTTTCGGACAACAACACTATGAGATTAGAAATCACTTATAGGGAAAAAAACGTAAAAAACAAAAACACATGAAGGCTAAACAATACGTTACTAAATAACCAAGAGATCACTGAAGAAATCAAAGAGGAAATTAAAAAATACCTAGAGACAAATGACAAGGAAAACAGGACAATACAAAACCTATGGGATGCAGCAAAAGCAGTTCTAAGAGGGAAGTTTATAGCTATACAAGCCTACCTCAAGAAACAAGAAAAACTCAAATAAACAATCTAATGTTACACCTAAAGGAACTAGAGAAAGAAGAACAAACAAAACTCTAAGTTAGCAGAAGGAAAGAAATCATAAAAATCAGAGCAGAAATAAATGAAATAGAAAAAAGAAAACGATAGCAAAGATCAATAAAACTAAAAGCTGGTTCTTTGAGAAGATAAACAAAATTGATAAACAATTAGGCAGACTCATCGAGAAAAAGAGGGAGAGGACTCAAATCAAGAAAATTAGAAATGAAAAAGGAGAAGTTACCACAGACACCGCAGAAATACAAAGCATACTAGGAGACTACTACAAGCAACTCTATGCCAACAAAATGGACAACCTGCAAGAAATGGACAAATTCTTATAAAGGTATAACCTTCCAAGACTGAACCAGGAAGAAATAGAAAATATGAACAGAACAATCACAAGTAATGAAATTGAAACTGTGATTAAAAATCTTCCAACATGGGCTTCCCTGGTGGCGCAGTGGTTGAGAATCTGCCTGCTAATGCAGGGGACATGGGTTCAAGCCCTGCTCTGGGAAGATCCCACATGCCACAGAGCAACTAGGCCCATGAAACACAACTACTGAGCCTGCACATTTGGAGCCTGTGCTCCGCAACAAGAGAGGCCGTGATAGTGAGAGACCCGTGCACCATGATGAAGAGTGGCCCCTGCTTGCCACAACTAGAGAAAGCCCTTGCACAGAAATGAAGACCCAACACAGCCAAAAATAAATAAATAAATATATAAATAAATAAGCCAAGCATTTGGGAAAAAAAAAATCTTCCCACAAACAAAAACCCAGGAAAACATGGCTTCACAGGTGAATTCAATCAAATATTTAGAGAAGAACTAACACCCATCCTTCTCAAACTCTTCCAAAAACTTGCAGAGGAGGGAACACTCCCAAACTCATTCTATGAGGCCACCATCACCGTGATACCAAAACCAGACAAAGATACTAGAAAAAAAGAAAATTACAGGCCAATATCACTGATGAATATACATGCAAAAATCCTTAATAAAATACTAGCAAACAAAATCCAACAACACATTAAAATGATCATACACTATGATCAAGTGGGATATATCCCAGGAATGCAAGGATTCTTCAACATACACAAATCAATCAATGTGATACACCATATTAACAAATTGAAGAATAAAAACCATATGATCATCTCAATAGATGCAGAAAAAGCTTTTGACAAAATTCAACACCCATTTATGATAAAAACTCTCCAGAAAGTAGCCATAGAGGGAACCTACCTCAACATAATAAAGGCCATATATGACAAACCCACAGCAAACAACATTCTCAATGGTGAAAAACTGAAACCATTTCCTCTAAGATCAGGAACAAGACAAGGATATCCACCCTCACCACTATTATTCAACATAGTTTTGGAAGTCCTAGCCACGGCAGTCAGAGAAGAAAAAGAAATAGAAGGAACACAAATTGGAAAAGAAGAAGTAAAACTGTCATTGTGTGCAGATGTAATGATACTATACATAGAGAATCCTAAAGATGCTACCAGAAAACTATTAGAGCTAATCAATGAATTTGGTAAAGTTTCAGGATACAAAATCAATGCACAGAAATCTCTTGCATTCCTATACCACTAATGATGAAAAATCTGAAAGAGAAGTTAAGGAGACTCTCCCATTTACCATTGCAACAAAAAGAATAAAATACCTAGGAATAAACCTATCTAGGGAGACAAAAGACCTGTAGGCAGAAAACTATAAGACACTGATGAAAGAAATTAAAGATGATACCAACAGATGGAGAGATATACCATGTTCTTGGATTGGAAGAATCAATATTGTGAAAATGACTATATTACTCAAAGCAATCTACAAATTCAATGCAATCCCTATCAAACTACCAATGGCATGTTTTACAGAACTAGAACAAAAAATCTTAAACTTTGTATGGAGACACAAAAGACCCCTAATAGCCAAAGCAGTCTTGAGGGAAAAAAACGGAGCTGGAGGAATCAGGCTCCCTGACTTCAGACTATACTACAAAGCTACGGTAATCAAGAGAATATGGTACTGGCACAGAAACAGAAATATAGATCAATGGAACAAGATAGAAAGCCCAGAGATAAACCCACACACATATAGTCAACTAGTCTATGACAAAGGAGGCAAGGATATACAATGGAGAAAAGATAGTCTCTTCAATAAGTGGTGCTGGGAAAACTGGACAGCTACATGTAAAGGAATGAAATTAGAACACTCCCTATCACCATACACAAAAATAAACTCAAAATGGATTAGAGACCTAAATGTAAAACCAGACACTATAAAATTCTTAGAGGAAAACATAGGAAGAACACTCTTTGACATAAATGACAGCAAGATCTTTTTTGATCTACTTCCTAGAGTAATGGAAATAAAACCAAAAATAAACAAATGGGACCTAAAGAAACTTAAAAGCTTTTGCACAGCAAAGGAAACCATAAACAAGATGAAAAGACAACTCTCAGAATGGGAGAAAATATTTGCAAACGAATCAACAGACAAAGGATTAATCTCCAAAATATATAAACAGCTCATGCAGCTCAATATTAAAAAAACAAACAATACAAAAATGGGCAGAAGACCTAAATAGACATTTCTCCAAAGAAGACATACAGATGGCCAAGAAGCACATGAAAAGCTGCTCAACATCACTAATTATTAGAGAAATGAAAATCAAAACTACAATGCAGTATCACCTCACACCAGTTAGAATGGGCATCATCAGAAAATCTACAAACAGCAAATGCTAGAGAGGATGTGGAGAAAAGGGAACCCTCTTGCACTGTTGGTGGGAACGTAACTTGATACAGCCACTATGGAGAACAGTATGGAGTTTCCTTAAAAAACTAAAAATAGAACTACGGTATGACCCAGCAATCCCATTACTGGGTATATACCCAGAGAAAACCATAACTCAAAAAGACACATGCACTCCAATGTTCATTGCAGCACTATTTACAATAGCCAGGTCATGGAAGCAACCTAAATGTCCATTGACAGATGAATGGATAAAGAAAATATGGAACATATATACAGTAGAACATTACTCAGCCATAAAAAGGAATGAAATTGGGTCATTTGTAGAGACGTGGATGGATCTAGAGACTGTCATACGGAGTGAAGTAAGTCAGAAAGAGAAAAACAAATATCGTATATTAATGCATATGTGTGGAACCTAGAAAAATGGTAGAGATGAATCGGTTTTCAGGGCAGAAGCTGAGACACAGATGTAGAGAACAAACGTATGGACACCAAGGGGGGAAAGCGGCGGGGAGTTGGGGGGTGGGTGGGATGAATTGGGAGATTGGGATTGACATGTATACACCAACATGTATAAAATGGATGACTAATAAGAACCTCCTGTAGAAAAATAAATAAATAAAATAACATTCAAAATTTCAAAGAAAAAAAGAAAAAACAAAATAGAAAGATTTTGAGCAAGACTAATAAATAAACCAAGAGGGCAGGCATAGATAAATCATATT
Organism: Kogia breviceps; assembly: GCF_026419965.1. Lineage (NCBI taxonomy): Eukaryota > Metazoa > Chordata > Mammalia > Artiodactyla > Physeteridae > Kogia > Kogia breviceps. Next base: position 25,341,658 of record NC_081313.1, on the reverse strand, counting down.
AGGAATAAAAAAAACCAATTCCATATTGAACAAAAAAAGAAACCATCAGCAACTTCCAAAAAGCTAACATCAGAAAATATATATGAAATATATGGTTTATCAAATTCCACAAAAACAGATCTCTTGATATGCTGCTAAAAATAGAAGCATCTCAAATGCCTCTAATGGAGACTAGTTTTACCTATACATTGTGTGGAAGGAGAGGATTAAGAGCATTGTGAGGGATAAAATGGAGGAGACAAGGAAATTAAGTGTTGCTGTGGGCTGTTTAATGATATGCAAATCTTTTGCCTAAAATTGTGCATAGTTTTGAGATTTTAAATATATTCATTCTTATATTAATGAATAACCATGTCTTCAAAATCTAATCTATATCTACCTATGTTTTTTTCTTATTGAATTTATTCTTAGACTATATACCAGCTATTGTCAAGGAATTGCTATACTATGTAAAGCCGGAAGAAGGGGCATGGTGTTTTCTGGAAATGTGGCATTACAATGCTTCCCTCTTATTTTTCTATTCAGCTTACATAAAGCCAAAGATAATCTAAGTGATTCTGCATAAAATCAAATACTCTTTCCTTTAGCCCTTGACAAGAAAATATGTACCTCTTTCTGTTTTCTGTGCCAGCATCAGTGACACTTTCACTATCCTGATTGTTCTATCTTGAAATCTCCGGCTTTTTGAACCTCCTGCATTCTCTCCTTTGGCTTCTGCAACCAGTTAATTGGGAAGTCCTGGTAATTCTCCCTCTGCCAGATGGGCTAACACCTGTTCTTCCCTTAAGATGTGGTCCCAACACCATCACTGTCTCTAGGAAGCTCTGTTGAATCCCTGAGCCCAGGTGGCCCCTCTCCTTTATATTTCTACAATACTTTGGGGATGCCCATTTTATCACTGAGCTTGCCACATCTAATTATAATTATTGCCAATAATATTCTCCTAGGGCAATGGTTCTCAAGTTTCGCCACATATTCGGATCATAAATACTTAATTAAAAACCAACTAAATCAGAATCTCTGGGGAAGTGAGACCCAGGCCAACGTAAATATTGTTAAAGGCAGCACTTCTCAAATTTTAATATGCATAAAATTCACCTAAAATTCTGTTTTCGTTGAAAAGCAGATTCTGATTCAATAGATCTCAGGTGGGGCCTAAGAGTCTAAAGTTCTAACAAGCTCCCAGACACAGATGCCACTTCTGCTAAATCAGCATAAAAGTTCCCCCAAATGGTTACGTATTTTAGAACATGGGTCCCCAACCTTTTTGGCACCAGGGACTGGTCTCGCGGAAGACAATTTTTCCATGGCAGTGGGGCGGGGGCGGGGGTGGTAGATGGTTCAGGCGGTAACGCAAGTGATGGCGAGTGGCAAGTGAAGATTCGCTCGCCCGCGCGCCCTCCCGCCACTCACCTCCTGCTGTGCGGCCCGACTCCTAATAGCCTGCGCGGCCCAGGGGTTGGGACCCCTGTTTCAGAAAATAGCATCTTCCTTATCTGTATCTGTATGCACATCTGTATCTTAAGCTCACGAACTTTTACCCAATATAAGACCACTTCTTTCTACTCTGATACCTCTACCTGCCACCACCTTTTCAGGTATGTAGAGGTGTTGAGAATCGTCTCATAAATCAGAGTTCGGGTTGTCAATATTTCAGCTGTAACTGGCCTTCCTCACTTCTATTTACAAAGGCATCCCTCCCCAGCTGTGCCATGTCCATATTTCTGTGTTAATCTTACTGGACACAGAGAAATGCTGAGGAGCATTAAGACAGCATGAGAAAGAAGGTCTTGCTACCTTTGCTTGTGCTTCAATTTTTAAATTATTATTAATTAATTAATTAATGTATTTATTTTGGGGTCTTCGTTGCTGCGCGCGGATTTTCTCTAGTTGCGGCGAGCGGGGGCTACTCTTTGTTGCACTGCTCAGGCTTCTCATTGTGGTGGCTTCTCCTGTTGTGGAGCATGGCCTCTAGGCACATGGGCTTCAGTAGTTGTGGCAGGTGGGCTCAGTAGTTGTGGCTCATGGGCTCTAGAGCGCAGGCTCAGGAGTTGTGGCGCACAGGCTTAGTTTCTCCACAGCATGTGGGATCTTCCTGGACCAGGGATCGAACCCATGTCCCCTGCATAGGCAGGCGGATTCTTTTTTTTTTTTTTTTAAATGGGATCTTCCCGGACCGGGGCACGAACCCGCGTTCCCTGCATCTGCAGGCGGGCTCTCAACCACTGCGCCACCAGGGAAGCCCAGGCAGGCGGATTCTTAACCACTGTGCCACCAGGGAAGTCCCTGTGCTTCAATTTTAAAGCATGATCTTGTATATTCACTTCATTGTCACTCCAGCCTCCAGACTCCATCTTCTGCTGCTTCTTGGATGCTTATGTGACTTTCTTTTTCTCCTTCTACACCAGGTAGCCTCTTGCTCCCACACCCATCCTCACATTTTCCCCCATTGTCACGTCACTGTCATCCCTATTGACTTACCTCCAAATAACTGGAACCAAGGAACACACATATAAACAGCTGCTTATAATGTAAAAACGTCTTTCTTCTACTTTAAGTGTATTTGCTCAACCACATTACTTTTCCACATTACTTTTGCTCCTATCTGTTACATGTACAGATCAACCTTTTCAGTTTTAGGTCTCAAGAATAGGCTCTAGGGCTTCCCTGGTGGCGCAGTGGTTGAGAGTCCGCCTGCCAATGTAGGGGACACGGGTTCGTGCCCCGGTCCGGGAAGATCCCACGTGCCGCAGAGCGGCTGGGCCCGTGAGCCATGGCCGCTGAGCCTGCGCGTCCGGAGCCTGTGCTCCGCAACGGGAGAGGCCACAACAGTGAGAGGCCCGCCTACCGCAAAAAAAATAAAAATAAAAAAAAATAAAAATGGACCAACCTGTTGCCACATGAGAAACGAACTTTCTTTTTTCTTTTTAAATATTTATTTTTTGTCTACGTTTAATTATGGTAAAAAACAAATTGTAGTCTAATCCCTTTGTCTGTTGATAAAACATATAGTCCAAAGACAGATTCAGGAAAATGCCTTGTCAATAGTTCAGGAACACCTCTTACATACATCTGATGTAGCAATGCTGGCACCTATGATAACTTCAATTATTGCCCTTGACTTTTTTTTTTCCAGTGTATATTTTTTATGGGTTATAACTTCAAGGAGCTGGGGCAGGGGCAGATAATGATGAGGAAGGGAAACTTATCTTGCTGCCAAAAAAATATCCAAATCCAACGAATCAAACTGAAGCTGTGATTGTGAAGGGGTTTTCCCACAATCCTCTACATCTGCCAGCCACTGAGAGATCCGTTAATTATATCATTTTACTTTTTCAATGATATAAAAGTCAGTAATCCACTTCCACGCATTACAGACAGATTTAATAGAGTGTATATAATGGAGTTTTCACCAATAACTTCTTTCGGCACCTACTATGTGCCAGCCACTAGTTCTTGTCTCACTTTCCACTGCAACTCCATGCCGTAGGTAGGCATTGCTCCATGCACTTTCTAGATGAAGAAACTAAAGTCTGGAAAGGTTAATAACCTGCCGTGGGCCAGACAACTGGCAAATTTTCCCCGTGGCAATATTACCTCTCACAATTATAATCATAAAACTGATTCTTCTGAGGTTTTATCCATTGTTGCTTCTAGTATTTTGAAATATCTGGCCTTTCTTTAAAAATACATGTATTTTAATGTAAAATGGCACCACACTTTGAGAAGAAAAAGAAAAGAAAGGGGGGGGGATCACTTATTTAAATACAGCACTTTAAAAAACTTAATCTTCTATAACAGTAATGTTATTTGTATTGTAGAAAGTGCTTTAAAGATTATAAGATTATTGTTATTTTTTACAATAATTTTTTTAGCCTCGTTAGTGTAGTGCTATTCAAATTTCACAGAGGAAATGGAGTGAAGTACAAGTAAGTGGACTGTCTTCAGCAGTCACACAGCATGTGAATTTCATAGCAAATACAAGGTTAGACCCTTGGGGGATCTGTGTTGATGTTCACCCCTTCACTGAATACTTCCTCCCCTACTTTATTCCACATCAATAATTCACTGCACTGGAACGATGCCTGGGTTACCTCAGCCCAAGCCATGGATGGCTTTCCTTCATTTATTGTGGTAAATGCTTGAAGAGAATATTGGCACAGGGTTATTCAGGGATATTTGATAACAGATTGAAGCGTGAACATGCAGCCCCTGGAACCTGTAAAATTCATGCTTTTTGAGTGATATCCAGACATAGATGTTCTAAAATTGTAGCTGTAATCATAAAGACATTTTATCACCTCTATTATGTTTGTTCCCAGTTTGTGTATGTAAAGGATGTATGACAGTTATTTTTCTTATCAATACCATGTTCTGAAACAGAGAACCTAGGAAGTACAAACCTGTGTCCCTGTCTTTTTTCACTTCCTTGCGGGATGCAGGTATTCTGCAATGATAATGTAGTTGATGATAAAATTTCAGTGAAAATCATGATGACAGTATAACTAAGCTGTTTCCCTGACTCAGCTCCAGTAATCTGGAAGGGCTGTAATAAGCGATACATCCTCATTTTACTTTCTGGAGTCAATAAAATGGTCAGACGATATTTGGAAATAGCACCTTTACATAACCATTTTTTCTCTTTCGTGAACCTTGCCACAATTAACTCATATGTTTTGAAATGCCTGGCTCTTGCCAATTATTGGAGATAAGACAAAACAGCAGCAACAGCAGTAACAACTAAATCTAAGGCAGTGGTGGGCTTTGAGGACAAAGGGCTCCATTTGGTCAGAGAATGGATGGCGCTGTAGGTAGCAGAGTTAAAAAATAGTTAATTTGAACGTGGCCAGAGGACTAAAGGTCAGAATGTTTCCTTTCACAATGAAAAAAAGGAAACTTCCTTTCCTTACAGCTTAATCGCTCTATTCTTTTTTTTTTTTTTTTTTTTTTTTTTTTTGTGGTACGTGGGCCTCTCACTGTTGTGGCCTCTCCCGTTGCGGAGCACAGGCTCCGGACGCGCAGGCTCAGCGGTCATGGCTCACGGGCCCAGCCGCTCCGCGGCACGTGGGATCTTCCCGGACCGGGGAACGAACCCGTGTCCCCTGCATCGGCAGGCGGACTCTCAACCACTGCGCCACCAGGGAAGCCCTCTATTCCTATTTTTAATACATACTACTTTATAGAATAGCTGGACCACATTTTTCAAGCTAAAGTAAAAATTCAAGGATTTATGATAATCCTATGCGTCTGGTTGTAGGTGTTTTGTTTTCAACGGAAGCATTTCTTTCTTTGTTGCAGTGCTAACATTTCTCAGCTTCTCACTACAGTCTTCTTCCTGAAACTACTCAAGTGAAAAAAAAAAAAGTCTTACCACATAAGCAACAATTCTTACTGTACTGGGGGAATATTTCACATCTTCCCCATCTATTTATGAGAAGTAACTTCTTCAGGCTTTTAAAACCAGAACGTCAAAGAGCCCAGTGGAATCCTACCTTGCCCACATACTGATAATCGGATCCTGTGTATTCCTCCAGCAGAAAGAACTGATTCCACATCCAGCTCCTTTTTGAACGGTTCAGCTCATTTTTGCTGTTTCCAGAGAGCTCCAGGGTCCTTTTCTTTACCGGGAAACCACTAGTCCTCTTAGATAATGGAGTTGAGAAAGTTGGGTAGGGCTGGCCAACCCAAAAGAGAAGCAAGAAGTATCGGTAAGTTCTCATTTTGATGACACAGTCCTGTCTCTGAGTAGTGGGTACCCTTCTCCCTGAAGTGTCTTTTTTCACTGCACTGTATCCAGCCTCATTCCTCCTCTCTTCCTTAATGTTCTTGGCTTGGCTCTCAGAGGATATCTGGAAAGAATAATAACATATTAAGCATTTTTGGAGATGCTTAAAATTCAGCATTAGAGCAAATAAGCTCTGGGGAAAAAAAGAGAACATAAATTTGAATAGCAAAACAACAAAAAATAAATTGTCTATCAATTTTGAAAGGAGGAAAAGAGTCTTTCAGATACGCTAAATGGAAGGTGTGTTCCGAGTAGGAAGCTGCTGTTTTCCTCTCTCCTTTTCTATCACTTAAAAATCCTATTTTAAGTAATAGCATTGCTGTAGGTCAACATGCCAGAGTGGATTATTTCACTACTCTTTTACCTCTGAGTATGTGGGTTGAGATCTGGTTAGAAGAAATGAGTTTGTGTTTCTGATTCTCTTTGCATATTTATCCTCATGAAAGAATATCACAGACAGTTTTGATTCAATTGAAAGTGGATAATGTTGAAATTTTGCTACGGTGTATCGAGCACCTGTGATGTGGAGGCACAAGCCTGTTCTGCAGACTCTTGGCTTCGGAGATGTGTTGTGATGGAACAGCCTGGGTCAAACAAGCTTGCAAAAGACCTAATGCCTTCTCTTCAGGATGCTCATTTGCATATTGAGGTTTCTTTTTTTGTTGTTTTTTTTGAAGTTTCTTGTCTTAAAAATATTTCTTTTATGCATATTGATGTTTCTGAAGTGAAATTTTGTAGCAATGATGATAAGCCTGCATTTAATCCAGTATTTCCCAAACTGACCAGGAAACTTTTTTCCTCATACAACCCAATTAACACTACAGGATGGGTTAATGAACAACCTATAGAATTTGTATTTAATAGAATAAAGAATAAAATGAACAATTCAAATGTCTTTAGGAAATCCTGGTGGGCTTTTCTCTCTAAATTTTACTTGTATCATAGGCAACCAAGTATATATATTAAAATTGGTCCAACAGTTTCTATGTAATTTTCACAGGTACATCAGATATACATCAATACCACAGTGAGGGCAATCGACGGCAAGATCTTCAGAAAAGTCAGCTATTATAATTGCGGTAATAATTTTCCATGACAAATGCTAATTTTCAAAAACACAACCTAGCATTTGAAGCAAATCCTCGGGCCAGAGTGCTTGGCAAAGATGTCACAATTTGGTTTAATATCTTATGTAAATTAAGTAATACATGCCTATATCTCCTTCCTAAACTTTCCCACGTTTCTTGAAAAAAAAATCCAATAAATCACTCCTTCATCTTACTATTTGACATAGAAAACATATTTTCTTAAATAATACTAATAAAAAAATGAAGGGCTTTGTAATGTAGAACATAGTAGTAATTAAGCTGGTACAGTTAATAAATAAGTGCAGATAAAGAAACAGGTTGTAGGTAATCTGATCAGTATTTTTTTTCCCTCTATGTCAGAAAAGATTTGTTCCCTTTTCTCCTATTTTTCTACCAGGTAAATGTATATGTGACCAGTTTTTTTTTTTTTTTTTTTTAACCTCAGCAATGAATAATTATAGCCACCCAACACATGTTTAAGTGGAAGTTTTCTGTTGGAATATAAGTGAAATATTTCACAGTGTTCAGCATTTTTAAACCTTTATTTCATTATTATGCATCTTCTTGACAGCAGGCTGGGGAAATTGAAACTTCTACAGGTGAGTGAATTAGTACTGTGACAATTAGTCATGCTGGGAAAATGCCAGGTAACTATATTTGTCATTATGTGGCCTTGGTACAGGTGTGGAATGACTGATGATCAATTAGGTAAGGACAGTTCTTCTCTCTTCTCGTGGATGGTATATAAAGGGGACGGAGAGACCATATGGAGAAAAGCCCTCTAAAGACATCTATTCATTTCTAGTAGTAGAGATTACACTGAAGTTGATTCAGTGGAAATTACATTTTTCTTAATTTCCCACACTCTCCATTATTTGCATGGACAAATCCTGCAGTGAAGAATTACACATCTGCTGCTGCACTCAGTGTGTGGCCCACAGTGCTGGCAGGAAAGAGCTATGCAGAGAATGGAGGTGTCAGCTGTTTAAAAGACAGACTCCTAAAGGCCATTTTAAAGAAAAATCGATCCCTGTGGATGTTGTATGCAAACGCTACAAGCTGTTGCCACTTGACTATTAAATATTCGTTCTTTTTAATACCGCAGATACCAAACTGTCAAGTATTTCATATTTTTTTCTGCTTGGCTGGTAATAAGCTTTTAAAGTGGCACAAATTTAAGCAGAGTTTCCAAGTATGGTAGAACATCTAGTTTTGCTATAACCCACCTCTTTTTGTATCAACTTGGTAGGGCGTGTCCTTGTTAAAACTCAATATGCAAAATTACTAAAATTACCATGATCCACTCATATTTGGTGTTTAAAGGGATAGATTTCTCTGCGAAATTCTATAGTTAAAAAAAACTTGGGCTTCCCTGGTGGCGCAGTGGTTGGGAATCCGCCTGCCGATGCAGGAGACACGGGTTCGTGCCCTGGTCCGGGAAGATCCCACATGCCGCGGAGCAACTAAGCCCGTGAGCCATGGCCGCTGAGCCTGCGCGTCCGGAGCCTGTGCTCCGCAACGGGAGAGGCCACAACAGTGAGAGGCCCGCATACCGCAAAAAAAAAAAAAAAAAAAAAAAAAAAAACTCCAACAAACTCTACACTGTTGAATATATAACTTAGCAATTCTCATATAATACTTCTTAATAGTCAGGATTGCATAGGGGTTAAGATTATCAGTGTTGGAGACAGATTGCCTGGGTTTAAATTGCTGTGAATTGGGGGAAATGCTTGATTTCACTGCACCTTAGTTTCTTCTTCTGTAAATGGGGGTAATTACAGTAACTACCTCATAGGGTGTTATATATGGATTGAATGAGTCACTGCATGCATTTAAAACAGTGCCTAGCACTCAGTAAGGTATTAATAAGTATTAGCTGTTATTATTATTATTACTGCTATTGTTACTATTATTTGCATTGCAAGTGTAGAATCCGTCTACAGCAGCTTGCAAAAGTCTGCAAAAGATGCTTGGTTACCTCTTAGGCTTTAAATACTTTTTTATGTTTCAAGAGCCATTTCCAAGCAAGTCAAATTCTCTTAAAATTAAAGAATAGAAGCACTTTAAAAATCAGAATTAGTCCGTTTGCTAATTGTTTGCCTTTGTGTAGACTTCAATTCAGTATTTCACAGTAACGGTGCAGAAACAGAGAAGGCAGAAGCTTTATGCCCACTGCCTGCCTCAAGAAGAATATGGGCTAAAAGGAAAGTTCACTGGAGGACAGACTCATTCATACAATCTATGTGTTTTTTTCCCCTTTCCATTTTGTTAAAGTTTTGAAAATCGTCTTTACTTTATTCAGGTGAAAAAAAAATCAGACCTATCTTCAATGCAGCAATTTTGCCCTTGCAAAAATGGGACTGGACAAACATGTCTTCTTGTAATTTAACATGCTGATATTATATTGGATAAGAATTTGATAGAGTTGAAATTAATGATATACAGATTTTAGATTTTAATCAAAAAATATGAAATGAAAAAAAACCCCCATATTCCAAACATGACCTTAGATGCAAAAAACAGGATTCTTAAGGTGATAAATGGCCGTAAGTTCAAGGAAAGGGCCTGGTATAGCACAGCTTTGAGAAATGTGGGAAAGCCGCTGACTTCTGAGTAGTCAAAATACAGGAAAACTACATGGCAAGTAGAAATCAGATGTGCTGGCTCATTCTGTAGGTCTCAGAAAGTAAACTAAAATGACAAGAAAGTAATGGCCTACATAGACAATGAATTTTAAAATAGCAGGTATGGTTATTCAAGAAGGAAAGAACCAGAAGATTAGACAGTGGGAATGGAAAGAATACAAAACAATGTGGATATTGTATCTTTTTGCCCCCATCCCCTCATGGCATTAACAGCAAATGAGTTAGAGATATCAAAAACTCTATAAAAATAAAACTTGACCTGCCTAATTACAGCCCAATGACAGTTTAGCAATGTAGTTAAAAGATTACTTAATAGACCAAGTATCTATTTTTTATTTTCTTTTTGCTAGAATCTGTTTTTTTTTTTTTTGGGGGGGGGTGGATTTCTATTTCTTATAGGCAATAGTTTGAATCTTTGCAGAAGCCTTTTCTTAGTCATGTGTAGAAGGTAATTAAGATGTTTACAGATAGTGGGGTAAAGCCCACATAACATTGATAATTACATACTTTGAAAATTTATTTGTCTGGCAGCCAATATGCATATATACTTCAATCTTCACAAGAGTACATAATCAAGTCCAGCTTTTATTTTAATGCATGCCTGTTAGAAGAAGCCTGGGCCTCATTAATTCAGGGTCTACCAATTTAGAATATGTGATAATTAATGGCAGAAGCTGGGCTGAAGTTTTCCTTTGATTAGCAAAATCTTTTCCACTAGATCATTGGAAATTAATAATGTAAAAATATTTCATAGGAGATACAGAATGAGAAGACAAACTACAATGTCTTCAAGTTCCTTGGAGTACTTTGGAATCACCTTTTATTTGCAAATAATTAATATGCTAATTAGAAAACTTCTCTATTGATTGAATTGCTTCTTCAGTGACTTATGCTTGATAACAGTCTGAATGACTCAACTATATTATCTGGCTTTGAGATACCGATTTTATTATATTATTTACAGACAAACAAGTAAATATTAGATTTAAAAGCAATATAATTACTTTAACGTTTTAGAATTCAGACTTAGCATACATTTGTTCTGGTGTTCTTGATTAATTCTAATCAGTGCAATATTACTATAATGCCATCTAGGCTTACAAATGAAACCAAGTACATTCATTCTTTGGCATGCAGAGCCTTAACTTTGGCATTGAAAGCAAGTAAGCATTCAATAAAGCAACACTATTAATATACTTGAACCATTTACCCTAGTAAGATAATGTTTTAAAATCTGTTATGAAATTATTTCTTCAAATAAATGGTGTTGCACAGAAATACTGTAGCATAGCACTTTGCATGATGCTGCTCACAGAATATTATCTACCCATAAGTCATCCTAACCCATTGGCATAACCCATTAGTAATGCTTTTAGCCTATGTACCATAAATCCCTTCCACATTTTTGGTACATCTTCTCATATTCTATGGTCAATGAAGTAGAAGACAGCTGGTTATTTACAACTATTTAACATTTCTCCTGACCCTATTGTATTCCAACTCTTGAGAGCCTGAAATCTCTCCATTCTCAAACTATCTTTGGGTGCAGTGGGGACAAGGATGGTATTTACTCCATTAAAACCAGCAAATCAAAGAAACAGGACTGTGATATCAGGATGAATTAAACAGAGTGAAGCCAAACGGACACATGTCTTCCTACAAGTAAATCTTAAAAAATATATATACGTTCTTTATTCTAAGAGAAGAGTTTTACAGCCAATTAAGTTTGCTCACGATTGATTTTCTGATCACCCAAGGAACTTTGTTTTGAATAGGTTGCCACCTGCTGTGAATAAAAAGAAGTCTGTAGTACATGGCTGATCTTCTAGAAGTGGTGACATAAGGATAGAACCAATTTAAAATTTTTGGTAGAGATTTCACATGAAATCTTCATTTCGAAGCCTCCGTTTCATTTTTCTGTAAATGTCAAAGTCACTGTTGAGTAAAATTGGTTCCGTTTCGTGTGTGTAATGAACTCCACTGAAATGTGTCAAACAGCCTTGGCATCTTTCATCACATAGCATTCCTCTTGTGCCAATGAATCATTATGGCAGCAGTCATCGAATGATGCCCGAATTTTTTGTAAATGTTTATATTTGTGGATAATATGCCAATCTGTTTGCAAACTGATGTGCTTCCAGATGAACCTATTTCAACAGTATTACCCTTGTTCTAAAATCATATTCCAGACATTGCATTAATGAAGATAAAATCAAATGTGTTACAGCACATAAAATGGCGTTTTATATGTAGTTGAGGCTCAAGGAATATTTGTTGGCTTGAAATACTCACTTGGGAACAAAAAAACCCCAAAACTTGAATCAAAAAGACACAGTTCTTTTTCCACATTTTTTTTTGGGGGGGGGGAATCCAAACTATTTTATTGTGAGAGGAAGTATCAGAATATGGTTAAGAACGGACTCTGGCACGTCACATGTCTAGGTTAGAAGCTCAGCCCCACCCAACACCGGCTGGGCAAATAGGGGACCAATGTGTGTCTCAATTTTTTTCATCTATAAAGTGGAATGATATTAATACTGCCTACCTTGTAGGATAGCTATGAGGACAAAATGAATGAATCTATGTGAGGTCTTAGCTAGTAAGACGGTCACAACTACCTAAATTGTCAAAGAATATCTTAGCAGAGGATACACTTTGCCTCTGCACATTTCTTATTTTGCCTTTCACAACTGAGGAACTGCAGTCGGTCACTCATCTTTAAAGATCAGTACATGCCTATTTCTGGATTAACTTGAAACCACAGCAGCTCTGGTGACATCTTCATTTCTGGAGTGGAGGGAGCTGCCTCCTGAATCAGTGCTGGTGCTTCCGCATGATCCTTATTGACGCCTGCCCACTGTGTGTTCAATTGCCATTCAATTGTCTTTTTTTTTTTTTTTTTTTTTTTTTTTTTTTTTGCCGTACGCGGGCCTCTCACTGTTGCAGCCTCTCCCGTTGCGGAGCACAGGCTCCGGACGCGCAGGCTCAGCGGCCATGGCTCACGGGCCCAGCCGCTCCGCGGCACGTGGGATCCTCCCGGACCGGGGGACGAACCCGTGTCCTCTGCATCGGCAGGCGGACTCTCAACCACTGCGTCACCAGGGAAGCCCCATTCAATTGTCTTTTGCCATCTCACATTCTCTGCGGTTTTCTTAAACCTGCTTGCTTCATTCCTTTATGAGTTATGAAACCTGCTTGCTTCATTCCCTTACTGCCTGGTTCCTCAGGGCCTTTGGACTTGTGGATGCTCTCTTTTACTTGTGTGAACAAAGGAGAAGAGAAAGCATTTTATGCCTTTAGCTATTCATGGCATGAATTTTAAACATTTCTGTAGCAAACTATATGTTTAGGTTGCAGAAATCTATGAAAGACTTGGTTTCATATTACTCCCTGCTTGTACATTTGGCTCTCTGGCAGCTTTACTTCTTTCGGATGCATAGCCATTTAAGACAATGACGTTTGAACAAGACAGCAAGATGTCAAAACCCACTTGCGCATTAGTGCGAATAATTTCAGTGAGTTTGTTCTTCTCCCAATAGCTCAATGAAAGGGCAGCCCGAGTGTATTGGCTGGGAGCTACAAGGGTATCTTAGCGGGCGTGAGGAGTTCGAAACAGATTTAACTGTATTCAACTGCAAAAGGAGTCACATGGTTGGGTTTACCATTAAGTCATTGTGAAATGACTGGCACGTCACAGATGCTTTTTATTTTATTTTTTATTTTATTTATTTATTTATTTTTGGCTGTGTTGGATCTTCATTGATGCGTGCAGGCTTTCTCTAGTTGCGGTGAGCGGGGGCCACTTTTCATCGCGGTGCGCGGGCCTCTCACTATCGCCGCCTCCCTTGTTGCAGAGCACAGGCTCCAGACGCGCAGGCTCAGTAGTTGTGGCGCACGGGCTTAGTTGCTCCGCGGCATGTGGGATCTTCCCAGAGCAGGGCTCGAACCCGTGTCCCCTGCATCGGCAGGCAGATTCTCAACCACTGCGCCACCAGGAAAGCCCACAGATGCTTTTTAAAGGCTCATACTCATGAAAGTGCTATGAGGAGTGGAGATGTTGTATTTACTCTTGCTGATATAATGTCTAAGCCTTTGTCAATTATATGAAGTCTAGCTCATAATAATAGTTAAATTTTCTGTGCTCTATTCCTGAACTTACTGTGTGCTAGGCACTGTGCTGAGCACATCACAAATACATCTTCATTTAATTCTGATGACAATCTGTGTGGTGGATAATATTCTTATAATTTCTGCAGATGAGAAACTGAAACTTACAGAGACTGAGTAACTTGTCTATGGTCAGGTAATGGGTACATGATGAAGCCAGACTCTAGCCCTGTCATCACACTCTGGAGTCCTTGCTCTGAACTCACTCTGGGAGTCACAGGCCAGGCTGCTGTCCATGGTAAGTGCTCATTATAGCTGTGACCTTACAATTGAATCTTCACAACTCCCCTAAAAATATAACAACAATACAGGTCTCTGAGAGGTAAAAATAGTTGTCACAAAATGTACAAGCTAAATAAGAACAGCAAACAAAGTTTGCTTTGTGCCATGCAATGGGATAAATGCTCTGTAAACATGTAGTCTTAAACAACAATTCTTTGAAATGGAGACCACCACTCTTATCCTTTACTCCAGACACAAGAAACACAGGCTTGGAGGGACCGGACGCTTTGCGCAAGGGTGCACAGCTAGTGGTTCGCAGAACTTGGACCAAACCCAGCTAATCTAGAGGCTCCTTCTTAACCATAACATTAACGATCTCATTTATATTTTGCTCGTGGAAACAGCATCTAGGTTTCATTTACTCTCATTTCAGACAAAATTTGAACAAATTTATCATCAGGTTTCTAAATCCCCAGCAAATTAAAGGGACAGTGTAAGGAGTGCTGGCGGCTGGAGTCCCATCAGTAGGAGAGGGTGGCTGAAAGGCCCAGAGAAAGGCTTCAAAAGACAGGCAGAGTGGACAGGTAAGGAGCTGGCCCTGGTGGACAGGCGACACTCTGTGCTCCTATGCTGAGAACAGTCTGCACAGAGTGACACCAGATAAACGTTCGTAAAATAAGTGGATGCATGGATGAATGCATGAGAGACTGAACGTAAGAACGACTGAACGCCTGAATCGACGATAGCACTGATAACTGTAAGACATGGACATACAAAAACCTCACAGCACTTGAGGAAATCCAGCCCATGAATAGCCATGATAATGACTCTGAGTCATTAAGAAGAGTTCCAAGTTATCGTGAATGTTTGGTTTGAGAAGGCATGGATATGTAGGATAAACACAAACAATACGACTGTCAAAGGTTACCACGGTGATATTTGTTTGGCTGTGCTGTGCAGCATGCAGGATCTTAGTTCCCTGACCAGGGACTGAACCCGGGCCCTTGGCGGTGAGAATGCAGAGCTCTAACCACTGGACCGCCAGGGAATTCCCACAACAGTGGTACTTAGAAGCGCTGCTGGGTGTTAGGCCTCACTGTCCTCCTCTGTCTTACTCCCTGTGTTATTTATCTCAGGCAAGCTCTTCCACCCCTCTGAGCTTTTGTTGCTCACGTGTGACATTGGGGCTGGTGTGCTGATACCCACGGATAGAAGAGCGCTGTGGTTAGAAGCACACTCGGAGCCAGTTCACCCCCACGTATCCCAGCATCAATACTTATTAGTCTTGAGAAGTGGGCAAGTGGCTTGATATTCTGTGCTTCAATTTCCTCATCTTCAAATTGGGAATAGTACAGTTGTAGGGTCTCAAGTGGCAGCACCTGATAAATAGCATTTCTCTTTCTCTTTCAAACTTCAAAGAAATTAAGAAAACAGCAACAATAACGAAGGAGAGTTAGACACCGAAATCTCACTTTTATCACCAAAAAAAAAAGCCAGGCTGAAAAGGTAGCTTAGTTTGAGAGCTTAGTGGGCTTGCTAAGTAAACCCAGCATTGGGCAGACTCCCCGCTGGAGTCGGGGTTACATTCTATTTTGCTTTTCTTTTACAAAAGCAGAAGTGGTTGTTACCTCTGGAGAGCAGGCTGCAATTCTACAGTTCAGAGAGCCAGAGGGAATAACTTTCTGCTCTCACCCCTAGCTGGCTCAGGTACAGTACCCAGAGGTCTAAAGGAAGTGATCGGGCAGAATCTGTTTTAACCCCCATGAATTAAAAACAGATCATTAGAGACATCGGTGATCCTGAGAGCCAGTAAATCACTTATTAATTACCAACAATTCTTGCACTTAAAGCTTTGCTTTCTGGAGTTGTTTACAGCATCACTAAAAGGAAAAAAAAAGTATGAATAATTTAAAGACTGGGAGTTTAAAGCTTCCCTTAAAATATCTCTCACTTCAGGTCAATTATTACATTACAGGCAAAATGAATTCTTTTCCATCTCTCTTCACCTTCCTCACCAACCCCACTCCACCAACACACACAGAGAAATATGGCAAAAAAGGGAGGATGTGCTTTGGACATTTACCTGTTAACATCGAAAAGCTACAGTGGCTATTCTCACCCAGAAGGACAACACTATTTACAGAGGTGTAACGTTTTCCACCAAGTTGTTAATGGGAAAAAAATAATTGAAGCCCTACTTGCTATTTGGATAGCTTCATTCATTCAGTGTGTTTTATGCAACACTTTATTTGCAGAGTATCCATAATCTAAATTAGATCCTTCTCATAATATCCTGGTGTAGTATCTTTGAAGAAATTTAATTGAATAAATATTGTATAACAACTTCAAGAGGTACTGCAACATTTAAAGGTTTATTCCCTGAGACTAACTAAAGTAGAAGGGGGCCTGTGAAGCTGGGGGCATCTTAACTGATTCAGGCTAATGTTAACTGACCATCACACTAGACTTGAACTAGACAGGAAGACAATGTACTTGAGTGGGTTGCTGGATGTCTTATCAATTCTGATGGCCTTCATTTACAAACTTGAATTAGAACCTCTGTTTACTTGAGTCAAATTGTGCATAAAATATCATGCAGAACCTTTTAAAAGGGAATTTTAATTATACCACTAAAGAAACGCCCTTGCGCAATGTTTACTAAACACTTGCCAGAACAACTTAATTAATACGTGTTTTAAATAAGTGAAAGAAGGGAAACAACCAAAAAAAATCACATTCATCTTTTGTCAAGTTTCACTGCAGTTGTCAAAGAAGTTCAATTTCTAATTTAACGACTGCACTATCATAGTGTACATGTGTAATTATAAACAATGGGGCACCAGAACACAATGAAAGCCAGCGGAAAGCTAATTCTCACTGGAAGTTGTTGTTCAAAACAACTGTGCATTGTTATTTGATGTTCTGCAGTCATCAGATCAAGCACTTTTCAATTTCATTCACCTATTAATTATTCCATGGTAGAAAATCAGAATGTTCACAGTTACTTTTTTTTTTTTTTTTTTTCTTCCGATACGCGGGCCTCTCACTGTTGTGGCCTCTCCCGTTGCGGAGCACAGGCTCCGGACGCGCAGGCTCAGTGGCCATGGTTCACTGGCCTAGCTGCTCCGCGGCATGTGGGATCTTCCCGTACCGGGGCACAAACCCGTGTCCCCTGCATTGGCAGGCGGATTCTCAACCACTGCGCCACCAGGGAAGCCCCACAGTTACTTTTTTAATAGGTCAGTAATATAGCCTTTTACTTATTTAAAGCTACAGAAAAATACTTTTTAATAGAAAGAGCAAAATATGGAGAAAAAGAAAACTTTGATGATAGAGTTTTTAGTTCTAATTTTAATAAGCCACCAACTTTTCAGCTTTATCTTTTCAAAATCCCCATTTTCCTCATATATTAATGTAAATCATACTGCTGTGCTAGTAAAGACAGATATTGGAAAACAGTCGATAATCTACTAGAAAAACAAAATGAAATCAATCTTTCTGGGATATGCCCTGTTATCTCAGTAGCTTTATGAAAAAGTATTCAAAAGTAGCTTCAGAAGAAAAAGTATTCAAAATAATTTTGAAATCTTTTGGAGAAAGAAACTGTACATATCCCATTAACGGTAACTACCATAATTAAGGAAATTATTCTCTTAATCAGCATGTCCCACATCAGTCCTACTATAGTTTGTTCCTGTATTGCTGAAGCTGATTACCAAATTTCTCAAATCCTCTAAAAAGCCACAACCTGTGCAAGTCTGGGAAATGACATTGACTTAGTGAGCAGGCCTCCCTTAAATGTCCTTTTTGAACTTCCACTGATGGGCCTGGCCAGGCCAGTTCAGACAGCTGAGTTAAGCCTCACTGATTTGCTATAAAAATTAAATATGATACAGTATGTAAAACACTTACTGCATTGCCACCTAAGCACAGAATAAATAGTAGCCAGTATTGCTTTTGATACCATTACTTACCAAGAGCTGATCTTATGCAGTGCAGCAATAGTACATAAAATATTCTGCAGTCGTTGGGCCACTTAATATTAGTAAAAACATGAAGTTGAAATATCATAAAATGCAACCTGCTTAAAACACAAAACAAAAAACCTTTCCTTCTATATATTATTTTTCTTTATCCCTAGAAAAAGGTGTGTTTAGTACTTAAGCATGCTGACTTGCTCTGTAATTTCAGTTGGCAGGGGAAAGAGAAGATCCTAATATATTTTTCCTAACAAAATAAAGAACCTGAAGTGCCAGCATATTTACACACCTACCAATTACGAAATGAGTTTCCCTGGATATTAAAACTAAGCCAAACTATAACTTAGTCCTATAAAATACTGTCAAACTCAGCTATGGCTCCACTTGGACCGTCAGGAATTATTTAATTAGCAATTGATCAGTGGACTTTAATGTAACTTTATTTTTTTCCACGACACAGTGGGACGTTTCCACAGTAGAAAGTTTTTGTAAAATGAGCATTTTTCTCCATTGGAAGAAAAAAAAGTACATATTATATATATGTTTTTAAAAACATTTTAAAAGCATCTGAGAGTCAAGTGTTTCTGACATCCTGAACTTTAGATATTGCAGCTCAGTCACTGATGTAAAATTTCTTTCAGATGACTGTAAATAAAAATCAGGTATCCATGATTATAACTACTCCATTTCACATTTTCTTCAGCAACAGCAAAAAATTTCAATTAATTGAATCTTAGCCAACTACAAATAATGCCAGAAGTGCAATACTTGGAGCTCCAGGTCATGGGCAACCATTTAATTAAGATGCAAAGGATCAGCATTAGAGGCCCCCAATACAGACTTTTGTCCCAGAATTTCTTTTTCTTTTTGATAGGTATGGGCTGAAATATCTATAAAATGCAGCTTCAGCTATATGGGAAAAGAGGGTATTGGGTACAATCTTTATTTTGCTTGCTCTGGAATTTTTGATAAAGTTCTGAAGTGTCATTTTTGAAAATGAAAATAAGATTATTTTCACTTCACGGTTTTTATTTATAGAAAAAAAACCCCTTTGAATTCCATGTTGCCTCTATTTTAAGGGAATGACAATTCAATGATTTCCCATTGGAGAGATGGAGGGGGAAGGCTAAGATCTTTTAAAATGGTTAAAGCTACCAAAAGTAAAATTTGTAAACTATGACAAACCTTTTTTAGAAGTTTTCCCCAAATCACTTGCCAAGAGGCTAATAGAAATGAATTATTTTCAAGGTACTATCCATAATCTTTCATAATATCTAGATTTTCTGGCGGTAAAATTTTGTATGTGTGTTTGTGTGTATCTGTTTTGCTTTCTGAAATGTAGATATTTCTTCATATTGCTTTATGGTGGTTGAGTTCAAACAAGAAGAATTCTGAGAAAAAGATTGTACAACTTGTTAGCGTCCCAATTTATCTTCCACCTATACAAGATTTAATGGTTGTGTTAATGCAGGTCTCAAGAATAATTATAGTCTAAAACAAGTCCTTAAAGTAAAGAGATGAAAAGAACTATATAAAGGGAGGGCTGTCATGAAACAGAAATTGCACAAGCAAGGGAACTTTCATCGTGTTGACTAAGTACTTTACTATGGGATTCTTTTTAAAATTAAGGTGCCTAGAAAGTTGGATGCAAATAAAATATGTATGATTAGCAGGGAATACCTTGGCTCAGAGTAGATGGATATGAGTGGAGAAAGGACAGAGAGGTGTTTTTTTCCCAAGTCATTACCAGCTTTAGTTCACAGAAAAGTTATTTCAGATACTCTCTTTGAAAGGCTGCTTTGAGGTCTGCTTTTAATTTGAACAGTTAAATATCATATTCATGCCAATTAATCTTTTTTCTTGTGTTAATATCATTAGGAAGAAAGTCTCCCAGGCCAGAGTGAATATTGTAATTGCTTCAAAGAAGAAATATATGGCATACATATTTAATGAAAACCTTTAGAACAATTTCCTATGTTGGCTAGGCATTTTTGTTTATATAAGATAGACTTTTGTGTGTGTGTGTGTGTGTGTGTGTGTGGTACGCGGGCCTCTCACTGTTGCGGCCTCTCCCGTTGCGGAGCACAGGCTCCGGACGCGCAGGCTCAGCGGCCATGGCTCACGGACCCAGCCGCTCCGCGGCATGTGGGATCTTCCCGGACCGGGGCACGAACCCGCGTCCCCTGCATCGGCAGGTGTACTCTCAACCACTGCGCCACCAGGGAAGCCCGACTTTTAGTTTTTAAAAAACTAAACTACGTTGAACTATATGGAAAAGTCTCTAGAATAAGATTTTAGCAAATAACCTCTCACAGATCTTTCTCTGATTATATCTGTTTAGGTTGCAGGTCTGTTTTACAGGATCCTTAATCTTGTTCATACAATTAGAGTAAGGCACACTCTATCAATCTGGAAAACTCCTAAGAACAAGATAGGAATCATCATGAAACTTTGGTCATAAATTCCATAAAGTAATTGCTTTGATATTTTCCACATCTTGAAAGGCTCCAAACAACTGAAAAATATTTGTTTTCATGGAAAGTTTAAAAAAATTGAATGCATCACTACTTTTCAGAGCTCAACAGATTGCTGTGTACATGCACGGCATTTCTCACTGCTTATAACTAAAGAGAAATGACTTTGGCACTTTATCTATTGGAAGAGAAATTGTTGCTGCAATAGCCTGTGAGACATCAAGCCACCTGCCACAGCATCCCTGGCTGTTTTGTTTTGTTTTTTCTTTTGTCCAAGGCAGTCCTTTCCAGTCAGAGTGGGGATAGGAAACCAGTATGCCACCAGACAGAAGTAGCTGGAGCATTCTGGCTAAGAGAATGGGCTTTGGAATCAGTCAGATTATAGGGTGAAAATTTTATTTACTTGTGTGACTTTGGACATGTTATATAACCTTTCAAAGTTTTAGCCTTTTCACCTTAAACTGAGGATGATTATATTCAGGTCCCAGGTTGTTAATGTGGAGATTGAATGACAGGGTGTACAGAAAGAGCAGGTACATAGTAGCTGTTATTAGGTCATTTTTGGGGTGAAGGTCTGATGAATTGATGACTTTTGAGATGTTCTTCTTTGTCATAATGGCTTTTCAGATATGGTAGCTAGCCAACCCTGAATCTTTTCTGCAGAGATGTCCTGAGTAAAGATCCCTGGGAGGTCTAAAGGCAGGACCCAATGTGTGAAATTTATTGAAATCTTCAGTTTTATCCTAAACACTTATGCATATTTTGTGTTCTACTCATTAACAGATCTAAATTGTTTTATTAGCAAAATCATTTTTGCCTCTTAAATCTTCTTATAAATCTGATGCTCTGGTGTTACCTTCATACTGTGGCATTGCCTGACCTCTGGCACCGCGCCGGGAACAAGAACGGCCAGTCCCGTGCACATTGGAGAAAGACCAGGAAACTTAGACTTCCCTAGACTTTGCTTTTTAGTGCCTTCGTACAGGTGATGAGGAGTCGAGGGACTCCCTCCCTCTGACCACCCCTCTCGTTCCAAAATGCAACATAGGCAGTGTAGCTTCTCCTGCATGGGTCATCCCCTCACCACTTTTAATTTAAAGTTTTAGCTGATTTGGCTGAGAAATGGGGTGCAATGGGGTGGAGATAGAGGGTGGAGAGAACAAATTTTATCCTTTCGTGAAAAAAATTAAGTAAGATAATAAATGGTAAAACAAATGCCATTCTACGTTGCCCCTCACGCATCCCTATTTTGGAGTCCATTAAGAAAATGCGAAGATAGACTTATAGTCGGTTGTTTTAGATATAATGGCATATGCTCAGTAGAGGTTGAATCTCATCCTACGAATCACGGGAAACTTATAGGTAACTTTGCAGGTTAAGTGAAAAGGAAGATTAAAAACATGCTTTGGGTGGACTGCTATGCAGACAACTGGGTTCTTTGCTTTAGGCTCAGTAACATTTCTTGTAAGTAAAAATCCGTGAGATAGTAAATCATTGCTAAATAAATAAATAAATAAAACATGGTATCAATAATAAAATCATTGTTTCTATCTGTCCTCAAACTTCTGTCACGCTGATAGGTTACCCAACTATTCAGCTTAAAAATAAGACCTCATAATATCTCCTGTTCACCAGCAGCCCTCTAACCCCATGAGCTGGGACACACGGGCGAACGTGGTAGGGGTAGGATGGCACTTGTTACCATTTCATCCTGGACAAAGGCCAATAAGGTAGATGGCAGAGAGGGAGGAAAAGAGAGAGGGGGAAAGACAGGAATAATAAGGGCAAAAATGTAAATTTATCTCCCACTGTCTGTTTACATTTCATTCCCTGGAAGTAATATTTACTTGTTCCTGGGGCCCAAGACACGTGGAGCCTTTCTTACTTCACAGATGGGCTATTGTCTCATTTTGGTGATGAGACTGTGTCATACACATACAATGATCAAACCAGACTTGACTTAGTGTGACCTTCCCTCCTTAGCTCGGGCTTGCTTCCTGCTGGAAAGGGGTATGTTTCTTCTGTTCCCTCACTCTCAGCCCCTACCCCCCAGTTCATTATCTTCAGTTCCCACTCCCTGTCAATGCTGAAGCTGTAAGTAGGGAGGAAGGGACAAGTAATGGGACAGTTCTTTGTGCTTTCTGTGCCAGTCAAATTGTTCAAGCTGATGTTTCTGGATGGCTCAGTTAGATGATTAAAATGAACTTTCCCCTCTTGGGGCACTTTGATGGACTCTTCAAAGCTTCCCTACTTCTGGCACCTCTTCTACAACTCCCTTGCTCCAGGCATATATGATTCTACTCAAGATGGCCTAAGAGGACACCTTCTGCAGCACCTGGACACTTTTAGACTCTCTGCTGAAGTCACCGTGCTCCTCCAGGCCCTCCCTATTGGATAGAGCCCAAGATGATCCCCTGCCAGTTCTTTCCCATTTGGCCCACTTGTGTCCTCAAGAAACATTCATACATCCATGTTGTGACAAACTCCAGCCCATCCCAGTGAGGCAGACTGCCCCTGGTTCTATTGCCTAAAGAGTGATCAGCCCCTCTCTCACACCCCAGTTCACGGCCTGCTTTCCCTCCCTCCAGGGTGAGTCAGGAACTAGTCCCCCTCTGTGTCTCCCAACCACAGGGAAAAACATCTCTCAGCTGTTTGGGTGGCCCCATTGATGTCTCCCTTAATACTGAAATCTCCCTTGATTAGTTTTAGGATTGGAAGGTAGCAGCCCTTCTTATAAAAGAGGGTGGGGACTGGGCAATGACAGAGCCCTTCAGTAATCTCATCTCCAAATCCCTTTCATCTTCTCCATCTGGTGAGGTTGTCCTTCCTGCCATTTACAAATTCTGCACATGGTAGGAGTTGAATCCACATCCTTGTTGCCCGTATTATTTTGGCAACGCGGTTTCCACAGAATTAGGAAAAGTCTTTATCCTTGTTACATACAAATCTGGCTTAATTCACTTGGGAAAAACAAGCAAACTCTCATGATAACTAAACTTTAAAAAATATATGAACATGGTACCAAAATTAAGTCCCTGAAATGCATTTAACTTCTCTGGCAGGTAATCCTGCACTTAGAGTTTGATTTGACTATAAGAACAAGTCTGCACAAAATCAGTCTGAAATGGTCATAAAAAGAAGCAAACTTTAAAACTGTATCAAATTCACATCATGGGGCTTCCCTGGTGGCGCAGTGGTTGAGAATCCGCCTGCCGATGCAGGGGACACGGGTTCGTGCCCCGGTCCGGGAAGATCCCACGTGCCGCGGAGCGGCTGGGCCCGTGAGCCGTGGCCGCTGAGCCTGCGCGTCTGGAGCCTGTGCTCCGCAACGGGAGAGGCCACAACCGTGAGAGGCCCGCGTACTGGGGAAAAAAAAAAAAAAAATTCACATCATGAACTTTTCCTTTAAAAGTGATATTTATAGCCTTGGTGCCAACCTTTTAAGTAAAAGCTGAAGCAAACATTTCCTTTGCACATTTTCATGCGCTGCCTTTGAATATGTTGACCAGAGAGTGGATAAGATACTGGTTTGTTTTAAAGCTATGAAGCAAGGTTCCAGGTTTGGGCATGAGCTGTGTCTACCTCTAGGATTCCAGCGGGTCTCGATGTGCCTGGCAGACTCTTGGGGTCAGCCCGCCTAGAGTCGGTGAACATGAGATACCATGATGCCTCCCAGGAGAGAAACTGTCCTCAGGGAAGAAGTGTCAAGCACACAAGCTCAAACCTGTAATGAAGCCTCAGCCATTATATGGGAAAGACAATTCTGAGCATAGTATGATGCTGCCATTTGGATATGTCCTTTTAGGGTCTCTGGTCTGAGTCCTAGGGAGGAGAGGGCTGCAAGTAGAAACCGAAAGAGCTATTTTCACTAAAGTCTTCTGGGATGCTGAAGATTCACATGACCTAAATATCCCCCAACCCCAACTGCTCCCTTAGCCTTCCTGGCTGAAAGAAGCAGCTCTTCCTCTGTCTGCTGAGACTGATACGGTCTTGCTTGAAGACAGCCTACCAATGCCAAATTGGGATTACCAGTTCTACCCATGTCTCCACATTACCAACCCCCTCACTTCCACTAGACTTCTATCCAGCAGCATACCTCAGCAGGCTCCACGGGGCCAATTACAGAATCAGACCCAGGAGAAGAAGGCTCTAACATGAAAAGAACTGCAAGATTTTGAGGAATACATATTCAAGTGGATTCTAAGGGTATTCTACCAGGGAGGGAGGAATACAGTTTTAGACTGAGCATGTATGTATTCCTCGGATATTCTTTGTTCTGATTATTTGGTTGGTTGACACAAAACTTGCCTCAGCAGTGGCCCACGTTGAATGAAGTTGAGAGGCCAGAGATTCGTTGGTATAACACAGTAGAAGGCATCCGAAGGCTCAGGGAGACAGGAAGTTGAAGTGGACTTATCTTTTGTTGCTGGTTCATTCTAGATAGTCTCCTGACCACATCCAGGTGCCTCCAGAGAACACTCCCTTCATTAACATATTGAGAAAATATACCAGCATCCTTGCAAAGTGCCAGAGTTGCTTTCTGTAGGCTGATGATGAATATGGTGATGCTGCCCTTGAAATGGGCTCCTTAGTTGCCATAGTGACTACATGCGGCCAGGATGGCAGAGGCAGTGTGCAGCCTGGGACCTTAAGGGGCAAGATGAGCACTGTGTTATAACAGACACCCCAGCCAGGATGGTGATCAAAGAGGGATGATCTGCAGAAATCTTTGATGGTGGCTGATGGATCACGGAGATCTAAGGACTGAAATAGTCTACTAAGGTCCTCTTTGATCTGTACAGATGCGAAACTCCAGATTTGGCAAGCAGAGCCGCCCCATATAGAGACCAAGCCATTAATCAAATTCTAAGACTTGAGGCAATTCCTAGACCTAGCAACTGTAAATGAAGAAGGAGTATGGAATCTTTGAGAGCAGACCCCTTAGAGACCGCAGCCTTCCCCAAGGGACTTGTAGCTATTTATTTCCTTGTTACTATGTACAAGGAAAGAGAGACCCCAAATTCTTCACAGTTTTGATGGTGGAATAGCTCTGAAACTCTACTGGTGTGGTCTTGCTTCTCGTTTCCTTTATCAGAGAGAAGGATCTTCATTAACTTCCCCTTGACTCAATGCTCACATTTCAGGAATCAGGGAGCTAATGTAGAAATTCAGTTCCTGGGTTGATCTATTCCAACTACTTACTCAGTAACTGAGTTGGAGTGGGCACATGGACAGTGGCTCCGAGCTGAGAATAATCCTGGGGTCCAGACACCACTGTGGTACACTGGTCACAGTGGGAATTTTCGGAAATGAAGGGGAAAATGGAATTTGGGGTCAAGCTCGCCTCTCGGTGGGCCCAGTGGGAACACAGTGTGGTTATTTTCTCAGTGGGGGTGGTGGTAAAATTGAGTTTTCCTGCAAACTGACTAGGATTAGGGGGACTTTGCTTGCCTGGGACTTCTTCAGAGCTTTACAGCTTAAGCAGATAACTGTAGCATCATGTTCAAACATGGTATATGTTGTCTAAAAAATCCAAAGGTATTCTTACTATTCTTTAGGGAGGACCAGGCAGCAACTTGGTTGCAGGTCAGTTATCAGGTTTCTTCTCTCTTGGCACAGACACTTATCCTTGATATAGATTTGATTTTCCCGAACGCCGTGATTCTGCCACTACACCCTTCCATAGACTTACTTTGCCATATTCACTGTCGTAACAAGCCAACCAACATTGCTCTGAACAAGAAACTTTTCCAGAAAAAAAAAAAAAAAAAAAAAAAGCAAAGCAGTGGGTGAATGTCTATGGGATTATCTGATTTTTTTTTTTTAATTTTTTTTAATTTTTTTTTTACCATGTACCTTATTACCCTGAAGCAGCTGGCCTTAAAGAAGAGTGGATTGGCCTGTTGAAAACTCAGTTACAGCAACAGTTGGAAGACAACATTATGAGACTGGGTTACCGTCCTCCACGATGCTCTGATCTAGTAAATAACATATGGTGCAGTTTTTTCATAAACAGCATTCCTGGGGTAGAATGGCAGCTCTCATTATTACATCTAAATTTCACTTGCAAATATTTTATTTCTCAATTCCACGGATTAGGGCTTTGCTGCTTTAAAGTTCTCATGATGCAAAGGAAAACTCCCTCCGCTAGGGAACGTACCAATGGGTCCATTTAGTTGAACGTTGAGATTGCCACCTGGTTACTGGGCTCCGCATGCCACTGGGCCAGCAGGGAAAAAGGATGTCACTGTATTGCAGGTTTTATCCTGTTAATCAAGGGGGAAATAAAGTTGGTGCTTTATAATAGGAGTTAAGAGGAGGCCAGGGACCCTCTTGAATGACACCTAGTACTGCCATGTAAGGTGGTAAAAGTTAAGGGAAGAGCGGAACAACTCTATGGCAGAGACTGTGATATAGTCACCAAAACACATTTCCCTTTTCCGTGTAGGCACAATGGCTAGACTGTAATTCCCAGCCTGCCTTGCAGCTAGATGTGAGCATGTGACTGTGGCCTGTCAATGGGCTGTGAGAGGAGCATTATATCCTACTTGCAGGCATATAATATTATATCTTTTATAAGACAAAAGGAGCTAGGGTATTAGAAGGCCACCATCATCTGACCAAAGACACGCTCTTTGGGCTTTATTGAAAGAGGAATAAACATCTCCTGGGTTAGACCACTGAAAATTTCAGGTTTATCTGTTCTAGCAACTGGCATTACCCCAACTAATTAATTACAAACCCCTTAAAAGCACAATTTTCCCTTGAGTCAATGGCACACTTCAGAAGAGAGCCTGCCCGCAGGCCTTTATGTCTGTATTCTATCCAAGAGGGATGCTTTCTGGATGAGGGGAACCAAACAGCAAGAGACCACAAGGAGATCCAAGCACACAAGTTGGAAGAGGTTGGTCTGAAGTGGTTCTCTCACCTTAGGAAACCATGCAGTTGAGGTGCCCTTGTTAGAGGCCTGAAAAACTCATACTTGGTTCATACGTGAGAACTTTATTTTGAATTCCTGCCATACACTGTTGATATCCAAGGGACACCATGACCAGTAAGACAAGAGGCACTTGCTTTGTCTATCTTTCTCTTATCTGCACCCAGTGGTGAGGATCAATAACTAGAAGGCTGGTGGGAAAGAGCGGGAGGGAAACAACCTGTCTCCAAAACAAGTTTCTGCTGCAGTAGCCTCACTGAGGCTGAGGAAGTGAGACGGGATTAGGTCAGATCTGACACTGGAACTTGTCATTGGACAGGACCAGAGTGGACTCTAAAAATAACAAGGTAATGAGAAAGTTATGGAATCTGCCCAAGATAAATAGGGAGGGAAAGAGAGATTCAAGAGAGCATGAAAGAATGTGGCAACTGAAGAAAAGGAAAACCATTTCATGCCATTTGACTGTTAAACACAACTTAGAGTGACGCTATAGTCATACAACCTCTACTTTTCACTCTGTGTTGCTAGATGAGCACGGAAAACAGTCAGAATGAATCCTACCATTATGCTTTCTAATTGTGGGAGAAACCAATACATATTAATAAATAAAAACTGCTGTATTTCTTCTTGGCAGTTGGTGGGCTATCTGAGAAGCTGGAGGTTTCATAAGGGAGGAATGGAGGAGTTCTTGATGGAACTGCTGCTCATGGGATTAAGGTGATGAAGTCATTTATTCAGCATCATATTTTCTGCTCCAAGCGTGACCTAAGTGATCTGGCTGTGTCCTACCATGCTTTGTCTCTAAGTGAAGGTCAGAATACCTCAGGTGTTGATGGTAGTGGAAATATTCCCTCACTGCTCTCTGTGAACCACTGCTTCTGGTCTGGCACACTGCAGTTGCTTCTACCTCTTTCTCCCAAATTGAAGAAAGAAATGTACAAAATTAGCATTTCCTAAAGTGTGTTCCACAGGAATCTAGTTCCATGGGATATTTATAGACGCTAAAGAGGGGAAAAAAAAAAAATCTCTTCGATCAAGTAACTTGGGTAAAGCTGGATTAAACAAAGGGGAAGAGTTTTTTCTTTACCACAGAAGTTCTCACATCCTTTATTATGCTAACGTTTGTGGTGGAGCTCATGGCAGAGACAGAGAGTAGAATTTCACAGACTTCTAAGTCCATGGACCCTCTTTTAACTCCAGATTGTTTTAGAGGACTGAATGTTCATCAGCCCATACTTTGAGACCTGGTGGTCCAATTCATTTCTCCTTGTGCACAAAAATTCACAAGTAATGAATGGATGTGAATAAAAAGAGAAAGTTAGTGAAATCCTATTCATTTATCTGAAAGACCATTTGAAGAATTGTCTGTGTTAACATTACGTGCTTTTTTTCTGGACCAGAGAGAGGGCAGCCTATCCTTTGATGAAGTGAAGGCCAGTGAAACAGGAATGCATGTTTAATCCCAGCGCCAGAGAGTGATGAATTCCTCCGTGACTCTTCTAATACATAATTTTTGTGCGAGTTTTAAAATGAATACTATGCTTTTGCCTTGTCAGGTTTTCCACTGTTCATCACATGCATCACGTTTAAACTGCCCTTGTGGATAAGAGAAGCAGTACTTGCAAGTCACCCATTTTGGTCTAATCAAGGCAGAACCTAAACTCACCTTGCTTCTAAAGTTGGGTTTATTAACCATTCATTTATAAACATTTGTTTCTATATACTTCCAGGAATTCTCCTTTTTACCATTTCACGTCTTTATATCAATGATTTCTAATGAGCTAAATTTTATTTTTTAAAAATTCATTACATAAATGGAGAAATAATCTTCCACTGAAATAGTATAGATTAGAAATATGGATTTGGTAATCATCTAAAGTATGTGAGAAATAACTAAATCAATTCTCATTACTCATAAAATAAAAAAGTATGAACTTGGAGGCAGGAAACCTAGTTTCTGTTTCTTCTGTGTTTCTAATAAGTTCCGCGGCCTTTGGCAAGTTTCTTTACTTCTTTTAGGCCTCGGTTTCTTCAACTGTAAAATGAAAGGGCTGGAGATGATATCCTCTAGGGACCTTTGAAGCTATAAAATTCAATGATTCTCATACCGTTATTTTTCCTAAATTTCCACATTTAGCACATTTCAATATGTATCTGTCATTGTGATGCCCTGCAGAGGAACAGTTATGATTTCTAGAGCCACACAGCCATGATACAGTGAAATAGATGACCTAACTGGAATATCATACCCGTTATTTTATAGAAGATGAATGAACCATCATCATTCTTATAGCCGTCAGTCAAAATTGTGTTTGGGCGTTTGGCTACTTAAGTGTGTCTTTTTTCCCCCGAAATGTGTATAGAGAAATAAATGTATGACCCCAAATTCAGATTAACTTTTTTTTTTTTTTTTGGTACGCGGGCCTCTCACTGCTGTGGCCTCTCCCGTTGCGGAGCACAGGCTCCGGACGCGCAGGCTCAGCGGCCACGGCTCACGGGCCCAGCCGCTCCGCGGCACGTGGGGTCTTCCCAGACCGGGGCACGAACCCGTGTCCGCTGCATCGGCAGGTGGACTCTCAACCACTGCGCCACCAGGGAAGCCCCAGATTAACTTTTAACTTCTGAATATCCTACAACACGATCAAGTACAAAATTAGGAAAAAGTTCATATGCTCATAGCACAGAGAAGAGGCAAAAATTTCTGCAGCTGTGCTGTCCGATACAGAGCCACCAGCTCTGCCTGTCTATTGAGCACTTGAGATGGTGCTAGTCTGAACTGAGATGTGGGTAAAATACATAACAGATTTTGAAGACAGTGCAAAAAAAAAGAGTAAAATATATCATTGGTTATTTTCAATATATTGATTACTTTTTGAAATGATAATATTTTGGATATATTAGGTTACATAAAATGTATTATTAAAATTAATCTTGTTCCTTTTTACTTTTTAAAGTATGGCTATTAGAAAATCTAAAATTACATATGTGACTCATTATCTTTCTAGTGGACAGCACTGTTCTAAGGGATTCTGTCATGATAATGAACACTTTAGATGGCGACACTGAATTCTATTTTATTCCCATAGGAAGATTAATCAATATAAGTAGCTCTAAACTTTTAAGAAGGCTCTGCTCTAAAGTTTTGTGTCACTTCTCTCTCAATTTTTTTTAACATCAAAACAATATAATGGGGCTTCCCTGGTGGCGCAGTGGTTGAGAGTCCGCCTGCCGATGCAGGGGACACGGGTTCGTGCCGCGGAGCGGCGGGGCCCGTGAGCCATGGCCGCTGAGCCTGCGCGTCCGGAGCCTGTGCTCCGCAATGGGAGAGGCCACAGCAGTGAGGGGCCCGCGTACCGTAAAAAACAAAAACAAAAACGATATAATGAAAGGCTGGTTACTTTCCCAGGTCAGCTCTAAAGCTTATTTAACCTTTAAAGCTTAAATATTGTGTATAAGCAATGAAAATAGTAGAATACAATACTATTGAAGTAATAGTAATTTCACAAAATAAAATAATAAATCTTCTTGTTTGTTTGTTCTAACTATTTATACTTGAGTTAATTCTACTCAACCAAAGAAGAAATATAAGGAGTTGGAAACCTTCATCATGGCCCTTCAGAGGACTTCAACACATTTTCAAGGATTTAAATCTTTTATGTTTAATAACACTTCAAACTTAGGGTTTTCATTCTTTTTAAGACATATGTGATTATTTCACTACCTTCTTACTTATTGCCACGATTGCAGTAATTGTTTTGAACTACAACAGTGAAAACAAAAGGGAAAGAGAGGAAGAATTGAGAAAGAGTTCTTCCTGTCTAATTTCAAGGAGGCAAGTGAACCAAGAGAGCTTGCTTTGGGGTCGGGGGAAAGTAAAACAGCTTTGGGGTAGGAGAGTGTGGGGACAGACGGAGTGAAGGTCATTTCTATGCATGGTCTTCCTTTCTTTGAAATAGTACTTCTCAATGGGTACATTTCTGCTCGCAGCTTGAGAGCACAAGGTTCTACGGTAGAAATATAATTTCCCCATTTGATTGTCTTTTAGGATACGTAAAATGTACAATAGAACCTGACTACTTAAAGCCAGCTGCCACCACCTGACAGCTGTATCCCAGACTGAAAAATCCTTAAATGTTAAGCTGAAGGTAATTTAAAACATCTCCAATGACCAACAATTGAATCAATCATGCCTATGTTCTAAAGCCTCCATTAAAAAAATCAATTTGTTACCTATTTAAAAAAAATCAAATACAGGAATATCTGAACAAAGATTTAGGTGGTCCTAATTTCAGAGTATACTTTGGTTTCAGGTTTTCATGAGGGGAAGAGCCAAGAAAAAAGAAAGAAAGGAATTAATATCTACGGAATTTTAACTCTCACAACAATCCTGTGGGGGTGGACACGATCGTCTCCACTGACTGATGTGGAAACTGATATTCAGAGGTTTCCGAGAAGTTGCACCAGCTGCTCACATTTGCACAGTGAGCAATACGAGGTCAGAAATGGATTCAGTATCTTGTGACTTAAAAGCCCATTTAAACTTGCTGCTTCTCTTGCTTTGTTTCCCAGAGAAAATGTGAGAGGAAGAACATTGCATGGAAGAGAATTGCGGGTGTGAAACATATTTCACACCCAAAGAAAAACCAGGGGAAAAAAAGGTCAAATCCATTCTTTTACCTCTGTCTCAGGACTGAAAAGTCAATTTTTAATTATACGTGTAAGGTTGACCGGGGGCTAACCTACCTATCAAAAATGCTGGGTTCAGGGTTGGAGATGAAATATGGAGAGAGGCTCAATTTATTACTATTTGGGAGGAATAAACGTCCATACAGAAACAAGAGACTGGAATCTCTGCCTCCAGCCTGCCCTTGACCTTGAGGTGAACAGTGTGAAGTCTGATCTTTTGGGACAATAAATGAAGACCTAGTGCGTAGCATGGCCCATAGTGTATGCCATAAATTCTGGGATGCTGATCATGTGTGGGAGATCATGTGGCTACCTCCATCTGCTGACACCTCTATCCTTTTGGGGGCACAGATTTGCTCAGGTCAGGTAACGTTCTTAGAAGCCTACAAAGGGCTCCTTTTTGCCTTGCGATAACATAGACTCTAAATCCTGTGTCTGATTCATTCTCTTCCAAATGACATGTCTGCTATTGCTAACCACTTATTAAACGTTTTTCCTTCTGCTTACCTACCTTGTTCAGCTGCCTTAAATCTGCTCTGGAACAGACAAGATTTAAATAAACAAACTGGGTTCATTCATTCTTAAACATGCTCTTTTGCCAAAGAGCTATTTTTCTGCATGTTTAAAAATATAAGATGGCTAAATGACAATGTAGTCTTAAATATACAAATCTATGTGGATTTCCTCCCAAAATGAGATAAATTTTGCTCTTTACCATCTTACCAGCATGATTCCACAGTACTCCCCAAGCATCAGAAATCACCTTGAATAAGGCACTAACTAACTGTGATGAAAGACAGGGGAGAAAACAGTGCATCGGGACCCTCTTCTCCATTCAGATGCTGGGCACAAATATTGACATGAAAGCTCAGCATGAGGGGCCAGACTCGCAAGTTCTGCTGATTGAGACAGGTTCACAGCCAGCGCACACAAGTTCAGATAGAGGACAACATGAAACTAGGAGACAGGGGGAGAGGGGAGGGGACTCCCTTCCAAGCAGGGCCTTCCTCTTTATCCTCCGAAGTGCTCCAGTAGACTAAAAGCAACAAAGCTAGCCAGAGAAGTTGGAGGGGATTTAATGGTGTTTGGGGTGGGATAGAGCACATGGCAATGGGAACCCTGCCAGAGTTCACCACATGGCTGAGCCCAGGAAGGGTTGTGTATCCCTGAGAACCACGCAGATCAGATGGAGATTTGCCTTTTTCTTCCTCCGGCTTCCCATCACCTTCATTCATATTGTGTTCACATAACTTCTTAATTAGGGGAGTATATTAGGATACCTCAGTGGGTCATTACAAACTATAACTGAAATAAAGTTGAGTGATTTGTTTCGGCAAAAGACACCTTGATTGAGGTGGTTATTAGTAAACTATAAAGTACGATGAGGATAATTGGTAAGAGTGCTATCATTATTTAGTGGTGTCTTCAAATTTTCCCACTAATTTTCCTGTGATTAAAGAAAATTACTTACATTTAGCCAGTTGCAGATAGAAAAGAAAAATGGTTTGTCAAAGTATAAAATTGCTATTTATACTTAAAGCATTAATACAATTTATACTTAATAAATTGTTACATATTTTTAGACATCTGCTTCTTATTAAAACACCTGAAAAATGTTTTCTATAGTTCAAAACATGAACGGCAAAAAGAATAAATTTTTAGCAATTAAAAGCAAGAAACATGCGAATATCAATTCTGTTAGTGCAAACAACAGGCACAAAGTAACACAAATAAGGTGAATTGATGTCCACAATTCCCTTCTTCTGATCAAATAATAACAAAAACTGTAAAACAGGTATTTTATAATAAATTTAAATTAAATAATTTTCTTAATTAATATCCTCAGTTGTGACTAACATATAGCTTCTTACATGTGTTACAGTATATTTAGTTCTTGGCCTTTCATTTTGGGTTAAAAAAAGAAAATACATTTGGAAATGAGATTGTCTTTCATTTGTTCCTTGAATACAAGAAATTATTTATTTGGTTTTCATTGCTATAAATAATTACTCATTTGAGGCTTGTTTCTCTAAAATGGTTTACTCAATCAGTCATGCATAAAATTTGTTACTTCCCCCCACTTTGTCCAGTAGCTGCTCGCAGAGAAATTGTATGAGTCGTTAGTTTTCACTGTCATTACTGCAAACTGGAGTCAGAAGAATAAGGGAGAATCGTAGAAATCAAATAGAGGAAAACTCTAAATGTACCAGGATGGTGGACAGCAATAAAACTGTCGACTTTGAAATGAAATCACAGGACAATATTTCCTTACAAATATATGGGCACAGAGGAGCCACTCAAATCACAGACCTGTCCTTTGGCTGTTGTTGTTGGCTCTGATATAATGTATTGACTGAAAAAGTGGAAAATTTTAAACTTTGGGCTTGAAACAATGGCACACACAAAGTAAAAAAAAAAAATGAGGGCATCGAGTATTATAAAAATACCTTTAAACCTTATGAAAGAGATTACCAAGGAGTAACACCTTGGATTGACTAGGTGGTTGGAACATTTTCTTCCACTGTTTGGTTCCCTCAACCGGTTTTGAAACTTGTCAGCTCACTCAGTAGCTGAAGTCTAAATAGATCGAAGCGAGCAAGCCATCAACCAATGGGTCATTGACTTCAGTGTGGCAAAAGCCCCCTCACCCCCCAGTGATACGGAGGGCCTTGGTATTGCACACCTGTGGATAATGGAGTGCTAGGGTACAGGATGCTTTGGGTTACTTAGACTAATAGAACAAGAAAACGATCCTTATGTAGCTGCAAAACCATAAGGAATATATATAACTATATGTATGGTTATAAATATACATAAAGGGTATATACTTCTATGTGTGCAAATCTATATACACATATATATACATGTGTGTATGTATGTATATATATACAGATTTGTTTACAAATGTAATTTGGGTTAATCATCATTATAATAATAGAAGCCTAAGTAAAAAGGCCTGGAGCTTAGAAAAGAAGACATGTTTTATAAAGTCTGACTAAACACATGGACGGGGGCAGAGGAGGGTGTCACAGAATAAGTGAAACAAACAGTGGGAAGGAACGAATGCTGATATTCCGTGATTTACAGTGAGATCCCCGAGTTGACAGGGAACCCGGTGTGGACTGGAGATGTGAGTCCCCATCCAACTTCCCTTCCCTTCTAGCTGTACCGGATTCTGAATGGCAGACATTAGGAAAATAGCATCTTAGCTATTCGTAACTTTCTCTTGGTGTCATTACTCTAGGGATACTTTCCCATTCTCATTCCGTAATAGTTTTGCTAAATTTAAAGATATAACTTAATTAGCAGACACACATACACTCGATACATGTGACAAGACTCTGAAGTCACAACACAATCCAAAATCCATTAGAAAATACAGAAACAGTTTTAAAAAAATTTTATCCCAGTGTATGAAATTTAAAAATTTACATATTTTCTTTACTGGTATTATTTTAGCATAAACTTTTCATGTATTTAAAACCCTAATGTTTCATCAGCTTTTGTTACAACATTGGACAAGAGTAACATATTAATAAAGAATATAAATATACCCTAAATGCCATTATTATTAGGCTGGATGTTTATAAATTTCCAGACCTTAAAATATGATAGTTTATCAAAATATTTATTAAGAACACACATTAAACAGAATGGCATTATGATAAAAGAAATTTTGAGATACTGACTATCATAACTTTCTATTCCCTTAAAAGCCATCAGAATTGAAAGTTAATAATTCAGTAATTCATTGAGAATTATTTTTCAGTTCCTCATATGCCCCAGATACAAAGTCCTGCCTTGTGGAGTTTGCATTCTAGCGGAAGAGATGGACTAGGAATGAGTGGACGGATAGGTAAGTAATATGTTTTTGTATCACTGATGAGGGCTATGCAGAGAAAATGGACAGGGTAAAGGGATACTGAGATACAGAGTAAGGGGCAGCTCTTTTATATGAGGTCAAGGAAGACCCCTCTGTGAAAAAACTGGCATCACGACGAGCCAGTCATGGGAAGAACTGGTAGAATTTCTAGTAAAGGAAACAGCAAGTGCCATGGCCACGGAGGAAGCAAATTTTCAACGGTCTTAATAGAGCAAGGCCAGAGTAACCGAAGTAGGAGGTGAGATGACTGGAGACTGAAATCAGTAAGAGTTAGGAAACAGAATAAGCAAAGTTTGGTAATTTAAATGTTTGTAACATAGTTCTCCTCTCTTAGCTTTTATACTTTAAAATATTACTTTTTTGGTATAAAATATCCTTCTTATAATATATCCTTCTCTCTGTTTGCATGTCTGTGTGTATATGTATGGATGTGTAACATGCGTATACGCATTTGTGTATATATGTGCATGCATGTGTATGTATGTGTCTATTCAACTGTTCATTACATGTTAAAAGTATGACATGGTGGACTTTGGATTGCTTAGGTATGAATACTGGCTCTTCCATGTTCCAGCTCTGACCTTTGAAAGGCTATTTAACTCCTGTGTGCCTCAGTTTCCCCATCTGTGCAATGGGGATTCGTACATTACCTACTTTGGTGGGATGTTGTGAGGATTAAATGAATTAATATATATAAAGCTCTTAGAACAGTGGCTGGCATATAGTATATGTGGCAAATAGTATAAGTGCTATGTAACTGTTAACTTTTATAATTTTCTCAACAAGTAGCACTTTATCCAAATGCTTAGACTATGTTACAATTTTTACTTTCAATTTACACTCCTACAAGCAAAACCAATAATCAAAAAGTTGACTTGATATTTTTTCATTGGCTACTCATATTCATTTACTTGGAAAACTCGTTTGAACTCTCATTTATTTTTGGAATATTTCAAGCTTAAAGAGGACACTTCTGCTTCTAAATTGGGAAGAGTAAGTGCTTCTGTCCTGGAGAGAATGTGCAGCCAAAAATGATTTCTAGAGGTTAAGGGTGCATTAAACATGTGTCCACTTGAGGGAGCTCCAAGATTTCTCCAAAACCCTGGTCTCCTCAGCCTTTTCAGCCCTGGGACTGGGTGCTACGACACTGGGCTTGGGTTACAAACATTGTGGAAGGAAAAATTTAAATGTCCAGAATTAAAGTTTGGGAAAAAAAAGTACTGGGTAGTAAAACTGATAATTATTTTACTGTTTTCCAGTTATGTATTTAACTGAGGGGAACAGAAACATTTTTTTGGAGAACTTCAAACAGCTCAGCTGGAAGCATGGGAATTAGCATAAAGTGAAATATTTATGGGAGCTTAATACTGTTTAAGACTCATTTTCTCCTTGCCTTCAGACAAGAAGTCAAATTAACCATTTCTAATTAAAGAGTTGGAAAAAAGTAGTATGAGACCAGAAGTAGGAGCCAAATGGGAATGTCTATGTTGTGAAGTGTGAAAAAGTCATTGGACATAAGGGTCACGAATGGGAAGATACAAAGGAATTCCCGTGGTACAAGAGGAACAAATCAGGGGGATTTAAAAATAAATATAATTATGATAGGCTTATGACCATTCCTTCCTAAATGAGTATTTTTCCTCTCAGGGCAGAGTTCTAAAACTGGACATGATAATGCCCCTTTGTCTCTCTCTGTTAGTCGTTCAGCTACAAAGGAAGTATACACAATATCCAAAATGAACTGGGATCACTTTAAATACTATTCATGGGAATTCTGGCCCAGAGAACAGCCATGCATTAAGGATACCAAAAAAGAAAGAACTTTCCAAAGCCTAGTTGAAGACACAATCCTGGGGCCTCCAAGGCCACTCTCTTTCTCCTTATTTCTAAACCACGATTCAGAGACACGATGATTTGTTTAATATATCAATTTTATGCACATATTTTAATTTTAATTGCATCATGAGCGAACTGTTCAAAAGAATTTGAACGTTTGGCCCCTAAATCACTACAGGCTGAGATGAAAATAAGGCAATAGAGATTGCCACCCAGCACAAAAGGAAAATATTGTATTAGAATATACTTACAACAGATGAAAACTATAATTAAAATATAATCATGGATTAGAAGTAAATTTAAAAGAGCACATTAGGCTTCCAGCATATTCTTTATATGCTTAGATCTTAAATTTTAAAGAGTTTATGTTAACACAGCTTTAAGCATTTTGCACAAAGATTCATGTCAATCTTTTCATTCACACTTTGTGGAATCTCCTACAATTGTTTCTTTATTAATTAGCACACAATATTTTTAGCTGGGTGGTATACTGTATTGCTAAGCTACTTTTGTATGCGTCGCAAATTTCCCCCCAGCGTTGTCTTGATTTGGACTAAATTGAACGCATTTGTTGTGCTACTTGAGAACAGAATCAGGATTATCCTGCAGGTGGTTTTTAAAAATCATTTTTGCTGTGTTTTGTTTTGTTTTGGTCATTTCCATTTTTCATAGAGCATTTGTTTCTTTTTGCTTTGGCTGTAAGTTTCTTCTCTCATTTTTCATTAGTACATTACCTCATGGTCTTAAACATCTTCTGCTGCTTTCTTAAACAAGATGATATGCCTGATGAGGAAGCCTAATGCTTCTGTATTCTCTCTTATTTTTTTTTTTTTTTTTTTTTTGCGGTATGCGGGCCTTTCACTGCTGTGGCCTCTCCCGAGGCGCAGACCCAGCGGCCATGGCTCACGGGCCCGGCCGCTCCGCAGCACGTGGGATCTTCCCGGACCGGGGCACGAACCCGTGTCCCCTGCATCGGCAGGCGGACTCGCAACCACTGTGCCACCAGGGAAGCCCTGTATTCTCTCTTAAAAAATAAATTGCAAGCATATTTTAATGGTGTTTAACATAAACAGTTTAATACATATTCAGAGAGGCTGTTTCTCTAGCAGGTGGAAATGAGCTAGGCTCTTTGGAGATTTTCTCTGCTTGTGATGGCTACACAGACAAGCCTGTGGACAGCCTGTTTACACAATATCCACCATCCCTTAGTGCATTCTCTGCATCTTGTAGGAGAAGGTATCAATTGGACAGAGAGGACTTTCCTCTTCTGTATATTGAGTTCATCTTTTGATTTGCCATGGTAGACCCTAAAGATTACCATGAATGAGTACTTGGAGGAACACACAGGCCCTCAGGTTTCTTAACTACTGCTTCTAAACTGGGACTTCAGGGCTTTCTGTGCAAAAGAGAAAGCGGATTCTCTTTAGCTGGGGTATACTGCGATGAGTGGGACCATTGTCATTTGACTTTGTTGTGGAGACAAGCCACAGTGGCAGCAGAGATAGCATCAGACAATTAAACTGTAAAACAGCGTTCAAAGGGTAGGGAAGACAGATTTAATTATGAAACAGATGATACTACTCAATCCTAATTGTCATACCAGGATCCAAGTCGAGGGGCTGTTAATCACCAGCCAGGAGAATGGATGGCAAAGCACCTTATGTCACCAAAGGCAAAAAGCATCAGACCACGATTACACTGAAACTTAATAATCTCATTTAGGAACAACAACAACAGAAACAAATAGAAACTTCTTTTTATGTTCTGTAACATTAAGTACTGGGAAATATTTATTCAATTACTATGATTGTAGGCAATTCGATTTCTCTTTCTCGTAGTTAATACTTTCACTAAGAAACCCTTAGGTGGAACTCTGGAGTTTCTTTAATTCTCACAAGCATTTTCAGAGTTACAATTCTTTTTACACAAAAAAATTAACCACATTTATTGGTTTAGCCAATAATATCAGGGGAACTAGAGACCTATAAACGTTTTCAAATTGGCACCATCCATAGTCCTAAGAGC
Organism: Kogia breviceps; assembly: GCF_026419965.1. Lineage (NCBI taxonomy): Eukaryota > Metazoa > Chordata > Mammalia > Artiodactyla > Physeteridae > Kogia > Kogia breviceps. The sequence goes on along the minus strand of NC_081313.1, from coordinate 25,301,930 downwards.
CAAGGTGCCTTAACAACTTGTTACAAATGCGTAACAGCTCCAGAGAGAAAATATTTTCCTGAGCCTACAGTTCCTCATCTGTTTTGCTTTTCTGCAAACTTCACAAAGATAACGGACAATATACCTCATTTCCTATGCACCCATCTATTTTGGCCAAACAGTTAATTTCTAACCAGCATGGTGGCCAGAAGTAGAGAACAAGAGGTCTGTAACATAGAATAGAAAAACAGAGGACTTGGAGTCAAAATACTTTGTTTGCAGTCCTTGCTTTGGCCCTTCTTTCTTTATCACTAAGTCCCTTAACCTTCTTCACTAGACTCAGTTTTTGGAGATTGGCTGGTGCTCACAGGTGGCCATGTAGATTAGGAAAGATAACATGATTGGGACAGTTGGTAACCTTGGAAATGCCATACAATTGTTATTTAGTATTACATGAGATTGGAGCTATAGCATCAAAGAATTAACCTTAATTGAACACCTACTAAGGGTCTGTCATTATGCTAGGTACTTTTGCATTTTTATGCCCTATATGAGGCATGATTTTCTCCATGTTTCAGGTAAGGAAACACTCATGAAGAGGTTAGCGTGCCTAAGATCGTACAGCTTTGTTACTGGCAAAGTGGGGATGGGAATCTAGGTATGTCTAGCCCTGGAATCACACTTTTTTTCCATTTCTCCAAGTTTGGAATCAAGGAGAATGCACTTTCCTTCTTCAGCTGATTCAGCTCCTGAGTTCTGGCACAGGAGCTGTGTGGTTGGCAGAATAATTGCCCCCTAAAGATGTGCATGTTCCAATCCCCAGAAGCAGGGAATATGTTACCTTACGTGGCAAAGGCACTTTGCAGATGTGATTAAGTTAAAAATCTTGAGATAGGGAGATTATCCTGGATTATCTGGGTGGGTCCAATGTAATCACAGGGGATTATAAGAGGGAGGCAGGAGGATTAAAAAAAGGGATGTGATTGTGGGGCACAAGTCAGAGAGAAAGAGGTTTGAGGATGCTACACTGCTGCCTTTGGAGATGGAGGAAGGCCTCCATCTGAGCTAAGGAATGCTGGTGATCAAAAGTTGAAAAAGGCAAGGAAACGGATCCTCCCCTAGAGTCCCCAAAGGGAACACGCCTTACTGACAAGATGACTTTAGCCCAGAGCGACATTTGACCTATGAAACTGTAAGATAATAAGTTTGTATTGTGTTAAGCTACTCAGTTGTTGTAATTTGTTATAGCAGCAATAGGCAACTAATACAGGAGCCTTGCCTTTTCCAGGGCTCTCAGGCTTTGCTTGTCTGGATGTAGGTGGCTCAGGTAGAGGAAGGAGGTGGATGGATCTTGGAAGCTGTGCAGTTGATAGGCAGGGAGTGTCTGAGAAGCACAGCCACAGCTTGTGGCTGGGATGGGATCTATACTTGCTTTCTAAGAGAAATATTTCTTGTTGGGGTTGGAGGCCATAGAGGTGTAAATTCTGGAGGAAGCCTTGGCCTGTGAGGCTTAGAAGGAGGTGAAGGAATTAGGTGTTCACCTCTGATACACTGCTAGGGAGGAGAGGAGGACTATCCTCTAGAATTCTAGGAAAGAGTCAGAAATGTTTCTGTTCCAGAACATAAGGAACAGTGACCTCCCCAAATTCCAAAGGTTGTAACCCCCAAATATGTATATTTATTTATTAGTTATATCCATGTACTTCTGTACTAACATACAGTACATGGTACTGAGCAAACCAAAAAAAAATTTGAAAGTATATGTGACAAAAAAGAATTAATTTAGAAGTTCAAACATTTTCTTCTCAAACTCTAATAGATTAACTTCCACAGTCTCCATGGAGTGGTGTAGAGAATGGAAGAGGTGTGGGAAAACATGATTTGATGGGCAGAGAGTGCCTCCCTTCATATTTCCTTGTCTCTTACCCACTTTAGTTTAAGAAAGGGGGTAAAGTGGGAAAGGGTGAGATGAAACCTGCACTCTTCTGAGTTAGCACATGACCTAGGTAGAGAGATTGTGACCTTGGATGGTTGAGAAACCCTGCTTAAGGGAAGCGTGTCTGCACATAACATACTGTGCTGGGAGAAGGGGCACAGCTTCCAGGGAGGAGCAATTTTCAGGTTTCGAGATTATGAACAGACTTACCATTTTCTTATGAAAGTCATGAGATCATATTTCCTCACATTTGATACTGAGGAGCATAAAATACTGCAAAATCATTAATTAGTTTTACAGGGTGATTTGACTGCATAATAATGAGAATAGGGGGATTTTACCCTTCTCATCTTTCTTCTTCAAACGACTAATTTTCCACAACATACTTGCGGTCCTAACCAATTTCTGAGAATGACAAGGATAGTGAATTTGTGTCCCTAGTTTGTAAAAGCATCTCACTAGTTCAGGAGGAGGATGAACCTACAGCTTTCCTACCATCAGCCCCCTGAAGGGAGAAGCAGGTCAAGGAGGTGAGTACACAGTGGGGAGAAGCAAAAGGGGACTCGAAGAGAACGGGGCCCTGGTCACAAGACACCCCCCACTCCCAACTTGCTATGTAAACACAGTTAAGTCGCACAAGCTCTCTGTGCCTTGCTTCCTTTTTTTAAGAAGAGAAACATCTCATGAGAAGAGATGATCACTCATATCCCATTCTTAAGTAAGGCAGAAAGAGAAAAACAAATACTGTATGCTAACGCATATATATGGAATCTAAAAAAAAATGGTACAGATGAGCCTAGTGTCAGGGCAGGAATAAAGACGCAGACATAGAGAATGGACTGGAGGACACGGGGGCTTGGGGAAGGGTAAGCTGGGACGAAGTGAGAGTAGCACTGACATATATACACTACCAAATGTAAAATAGAGAGCTAGTGGGAAGCAGCCGCATAGCACGTGGAGGTGCTTTGTGACCACCTAGAGGGGTGGGATAGGGAGGGTGGGAGGGAGGGAGATGCAAGAGGGAGGAGATGTGGGGACATATGTATACGTATAACTGATTCACTTTGTTATAAAGCAGAAACTAACACACCATTGTAAAGCAATTATACTGTAATAAATATGTACTAAAAATAAAATAAAATAAAGCAAATAGAAAAAAAAAGAAATAATCTACTTTTATACCCTGTTTATGAGATACCAGAGTATATTTTTCTGTGAAATGAGACTATTTCTTTTCAAACTTTCATATCCAGTGGGCTACTCAATTATATCTAAGCTGAAAAGTTTTAGCTTTTATTTGAGGAAAAACCCTACTTTTGTACAGTAAAGGGTTAGCACAGAACTCAGGACTCTAAATTTCTCTTACTAATTAATTATATCTGGGGTATACGAACACAGTCCATATTTGGGATATGAATGTTGGTCCATCTACTTATGAGCTACTCCACTTTAGGAAAGTTATTTAATCTCTGTACTCTTCAGATTCTGATGCACAATATGGAGAAAATCACGCCTACTATGCATTATCATTGTGAGCTTCTGAATATGCAACATACTGTATGTCTAGAATGGGCTCTCATGTTGTGTCTATAGCAGTAATAATATCATCAAGCCCAAAGTGTACATCACTTAATACCCTCAGAGAGGCTAAGAGATGATGTAAGCCTTTTGCATTTGTTTTATGCGGTCTCTCCTGTAAACACAAGGCCCAGAGTCATTTATTCATCAGGATAGAGCAGTTAGGACAGAAATCAAGCCATATAAAGACATGATTACCAGAAAGTCATTCACTGGACAGCTCCTTAAAACAGGGTTTCACAGCCTCAGCACTACTGAGTTTGGGCCAGATAATCTGTGTTGTGGGGCTGTCCTGTGACTTGTAGGATGTTTAGCAGCATCCCTGGCTTCTCCCCAACTAGACCAGTGGCACTCCCATCCCAGTTGTGACAGCTAAAAATGCCTCCAAACACTGCCAAGTGTTCCCTTGGGTGGGGAGAGGGAACCACTACAGGTTGATAATCTTTACTGCCTTAAAATGATGAGCTAAACAATATAGAGAACGCGACTAAAATATACATGCTGTGAGATTACTTGTTACTTTCATAAAGACTAAACATGCTAGTGAGAATAGTTAAAAGCTTATCTCTGGAAACTTGGAATTTCACTCTACCTCTAGCTCTCCATGTGACTTTAGATCATTTATTTAACCTCTCAAAGTTCAAGTTCTTTCACTTGTGAAATGGGGATAATAATCATACATGTCTAACAGGTCATTGTGAGGATTAAATGAGATAATGTCAAGATGTTAGGCCCACTGAAGCACTTAGTAATTGTTGGTAATTGTTCTTTCATTATTATTTATGACCGCTACTGTCACCACCATCATTACCATCATCGTTGATAGATCTTTTTCTATGCAGCACTGCAGTATTTCTCAACAATTGAGTATAGCTTTAAAAAAAGAATTCTTTGAGAAAATACATTTTAATTCCTTTATAGGATTTCAAACTTCAGCCTTCTAAGTGAAAGCCTCTTCAAAATATCCAACCTTTTTTCCTTTGGACTCATTCATTCATTAGTAATCATTATCTTGGACACAGTTAAATACGCATTTCATCCAGAGATGCCCACAGGGAGCCCAATGTAACATACACCACCAAAGCCAAAATGTAATGTTAATGGAAATTAATGAAAGACAAATCATTCCATAGCACACTAATTTTAAGAATTAAATCACTGAGAGCTGCACATTCTACAAATAATTACAAAAAAGAATAAAATAAGAATCTCATTAAATTATTTAAACAAAGTACTGGATTTATAAAACTCCTAAGTTCCACATTAGAGAGCACAAGTATGTTTCCCAGAAGGAGGGATAATGTTACAAAGCTTCTGTTTTTCTGAAATCCTAATTTTATTAGCAGCAAAGTAATTAATTTTTGTGACAACAAATTCTTCAAGGAGAAATAAATACTAAGCCAGATTCATGTGAGCAAAGCAGTTAAAGAAAAGGAGATGAAAATACATCAAGGAAGCCTTAAGAGCCATTTTTATCCCCCACTATGAACTATGTCCTTAAAATCTGGTTCATTTTCAAAAGGGCTTCTAAACAAATCTCTACTACTCAAAAGATAAAGATGGTCTCAATGAGCTTGCAGAAAGTCAACTGGAAAAGAAAATGGGAGGGATTTTTTTTTCAGGTGCTGAAAGATACTGTACGGTTAATGGAATGAAGAGATTCTAGAAAGAAAGCTCTGTGTGTGTGTGCTCATGAAAGAGAGAGAGGGAGAGGAAGGTGTTGCAGAAGAACAAAGGACTTCACCATCTCAAAAGATCAGGACTTTGCAAGAGAATATAGTCTCTTGAATATCTAATGATCATGGCATTAATCAGGATAATGCACAAAATGAGAAAAACAGAAAATGACCTAAAATTTATATTAGGTTGACTTAATTTTAATTTTTGCTACATGCAGTGAATGAATAGAGGCTATGTGGAATTAGATAGACTTTGAGTTAGGTTATAAAACCATCATCAACTAATTGTCCTACCTTAAGTAAGTTTCTTAACTTCTTTGTATCTCAACTTTATATAATTGTATAAATGAACCTAAATATTTATATATTTATATCTTATAAATATTGAGAGGATTAAGTGAGATAAAGTGTACCAAAGTCTTAGCATTGAACCTGGCACCTAGGAGGTGATTCTTATTATACCGTTATCTGAGTCATCAAAAGAAAACACTTTCATGTTAAGCCCAATTTAATGTACTCTTCTGGAATTTTTTTTAATTAGAAACTGTCTGTAGCATTATCCCAGGCAAAGTAAGAATGCATAAAGTTTGACATGAATAACAATGGAAAAATAAGGGACTTATATCTAATTTGCACTCTCTGATTTATGTGCAGGGCTAACTTTTATGTTTATATCAATCACTTTTACAAGATGGCAGGATTACATTCTTAGAGTAAGGAAAAATTGGTTTTAAAGAATGTTCGCTTGATGTCAGAGTTTGGTCACAGTATATATTAAAAGCTACATATTTCAAATACTAAAACATCCCTAGAAGTAGTGAATATTCCTATCCAAAAAAAGTTATTTGGGTCATTTTAAGATTTATTTCTCTTGTAAGGAGTTTTATTTAAAAAATCTGGTTTGGAAAGTCTTTTCTATTCTTAAAAATACAACAGGAAAAGGTATTTCATAGTTTTTTTGAAAATGCTAATCTGTAAAAGAAAGGCAATTACATATACTGAAAGCTTACTGAGAGAAAGCATCCTTGATGGTTTTGCATACGGTTTTACACGTAATCCACACAAAAAAATGTAGCAGTTGTGATCTCTATTTTTATGGATGAAAAAACTAAGTTTAAAGAACTTGAGGAACCACCTGTCTCAAAGACTCATAACTAGTACTGGCCAAGTTGGAAGCTTAACAGTTGTATAATACTCTACAACTCAAGCTTTTCCTACCACATCATGCTGCCTTTACTCAACAACCCTTCAACCAACACCTCAGACAACAAACATTCATATTGATTGACTAACGTTCCTGAATCTGTTAACTCATGCTTTTCATCAGAGAGATGGCATTTATTCTATTTTATAGATGAACAAATGATGAATAAAACCAAGTGCAAGATGGCACATAGTCATCAAATTCTATCATGACCCATTCTAGCCTTCTGATTCCCCCCAATTCCTTCCACATGTCATCCGTCTTTGATGACTGCCTTCTCTCAAGTGTTTAATAAAATCATTAATAAAGGTCAATAAAAGTATATTCAAAAAGGTAAAGTCTTCATCAATACGTTGAATTTTCTAAAGATCTAGAGGACTGTTCCCACTTAATTACAGGATTCTATGCCTTGGAGATGTTCTGAGTTCATTCGTTCAGAATAGAATTGTTAGGGGAACCTCTGCCTGAGACCTCCCGCACTGCCCAGGCACCATAGTAACCATTTGCATGAGTTATCTTCCAACAGGAGGTCCTGCTAAGGAGCGCAGAACTAACAAGCTACCATCAACCGGAAGAATTGGGGAAAGGTCAAAAGGAGAGAGGAGACTCCAGTCCATATGTCCTACCAACCTCCCAGAATCTTCTTGCTGGAATCCATCCTGGCTGAGTGATGTGCGCGCCACCAGGAAGGACCCTGAGGAGTCAGATTGATTGGCCAGAGACAACCCGGAAACTAACCCCATTACCATAAAACCCGAGACTGCGAGCCACGTGGCAGAGCAGTTCTCCTGGTTTGCCTTACCCTGCTGCTCTCCACCCGGGCGCCCCTTCCCAATAAGGTCTCTTGCTTTGTCAGCACGTGTCTCCTCGGACAATTCATTTCTGAGTGTTACACAAGAGCCCACTCTTGGGCCCTGGAAGGGGTCCCCCTTCCTGCAACAGAATTAAAGTTGATTTCAGATGACCTAAATGTATGTGGGCTGAGTGCAAGACCAACAATAGGTTTCTGACTTTGGCTTACATAATCAATACTGTTGGTATGTAAGGAAAAGTCTATTGATTCAATTCATCCAATCAGAAGTGTTTACTTTCTAAAGGGTTCTGGCAGTGAGCTGGAGAGCTTGACTAGTGAGGGAGGAGTGACTGGGGAGAAACTGAGTTGAAAAGGACAAAGGACTTCATCAAAGTGCAGCCAAGCTGTGCTTGCATAATGAACAACCAGGACAACTATTAAATCGAATTCTGCTCAAGAGATGCAATTTGCATGACAAACTACATGGTTTCAATTTCAATGTTTTTCCTCTGCCCACTGCCTATCCAGGATAGGGTGAAAATTCAGGCAAGGCAGTATATCTTAGCCAGAGGCTAAAGCAAAGAAAAAAATCCAGATTTTAAGGATGATGTTTCCTGGAAAAAGATCCCTTCAGTTCTTAAACTGGATCAAGCACATTCCTCCGTTCAGTCCTTACACATACTGCCATCTTCCTGGTACCCTCTGTCCATCTCCATCTCCCCACCCTGTTTTATCTGGGCTTCCTCCTTTTCATCCTTCAGGTTGGGGAATAAAATATCACTAGTTCCAGAGGTCTTTCATGACTTACCTATCAGAGTGTATGTTCCCTTGGTTATTCTCTGGCATTCCACTCAGGTTTGTTTCCTTCATACCAAACATTATAGTTTTTAAATAACAGATCTATATATTGAATTATATATTTGCTTACCCCTTTTTGCTTCCTCTACACTGTAAGGTTCTCAAGGACAGGGACTATGTCTTTTATTCACCAGTGTATACTTATCTAGCTCAGTACCTGGTGCTTAGCAATGCTTCACGATGAAATGAACGAACAGATGAGAAAATAAATAAATAGAGAATTTGGCCACCCTCACTTTAATCAACTACGTTAACTCTTTGTGATAATATGAGACCCAAGGATTGTGCTGGAATGTATTTATGAAGTTAAAATATTCTAAACACTTTTAAATGGGTTAGCATACATGTTGGAGTTGGTCCTGCTTCCTGAGTTCTCACATTTAAAAAAATCAGTATTTACTTTAATTTTGGCAATATGGACAATTTTGTCTCATTAATTCAAAAAAGAAAAAAGAAACTAGTTAGTAGGAAGAACCTTTGATACTAGGTCTACACCCTGACAAGACCCTCTGGTGCTTTCCAATAGGGATGATTTGTCATAGGAAATGTAAAGGACTCCTTTTAATCATGGAAGTTTACAAAGGAATAATAATGTTCTCACTCTGATTTAATTAGATTTATTAGACTACACTATAAGAAAAAGAAAGATAGATCGAGGCAATTTTAGCATATATCTGAGGTTTCCTATTTAAGGCTTAAGTACCATGATAATATGTGGAAACTAACAGGGGAACTGCTACTTTGTCATGAGATATTTAACCAGCTTTCTATTTCATGACATGGATTCTAGGTGGAGAATGACCTCTTAGACTAAGCAGATTGAGGCTTGACAGACAGTGCTTAGGAAGTAATTTGAACTTTAACAAAAATGCTTTCTTTATTAATTTGTTCATTCATTTACTCAGTAAGTATTTACTGAATGTTTACTGTGTCCCAGGCATTGTTCTAACTGCTAGAGGCTCAACAGGGAACAAGATAGGTATTTTCCCTCATAGAAACAGGTATTTTCACTCATAGAATCAGTCAGAGGGAAACAGGAAATAAACAAGCAAACAAATGAGTAAAGATCATTTTAGGACGACAAGTTCCATTAAGGGAATGAAATGAGGTGATGTGGTGGAGTATCTGAGTGAGCTATTCCGAGCTGAGACATGAATGATACGAAGGAGGCAGTTATACGTTGAGCCTGGGGCGGGAGTTCCAGAGACAGAGAACAGAAAGAGCAAAGGTGTTCTAGTGCTATAGGTGTTGAAGGTGTTATAGTGAGAAAAGGTTTGGTCTGTTTGGTGTATTGGTCAGCGTTCTCAAAAGGAACAGACCAAACAGGATACTTGCCTACCTATCTATCTGGATTTATTTTAAGGAATTGGCTCATGAAATTGTGAAGGCTTGGTAAGCCTAAAGTCTGATGAGTAGGCTAGCAGGCTGGAGACTCAGGGAAGAGTTGCAGTTCAAGTCCAAAGGCCATGTGCTGACAGAATTCCTTTTTGCTGGGGCGTTGAGGGGGGAAGGTAAGAGGTATTAATCTTTGTTCTCTTAAGGCCTTCAATTATTAGATGAGGCCCACCCACATTACAAAGAGTAATCAGCTTTAGTCAAAGTCCACCAATTTAAAAGTCTTGGGCTTCCCTGGTGGCGCAGTGGTTGCGAGTCCACCTGCCGATGCAGGGGACACGGGTTCGTGCCCCGGTCCGGGAAGATCCCACGTGCCGTGGAGCGGCTGGGCCCGTGAGCCGTGGCCGCTGAGCCTGTGCGTCCGGAGCCTGTGCTCCGCAGCGAGAGAGGCCAGGCGGTGAGAGGCCCGCGTACCGCAAAAAAAAGAAAAAAAGAAAAAAAAGTTAAGTCTTATCCTGGGGCTTCCCTGGTGGCACAGTAGTTAAGAATCCGCCTCTCAATGCAGGGTGCAGGGGACATGGGTTCGATCCCTGGTCCAGGAAGATCCCACATGCCGCAGAGCAACTAAGCCCATGCGCCACAACTACAGAGCCTGCGCTCTAGAGCCCGCGAGCCACAACTACTGAGCCTGCACACCTAGAGCCTGTGCTCCGCAACAAGAGAAGCCACCACAATGAGAAACCCATGCACCGCCACGAAGAGTAGCCCCGACTCACTGCAACTAGAGAAAGCCTGTGCTCAGCAATGAAGACCCAATGCAGCCAAAAATAAAGTAAAAAAAATTAAAAAAAAAAAAAGTTAGTCTCATCCAAAAATCACCTTCACAGAAACATCCAGAGTAATGTTTGACTAACTATCTGGGCATGGTGGCCCAGCCAAGTTGACACATAAAATTAACCATTACAGCTGGGAAAGAAAAAGAAGTTAAATGTAACTGCAGCACAGTGTACAAGGAAAGGGGTGTTGGACAATGAGGGCAGCCAAGTGCAGTGGGAAGCATTGAAGCTTTAAAAAAAATTTTTTTTTAACAGCACATTCTTATTAGTTATCTATTTTATACATATTAGTGTATATATGTCAATGAGCACTGAAGCTTTTGAAGCTGCATGAGTAACATGTTCTGGTTTAAATTTTACAGATGACTCTTTCTTTGTGTAGAGCCTGGATTTCACAGGAGCAGGAGAGAGAAATTAGGGAGACAAGTTTGGTGGCTTCTGTGGTAGTTTAGGCAAAAGGAAATGGTGGTTTGGACTTAGGTTCTGCACGTGGAGAGAGAGGAAAGGAGAAGGATTCTGGGCATATCTGGGAAGCAGAGGTGACTGGATACTGATGGACTGAATGTGTAGCTAACTCAAAGGGAGCCCAGTAAGATGGGAAAGAAGGGGAGCCACATATTTCAGAATTTTCTCTCAAAATAAATGGGAGTGGGTATAATATCTTGAAAACCCAAAACACCATGTGTTTTCTCATATCTGTAATTTATACCAGTAAAATAGGTTCTTTGTTAAATGGATGAAATTACAGTACATTTGGAATTACCTACCCATGTTTTACTTTAATTAACTATAAATCTTTAAGACATGTGAGATAAACCTCTTTCAGGTACAGTTTTCTTTTAGCTATAATTTTAAATACAACAATTGAGTATTGTGTACTTTTTTTGTTTTTGTGAATTTCTCTGCTTATAAAATGTCTAAGTGCATCACTGGATAATATAATTAAGCTTAAAATAGTAATGGTTACAAAAAGATATTGCAAGTATATATATATATATATATATATATATATATATTTTTTTTTTTTGTGGTATGCGGGCCTCTCACTGCTGTGGCCTCTCCCGTTGCGGAGCACAGGCTCCGGACGCGCAGGCCTAGCGGCCATGGCTCACGGGCTTAGTTGCTCCGCGGCATGTGGGATCTTCCCGGACCAGGGCACGAACCCGTGACCCCTGCATCGGCAGGCGGATTCTCAACCACTGTGCCACCAGGGAAGCCCCTGCAAGTATATTTTAAGTTAGTATTTCCACAATTATAAATGCTCTGCAATTTCAAATGTATTATAATAATAATATTTAGTAATTTGGTTATAAAAATGAATTAAAGTGAGCTTAAAAGACTTTAATGACAATGGAAAAAACAAATGCCTTCTCTACTTAAGCAAAGAAACTTCTAAATGCCTAATGCAAGTATCATCTATACTTATACTCAATTTGTGTCTATATTTAAGCTAAATATATCTTAAGAGTTTTTCTACTTTCAAAAACTGGTTTAAATTTTTTGGGAGTGATTAGATCTATCTAAATAGCAGAACAGGAAGCCATGTAGTAAATCCAAAGTTAATTAAAATATTAACTTAATAGAGTCAAAGCTGTGCCTCCACTGGGAATTCTTTAATTGCTGCTGGGAACTTGATACTGTAACCTGTGTGTACCCCAGGCTGAGCTGAGCTTTGTTCAGCTTCCATATCTTTCACTCTTGCTACCTTCCCACCTAAACATCCAGTCCTTTGAGGTGAGAGAGAATGTCTTACTGATCACAACATCTCCGTGTCTGGCATGGTGTCTGGACCAAGGCTTTATCAAGGTGTTCAATTAATAGTCCTGAAAGAACTCAATTTGTTTGTGAGTATTCAGCTTTTTATTCTGAATATCATTGACCCAGGTTTTCAAACCATGGATTGTGACCCATTAGTTGGTCATGAAACCAATTTAGTAAGTCTGATGAGAATTTACAATTAATTAAAGGAATAGAATATAATAGAAAAGAGAGCTTTGCATGTAAAAAGTTTCTCTTTTTTTGATGAAACTTTAAGGTTATAAATATATGTGAATGTGTGCATTTGGTTGTGATGTAAAATATATTTCTCACTGTATATGATTTTGCAGTGGAAAAAGCTGAAAAGTCGGTCTAGGTTTTGAAGTCAAAAAGGCTATGTTTTTTCAAAAGGATCCAAATTTATGAAAATTATGCCTAATAATAAGAGACAGACAGAGAACATGGGGGAAGTTGAGGCCATGTTGACTATTCAGCACACATAACGTAGAAATAAATAGATTCCATTTCATTCAACAAGTATATATTGTGCACTTACAAATGCTCTTGTTTGAGTACTGTGAGGAATACAAAAATACACAATATAAAGTTCCTCTGCTCCAAGAGCATGGGCGCACCCAGCAAGAACTCTACATATCCAGCTATAGCCTTGCAATCAGGAAAAGGTTATGGACATTTTTTTCCTCCTCTTTCCTGCAACTTATGGCCACCTGTTTCCAAACTTCATAACTCAGGCTCTTAGTACAACAGTTAAAATAAAGTATAAGTTAATCAGCATTTGTGGGTTAGCCTAGGAATCAAACTGTCATTTATTATTTGGTTCTCATGGACAACTGACTTCCAAATGAATTTTTAGTATAAAACCTGTTCCTAGGTTGGAGGATGCTTATACAAAAACATTTTTTTTTTGCTAGCAGGGCTTGCTATATTAGAGCAGCAGTTGGCAGACTTTTTCTCTTAAGGAGCCAGACAGTAAAGATTTTAGGCTTTGTGGCCTACACACAGTCTCTGTTGCAGCTACTCAACTCTGTTATTGTAGTGTGAAAGCAGCCATAGATAATATGCAAATGATTTGTTGCAATACAATTTTATTTATGGGTACTGAAATTTGAATTTTATATAATTGTCATGAAATACTATTCTTTTGATTTTTAAAAACCATTAAAAAACGTGAAAACCATTTTTAGCTTGCAGGCTATGCAAAACCAGGCAGTGGATTTTGCCTAAGAGCCTTAGATTGCTGACTCCTATACTAAAAGCAACAAAATATTTTTTCCCCAAGAGATTTACTGTAATGGTTTTGTGCAGCCAAATCAACAAAATAAACATTAGGTTGAAAACAAACTTTTTTTTTTTTTTTTTTTTTTTTGCTGTACACGGGCCTCTCACTGCTGTGGCCTCTCCCATTGTGGAGCACAGGCTCCGGACGCGCAGGCCCAGTGGCCATGGTCACGGGCCCTGAAAACAAACTTCTTAAGCCCAGAAACTTTTTTTTAAATTTTTTTTAAACCTCAAGTTTTCAAAAAAAAAGTCAGATATAAGTTTTAAAATGTACTGAGAGTTTGCACAAATGAATTATTTAAATAATATGGTAGGCTATCTGGTAGAATTTGCAAACATGTAAAACCTCTTTATACTTCCGGTGTAGGAGGGCACAGATTTTGAAAAAATAAAAAAGCCTACCTCTCACTTTACAATAGTAACTGTGTTTTACATTACAGTCATAATCAGGAAAAACAGGTTTTAGGTCATCTGTCTCCTGATTCCCATGTGGAGCTTCTTCCTTGACTGTCGAATTTGATGATACAGGTTTGAATTTATGAAGAGAGCTGGCTGGTTTCTGTGTGTGTGTGTGTGTGTGTGTGTGTGTGTGTGTATGTGTGTGTGAGAGAGAGAGAGAGAGAGAGAGCATGTGTGTGTGTGTGTGTGTGTGTGTGACTGGGAGGATTCAGGGGTCAGGTTTTTACTTGTATAAAATAATAATCAAATATCATCATCATTATCATTATCAAATAATATTACAAATAAAAATGGTCAAGATTTTTTGAGTAACTATTGTGAGCCAAGAACTGTGTGACTGCCTTATAATACATCTCATTTAATCCTCACAATAATTTAAAGTAGGACATTGAGGGAAAACGATAGTGACTGAATGATTTACTCAAGGTCACATGGATAGTGGGAAGCCACATGAGACTGACTCCTATCCTTAATCATTCCCTGAATCTGCTTATATGTGGCAAAACTCTTTATTTTAGACCTGGAAACATTAAAATCCTTGTTTTGGAATGAGTAATCAGTCTTCTGCACACCATATGTGGAATTCTCAATTTACTTAACTTTATTAGCATTATATTTGATTAGGCTACATCATCAAAGCATTGATTTGCTCTAATCAGCGTTATTTTACATGGAGGAACTGAATTGGTCCCAAGCTATTTGGTTTTACATTTTCTATTGCCTAAATATTGATGGTTCCTCCAAACCTATCACTTTCACTGCATTCTTAATGGCATGTTTTTTTGTTTGTTTTTGTTTTCCACATTTTTATTGGAGTATAATTGCTTTACAATGGTGTGTTAGTTTCTGCTTTATAGCAAAGTGAATCAGTTATACATATACATATGTTCACATATCTCTTGCAACTTGCGTCTCCCTCCCTCCCACCCTCCCTATCCAACCCCTCTAGGTGGTCACAAACCACCTAGCTGATCTCCCTGTGCAGTGCGGCTGCTTCCCACTAGCTATCCACCCTATGTTTGGTAGTGTATATATGTCCATGCCACTTTCTCACTTCGTCACAGCTTACCCTTTCCCCTCCCCATATCCTCAAGTCCATGCTCTAGTAGGTCTGTGTCTTTATTCCTGTCTTATCCCTAAGTTCTTCATGACATTTTTTTTTCTTAGATTCCATATATATGTGTTAGCATACGGTATTTGTCTTTCTCTTTCTGACTTACTTCACTCTGTATGACAGTCTCTAGGTCCATCCACCTAACTACAAATAACTCAATTTCGTTGCTTTTTATGGCTGAGTAATATTCCATTGTATATATGTGCCACAGCTTCTTTATCCATTCATCCAATGACGGACACTTAGGTTGCTTCCATGTCCTGGCTATTGTAAATAGAGCTGCAATGAACATTTTGGTACATGACTCTTTTTGAATTATAGTTTTCTCAGGGTATATGCCCAGTAGTGGGATTGCTGAGTCATATGGTAGTTTTATTTGTAGTTTTCTAAGGAACCTTCATACTGTTCTCCATAGTGGCTGTATCAATTTATATTCCCACCAACATGGCAAAAGTGTTCCCTTTTCTCCACACCCTCTCCAGCATTTATTGTTTCTAGATTTTTTGATGATGGCCATTCTGACTGGTGTGAGATGATATCTCATTGTAGTTTTGATTTGCATTTCTCTAATGATTAATGATGTTGAGCATTCTTTCATGTGTTTGTTGGCAATCTGTATATGTTCTTTGGAGAAATGTCAATTTAGGTCTTCCCATTTTTGGATTGGGTTTTTTTTTTTTTTTTTTGCGGTACATGGGCCTCTCAACTGTTGTGGTCTCTCCCGTTGTGGAGCACAGGCTCCGGACGTGCAGGCTCAGCGGCCATGGCTCACGGGCCCAGCCGCTCCACAGCATGTGGGATCTTCCCGGACCAGGGCACAAACCCATGTCCCCTGCATTGGCAGGCGGATTCTCAATCACTGCGCCACCAGGGAAGCCCGGGTTGTTTGTTTTTTTGTTATTGAGCTGCATGAGCTGCTTGTAAATTTTGGAGATTAATCCTTTGTCAGTTGCTTCATTTGCAACTATTTTCTCCCATTCTGAGGGTTGTCTTTTGGTCTTGTTTATGTTTTCCTTTGCTGTGCAAAAGCTTTTAAGTTTCATTAGGTCCCATTTGTTTATTTTTGTTTTTATTTCCTTTTCTCTAGGAGGTGGGTCAAAAAGCATCTTGCTGTGATTTATGTCATAGAGTGTTCTGCCTATGTTTTCCTCTAAGAGTTTGATAGTGTCTGGCCTTACATTTAGGTCTTTAACCCATTTTGAGTTTATTTTTGTGTATGGTGTTAGGGAGTGTTCTAATCTCATACTTTTGCATGTACCTGTCCAGTTTTCCCAGCACCACTTATTGAAGAGGGTGTCCTTTCTCCACTGTACATTCCTGCCTCCTTTATCAAAGACAGATAAGGTGACCATCTGTGTGTGGGTTTATCTCTGGGCTTTCTATCCTGTTCCATTGATCTATATTCCTATTTTTGTGCCAGTACCATACTGTCTTGATTACTGTAGCTTTGTAGTATAGTCTGAAGTCAGGAAGTCTAACTCCTCCAGTTCCATTTATCATTCTCAAGATTGCTTTGGCTATTCAGGGTCTTCTGTGTTTCCATACAAATTGTGAAATTTTTTGTTCTAGTTCTGTGAAAAATGGCAGTGGTAGTTTGATAGGGATTGCAGTGAAGCTGTAAATTGCTTTGGGTAGAAGAGTCATTTTCACAATGTTGATTCTTCCAATCCAAGAACATGGTATATCTCTCCATCTATTTGTATCATCTTTAATTTCTTGCATCAGTTTCTTATAATTTTCTGCATACAGGTCTTTTGTCTCCTTAGGTAGGTTTATTCCTAGATATTTTATTCTTTTTGTTGCAATGGTAAATGGGAGTGTTTTCTTAATTTCATTTTCATATTTTTCATCATTAGTGTATAGGAATGCCAGAGATTTCTGTGCATTAATTTTATATCCTGCTACTTTACCAAATTCATTGATTAGCTCTAGTAGTTTTCTGGTAGCATCTTTAGGATTCTCTATGTATAGTATCATGTCATCTGCAAACAGTGACAGATTTACTTCTTCTTTTCCGATTTGGATTCCTTTTATTTCCTTTTCTTCTCTGATTGCTGTGGCTAAAACTTCCAAAACTATGTTGAATAAGAGTGGGGAGAGTGGGCAACCTTGTTTTGTCCCTGATCTTAGAGGAAATGGTTTCAGTTTTTCACCATTGAGGATGATGTTAGCTGTGGGTTTGTCATATATGGCCTTTATTATGTTGTGGAAAGTTCCCTCTGTGCCTACTTTCTGCAGTGTTTTTATCATAAATGGTTGTTGAATTTTGTCAAAAGCTTTCTCTGCATCTATTGAGATGATCATATGGATTTTCTCCTTCAATTTGTTAATATGGTGTATCACACTGATTGATTTGCGTATATTGAAGAATCCTTGCATTCCCAGAATAAACCCCAATTGATCAAGGTGTATGATCCTTTTAATGTGCTGTTGGAGTCTGTTTGCTAGTATTTTGTTGGGGATTTTTGCATCTATCTTCATCAGTGATATTAGCCTGTAGTTTTCTTTCTTTGTGACATCTTTGGTTTTGGTATCAGGGTGATGGTGGCCTTGTAGAATGAGTTTGGGAGTGTTCCTCCGTCTGCTATATTTTGGAAGAGTTTGAGAAGGATAGGTGTTAGCTCTTCTCTAAATTTTGATAGAATTTGCCTGTGAAGCCATCTGGCCCTGGGCTTTTGTTTGTTGGAAGATTTTTAATCCCAGTCTCAATTTCAGTGCTTGTGATTGGTCTGTTCATATTTTCTATTTCTTCCTGATTCAGTTTCGGCATGTTGTGCATTTCTAAGAATTTGTCCATTTCTTCCAGGTTGTCCATTTTACTGGCATAGAGTTGCTTGTAGTAATCTCTCATGATCTTTTGTATTTCTGCAGTGTCAGTTGTTACTCCTCCTTTTTCATTTCTAATTCTATTGATTTGAGTCTCTCTCTGTTTTTCTTGATGATTCTGGCTAATGGTTTATCAATTTTGTTTATCTTCTCAAAGAACCAGCTTTTAGTTTTATTGATCTTTGCTATCATTTCCTTCATTTCTTTTTTATTTCTTTCTGATCTGATCTTTATGATTTCTTTCCTTCTGCTAGCTTTGGGTGTTTTTTGTTCTTCTTTCTCTAATTGCTTTAGGTTTGGCAAGTTTAGGCTGTTTATTCGAGATGTTTCCTGTTTCGTAAGGTAGGATTGTATTCCTATAAACTTCCCTCTTAGAACTGCTTTTGCTGCATCCCATAGGTTTTGGGTCATCGTATGTCCATTGTCATTTGTTTCTAGGTATTTTTTGAGTTGCAATTTGATTTCTTCAGTGATCACTTCGTTATTAAGTAGTGTATTGTTTAGCCTCCATGTGTTTGTATTTTTTACAGATATTTTCCTGTAATTGAATCCAGTCTCATAGCATTGTGGTTGGAAAAGATACCTGATACGATTTCAATTTTCTTAAATTTACCAAGGCTTGATTTGTGACCCAAGATATGATCGATCCTGGAGAATGTTCCATGAGCACTTGAGAAAAATGTGTATTCTGGTGTTTTTGGATGGAATATCCTATAAATATCAATTAAGTCCATCTTGTGTAATGTATCATTTAAAGCTTGTGTTTCCTTATTTATTTTCATTTTGGATGATCTGTCCATTGGTGAAAATGGGGTGTTAAAGTCCCCTACTATGATTGTGTTACTGTCGATTTCCCCTTTTATGGCTGTTAGTATTTGCCTTATGTATTGAGGTCCTCCTATGTTGGGTGCATAAATATTTACAATTGTTATATCTTCTTCTTGGATCGATCCCTTGATCATTATGTAGCATCCTTCTTTGTCTCTTCTAATAGTCTTTATTTTAAAGTCTATTTTGTCTGATATGAGAATTGCTATTCCAGCTTTCTTTTGATTTCCATTTGCATGGAATATCTTTTTCCATCCCCTCACTTTCAGTCTATATGTGTCCCTATGTCTGAAATGGGTCTCTTGTAGACAGCATATATACGGGTCTTGTTTTTGTATCCATTCAGGCAGTCTGTGTCTTTTGGTGGGAGCATTTAATCCATTTACATTTAATGTAATTATCGATATGTATGTTCCCTTACCCATTTTCTTAATTGTTTTGGGTTTGTTATTGTAGGTCTTCTCCTTCTCTTGTGTTTCTTGCCTAGAGAAGTTCCTTTGCATTTGTTGTAAAGCTGGTTTGGTGGTGCTGAACTCTCTGAGCTTTTGCTTGTGTGTAAAGGTTTTAATTTCTCCATCAAATCTGAATGAGATCCTTGCTGGGTAGAATAATCTTGGTTGTAGGTTTTCCTCCTTCATCACTTCAAATATGTCCTGCCACTCCCTTCTGTTGCAGAGTTTCTGCTGAAAGATCAGCTGTTAACCTTAGGGGGACTCCCTTGTGTGTTATTTGTTGTTTTTCCCTTGCTGCTTTTAATATGTTTTCTTTGTATTTAATTTTTGATAGTTTGATTAATATGTGTCTTGGAATGTTTCTCCTTGGATTTATCCTGTATGGGACTCTGTGCTTCCTGGACTTGATTAACTATTTCCTTTCCCATATTAGGGAAGTTTTCAACTATAATCTCTTCAAATATTTTCTCAGTCCCTTTCTTTTTCTCTTCTTCTGGGACCCCTGTAATTTGAATGTTGGTGCATTTAATGTTGCCCCAGAGGTCTCTGAGACTGTCCTCAGTTCTTTTCATTCTTTTTTCTTTATTCTGCTCTGCAGTAGTTATTTCTACTATTTTATCTTCCAGGTCATTTATCCGTTCTTCTGCCTCAGTTATTCTGCTATTGATACCTTCTAGAGTATTTTAAATTTCATTTATTGTGTTGTTCATCGTTGCTTGTTTCCTCTTTAGTTCTTCTAGGTTATTGTTAAATGTTTCTTGCATTTTCTCTATTCTATTTCCAGGATTTTGGATCATCTTTACTATCATTATTCTGAATTCTTTTTCAGGTAGACTGCCTATTTCCTCTTCATTTGTTAGGTCTGGTGGGTTTTTATGTTGCTCTTTCATCTGCTGTGTGTTTTTCTGTCTCCTTATTTTGCTTATCGAGGGTATTACGTTTAGTGAAATAAGTCAGACAGAGAAAAACAAATACTGTATGTTTTCACTTATACATGGAATGTGTGCCTGGAAGTCTTTTAAGAACAGTACTCCATCCTAAGTTCATTTCATTTCATTGCAAGTAGTGTTTGAACATCCTTCTGGTAGTCCAAAGCAATTGAATAAGACCACTCAGGGAGGACACATCCAAGGTCTGTTCTGAAGGAAGGTTTAATTCCAAGTTTCACAAAATAGATAAGCTGAGGCGGCTGGTCCCACACCACCACTGGGATAGGCTCTGGCGCTGTAACAATCATAGGCTTTCAAGAGCCCAGCTGGAGCACTCCTCAGGGAACCTCTCCCCTTGTGCTGTGGTACAGGACTCTGTTTCCTGGGTCCCTCCCCTTCCCTTGGGCATGATCTCACAAAGGAAGTCTGAGGAGTGTTCTTGAGGGTCTTGCTGTTTATCACCCTGCTAGTGTTGGAGGGTCTCCTGCAGAGGCGGGGGGTGGCTGTGTCTCACTGTGAGGACAAAGACAATGGCAGCAGAAGTTCTGGAAAGTACTCCTTGGTGTGAGTCCTTCCAGACTCCGCCATTAGCCCCACCAAAGAGCCTGTAGCCAGTGGCATGTTTTTACTAATAAAGTTAAATGTTTTAAATTATTTTAGGGATCCAGTGTAGAAACTATATTGAAGAATCGGTTGAATAATATTCATACACGTAGCAGTTTATTATGGCTCAATAAATGTAATATCTAATTGTATGTGATACTGTATTTAAAGGATTAAAAAATTCATTAAATATTTTCAATACAAAAGTAAAGTATCATGTAAACCATCACTAACTTAACAAAGAACTATTCTAGTAATTATAGTTAAAATATATTAAAGACAGACATTATTCTAGAGAATATTCAGAAAGAATTATAGTAGAAAGGAATTTATAGCTCTCATTTTTGCCAATTTATCCCAAATTGGGTAAAATATCTCCTCAGCAGCAGGACTATAATTTCAATTTTCACAACTAGATAAAAAACAATTAAATCTAATCATTCACATGTGTGACTTGATCCATTTCCGCTGGATTTCAGGAATGAGCTAATATGAACTGTAACACTTTTTACATCAAAGTTTCAAGCTTTTTGATACTACTATACATTTTGAAAGTAGCAAGAGGAAAATCATAGTACAAAATCATTCAAAGTTGTCAGTGCATATGAGTTTCCAAACCTTTACTAGGACATGCTCACATTTTTCATTAATTTCAGGTCAAGATTTATCTGTAATCAGTAAATAAAAGTTTACAGAAATGTAGTTCCATTGCCAAATGCCTTAGCTTCAAATGTGATTTTCTCCCAAAATGATTTCTTTTAGATAGAACACAATTTCTTTCTGATCCTGAGCATATGGTCCTATGCTAATATGAAATGGTGTCTTAAGAAAGGTTATTTATTTATTTATTTTTTGCAGGGAGCAGTCATCCTTTGACCTCTTTTCAATATGTGACACAGAGCTGATTGTGCAACAACCATTAGCCTCACCCGAAATCCCTAGTTGAAGGTCAGGGCTCAGGTCAGGGACCATTACTCTTGGGTGTCAGAGCTAAACTTAATTAATAACTTTTAAACATACATGGATGATATTTTATTCCCCTTAAGATGTATGAAAATGGCCTGCAGGATTTAATCCTGAAAAACGTTCAAAACAAGAATGGTTTAGTTGTTTGATATGCCCCGTGACCTCTTTCTGAAATCACCAGCACTGCCCAGTGTGTTTGGCTTTTTCCCAGCCTGCTGTTCTGTCCAGTTATTGTTGTTGTTCTGCTTTTTTTGCTGAGGCACAGATTCCTTCTGTGCACCTTTCTAGCCCTCAAGGCACCCTCTGGTAAGCCGTCGTCTTTTGAAGACAGGCCCTCCCCTGTCACGCTGTTGCAGAATGGAGGAAGGCCACAGGGGTAGAGAGTCACAAAGAGAAGGGCTGGGACTCACAATTATGAAGAATAATGGTGGTTTCTATGGTGCCAGTGGGCAGGGGGGGACCTCTTCTTGTGAGCTGGTGCTGAAAGGTTTAGCAATCATTTTCCGATGAGAATTGGCAGTTGCCTGCCAGGACAGGATGTTCTGTCAGCACAGGTGTCAAGGGAACGAGAGAGGATTCTGAAGAAAGTAATTGGCAAATCAGATAGGGCTGGGGAAAAAGAAAGGCACGGGGGAGGGTGAGAGGAAGAGGGCAAGGTGCTATCCAGCTTTAAAAGTAATATTTAACCAACATTATTTAAGAGGCTTTTAGAAAGCAGATCCCCCTTTCCCAGAGGCATCTGCCGACTGACAGTACAACAGGAAAAGAGACTACTTCCAAAAAGGCTGAAAAAAAATACTTTTAGAGGCTGTTCAAAAGACATACAATCACATTCTGCATAAACCTGTCTCAGCAGCAGTTTACTGGTCAAGCTGGGCTTCTTCCACTTAACAGTCTGTTGTTTTCCAATACGACCACTGCACCACCCACTCTCCAGAGCCCTTCACCCAACAGAGGTGCTCAGCAGCACCTCTGTTTTCCCGCTGAGCTTCATACAAGATGGAGACGCCAACATCTAGTGTGTGGTCTGGAGATGTAGTTTTCATCCTAGCCCTTTCATCCTTGCTGTAAACTATACACTGCTTCACCTCTGAACGTCTGAGAGTTGTATTGCTTGAGAGGCTTTCCAGTGGGTATATTGTAGCCTTCCTTCTGTGCTTTCATTGTTTGGGTTCTAATGTTCTTTCCTATCATCATCCAGCCGGTGAAGTAGCTTGCATCTGTACTTTCAGATTTGAGAAAAATGCATTCAAAGAGTCCCCTACCTGTCCTTTTTGAGAATTTGCCTGGAGATGTAAATTAGTCCTCAGTGAAGGAAACAGGGGTTATATTTATCATTGTATCTGCTGTCATTAGCATATAGTAGGCGAGCCTTCAATACTTGCTGAAAATAAGAATGAATAAATGAATGAGTGAATATGAATGAATGATGGCTATCAGAACAGGAGATGGGAATAGCAAAGGGAGGTGTTCAGGGGCACGTAGTTGGGCTAGAAAAATAAGCTGGTAGCCTTGATTTTTAGAATTGTGACTCATTCCCCCCATTTTTATATGCAAATTGTTTCGGGGGGGGGGCACTGTTTTTCCTGAGAACAGAATTTTGGGGCAGCAAAGAGAGAAAGAAGGAGAACTGATTACAAGAAAGTGTTATCAAGTCGGCCACCACTCCATGGGATCATCCTAGAAATCCTATGAAATGCATCTTAGGACCATCTCTCCTGGGCAAGAAAGGGAGAAACACTTATCCATAGGCTCCAAGCCTTGATTTGTCAAAGATTCACCTCCTGAAACAAATCGCCTGCACTTCTGGGTTGTATAGGGGTTAGCATGGAACAGGTTCCTGTAGTGTCTCACTTTGTGGTATCAACAGAGAAGCCCCAGGGCAGAAAGCAAGGTGTGCACTTGCAAAAAGTGGGTCAGAATATGCATACAACTGGTTGTCATGGCAGTGGCTAGAATAAGACACAGGGGAAGTTAGGAGATCTGAAATGGTGTATGAGCGGTATCCGATGCAGTCCCCAAATACGAATATAACACATGCAGCCACTCACTGTTTTTAGAATAAAAAGGTAAAACGCCTTAAATCTAAATTAATAATTTGGAAACTATTAGAATAAGTATTATGTTTAATAATGTAAATCAAGTATATCATTAGTAAAACCATATTATAGAGTTAGAGAAATAGAGAATTAGATGCAGCTGGGTCTGCGTCTGTGTGTCTTATTTTTGATGACTATATTGTTTTTAGGAGACTTTAAAACTGGAAACCTGCCAGGAGAGACCTGCTGGTCTGACGTTTTCTCCGCTCATGTTAGGGGAAGGACTGTGCAAAGGAATCAGCCTGGGCTTGGTGCAGAGCTACCTGGACTAGATTTCTGGGAAATCTAATGCCAGCTACAAAAGTGCCCCAACTGGGCTTCCCTGGTGGCGCAGTGGTTGAGAGTCCGCCTGCCGATGCAGGGGACGCGGGTTCGTGCCCTGGTCCGGGAGGATCCCACGTGCCGCGAGGCGGCTGAGCCCGTGAGCCATGGCCGCTGGGCCTGCGTGTCCGGAGCCTGTGCTCCGCGGCGGGAGAGGCCACGACAGTGAGAGGCCCGCTTACCGCAAAAAAAAAAAAAGTGCCCCAACTGAGGAATTTAGGGATGAACCAGAGTCTCAGAGCAAAAGCATGTCAGTTAAAGGTCTACCAATATGAGTGGTATATGTACACATCAGTTTTCCACGGCCTACCACAGGGGACCTCAAACTTTTTGCTTTCATGTTAATCAAAATAATATTGAAAAAAAATCTACGTATTTCTTCCACTTTGTTAACAGTTAAAAATATTTCACTATAAGTCTAAGTTGTTGAAAATAATGTAATTTCTGGCCAATTGTAAATATCAACAGTAAAACAAGCTATCAAATCACTGTAAAAATTTTCCAGTGGAATCTTAATACAATAGCAATTCAATAGCTACAATGCCTCGTCTAAAAATATGTGCACGAGATCATTTTAACAGTCTGAAATTTTATACCATTCCTTCTGTTATGAGCTCCTTTCCATTCAACTTCTCCCACATATTTTAATCTAATGTAATTTTTATGCTTGAATGTCTTACATTGATCACATACACTTTGCAAAAAATTATGTATATGAATTGAAAATTGAAATAACATTTTTTTCTGCGAGTCTCTAAGTAATACTAATTTTATTCTGACTAGACTTTACTATTATTCTTATGACACAAAGCAACTTACACTGCAAATTTTTATAGTTATATAATTATATTTCTAAACATAAAAGTAAACTTTATATGATAAAGGTTAATTCTCATAGATCTAGCCCTGTGGGACTGCAAGCATAAACCCTGCTGGCCTCAATGCCAGGCCATCCAGAGGTGTCCCCTGGATGGCAGCCAGAAAGCCGGGCTCCAGGTGAGGGTATAAGGCCCTGTCCGGGAGATACTGCCAGCTGTAAAGAGGCGGAGGTCAAGTGCCTAGAGATGATGGCATGCACTGGCCTTTGTTCCCTGAGAGCAGGGCCCTGGACCCCCAGTTCTGGGCCAAATCTGAAGCCTGCCCCTCAGCCCAAGTTCCAAGACAAACGAATGGGCCTCTTTCTTGGAACGGGAACTGTGCTGTCCCCGCAGTGCCCAGGGTGGCAGCCTGCCAAGAACTGTCCCCGAGATCCAGGAACGTAAGCCCCCGTCACCAGAGACGGGCAATTAAGAGGTGTCCTTGGGCGGTAGCCTTGAAAGCCCGGGCACAAGGCGTGCGTGAAAGCTCCCACCCAGAGATAGGCGCGAGGAAGGGTGGGAGGGGCGCGAGGAAGGGGGGAGGGGCGCGAGGAAGGGGGGAGGGGCGCGAGGAACGCGGGGGAAGGGGGCGCGAGCGCGAAGGCGGGAAGATGGCGCCACGGCTGGGGCGTGCGCTGAGAGAGCTTAGGGGTGGAGCCTGCCAGCCTCCCTCTCAGGAGCTCCACAGCTGCCCCCAATGTGTCAAATCAGAGGCCTGCCCTTCAGGCAGAAGCTAAGCTGCAAGTCAAGCAAGTGAAGGGCTTCCACACGGATGCCGGCGCCCCTCGTCTCCGTCCGCGTTGGCCTGCGGCAGGTGAGTCCTGTCCCTGCGAGCCCCGTAAGAGCCGATTCTCTGATCCGTCAGGTGCGGGCGGTGGGGTTCAAACCCTTCGCTCCGCAGGGAGAAGCTGCGGTTTTGAGTTCCCTCCCGATTTGCCGCACCAGGGGGGCTGCGGTGTAGGGCGGGATGTGCCCTGACGTCTCCTACATGTTTGCATGCGGGTCTTCTCTGGTAGGAGCTGCTCAGCCAGGTTTTGGGTTTTTCTCAGAGGAAGTAGTTCCGTCTGTGGTGGTAGGTTCCCTGTGTTCGTGGGAGGAGTGCGGTCGGACCGTCTGACGTCGCCATTTTGAACCAGAACCTTCTCATTCCCCTGATTGAGGTGTTTTTGGTGGTGGAGCTGGTGTTGTGTACGTGCATGTGTACCTTCTCATGCCAGCGCCATGTGTTTCTGAGGCCAGAGTTGTGGTCTTTTGCTTCTTTCCTCCACTCGTTGCCACATGGGCAAGGGCAGCTGGCCGTCAGGTTAGAATAAGATCCCCAAGACAACGATGTGCTGAACAGAATTCATATCTACAATTTTTACTTCATTTTGGCCGCAGTTAGTTCACACCTTTGCAAACCCAAATGAGGAGCCCAGCTCGGGTTGCAGATTTTCTGGGGAACGGTGCTGAAGAGGCTTTGAGGAAATTCTGAATTTAAGCCACATTTGGCACATTCACTGTGTCAGCCAAAACCCGTTTCAGTGAGTAGAATTATGGGCATGTTGCCCTCAGTGGCACGTTACGTTGGTGACATTAAAAATGTGCATCATTTCAATTAGTGAAATTTAAAAAAAACACAAAACTTGCAGCATGTTAAAAAAAACCCAGGACCCTCAAATTGATTGACTATTTGGAATAAGTCACGATAACAGTTACAGCAGCAACAGAAACACCTAATATTTTGGGGGTGCTTCCTACATGCTTAGCATTATCTTAGTTACTCCTCACAACAGCCTTCTGAAGTTGGAACTACCATTATCCTCATTTATAGGAGAAAAATGCCCTAAGAGAAATATCCAACTGGGTCATCTGCCCAGCTGGGAAGTATTTGTACCTACACAGTCAACCTGGGACTCCCTTTCTCATGCAAAGTAGGACAGTTTAAGAGCTCAATGCCCCCCTTTCCTCAAAATTTCACATGTAACTCATCTCCCACTTAAATTTGAAGCTTTTATGGTCATGGCTCCTTAATTCTGCCCCTAAATTGCTTGGCAAAAAAAAAAAAAGACGTTTTTATCATAGTTAAACGATTGCAGAGGTGAGTGAACTCACTGTGGCAAGGTCAGTTCTAAGGGAACACAAATAAGATGAGGAAAAAAAAATGTAAGATTTCAGACTTTATTACAGGATGTTTCAGAACATCCTGTTGTGTGGCATACAGCACATCCACATAAACGCATTTGTAAAAAAGCAACCCCAGAACCTCACTTTTGCCTTCAGTTACCCAAATAGCAGGGGCAGCACTCAGTTGAGCTTTCATTTTTACATTTTGTAATTATTTCTCATACCGTTTTGACTTGGATTTAGATAAACATCTACATTTCAGCTTAGTTGCCTTTCAAATAAAACCTAAAAGAAAAAAAAAAACATTCTTAACGATTTGGGATATTTTTAGTAAGGCAGAGAAAAGAAAATTGTTTTGTGATGCTATTTTTAAACACCAGTTTTTAAAGATTTCTTAAAGCTCCAGTGATTAGGACAGTGCTAAAGGCAAAAATGTTGCTTAAGAAAACACTTCAGAAAATGCTAGAAAAGTTAAAGCCCAGACCAAGTCCCTTGAGAGCAAGGAGAGTGCTCACATGATATGATGTCCTTTGAATCTCTTAAGGTTATTTTCTAAATGAGACTATGAGAACAAAATGAAATTATATTTCCCTTCCAGCTAGTTAATCCTCAATTCCCTAGATGAAAAAAAATGTTTTCTTTTTGGACAGTGATGTATTTCTAGTCAGTAAATTCCCCAAACAAATACACCAAAAACCCACTTCATGCACAGAGTAAAATAAAAATACAGGAACAGAGGTCATTAAAATGGTTTAGTATCACTCTAGTTGCCATTTTGCAGGTACCCCTCGCTTGATGGAATAGGGGGGTTTTGGTCTTAGTATCTATTACCTCTAAAGCTATGGTTTATGAAACTGAATTCCATTGAATCCCTCACCTATGTAACACTTAGATTTTCACTTAGAGTAATACTGATTCTCGGGCTAAATTGTAGTAGACAGGGTTTGTTAACTACCCAATGTCCATTTCTCATCTTCTTTCTTCCTGATAGAATCCCAGTTTTGTCTAGGTATCTTTCCTCCCTCAAACACATACACCCACACCCTCACACATACACACAAATAAAATCAAGGGACGCTGATCCCAAGAATAGATCTTTAGTCTAAAAAAGCCAATTAGCACATGGGATTTCCCAGCAATTAATAATATATTGAGTGGTTATATGTCCTGAACTGGCTTAGTCTGACTGAAGGATACTACCCATAATCCTTGATTGTGAGAGAGGTTTTTCTCTCTCTTCTGCTAGACAAAAATAAGGAAGGATGTAGTCCCAGTAGCCACTGGCAATCATCTTAAAGTTTGAGGGAAATCATTGGTTGAATGTCATTGATGCTGAAGATGGCAGGAGGGATAAACAGAAAGATCTAGAGTCTTTGATCATTCCAGTCATCTATGGATCACTTGGAGCCTGTGTTTCTATGGAATGTCTCGTTTGTAAAATATAATTGTATTTATTTCTTTCCAGTTTGAAATGGGATTTTTTTTCTCACCCATAGCGCAAAGCATCCTAATATACAAGCTGAAAATACTTGGTGAGAAACAGTAAGAAGTAATCAGATTTTTAGGATGCTGAACATGAATTACTATAGCTTACTTTTGATTGCCTTTCCTCTGTTAGTAGGCATACTTACTGGCTTCCCCTTTACCCCCAATAGCTTAAGCACTCCGGAAAATCCTTTAATTCTCTACTTATCATTTTAAAGTCGGGGATGTGAAGTGTGGGAGAGGCTGCACCTACAATGTTTAGGTTACTTGTGTTAATGCAAGATGTTACTGATTGAAAGTATTAACCAAAGGAATGGTGTAGAGGCAGAGAAGCAATGTTGGGACTCACTTTCCTAACTCTTCTGAACCCATAGTTCTACTCCCTTTCCTTGGAAGTTACAATTTCCCATAGAGGTGAGATATAAGAGACAAATTGTCAAGAATGTACTGTGGTACCTATTCTGCTCTAGGAAATCCACTTACGTAAAACAAACTAACTTCTATTGATTGGTAAGTTTAAAATTCTCCATGTACCTTTGACATCAGGCTGATGGATATCACACTAAATAGAGGAGGAACATCATCCAAACCTCTCCCACTTCATCTCAAACCTTACAAAACATTTTGCATGCTCAGAGAGAGCTGGGCTGAACTGCGTATTTCATTGCCAAATAATATTCATGAAGATCCCATTCCATGCATTGACTGCCACTTCAGGAATGAAACAGGACTACATAATCAGTTGAATTTAATTCAATCTACTTTGTGCAGTCGTGTTCAAGGTTATAACAAGGTATGTAGAATCTGGTATTAGACTTCCTATAGAACCTCAAGAAACATGTCCAGGGTAGGAATTTAGGGGAAAATGATTTTGCTCATGAAACATGTACATAAGATTGTTTTGTAGATTCCATTTGATGTACTATTATGGGTGGATAATAAGCCAAAAGATAACCAGGGTTTATCATGCTAGCCTACACACCAAAGAGAGAAAATATACACAGCTCTAGTTTTCAACCTGAACACATTAATAAAAGCTCTAAACAATTCTATGCCTTGGGGTGGAGTGACCAAAGAAATTGCAACTTTTAGATAAGAAAACATCCCAAATAAAAAATTCAAGTATTGTATTAAGAGACCCATCAGTGAGGTGGTCTGTAACCCTATTTCAGACATTTGGCCGCAGGCACCAAGGTCATCCTGGGGACATCACCCTTCTGTTGGGTATACCCCTTTGTTCTGGGCTGTCTAGGAGGCTGGCACTGACCTTTCTTGCTTGTGAAGTGTATTCCTGCAATATGTTCAAAGGAAATCAGGTTACAAGAAACAAAAACTAACATTCAACATGAATAATGTAAAAGCATATAAAAGTAGTCCAGAATTTTATAATGAATACTCTCCATTTCTTCTTTCCACAAACATCATTTGTCAAAAACAGTGCTAGGCCTTAGTGATAAATGTAAGACCCAGAGGCCTTGTTCTCTAGGTGCTTACAGTGTGATAGGTAAGACCTGAACAATCTTGTAGATACTTTTGAAACAACGTGTTTACAGTTGCACTGAGGCTAAGTAAAGGATATTATTATAAGATCATGCAGTGAAAAATCTATGCTGAGTCCAGGACAGGTGAGTGGAAGTCAGGGAAAGTTTCCTAAACAAACAGATTCTTGCCCTTTTCCTTGAAGATCCAGTGCCATTTGGTCAATGAAATGAGTGGGGGCACTGGAGGTAAGCAACCTGGACAGCTGTTCTGGTGTACACCAGCTGAATATTAATATTGGTACTGAGCTTGGGTGTCAACACATTAGAGTCTAGATTTAGCAATGGCAGACCTTAATCTATTTCATGACTGAAAGACTCAATCCTGACAGAATATCTATCTATTCATTGAATAAGTTTCTAAAATGGCAGTTTCTAGCAGTACTATTTAATACAGGCATACTTCCTTTTATTGCACCTCGCTTTATTATACTTCCCAGTTACTGTTTTTGGAAAATTGAAGGTTTGTGGCAACCGTGCATTGGGCAAGTCTGTTGGTGCATTTTTCCAACAGCATTTGCTCACTTTGTGTCTCTTTGTCACATTTTGGTAATTCTCGCAATATTTCCAACCCTTCGCCAGCAAAAAGATTACTACTTCTTGAAGGCTCAGGTGATGGTTAGCATTTTTTAGCAATAAAGTATTTTAAAATTAAGATACGTACATTTTTAAAGACATAATACTATCTCACACTTAATAGAGTACAGTATAGTGAAAGCATACTTTATATGTGAACTGGGAAACCAGAAAATTCATGTGGCTTGCTTTATTGCAGTTGTCTGTAACCAAACCTACAATGTCCGAGGTATGCCTGTATTAAATACATATTGTAACCAACTGGATGTCGTGGTGCTATCTGTGGCACCCAACACAATGTCTTAAGTGTTAATTAAATGGTTATTGAATTAAATTGAAATGCCATCACCTAAATCTTAAATTTCTTGTGTAAAATGATTTCTTGCTGAAAAGTATTTCTACTTTATATTGTACCACAAACTCATTGGGGGAATTGTAGGGACTAGTGAAAGAAACAACATGAAAGTATTCTGAGGCATGCTATTAAAAATAAAACTGTACTAAGCTTTTGGTAGTGAAGAGGGATGTGGTGGTTCTTTCTAAACTGGGGCAGGAGGTCAAAAACCAAATTCTAAAATGAATAGAGACCCTATAAATCGTAATATACTGAAACGAAAGGCTAATTTCCGTGTTCACGTAAGATGCAGGTATGGGGTGAAGACAAATATAATCAACTCTGAATGTCCTATTCATTTTATACTAAGCTGGCACTATTGATTGGCCTGTTATTACTAGAGCAAGCATTCCTTCACTTTGCTGTCTTCCTTCACTTTGTTTTCAAGTTCTGGCTTCATGCTTAGGAAGTCCATTACTATCCCAAGATTATAAATATATATTCACCTAATTGTCAGTAAAGTTACAGTTTTATTTTGCACTCTTAATCTTTAGTTCTTATGGGATTTATCTTGTATAGAATAGGAGGAAAGAATCTAACTATTTCCCTCAAATAGTTGTCTTATCACCCAGTTGTCTTATCACCCACTGTCTCTCCAGCACTGGGCACAGGAGGGTCTCAATAAATATTATAGAATGAATAAATTAATGAATGCTGAGTCTGAACCTTCCCAAAACTCTTGCCAGGTTTCCCTTGGGATCAACAGTAAGTGATTGTAAGACTGACTCAAATTAAAGTGAAAAGCCTGGCCTAAAGCTAAAAGGCTTTTGTGAGGCTGATATCTGCTGCTTTGGGCTATAATTAATTGATCTAACTTGTGGGAATATACTGATGAATTCATTGAGGCATGAAAGGGAAAGATGTAAATTATATTTTTTGAGTCCTGAGAAAAATGTACACGTTATATATATTGAATATATATGTATGTGGATATATATATGTGTGTGTGTGTGTGTGTGTGTGTGTGTGTGTGTGTGTGTGTGTATAAATCTCTACATCTTTGACATTATTTTTGGATTTGAGATACAAACATTTGAATTTATCCATCTATCTACCATCTATTTGGGTATATGTACATACATATATATTAAGCATAAGAGGCACTAGAATTTAATATTTAAGAGTATGGGCTATGAAGACTGCCAGGATTTAATTTTAGCTCTGACAAGTACTAGCTGTATGACACTGGGCAAGTTGCCTAAGTGCCCTGTCTCCCAGTTTTGTCTTTAAAATTGGAAGATTGACAGTATTTACTTCAGAACATTGTTGTGAACATTAAATTCATGTAACCATTTAGAATAGAGCCTGCAATATTGTAAGTGCCAAGTGTTAGCTTTTATTATTATTTTACTCATTGTTCCCAATAATCTTTCTTATTTTTTCTCAAGTAACAGATTCAAAATATTTTAAAAAGAACATTTAGGATTATTTGAATGAGAGGTAAAAAAAAAAAAAAAAAAAAAAAAGTCACTTAGCCAAAAAAGCAAGTGCTTTATCATAGAAAATATACAGTAGCACACATGGATACTAAAATTGTAAAAGAAAAAAAATTCAGAAAGAACAATGTTTAGTTTAGGTTTGAATTCTGAAAAACAAAATATGTAAATTAAAGGTGTAAACTAAGAGGTAACATCCTGTTTCCAAACACAAATTAAGAATTAAAAAATCAAAATGGCAGACTTCTGCTAATCTGTTTAGGAAGGCATAAATTGTTAATCAGGCTCAAGGCAACATTGTTTAATACCAAGTTTAGTAAAAATCTGCCTGGAGGAAGAAGAGGTCTGATGGCCAATTTTGAAAGCTGAGTAGCTCTGTTTACATGCCTAGTCCCTCTACCTCTCAGGACACCATTGATAGGGTTTCCTTTCAAACTGACTCCTTTTAAAGGAGTCAGAATTATTAAAAACTATAGCACAGGATAGAAAAGTTATATTTTTTCACGGGTGTGAATAAACTTGAAAAGGAAATAAATTGGAGAAATATTTATTTAAGAGAATCTTTTGCAGCTTGTATGAGAAGAATTTCACAGTAAGCATTTATTGAGCCTTCCCTATATGCTTACATTTGCTAGTGATGCCTTCATCGTAAAACTGTGATCTTGAGATGGAAAAAGTGATATTTTAAAACCATTTTCTCCTTTCTTCCCAACCTGTATTTATTCATTCTACAAGGCATCTTGTATTTGTATCATGTGGGCTCTCGCTGTACAGGGAATCAAGAAAATTTCCTAAAGTTTTGGCATTGTTTTTAGGAGCATTTGTCAATCAGGTGAAAACTAAATTGGAAAATATTTGACAAGTGCAGTATCATCTGAGGAGTCGGAGCCTTGTGGCTGCTTCTTTGGATTGTTGAGCCCAAATTTCACTTGCTTTAAAGTCTTTCTTGATAACATCATGGATATTATTGCCTATTTCTTAATTACAAAGCAGGGCAGGTTTGGCTCTTGTTTTCGTGGTTGGTTTCTCTAAACAGCCATGATTATCATATGGAGAAAGAAGAAAAAATAAGCAATTAAAAAATCTATTTTAATTTAGTGACAAATTGGGAAGCAGACATATGCTCTATTAGTGTTCAGAACATCCAGGGTGCAAAGCAAACTTCTTGTTCTTTGGTGCACAATTAACCCAGCATAGGGTTTCAATAATTTCTCCCCTCTCTGTCCACTATATAAAAATCTTTCATTACCTCACATTAAACTCAGTTGCTTGAGAGCATTTTACTCTTATGTAGCTTTCAACTTCATATTTTAAGTAAAGTAACTGTACTATTTAGCATTCTGTTTGGTGAAAAAGTGGTTATTCATACAATTACTGGATATCTAGCAGTGTCCTTCCCTCTATTGGGTCATCTCTTAAACTTAATTGCATTTTTTTTTTTTAGAACACAGAGTACACACACGTTTAAATTCAAGGGGGGAAAGTTAAAACATAAACCACGGTGCTATTTGTAAAGACATTTTGGAATGTGGCATCTGAGAATTAAAAGCACATTGAGGAAGAAAGGGAAGTATCGTGACACAAAATTTTAAAATATGGGACCTGTATTTGGCATGCCTGCATTTATTTCAAAGTCAGTTTACCTGCAGGTAAATACATGTTCCTTGAATGCAAAAATTATTGCAGAGTTGGTACTTTCTGGATCTGGAGGTTTGGGACCACCTCCTCTTGATGACAGTTACCAGTAAATGACCCCTTCATTCTGCTGTCTTAATTAGGACCTGCCCCAAACATCTCTTTTGATAAAAAGGGATATGAGTCAGAAAGAGAGTAAAACTGTGGCACTGATCTTTATCACAAGGCCTTCCTCATAGAATTTAATTCTTTATGAAACACTGACAAAATCCCAACTAGATACTTTTGTACAAGTAATTTACTAGCGAATAATTGCTGGAAGATATAGTAGCTTTACTTGATTCAAATTAGGATCAGCAGTAATATACCAGTCTTGGGGAATTTTATCATTTTACATTGGTGATTACTTAGTCTGACCACACGGTTTTGATCAGTGTTAAATCGGAACCTGTTGCTAAGAAGAGATTAGAATATTTTAGTTGAACGTGAAATTGAGCAGTGCCACATATTTTATAAAATGGATGATAGTAGATTAATAAAACTCTCTTTTTTTAATCCTGCAAAGGCAGTTTAAGCTTTGCAGCTCAAAATATGATAAGCTCATTTTCATGACTGAAATCTGTACTATAAGCTAGAAGGCAATTGCTTTTTGATGTAACAACGCATACCTTAAAATACAAATCGACACCTTAGAAAATTTGTGTTTGTTCACAGCTATATGTAGTTCACTTTTAGGAAAAAAAGATACCCCTTTAATAATGTGTACAGTTAAATTGAGCTGGGTTTTTTAAAAAATTTGATATAAATTTAAAAGTTCTTGTTTTCTACTGAATAATCCACTATGTAATCAAGTAGGCGAATTCATTGCTGATGACACATCTGGCCGTGATCTTGGCAAAGCACAATTTTGGAGGACCTATTAATATAGTCAAAGGTGGTATTAGTATTCCAAATGTTATTATTAATCTCTATAAAGCTTAATTAAGGGATCAAAATATAACTTTTGTTTGAACGACTTTATATTTTGGGCCATCTATTTGGCTTATCATTGTAATTCGCCTTTAGTTTTTATTCATCCAAACAAGTAAAAGACTAAGTCAGTTATTTTAAAACATTATGTTATTCATTATCTAAAATGTCTGGTCCTCAGACTTTTGGATTTCATGGAACATTAACAGTTTTTTTTTTTTTTTTTTTTTCACTTGGTAAAGACATGATTCAGAACAAACACTGAACTGTGGTGGGAATGAAATAACAAAACTGTGGTCATAAAAGAAGAAAATAACTATTTTTACCCACCAAAAAAGGAAGGAAATAAATACAGTCTTATTCAACTCTACCTACAGTCCCCAGAGCTATGCATATAGTGAGTTTGTCAATGCTCTAAGAAAGGACTGAGGCCCTCAGGGGGTGCAGTGAGGTTGCGAAGCCCCCTGTCAAAGAAATAAATAGTTGTCATGTTTAGCTACCTTCCTGAAGTATCCCCTCCAACTTGAGGCCCTCTCTGAAGGCAAGAGAAGATAATTTATTCTCTTATAAAAAGCACCATTATTATGCTCATAAAAATGGCCCACACAATCCTTTTTACTACAATTATAAACTCTAATCCATGCTTCCAAGTGGTTTTTAAAAAATGAATAACCTACAGACATTTTCCTCAGCCTTAAAAATCATTTATCTATGATTTACTTCAGTATCCTGTGCTTTTTTTTTTTTTTTTTTTTTTTCGGTACGCGGGCCTCTCACTGTTGTGGCATCTCCCGTTGTGGAGCACAGGCTCCGGACGCGCAGGCTCAGCGGCCATGGCTCACGGGCCCAGCCGTTCCGCGGCATGTGGGATCTTCCCGGACCGGGGCATGAACCTGTGTCTCCTGCATCGGCAGGCGGACTCTCAACCACTGTGCCACCAGAGAAGCCCTAACAGTTATTTTTTTAAGCGGGGGAGGGTTGACATTGGGTTGCTTGCAGATTTTAATTTTGTCAAGGAAAAAGAACAATATAATTTATCCATACACTTTCATGAAAAAACTGCCATTGTAACTCCAAAGAAGTGGGAAGGTCACTGAGTCCTTAAATTGAATAAATTGAGAGTTATGAAAAACATAATAAATAGGTTGTCATCATGTTTCCTATCTGATCACTGACTAATAAACTTTTTTGGGCAAAGATGCACACTTGACTTTGGATAGCCTGAGGAATTACTGATTTAGATAAAGTTCACTCAAAATTACCATCAAGCCATTATAAATAAAACAAAAACCTACATTTTTATCATGTGCCCCAAGTAGTGGTCAAAATTTTGAAGGAAAATTTTAGTTCTTCTTTGCAATAGGAGCTTTACAAAAGGGTACGAACACATAAAATTCCTAAGGATGTCTAAATCCTTCTTTTCTCCGTAAGTTTACATGCCTGCTCCTTCATAGCATATTTGTAAATAATAATATTATAGATTTAAATTTCCTCTTTCAATTTTTAATGCCAGAATTGAGTGGAGATGATATAAAGTCATAATACTCCAAACTAGAAGTCAAGTTACAGAAGAGATAAAGAACAAAATGAATTTAGTTTATCCATGGACAAGTCACTTCATCTCTCTGGCCATCAGGTATCTCAAATGTAAATGAGGGACGTTGGGTAAAGTCATCTCTAAGCTCCTTTCTGTGTCTCACATTCTGATTATATTTCTAATTGTCAAACTGTCCATGAAGGCTGGATTAACTACATGACTTTTTGAATGGTGGTAATAGAAAGAATAGAGTTTAAAGAAAATGGCTTATCACTGTCAACCATATATAATATTATTGTATTGTTAAGAGGATGTCTTTCTTCCTTTCTCCTTCCTGCTTCCCCCCCATCCCTTTTCTTGTAAAAATTTTAATTGGTAAAGACATGATTCAGAACAAACACTGAACTGTGGTGGGAATGAAATAACAAAACTGTGGTCATAAAAGAAGAAAATAACTATTTTTACCCACCAAAAAAGGAAGGAAATAAATACAGTCTTATTCAACTCTACCTACAGTCCCCAGAGCTATGCATATAGTGAGTTTGTCAATGCTCTAAGAAAGGACTGAGGCCCTCAGGGGGTGCAGTGAGGTTGCGAAGCCCCCTGTCAAAGAAATAAATAGTTGTCATGTTTAGCTACCTTCCTGAAGTATCCCCTCCAACTTGAGGCCCTCTCTGAAGGCAAGAGAAGATAATTTATTCTCTTATAAAAAGTACCATTATTATGCTCATAAAAATGGCCCACACAATCCTTTTTACTACAATTATAAACTCTAATCCATGCTTCCAAGTGGTTTTTAAAAAATGAATAACCTACAGACATTTTCCTCAGCCTTAAAAATCTGCTTTGCTCTGCTCAGAATAATCAAATCATTCCCATGCTCTCTGCTGCTTTGTATTTCTCAGAGAGTCACACTTTTACTTCTAAGATACCACAAGTGTTTGTTAACAGCACATTCATTAAGTGCTTGGCTCAAACAAATTTCCTAGAAATTCAAACCAAAAAAGGGCTTAAAAGGATACAAGTATAACATTTTCCTTTTGACTTACTGTATAATTATTAACATACAGAATGCATGTAAAATACTTAGAACAGTGTGTGACATGTAGAAAAGCTCAGTAAAGGTTTATTATCATTTACTTTATAATTATCATTGTCATTATTTGGATGTATAAAAATTCTGAGCTTACTAGTATTTTTTAAATCTTGGCTGAATATATTTATGTATATATATTCACATACACATTTAAAAATATATTCGCCATATTTGTTATCAGTCATGTATGGGGTAGGGGAGTGCTGTCCTGCTAGTTCAGTCTTTCTTCACGCTATACTACATATAGAATCCAAATGAATGACTTATATTTGGTCTTTATCACTTTTGTGTACTTTGGGTTGCAGGTGTCAGAAGGACACACAGTATATCTAGTTAGCTCGCAGGACAATAAAGATAATAGAAGGAAAGGAGTCGGTATTCGTCAAAGCACTAAGAAAACCTTTCTTTGATTCTGCTAGGATTTCAGACCATTTTTAAAAAATGTACTCCTCTGCTTATTTTATGATCTATGCAGGATCATTTCCTTTAGATGGTGATTTTTTAAAGGATAACTTTCAAATTTGCATTCCATGGTAGAGAAGCGTAGTATTTATAAACATGTTAATGATGTAATCATGTTTATAAAGTTGTATTTAATAGTAGCAATATTTATAAAGTGGAAAATGCACCCTGTATAAAAATGGCAATTTTAATTCTATTTCTATATTCGTATGTTTTCCTCGTGTGTAAAAATTCACCTCCTCATCTCCTTTCATTTTACTCAACTGGGACACCTCCTCAATTTCATTTTTTCTTGCTGTTTTCCATTCCTATCATTTATTAGGTCTCCTGAACATCTTTTGGGCAGATCTACCAAATTAGGGAATTACAGAAGGAGAAAAACACAGTGCTTTTTCAAGTGATGAAATATGAAGATAAATTATACCCTGTGGTGTGGCTAGCTTTATGTTCCTCATCTTCTACCTGAGTTGTTCTCTTCCACAAGATAGCACTGAATATGGCAGGAAAAGCTTGGGACCCATGTTGTCCATTTATACTGCACATCAAATTTCATAGTAACATTCTGGCTTTAATTAAACTCTTCCTCTTATAAATCTCAGCAAGGTGATCTGATTAATAGAGGAAATGAGCACCCAACAGTTTTAGTGTAATGATATAACAGATGAAACAAGGTAAAATAATCTCTAATAATCTGTGAGGATGGGGGCACAGAACCCTCTGCATATGCATCCACTGCATGTGTGCTCACAGCATTCATTCTTCAGTTAGTTTTCTTTGTTGGAAGAGTTAAAAATTTCCTGGATAGTTCAGTCTTGAACAGCTAGAATACAGACTGTATCTGGTCCCCTCTGACCCAATCATTTTGGCTTAAAGAGCTTTACTCCATTTACATCTGTAGTAAATGAAGGTGCACCACCTTTTTGAAGGATTATTTATACTTTTCCCCTCTTACCTTCTCTCTCTACTTTGTGAGTGATGGAGTTATAAAGGCTGTCTACTTTTGACAGTATACCTTAATTAGGGAAAACCTGAGGTTTCTCATCTGATTGCTTTGAAAAGGGGAGCATTCCTTAGGAATAGGAACTTTTAAAAATGTAGGCCAGTTTAATCTTCATAAGAGGAAAGCTCAAAGAAAAATAGTTTAGATCCAGGAAACTCTCTCAAACTCTCATCTATGTTCAAAATAAAACAAAAAATCCTAATGGAGAGAAAAAAAGAAAAGAATGAAGAGGAAAAAATAACCAACCCAACCCGTACATTTCTTTATTTCTTCTCTAAACAGTGTCACAACTGGGTGCTCTGTGTGTAGGTGAATTTTAATTTTCTTCTTTCAGCAATGTCACTATCAGCATGATGTTCTTGAGTCTTTGTATTTAGAATCATTATTCAGAAAAAAATTTAAACCAGAGAAGTTTTGATTATCTACGTTTTCACCTTTTTGTGAAGCAAATAAGGTAAGCGCAGTAGACGCTAGCTAGGCTGAAACACTATTAAAAAATGCAATTCAGACTGAGTTACTGCCTCGTTATTTTTATAAGCGAGACCCTAATTCTCATTGACCCCAAAGAATGGGCTGCTGTGACTAAGCTAGCAGCAGAAGCAACTGGCTTTGCCGGATGTTATCTCATTTGGAACACATTTCAAACTTTAGAACAGATTTTTAAATTGGAAGTTGAAACCTGCAGACTGTCAGCAGAAAAGGCTGATTCACCACTGTAGAACTTATCTTACTATGAGTTCCAGGCAGAGTTTTTTTAAGGACTAGGTTACCTAAAATGTGTTGTGATACATCAAAGAGAGAAATAAAAAACACTTCCTGGAATAAGAGTGACACATGCATCTAAGCATCTTTTGGACTTTTAACATATGCTTATTTGAATGTGGACTTCTTTAAAATAGAAACCTCTAGTTCAGTATAACTTGTGGATGTTCATGGATCTCAGAAAAGTTAATTACTTTTTTTCTGCAAATATTGCTTCATATATTTGCATGAACCCCCATGGTGGGGGTTCTTCGTGTGGAGCTTTTTGAGCCATTATTATTGGGTAAATTTGAGTGAAAGAAGTACAGTCTTGGCAAGGTTAAAAATAAGGAATATCTTATATTGATAGTGAAGGGGAAGCTGTTATGTGCATATTATTTTAAATAAAATCCAGGATGCAACTGAACTGTAGGGAGAAATGCATGGTGTGACCCACTAGAGGTCCCTTCCAACTAAAAAAAGTTTACTTAGTTCAAAAGATTTAGCCTCTGTTAGTTGGCATTCACGACTGCAAAGTGAGTAAGGGCCAGAAGGGGGGACTGCACATTTTACTTCCTTAGGGAGAAACATGGTTTCATTCAGATTATTTGTCATATTTTATCTCTTTTTTTTTTATCCTTATGTGGCACAATCACTCAATTAGCTCTCGTTAGATATTCAGAACCTGTTGTTCCAAGTTACTGATACATTTGTAAATAGGAAGTGTCATTTGATGTCCTGGTACTGTAGTTGTGCTTTCTAGAGATATTAGCTGTTTCAGGTATCTTAGAGCAATATTTTGCAAGATAGATTTTTGCTTAAGAAGGAAGAATGCCTCAGATTAAGTTTTTACTTGCAAAGCTGATGGAAGTGGTGGGTGGAGGAGGTATTATACACATTTTCTGATAGTAGGCAACTTGATAGAAAATGATTATGTTTCTATATATTATCTTTGCAGAGTTAGCATTAAGAAATGTAATTGCAATAAGTGGATGTAAAAGCCAGATAGTAAAGGGACTAAAAGTCCCTATAGAGGCACCAGTCTGTCACTTATAATGGTAGCGAAAGCTAATTGTAGACAAGTACAGAAGAACTAACCATTGCTATTTTCCTTCAGAAATGTATTGCTGCTTCTCATGTTTTTCTGAAGGCATGGGTTA
Organism: Kogia breviceps; assembly: GCF_026419965.1. Taxonomy (NCBI): domain Eukaryota; kingdom Metazoa; phylum Chordata; class Mammalia; order Artiodactyla; family Physeteridae; genus Kogia; species Kogia breviceps. Next base: position 25,261,086 of record NC_081313.1, on the reverse strand, counting down.
CTTCCTCTGCTTCTAAAGTATGCCATGAACCATCAAAACAGGTAGAAAAAGATCTGCCTTTTATTTCCCCCCAATATCTTTTTAATTAGAGCACACCAAAGAGCAAAAGGGGGTGATAGATTTCTTTTAAGATTCTGAGCTCAGCATTGAAAATCTGGCCTCTGGCATAAACTTTGCCCTCCTCCTGCTTGATCATATCCGCTTTCTTCACACAACTTGTTTTCTGGCTCTTTAAAAAAGCAGCCAGCACAGAGCCATGCAAGTGCTGATACACAAAGGATGCTGCTCAGGCCAAATGGGAAGAGATTTTTTTTCTCCTAAAGTAAAATACCAAAGGTTTTCCTTTTCAGGGACAGGCATCAGCAAGAAAAGAAAGGAAATAAGCGATCCTTGGTCAGCGTTTGTATGAGCTTATTTGTTCTTCATTCTTAGAAGAGTTGTGCATTAGCAAGGTGTTCCTTTTCCCACACAGGGAGGATTTTGCACCCCCTGGATTATAACCACTCAGAAGGCCCATATTTTGCATGTGCACCCCTCCAAAGCAGTCAGACATGTACACATCAGCCACTCCAGCAACATTTTTTGCAGAAAAAAACCTCTTCTCTCCTACGTTATGTGCTTCAGTAAGTGAAAATGAATATTGGCTGAGACACGGGATGGTACACCTCCACAGTGGGAATATCATAATTAAAATGTCTCTATTAAAAAAAATGAGCGAGAGAGAAATGTGTGGCTATTCCAGATGATTAAACTTCTTGGTACTGGGATGTTCTCTGTAGTTCACTCAGGTGAACAGCCCCTTTGCACTAACAAGGACCTGCATATAACTTCCCATAGAATACAGATTTTATTGCAGCAGTGACAACACTTCTCAGTACGACGCTGACCTTTCCAGCATCTCCCATCTCGAGATCCCCGATAACTCGGGGCATAAGAATAACTACAGAAGTAATCCCAGCTCCGCAATAACACAACAGAGCAACGTTCCCTCTTATTAAATTCCGTAGTTAACGCATTGGGGGCTCCACTTTTCCTGCATCGGACACCTAAAACCAGGCGCACTTGGTTTGTTCTCCGACCAGTCCGGGGGAGGCGTTATCCCCCAGATTTGTGCCTGGCCAGCCTCGGAAGAGCACGAGCGAGCTCCGTCTTCCGTATGACTTTTCCCTGGACGGTGTGCTCCATTTTCAGAGTCCAGCGTTTGACTTTCCTTGCAACCTAAGCATTTCTGCCCTATGTGAGCCGGCAGGCGTTGCCCCCAACGTGCAAGCTAATAGTTTTTTTAAAGCTTCTTCTCCGAGACAAATCATCTCTTTAGCCTAAGTTTTCCTTATTGGGAGCATTCGGGAGTTCTCAAGCTACCAAATTTAATGCTTTAGCCCACAAACCAAGAAATGTAACTCGGCCAAAGCAGTCCCTGCACAGACCCTTGTAATGTGGGCAGGTGGGAATAAATCAAGCCCCGAACGGCTCCGCGGGTCCTGCACGCACCAGCGCCCTTGGTAATTGACCAGCCAACTTTGCAAATGCCGGAGCTCCCTCGGCAGCCTCTGTCGGCGGAGAGAAAGACAGTGGGTTCTTCCCGGCGGCCCCGTCACATATGCCCCCACCAAGCCCCGCCGCGGTCTTACCAGAAGGCGGAGGAGTGGCGCCGAAGCTCCCCGGGAACCGGCGCCCGTTCTGGGCAGCGGCAGCAGCGCCGCCCGCGCAGCCGGACCCGAGCGCCCGCCCCGACCCGGGCTCGCAGGCTGAACATCCCTCCCAACTCCAGCGTGCGGCACCCAACGGGCGGAGATGGCTCTCTTTCTGATTGGCTTCCATCAACGCTACAGAATTAAAAAAAGAAAAGGCATGCACCATTGCCAGCTGAGACCGAACCCACCTCTGCTCGCCTTCCTGCGCCCGGGGAGACACTGCGACCCGCCCAGGCTGCTCCTGCCTCCGCCGGCGCTGCGGTCGCCCGCTCAGCGGTTCTTGCTGTCGCGGCTGAAACTGCAGCTCTCGGGACGGGAAGGTTACGGGCTCGGGAGAGCCGGCTCTAGTGGGCACACACTGATTTGCAAGTGAATGAAGTGGGAGGGAGCAAAGAGAGGAGGACTTTGTTAGAGAGGCCCAGTGTCTGCCCCCGCCCGCCCCCTCCCCTTGACAGAATGACTCCCTGTGTTTGAAGTCCCGAGCAATTCGCTGCCTGTAACACTCCCTCTGCCCCAGGCTTTCCTTTCTTTTCCTTTCTTATTTTTTGGAGGGTTGAGACATACTCAGAACTTGCATGACTTCGCCTGTTCCCTCCTTTACACTATCAAAATGCACCTTGTGCTGTTATCAGCAACGGTTGGATATTCTTTTTTTTTTTTTTTTTTAACCGACCGAGCAATTACAATTCCCAGGGACACCAGTACCCGTCGCGCTATCAGTTGGTCAGCTTCGTGTTATAGCACGCGTAACGTGCACACACATAAAACAAACCCGGTCTCCTGAGAAAACAATACTGACGGCTTTTCTTCGCCACATAAACAGGCGTTCTCCAGACGCAAGCAGGCATAGAATCAGACGCGTCTTTCCTTCTCTCCTTCCAGGAGGACAGGTTTTTCACATAGTCCTACGATCTGTGTTACTCTTTTCGGAGTGAGTAACCCCAGGATGTTGGAGAATGAAGCCATGCTTCCCTGGGCTTGCAGAAACATTCAAATCCCAAACCCTTCAGGCTCACCACTGACTTATGGCTGATGCCATCTTTCTGAATGAGTTAATACAAGAACGCAAAAGACTTGCAGAAGAGTGTATAATGATATTCAGGTCTGCTTAACAGTTTAAGATGAAAGTTCCTGAAGTAGGATAATCTCCAAATTAAACTGTTTGGTACACATAGCAGTTTGCATAGCTGTGTTTACAGTGACCAAAAAGTAATTTCTAATATTAGGGAACTAAGCTGCAAAAATCTTAAGCATGTCTAAGTATTATTAAGTGAGAGTAATGGTTTTCTATATAGAAGATATAGACATGATGGAGCCAGGCACTGTTCGGTTAGGAAAATTAAATCTAATTACCACAGTGATTGCACCCCAAACCAGCTGTAAGTTGTGGGGAGATTTCATTGCATGGTGCACTAAAAAAAATCCAGGCTGCTTTGGCTTCCGAGTGGTGAAACAGGTTGGAGGTTGGTCTCCTTCCCAACTGAGCTCTTACTAGAAAATCTTTTGTTTCTCCAGTAGAAGTTCAGGCATTTAAATAAAGCCAAAATGAAATTATTTCCTCTAGGCAGTCACTGCTTCAAACATGTGTGCATGGAATGGTTTTAGCACAGATGTTCCACACATGGAAGATGGAAAGACTCTGAATTTCTTTCTCGAAAAGATCTTCCTTTAATGAAGAATTGCCACCAACTTACAAAAAGAGGCTGAACATTTTGTCTTCATACAGCTATTCAGACCCTTGCGGAGGAAGGATAGGCAAGAAGAAAGCTGCTTCCATTCCTCAAATTATGAATTCTTATACATTTAATTGGAAATACTAGCTCCTTATGTTTGTATAGTCCTTTACTGCTTACAAAGTACTTTCACAGACTATTTTATTGAAATCTTCTTTCAACAAGTGGTCCGATTTTCCCCCATTAGGACAAAAGAAGCAGATTGTTGATGAGATTGCATAGGTTAACATGTCCAAGGCAATAAAAACTGGTAAGCAGAAGAGTCAGAAATACTACTGGTAAAACTGTGGCTATATGTGTGTATAAAATAAGCCACATTTTAAGACTGCCTTTTGCAGAAGGATATGCAGAATAACTGATTTTTATGGTAAAAGTGGGATAATAGTGAAGTTGATGTTCCCCCAGTTGAACACGTTTGTATCTCACAAAGGAAATCTGTTTGCAATATACTATTCTTCCAACCCCTCTGAGCTACATATCAAAGGTGGTTAAAACAACTACTTTTGATTAAGAATGGGTAAACAATCAATTTGCTTTGGAACAATTCAAGTGGCAACATTATTACATAAAGGATAGCACTTTTTAATACTAAAAAAAGATTTTGGGGTGATTTTTGAGGATTTCTAGCCATATTTAACTACAATCATTACTTTTCAATTACAGAAGTGATCTAAATATCCAGAATTATTTCATTCTCATTTCAGAGATTAAAAAACCGAGAGTTACTGAGGTTAAATGATTACCCAGTGGCATATAAGTACTGTTTCCAGTTCATCCTCTGGCACACCAGAACATGCTGCCAGGTAACAGAAGTTAATTAGAGGTAAACAGGTGAGAGGGTCTTTGCCATCATCATGTAGGATCTTCTCAGGAAACTCAAGAGTGGAAATTCTGCAGGGCTTCTGGAAAGACTTGGAAGCAGACACTGAGAAGCCGCCGGTACCTCCACCTGTGGTACTACTTTCATGTCCTCACTGTGCTTCTGCTTCTGTTTTGTCTCCCTTCACACTGGCTTCCCCTGTCATTCAGTCGGACCTTCAGAGCAGCGCCACTGATAGTTGCAGAGCTTTTACTTGCCGGAGAGAGTAGTTTCTCCTTCTGCTCCATTTCTAATTTCTTGCACAGCATCTCTGATTGGTTGGGTGTTCTCCTGGACCAGTCAACTACCCGCCCCCCTACCCCGTGCCCCAGGACCCCAGTGAGGGGCAGCAGCTAGGGAATACCCTTGTGAACTGGGAATACATTCCAAAAAGTGTCCCATTCCATACAATCTCTTGTTTTGTTTAGTAATTTGGTATAGCTGAAGTATCTCATCAGTTTTTAGACTACTTCATTATTTTATATGCTTCAGTCAAAATTACTTGTACTTGTCACCTTTTACAGCTTGCAAAGTTTCAGTTTTTAAAAAATCCTCCTTCATAGACCGTTACTAGGGATATTAATTTTGATGAGGGATTTTTCAGCTTCTAAATCTCTCTTCAGATGATTAAGAGGCCATATTATCCTTATAATGGGGATGCATATAAATAAATAATCACAAGTTCTCTGACTTTTCAATAATATGCATCTCTGTGCAATGATTATCTGATAAAAACATTTTCATGATCATCAACAGTTATTCTTGATTAGAAGAAAAAAGTTCACTTTTAAAACCACGTGCCTAAATAAGAATCTTGGCATGGGTAGTTTTGCTTCATCCCAATCTTCCGTCTAAAATTTACCTTAAATGTGTTGCTACCAGAAAAATTACACATGTTACAATGCTTATTACTTAATCATCACGATGTGCACATGGGAGCAGATTTCACGGAGGAATGAGTGTTTTTTCCCCACCTCTGCCCTATGTGTGTATGCACGTGTGCTCACATGCGTGCACACACACACCAGTGTTTAAGGGAGAAAAAGGTTTAACCACTCTGGGTGTTATTGAACTGAAACAAAGGAGACAGGAAACCTCGATGGAATTCCTCTTTTGTGAGAGCCATAGACATCTCAATACAAGCTAAAATAAATTCACACAAACTTCGTGTGCTTATCCAGGTTTTCTAATCCTGGGAGAGTTTCCCATACTGAATTTAAAATGGGTTGGATCCCAGGATGCATTAAGACATTTCCCTCTTGATCATTATATTTGACTCATCACTATAGGTAGATTACAATAGCCAGGAGGTTTCCAAATGAGATAAATGTGCAGCAGCAAAATGTTATTGACATACACGGGACATTTTAGTACTCTGGGCATTTCTAGGTTGGTAGAGTGGACTTCAGTTTTTGCCAAATTCTTTTATATTTTATTCACTGCTTAGTGGTAGAATCGAAACTTGTCTGATCAGATATCTACAATTCAAGTTTGGTAGACTGTACTGTGTTAGTGAAGGAGCATGTCCTGGTTCAGAAGAAACAGCCCATCAGGAGGATATGCAAGGTATCAGCATATTCTCTTAAATAACTGGTATAGATGAGAATAAACAGGAAATCCTACCCTTGGATCCAGAGGGAAAAATAATTCCTTTCTCCCACTAATCCCTCTCCCAATTATAGAAACACTTGATGGGAATAATGGCAGGCTGGTGTGGGAAAGACAGTATAATAACACATGTTCAGAAATATTTTGGGAATATATACATAGTGAGAGTATTAAAGTTTCACAGATTTTGTCAAAAGAAGACAAAACAAAGAGAAGAAGATTATCCTTTGTGTAGGCATAAGTGTTCTCTTTAGAATAGACCAGACCTCACCTTAGAACCTACTGTTCCTCTTTAGGTACCACACGTAAATCCCTTTTTCTTTTTTGCCCCTTCTCTATATTTTCACTGTACTTTCTAAAATACCTGTAGTACTTTAGCTAGACCTCATTGTTTACATATTCTTGTTCGTCTACCAGACTGTATATCCACTGAATTACTGAAGGTAGAGCGTTTGCCTGTTTTGGTTATCATTTTAGCTCCTGGTGCTTGAAAAAAATCCTTGGTGCTTACATGTATAAATAAGTAGAGATCTAGATAAACTAGAATTGATAGAGTAGACAGAATGTGGAGATGATTCATAGACTTAAGATCATGTTTATGAGCTAAAGGTGACGACTAGAAAAGAGAAGGTTCAAGTTGGCCATGAGCACTTTCAAATACTTGAACTGTCATGTGGAAGAAAATTAGACTGTCTTTTAATGTGACAAAAGCTTCAGTTAGTATCTATTGGAGAAGCCACTGGAAGGTACTGCATTTTGATAATTCTAAGATACCTGTATATTCCCATTTTAACATCTCTGAAATTATGATGCCTCTTAAAATTGATGTGATAATAAAGGATCATGTCATGGTGTAATTGACAGTGTCTCCTTTCTTAATGACATAAAATAATTGTGCAACTTACTACCATTGGCATCTTTGATCTGCTGACATGCAGATGGTAGATTTAAGCTCAACATATGGAAGAATTTTCAAACTCTTAGTTCTGTTCAAGATGAAAGGTACTGGCAGCTTCAGCATAGCAATGGGTTCCATTCCTGAAGGCATTCGGTCACAGACTGGACAAACACTTGTTATAAATGAACTTACCAACTTGCCGATTGAATGATCTTTTACGTCTTTGTCAAACTTGAGATTCTTGAATTCTCAGCCTCTTATTTTTGTAGATGAGAAAACAAGGATAATGCAGGTTAAGTGCTTTGTCCAAAGTCACACATCTCACTTGAGACCAACACTGGTCTGTCCATGCTTCCCATTTTGTACACCCAAAACTAACACACAACATTGTTAATCAACTGTACTCCAATATGAAGCTACTTTCATTTACTGTTTATCCTTGTTTTCTCTTCAAGCTTGCAGTTTAGAAAATGGGTACATACAATATTTTGATAAGAGAAATAACTAACATTTTCCGCCTGTATACGATATGTCATTTACCTGTTCTTTACATGTCTTATCACATGTAATCCATGCGATGGCTCATGGGCTAGGTATTATCATTCTTGTTTGCAGATGGGGAAGCTAAAGAATGGGAGGTAAAGTAATTTGTTCAAAGTCACACAGTTAGTATGAGTCAGAGCTAAAATTCAAACACAAACTTTGAAGTGAGTTCCTGTGCTCTAAATCACTTATATAGGGGCACAGAATTTACTGCAGAATCTATATGGAGTGGTGTGAAAATCAAAATCTGCCATAGTATGAAATTTCTGATTTTAAGATAAATGCTCTTTGGGTGTTCCATTGCTATCTTTTTTTATTATTTGCCTCAAGATATCTGGATAATGGTTTCAGCTCTCCACTGCATTTATGTTCAAACAAAACCTTAAGTGCTTTTGTTAAATTTTAGGGCCAGCTGAAAGCTTATCGATAAACTGATAAAGTAAATTTACTTCTCAAATCAAGAAAATTCAGCTTTATTCTCTGCTGTGTATGTACCTAACCCATGCCTACTCCTACTCTTTTCCTACCTAGAGATACCCCCAAGTTGAGAAAAATCAGTATTTAACTTATTTCCTGACCTTTGTTTTTTATTCATTGTGGGCCCTTGGCCATCTGTAAAGATGCATTGATTCTTACTGTTTTTTTTCCTGAGGAGAGCTATCTTTGTGCACTTCTGAACCCTCAGGGGGCAGTCTTTATTCCTCAGAAAGGAATCCTTCATAGCGGATGCAGGCAGAATTCTTGTTCACAGCTGAGGTCCTCTCTTTGCTCCTGGGAAACTATACTTATTACCTCTCTTAGAAGGAAATAGAAAACTGGAAAAAAAGCTGCTGAGTGTCAATTGATAAGAAAAATTTTAAAAGAACCTTAGTTAAGTCCGTTTTGGGGGGTACTTTTCCAGACATCATCATCATTAAAAATATCAAAAAATATTTTAATATGCATGTAGTTTACTGAAAAATTGTGTAGTCTTGACCAATCCCTTGTCTCTTGGCCTTGGTTTATTTATCTGTAAAATGAAGGTGTTGAAAATAGTTTTTTACTCCAGTCATTATTGTCTTTTCTTTACATGTTGCTATTCTGTGTATGGCCACTAGGGGGACAAAGGAAAGGCCTTTCTATTGAAACTTGCTTCCCATTACTAATTTGGAATAATGTCGTGAAGAACCACAGGGAAAGCCGGTTTTTCTTAATGAGACAGTGAATATTTTAAAATGCCTTTTTATTAATTGGTATTAAACTGTGATACGAACTAGTACTTCTTTGTAATATTTGAGAATTTTAGGAAAATGATTATTACTATCTCTATGACCACTAAAGTCTTTATCATTATAATCACGTATCTCCGTGAACATTACCGTGTTCAAAAAGAACGTGAGGGCTTCCCTGGTGGTGCAGTGGTTGAGAATCCGCCTGCCGGTGCAGGGGACGCGGGTTCATGCCCCGGTCCGGGAAGATCCCACGTGCCGCGGAGCGGCTGGGCCCGTGAGCCATGGCCGCTGGGCCTGCGCGTCCGGAGCCTGTGCTCCGCAATGGGAGAGGCCACAACAGTGAGAGGCCCACGAACCGCAAAAAAAAAAAAAAAAAAAAGAACGTGAGCCTTTTTGAGAAGTATCACAAGCCACAATATTTTAAGACTGTAGATAAAGGCATTTAAAGGATATTTTGAAACTTTTTAGTCGTTATCAAAGTTGGTAATAATTAGTTAACATTTTCAGAAACTAAAGCAACACAAATAAGGAATTTCTAATTGCAACTCTGAAAAGGAGCTGAATGTTTTGTAACTGAAAAAAGTCCATGTATACACAATAATCTTTAAAAGCAATTTTAGTAGCTAAGATTTATTGAACACTTACTATATGCCAGGCGATGTGTTAAAAGCTTTTGTTCGTATTCTTTTGATTCTCTCAACAACTCTGTGAAGTAGTTACTTTATCAGGTCCACGAGTAAGTGAAGGTTTAGAGAGATTCATTAACACGCCTGCCACACTGCTGGCCTGTAGCAGAGTGGAGCTTTGAATCCAGGCACTCAAACATCGGAGTGGCAGATACTCATCCATAGCTATATTGGTAACAGCCTGTGCTCTATTGCTCTTCCGGTTTATAAAATGCTTCACATTCATTGCTGCTCTGTGTGTTTACTACAGTTCTCTTCAGTAGAGGGTGCAGATATTATTCGCCTTTGTGTTTTTTTTTTTTTTTTTTTGCGGTACGCGGACCTCTCACTGTTGTGGCCTCTCCCGTTGCGGAGCACAGGCTCCGGACGCGCAGGCTCAGCGGCCACGGCTCACGGGCCCAGCCGCTCCGCAGCATGTGGGATCTTCCCGGACCGGGGCAGGAACCCATGTCCCCTGCATTGGCAGGCGGACTCTCAACCACTGCGCCATCAGGGAACCCCAGCCTTTGTGTTTTCAGGCAGGGCAAGAAGACTCAGAAGGGTTCAGAGTCCTGAGCAGGAATCTACAGTTTGACTTTGAGAGAATGCATTAGAAACAAGAGTATTTTATCTTCAACTGTTAGAACCAGAATCTGGGGATGGGATGAAATTGTCTACTTTCTGAGCTTTGGGTTTTGAAAAGCGTATGCTTATAATCTAGTTGTCTCTAACTCAAAAACAAGAGCCTAAAATTCTCAGAAGCTTGACATTTCCCATTTTTGAACATCAGTAGTCATTCCATTTATCAAGTGCCTATTAGGTGTCAGGAATTACAGTCAGTGCTTTATGAGTTGCCTTTTTTGATTCCTTATGACAACCTTCTAAGGTCAGTATTCACCTCATTTTACACATGGGGAACAGAAACCTAGAGAGATTAAATAACTTATTCTAGGAAACACAGCCAGCAAATGGTTGGATCTGAACACAAATCCTGAGTGTGACTTGAACTCAATATACTTAATGAGGTTCAATGTATCACATTTGTTTGAAATAGTTGTGGTGACACTTTCTATTCTTGGGTATAAATGTGCCCCAAGTTGCAATTGGTGAGGCAGGAAGACTGGCTTTATGTGGATGTGAATAAGTACATGCAATAGAAGAGGAGGGTAAGGTTTCTGCTGGTCTTTATTTTGCAAAATCTGATCATTTTTTTGGTGAAGCATAAGGCAGAGCCATCCTGTCTTAAGACGTATTGGGGCCCCTGTCCTGGAGTGACTAGCTCTGAGCAGTGAATCAGAGGAGTTGGAACGCAAGCACTTTCTACTGATATGATAATATCCAGTTTCTCTCTTAATGTTCCCACTACCCCCGGTACTGGCTGGTGGAATCTTCCTGTCTTTTGTCTGATCCTCACATCTCAGTCCTTTATTTTTCAAGATTCATTTCACATTTTGTTCATTTGAATATGATGCTTGTTTGAAGTGGAAGGAGAAAGAAGCACAAAGCCTGTCTATCCTTAGTCCCCTCAGCCCCTTGGAGATGCTGCTAGAAAAGGGGGCAGATCTTATAAAATTATATAGCAGCTCAAGATTAAATTGATTATCTTTCCTTAGAGGGTTTCATTTTAAATAAGTGATGACACACATAAAATTAGACCAAGAAATAGTTCAATGTTATATGCTCTTGTATTTTTTTTTTCTTGTTGACATTTTTCATCTGTGACAGTTCATCCATGAGGGTTTTGGATAAGTGCATACAAGTTATATTGTGTGCTTAAAGATAGTAATTTCATTTGTTATTTTTATTTGTGCATTTATTTGCAAATGTTTGCAAGCCTTCATCTAAGTTTTCATTGAAACTTTCTTGAAACAACATTTTTGCACTGAAAACTGATAGATTCTTGAAGTGTGACTTGTTTCATGCATTATGTGTAGTCAGACTTCAACCCCATCGTATGTCACTTCTCTGCTCCTGCACTAAGGACTTTTCCATTAAATGAGGCAATATATAAGGGGTACTTGAATTACCTGCATGAGTATCGCAAGATAGCATTTAACATTCTAGTTTGACTCCTTCATTTCATACTACCTCTTCCTCCCTTTTTCCACCCTCTACTTGCAACATCTAGGCTACCCAAAAAAGAAAATGATTATGTGATTATGGTGCCAGAGAAAAGTAGTTATGGTGTGTCTTACTAAATCATTTTGGGGCGCATATCTTATTCTGATAACATTCAAATGGCCCGTGATTACAAACATACAGAGTTCCTGAAGATTGATTAAACATAAAAAATACAGCATCCTTTTGCATTTCTAAATGAAAATCATTAGACCAGGCTATTAAAAATGGCAAGAGAGTACATAGCTTATTGGATGAAACATTTAAATTCAGATTTTTCTGGTGCAAGTTTTTATGGTGGAAACCATGCGAGAAATATTACTTAGTTCACACCTCCTTTGAATCCTTCTGCATGTTGCTGCCTCTGCAGCATTTTACTAAAAAGTTACAGTGACTTCAGTGAGATTTTGTGGTAAGCTGAACTCCTCACAGCGTGATCCTTCCCTGACTCTGTAGTGGAAACCACTGTTGTTGAGTGGAACACAGGTTGCTAGTTGCTCTGTTGGATCTGGCATTTGACCCAAATGCCTCATGTTTATTCCTTACTGACTAGTGGCTCCATTTGATTGCCCTTCTGATGCATGCCTCTGAACATACACTGGGGTGGGAAAATATTTTGGGGTGCAAGATCTAAACAGAGCTTAGTGATCTGGATCTTCCCATAGAGCAAATTTCCTGGTTTGTGGTTCACCCTCTCAGAGTTGAGACTGATGCAAAGATGTTGATGGGTTTTAGAGGCTGGCCTCTTGGGACGTGGCAGCTTTGCCACGATGCCATCAGCTTAGACTAATGATTGCACAGAATTCTCATGAAGCAGATGGCTACCAACCACAATATTAATATTATTTTGCTTTGTACGTTTAGGGAAAAGATCATTTCATAGTTGCAAAGGAAAACCTCGTTTGGATTTTATAAAGAATGATCTGCAACAGAAATAACATGCTGTCAGGACCTGTTTTATATGCTTTCATTATCAGTGACAAATTGTGATATTAATTCTCCAGCAAATGTGTGCTTGGGATTTTAGCAATTCTCTCAGCCATTTCCTTTCTCTGCATAGCTAGCTGCAGAATAAAATGCTCTGAATTTTACCTTGGAGGGATCAACAGCTGGATTTAAATGTTACCTCTGTAATTTGCTTAGAGATACCATTGTTTATAAATGTGAAGAGTGGATGTTCTTTGACAGGATTTGGAATGAATAGAGGTTTGAGGTAATTGCTTAGATAATCCAGGTAGCAGAGACACTTCTGCCTGGATTCCCAATGACAGAGCTGAAACAAAAGAAATTTACTTCTGTCTGAATTAGTCAGGTAATCACTTATGCACTCTGCTTTGTTTTGCTGATGACACTCTGGTTTGAGTGTATTGGGAGAGATGGTGGTGACAGTTAAGCTCCTGTGATGGAATGGCTGTCCTGTGATCTGTGTAATTCAGCCATGGGGTGCCAATCATTATTTTATTCTGATTAGTGTTCTGGACCTTCTATAATGCTATTTTCAGGATAACTTACTAACAAAAGGAACTCAGGAATGCCTAATATTAGGACATTAGGGAATTTAGCATGGCTTTGCCTCAAGCACAAGAATTTTAAAATTTGGAACACGAGAGTGAAACGGAGTACTTGGCAGTGGTATGCAACTTTTCTGTTCATCTCTCAAACCGTCTTGAAGCCTAGCATAGGCAAACACGATTCATTGTGTGCAGTTGTTTTGAATAGAGCAGATGTTTGGAAATGGTTTTTTGACCTGCTTGGCGTTTTGACTTTCTTTCTTTTTTTTTTTTTTTGTGAAGTCTTTAAAACATAATATAAAAAAGAAAGGGAAAAGAACTAACTGCTTTTTGGATCTAGTAAACTAATAAGAGAGGACATAAAATCATAAAATAATAGGCAATGGCTAATGAATAAGAGAAGAAGAAAATCACATCTTTTCATGGAAAGGGTTGGAAAGAAGACTTAGTAAGGGATGATACTCATATTCCACGTACAAGGTCTGTTTTGAACTCTTGGTAGTTTAGTTCCAAATCCAAAACAATAAAAGAAAAGGTGGGCTTCCCTGGTGGCGCAGTGGTTGAGAATCCGCCTGCCGATGCAGGGGACGCGGGTTCGTGCCCCGGTCCGGGAAGATCCCACGTGCCGCGGAGCGGCTGGGCCCGTGAGCCATGGCCGCTGGGCCTGCGCGTCCGGAACCTGTGCTCCGCAACGGGAGAGGCCACAACAGTGAGAGGCCCGCGTACCGCAAATGACTGTTTCTTAACAAACTATCCTTAATTATATTCGACATAGAGTTTTTGACCACTTAGCAGTTTTGCAGCAATAAATTAGGATAGGAGGTGACATGATTAGATGGAAGTTTAATGACAGTAGACCTGACAGCTAACCTTGAGCGGCAAGAGAACAGCCACCACCACAGAGCAGACACTGAGGGTAACATAACAGAAATACAGTGATGAATCCGCACAAAGATGACTCTACAGTTCAGGAAAAGTTAAATTGTAGTCACTTTCCCTTAGAAAGTTAGTAATGATTTCTTTAAGAAGATGATGAATGACAGTGCAGTTAGGCAAATGAGTAGGTGTGCATCAATAATTTGGAAAAATCATTTATGTGGAATAGTGGATTCCCAGTGATGCAGTTCATTAGGTGTCTTTGCATTTGAGTTGGGTCATATCAAATCAAACATTCTATCCCTCCCTGGGTAGTATGATTCAAGAAATACTGGTGTGGGTCAAATATCTGATATTACTCACTTGGAGATTCATTCCTTTGGGCCTTGAAGGCATTTTATTTTCACAAACCTCCTGTTAAAGTTAAAATACCTATAGGTCATAAACTGTACTCTGGTAATCTATGGATATTACATTATTAGATACTGTGAGAATTTTATGTAGGAGAAGCACTTATTCATTTCTTGAGCTCAAACTATCTCCATACTCTGGATACTGAGGAAAAGACTTGGAAAGCAAACAGCATATTTCAATTCTGTAAAACAGTTACCCAACTTTCATTTTCACCTTCCCAGGGAATAGGAATCTTCTAAGCTTGATGCACCGGAAAATTCCATCCATGGTGCTAGCTGTAGCTGATAAATTGTTCACTCTTTTTGACTATATGACAAGCTTGCCGAGTAAATGATAGTACAATTGCAAAATGAACTTTGCAATTAAATGGCATTTAGTTATATGCAAGGATAACTCAAAGATGATTGGCAATGTTACATAAGTTAGTAAGGGAAATAATAAATGTATGCAATTCCAGTGAGTACATAACTATATGGGCAACCATGCTTCTGGTTATTAGTAACAGGAGAGAAGAGATGGAGACTGCAGAAGGGGTGAAGGAGAAGCTGTGACTGGAACAAATGTGGAAATAAAGCAAACTGTTGGCCCAGTGGCCCACCTTGTTTGGGTAGAGCACCAATGGTGAGCTCTACCAATCTCAGTTCCAAGTTGAAAAACATTTGTAGGAGGATTGCTTACTTTTAGGGTAATCATCCATACTGGATTACCTGTGATAGTTCCAGTGTATACCTGTTGTACTGGTTTAACTATTATTATTATTATTTTTTAACATCTTCATTGGAGTATAATTGCTTTACAATGGTGTGTTAGTTTCTGCTTTCTAACAAAGTCAATCATCTGTACATATACATATATCCCCATATCTTCTCCCTCTTGCATCTCCCTCCCACCCTCCTTATCCCACCCCTCTACGTGGTCACAAAGCACTGAGCTGATCTCCCTGTGCTATGTGGCTGCATCCCCCTAGCTATCTATTTTACATATGGTAGTGTATATATGTCCATGCCACTCTCTCACTTCGTCACAGCTTACCCTTACCCCTCCCCATGTCCTCAAGTCCATTCTGTACATCTGCATCTTTATTCCTGTCCTGACTCTAGGTTCTTCAGAACCATTTTTTTTTTTCTTTAGGTTCCATATATATGTGTTAGCATATGGTATTTGTTTTTCTCTTTCTGACTTACTTCACTCTGTATGCCAGCCTCTAGGTCCGTCCACCTCACTACAAACAACTCAATTTTGTTTCTTTTTAAGGCTGAGTAATATTCCATTGTATATATGCGCCACAGCTTCTTTATCCATTCATATGTCGATGGACACTTAGGTTGCTTCCATGTCCTGGCTAATAGAGCTGCAATGAACATTGTGGTACATGACTTTTTTTTTTTTTTTTAACATCTTTATTTCAGTATAACTGTTTTACAATAGTGTGTTAGTTTCTCCTTTACAACAAGGTGAATCAGTTATACATATACATATGTTCCCATATCTCTTCCCTCTTGCATCACCCTCCCTCCCACCCTCCCTATCCCACCCCTCTAGGTGGTCACAAAGCACAGAGGTTAACTCCCTGTGCTTTGCAGCAGCTTCCCACTAGCTATCTAATTTACATTTGGTAGTGTGTATATGTCCCTGCCACTCTCTCACTTCGTCACAGCTTACCCTTCCCCCTCCCTGTATCCTCAAGTCCATGCTCTAGTGGGTCTGTGTTTTATTCCTGACCTACCACTAATCTCTTCATGACATTTTTTTTTTCTTAGATTCCATATATATGTGTTAGCATACGGTATTTGTTTTTCTCCTTCTGACTTACTTCACTCTGTATGACAGACTCCAGGTCTATCCACCTCACTACAAATAACTCAGTTTCATTTCTTTTTATGGCTGAGTAATATTCCATTGTATATATGTGCCACATCTTCTTTATCCATTCATCTGTTGATGGACACTTAGGTTGCTTCCATGTCCTGGCTAATAGAGCTGCAATGAACATTGTGGTACATGACTCATTTTGAATTATGGTTTTCTCAGGGTATATGCCCAGTAGTGGGATTGCTGGGTCATATGGTAGTTCTATTTGTAGTTTTCTAGGGAACCTCCATGCTGTTCTCCATAGTGGCTATATCAATTTACATTCCAACCAATAGTGCAAGAGGGTTTCCTTTTCTCCACACCCTCTCCAGCATTTATTATTTGTAGATATTTTGAAGATGGCCATTCTGACTGGTGGGAGGTGATACCTCATTGTAGTTTTGATTTACATTTCTCTAATGATAGGGATGTTGAGCATCCTTTCATGTGTTTGTTGGGAATCTGTATATCTTCTTTGGAGAAATGTCTGTTTAGGTCTTCTGGCTACTTTTGGATTGGGTTGTGTGTTTTTTTGATACTGAGCTACATGAGCTGCTTGTAGATTTTGGAGATTAATCCTTTGTCAGTTGCTTCATTTGCAAATATTTTCTCCCATTCTGAGAGTTGTCTTTTGGTCTTGTTTATGGTTTCCTTTGCTGTGCAAAAGCTTTTAAGTTTCATTAGGTCCCATTTGTTTATTTTTGTTTTTATTTCCATTTCTCTAGGAGGTGGGTCAAAAAGGATCTTTCTGTGATTTATGTCATAGAGTGTTCTGCCTTTGTTTTCCTCTAAGAGTTTGATAGTGTCTGGCCTTACATTTAGGTCTTTAACCCATTTTGTGTTTATTTTTGTGTATGGTGTTAGGGAGTGTTCTAATTTCATTCTTTTACATGTAGCTGTCCAGTTTTCCCAGCATCACTTATTGAAGAGGCTGTCTTTTCTCCATTGTATGTTCTTGCCTCCTTTGTCGTAAATTAGGTGACCATCTGTGTGTGGGTTTATCTCTGGGCTTTCTATCCTGTTCCATTGATCTACATTTCTGTTTTTGTGCCAGTACCATACTGTCTTGATTACTGTAGCTTTGTAGTATAGTCTGCAGTCCGGAAGCCTGATTCCTCCAGCTCCGTTTTTCTTTCTCAAGATTGCTTTAGCTATTCGGGGTCTTTTGTGTTTCCATACAAATTGTGAAATTTTTAATTCTAGTTCTGTGAAAAATGCCATTGGTAGTTTGATAGTGATTTCATTGAATCTTTAGATTGCTTTGGGTAGTGTAGTCATTTTTACAGTGTTGCTTCTTCCAGTCCAAGAACATGGTATATCTCTCCATCGGCTTGTATCACCTTTAATTTCATTCAACAGTGTCTTATAGTTTTCTGCATACAGGTCTCTTTTCTCCGTAGGTAGGCTTATTCCTAGGTATTTTATTCTTTTTGTTGCAGTGGTAAATGGGAGTGTTTTCTTAATTTCTCTTTCAGATTTTTCATCATTAGTATAGGAATGCAAGAGATTTCTGTGCATTAATTTTGTATTCTGCTACTTTGTCAAATTCATCGATTAGCTCTAGTAGTTTTCTGGTAGCATCTTTAGGATTCTCTATGTATAGTATTATGTCATCTGCAAACAGTGACAGCTTTACTTCTTCTTTTCCAATTTGGATTCTTTTTATTTCTTTTTCTTCTCTGATTGCTGTGGCTAAAACTTCCAAAATTATGTTGAATAATAGTGGTGAGAGTGGATAACCTTGTCTTGTTCCTGATCTTAGAGGAAATGGTTTCAGTTTTTCACCATTGAGAACAATGTAGGCTGTGGGTTTGTCATATATGGCCTTTATCACGTTGAGGTAAGTTCCCCTATGCCTGCTTTCCGGAGGGTTTTTATCGTAAATTGGTGTTGAATTTTGTTGAAAGCGTTTTCTGCATCTATTGAGATGATCATATGGTTTTTCTCCTTCAATTTGTTAATATGGTTTATCACATTGATTTGCATATATTGAAGAATCCTTGTATTCCTGGGATAAACCCCACTTGATCTTGGTGTATGATCTTTTTAATGTTATGTTGGATTCTGTTTGCTAGTATTTTATTGTGGAATTTTGCATCTATGTTCATCAGTGATATTGGCCTATAGTTTTCTTTCTTTGTGACATCTTTGTTTGGTTTTGGTATCAGGGTGATGGTGGCCTTGTAGAATGAGTTTGGGAGTGTTCCTACCTCTGCTATATTTTGGAAGAGTTTGAGAAGGATAGGTGTTAACTCTTCTCTAAATGTTTGATAGAATTCTCCTGTGAAGTCATCTGGTCCTGGGTTTTTGTTTTTTTGGAAGATTTTAAATCACAGACTCAATTTCAATGCTTGTGATTGGTCTGTTTCTATTTTCTATTTCTTCCTTGTTCAGTTTTGGCAGGTTGTGCATTTCTAAGAATTTGTGCATTTCTTCCAGGTTGTCCATTTTATTGGCATAGAGTTGCTTGTAGTAATCTCTCATGATCCTTTGTATTTCTGCAGTGTCAGTTTTTGCTTCTCCTTTTTCATTTCTAATTCGATTGATTTGAGTCTTCTCCCTTTTTTTCTTGATGAGTCTGGCTAAGGGTTTATCAATTTTGTTTGTCTTCTCAAAGAAACGGCTTTTAGTTTTATTGATCTTTGCTATCATTTCCTTCATTTCTTTTTCATATATTTCTGATCTGATCTTTATGATTTCCTTCCTTCTGCAAACTTTGGGGGTTTTTTGTTCTTTGTCTAATTGCTTTAGGTGTAAGGTTAGGTTATTTGAGATATTTCTTGTTTCTTGAGGTAGGATTATATTGTTGTAACCTTCTTTCTTAGAACTGCTCTTGCTGCATCCCATAGGTTTTGGGTCGTCCTGTTTTCACTGTCATTTATTTCTAGGTATATTTTGATTTCCTCTTTGACTTTCTCTGTGATCTCCTGGTTATTTAGTAGTGTATTGTTTAGCCTCCATGTGTTTGTATTTTTTACAGATTTTTTTCCCCTCTAATTGATATCTAGTCTCATAGGTCGGAAAAGATACTTGATACAATTTCAGTTTTCTTAAATTAACCAAGGCTTGATTTGTGACCCAAGATATGATCTATCCTGGAGAATGTTTGTGACCACTTGAGAAGAAAGTGTATTCTGTTGTTTTTGGATGGAATGTCCTATAAATATCAATTAAGTCCATCTTGTGTAATGTATCATTTAAAGCTTGTGTTTCCTTATTTATTTTCATTTTTGATGATCTGTCCATTGGTGAAAATGGGGTGTTAAAGTCCCCTACTATGATTGTGTTACTGTCGATTTCCCCTTTCATGGCTGTTAGCATTTGCCTGTGTATTGAGGTGCTCCTATGTTGGATGCATAAATATTTACAATTGTTGTATCTTCTTCTTGAGCTGATCCCCTGGTCATTGTGTAGTGTCCTTCTTTGTCTCTTGTAATAGTCTTTATTTTAAAGTCTATTTTGTCTGATATGAGAATTGCTACTCCAGCTTTCTTTTATTTCCATTTGCATGGAATATCTTTTTCCATCCCATCACTTTCAGTCTGTATGTGTCCCTACGTCTGAACTGAGTCTCTTGCAGAGAGCATATATATAGGTCTTCTTTTTTGTTTTCTTTTTTTTTTTTTTTTTTTTGCGGTACACGGGCCTCTCACTGTTGTGGCCTCTCCCGTTGCAGAGCACAGGCTCCGGACGCGCAGGCTCAGCGACCATGGCTCACAGGCCCAGCTGCTCCACGGCATGTGGGATCCTCCCGGACCAGGGCACAAACCCGCGTCCCCTGCATTGGCAGGCGGACTCTCCACCACTGCGCCACCAGGGAAGCCCCACAGGTCTTGTTTTTGTATACATTCAGCCAGTCTATGTCTTTTGGTTGGAGCATTTAATCCATTTACATTTAAGGTAATTATCGATATGTATGTTCCTATTACCATTTTCTTAATTGTTGTGGGTTTTGTTATTGTAGGTCTTTTCCTTCTCTTGTGTTTCCTCCTTAGAGAAGTTCCTTTAGCATTTGTTGTACAGCTGGTTTGGTGGTGCTGAATTCTCTTAGCTTTTGCTTGTCTGTAAAGGTGTTAATTTCTCCGTCGAATCTGAATGTGGTCCTTGCTGCGTAGAGTAATGGTTGTAGGTTTTTCCCTTTCATCACTTTAAGTATGTCCTGCCACTCCCTTCTGGCTTGCAGAGTTTCTGCTGAAAGATCAGCTGTTAACCTTATGGGGATTCCCTTGTATGTTATTTGTTGCGTTTCCCTTGCTACTTTTAATATTTTTTCTTTGTATTTAATTTTTGATAGTTTGATTAATATGTGTCTTGGCGTGTTTCTCATTGGATTTATCCTGTATGGTACTCTCTGCACTTCCTGGACTTGATTGACTATTTCCTTTCCCATTTTAGGGAAGTTTTCAAGTATAATCTCTTCAAATATTTTCTCAGTGCCTTTCTTTTTCTCTTCTTCTTCTGGGACCCCTCTAGTTTGAATATTGGTACATTTAATGTTGTCCCAATGGTCTCTGAGACTGTCCTCAATTCTTTTCATTCTTTTTTCTTTATTCTGCTCTGAGGTAGTTATTTCCACTATTTTATCTACCAGGTCACTTTATCTGTTCTTCTGCCTCAGTTTTTCTGCTATTGATTCCTTCTAGAGAATTTTAAATTTCATTTATTGTGTTGTTCATCATTGTTTGCTCTTTAGTTCTTCTAAGTCCGTGTTAAAGCTTCTTGTATTTTCTCCATTCTATTTCCAGGGTTTTGGATCATCTTTACTATCATTACTCTGAATTCTTTTTCGGGTAGACTGCCTGTTTTCTCTTCATTTGTTAGGTCTGGTGGGTTTTTACCTTTCTCCTTCATCTGCTGTGTGTTTCTCTGTCTTCTCATTTGCTTAACTTACTGTGTTTGGGGTCTCCTTTTCACTGGCTGCACGTTTTTAGTTCCTGTTTTGGGTGTCTGCCCCCACTGGGTAATGTTGGTTCAGTGGTTTGTGTAGGTTTCCTAGTGGAGATACTGGTGCCTGTGTCCTGGTGGTTGAGGGTGGATCTTTTCTTTCTGACAGGCAGGGCCACGTCCGGTGGTGTGTTTTGGGGTGTCTGTGACCTTATTATGATTTTAGGCTACCTCTTTGCTAATGGGTGGGGATGTGTTCCTGTCTTGCTAGTTGTTTGGCATGGGGTGTCCAGCACTGTAGATTGCTCATCATTGAGTGGAGCTGGGTCTTAGCGTTGAATGGAGATCTCTGGGAGAGCTTTTGCCATTTGTTAGTACGTGGAGCTAGGAGGTCTTTTGTGGACCAGTGTCCTGAAGTTGACTGTTCCACCTCAGAGGCACAGGCCTGACACCCGGCCGGAGCACCAAGACCCTGTCAGCCACACGGCTCAGAAGAAAACGGAGGGGAAAAAAAAGAAAGAAAAGAGAAAATAATAAAATAAAGTTATTAAAATAAAAAGAATTATTAAAAATCAAAAATTAAAAAGTCACAAAAAAGGAGACAGAGAGAGCAACCAAACCAATAAACAGATCCACCAATGATAACAAGTGCTAAAAACTATACTAAAAAACCCCAAAAAACAGAAAACAAAAAAAGGACAGACAGAACCCTAGGACAAATGGTAAGAGCAAAGCTATACAGACAAAATCTCACAAAAGCATACACATACACACTCAGAAAAAGAGGAAAAGGAAAGAAAAATATATATCTATATATAAAAAAATAATAGGAAGAGAGCAATGAAATCAGTAAACAAATCTACTAATGATAATAAACTCTAAATAGTAAACTAAGATAAACGTAAAACCAGAAACAAATTAGATGCAGAAAGCAAACCCCAAGTCTACAGTTGCTCCCAAAGTGCACTGCCTTAATTTTGGGATCATTTGTTGTTTATTCAGGTATTCCAGAGATTCAGGGTACATCAAGTTATTTGTGGAGATTTAATCCTCTGCTCCTGAGGCTGCTGGGAGAGATTTCCCTTTCTCTTCTTTGTTCGCACAGCTCCTGGGATTCAGCCTCGGATTTGGCCCCGCTTCTGCATGTAGGTCGCCTGAGGGTGTCTGTCCTTGGCTCAGACAGGACGGGGTTAAAGGAGCAGCTGATTAGGGGCCTCTGGCTCACTCAGTCCACGGGGAGTGAGGGGTACGGAATGCGGGGCGAGCCTGCGGCGGCAAAGGCCAACATGATGTTGCACCAGCCTGAGGCGAGCCGTGTGTTCTCCCGGGGAAGTTGTCCCTGGATCCCGGGACCCTGGCAGTGGTGGGCTGCACAGGCTCCCGGGAGGGGAGGTGTGGAGAGTGACCTGTGCTGGCACACAGGCCTCTTGGTGGCTGCAGCAGCAGCCTTAGCATTTCATGACCCTCTCTGGTGTCTGCACTGTTAGACGCAGCTTGTGCCCATCTCTGGGGCTCGTTTAGGTGGTGCTCTGAATCCCTTCTCCTTGCGCACCCCGAAGCAATGGTCTCTTGCCTCTTAGGCAGTTCCAGACTTTTTCCCGGACGTTCTCCCGGCTAGCTGTGGCACACTAGCCCCCTTCAGGCTGTGTTCACGCAGCCAACCCCAGTCACTCTCCCTGGGATCTGACCTCCGAAGCCTGAGCCTCGGCTCCCAGCCCCCACCCACCCTGGCGGGTGAGCAGACTAGCCTCTCAGGCTGGTGAGTGCTGGTCGGCACCGATCCTCTGTGCAGGAATCTCTCCACTTTGCCCTCTGTACCCCTGTTGCTGCTCTCTCCTCCGTGGCTCCAAAGCTCCCCTCCCCCCCCACTGTTTTTGCCTGTGAAGGGACTTCCCGGTGTGTGGAAACTTTTCCTCCTTCACAGCTCCCTCCTAGAGGTGCAGGTCTCATCCC
This sequence comes from Kogia breviceps, assembly GCF_026419965.1. NCBI lineage: Eukaryota > Metazoa > Chordata > Mammalia > Artiodactyla > Physeteridae > Kogia > Kogia breviceps. The sequence goes on along the minus strand of NC_081313.1, from coordinate 25,238,268 downwards.
TATTCTTTTGTCTCTCTTTTTTCGTTTTTATTTTGCCCTACCCAGGTATGTGGGGAGTTTCTAGCCTTTTGGGAAGTCTGAGGCCTTCTGACAGCATTCAGTAGGTGCTCTGTAGGAATTGTTCCACGTGTAAATGTATTTCTGATGCATTTGTGGGGAGGAAGGTGATCTCCACATCTTACTCCTCTTCCATCTTGAAGGTCTCCTCTATACTGGTTTAATTATTGATATTGTATTATTTTACTATCAAAAGTGTTCTAGCTTTGACATTAAATAATTCCATGATCACTATACTTAATTTTGAGTGAAACAGAGGAGAAAATATGGAGCCTATTTTAAAACTGATCATTCACAGATAACCTCTCTTACAATCTCCTATTTCCTTACAAGAGAAATAATAAAAACAAACCTGACAGTCATAAGTCTAGTTTCCTACCTAGTAAAGAAATGACACTAAACCCTACAGCAACTTCAACTTTCTCCTCCTACTGCCTTTATGTTTTACAGAACCACCTATATTCACTGTGGAGCTGATAAAAACTAGGCAAAGATGAACATTTCGGATGAGAAGTGTAGAAATAATGTTGCACTTTTGAGTTTATATCCAATAGTGTATCAGCTGGGAACTGGAGGGGGAGAAGTGAAGTCCTAAGGTTATGTCCAGAGAAATGTTAATATTCCCAGACTATCAGCCTACTGTGTCTGGCCTGAGTACTGTTCCTCCCTGGGCAGTCCAGCCCACATTGCTAGGCAGGGTGGTTATTAGAATGAATTTATTATCCTTTGGTTGTCACTAACACTGACTGCAGTGGACAGTAAAGTTTTTACACTCTTTATGAATGGATCTGGAAAGCAGTTTCAGAATTTTTCAAAGTGACTTTTGCGGCCAATATTCTATATCAGGGACATATCCTTATAAACAAGAACAACACATCTCTCAACAGTCACACAGAGTTGCTTTTAGGGTGTTTCTGGTGTTAAAAATCCTTACTTACTAACTTTATTTTCACTCTCTTACGTAGCATTAGTATTCTTTTATCACTGGCTCTTGGAATATGTTGGTGTCTGGCAATTAAGACGTTTCTGAGTATTGTACTCACCTAATGAAACCACGTCTTTTTGTGTTTTGGTCGCAGCTATGTTATGAGAGCTCAGTAAGTGTCTAAAAACTCCCGGGCTATTGGTTTATGGCATGGTCCTCTCCCTGCAGCTGTGTACAGTGTAACTGAACACTGCTGAGCCAGGAAGGACTTGGCTAACAGGACCAGCAGCGACAGAGCCATGTGAACACCAGCGTTATTTCTTGGCAGCACGGTGTGGATTCTCAGCTGATTGGCTTGAATTCACGATTCCCCTCTGGGCCAAAGAAGACAAGAGTGTTGGATGATTACCACATAAACTGGGGCAGTTATGACCTAAAGTCTAGGTATCCCTTGGGGATTATCAGTTGGCCCTAAAACAGTGCTCTCCCTTTGATGGTAAGTGCTAGAAGAAAAGCATGTACCTCACCTCCCCTTATTCTGTTTGCCACACTATAACTGTGTCCTTAGAGATGGTGTTTAGCACTGGGAAGAGTGTTTTACCCCTTTACAGTCGAGGATAAATCATGCCCTATAACTGGGGTGTCTAAAAATCCCATTTGGTTATTTTCTTAAATGTAAAACATCTTGAGCATCGATTATCCAAGTGTACAAGAGTCTCCTAGTCTCTGATATCAATGCTTAATAAACTGGACTTTATTGAGTGTATCTGTGACTGTGTTAGGAGTACTAGTCTTAGAAGGCATGATCCCTGCTTTCAAAGAATGGCTGATATAGTTGAGAAATAAAACATTAGTGTGCTCTTGATACTAAGCTGCCGGGTGTCATTGCCATTATAGTTTGTAAAAAAAGTCTCAATCTATTCTTCATGTGTTCTGGTAATGTAGCCCTTCCTTTCTTACTTGTCTTAATTCACCATTGTAGTAACACAATACCTAACGTTTAGATGCTTGGGCTCCATTTGCAGTGCTGTAGGTGTCTAATAAACATTGTAAATTAATCATTCCCTAGTTTATTCTTGCCTGAAAAAAGAAAAGACTTTGTTTTCTGTGCTTTTGTGATTTGTCCTGTCCTTACATACCGTTCTATACCTGAAATTCTTGCTTAAGCACAGTATGCATTAGCTTGATTTAGTTGTTAATTTTTTTTTTTTTTTTTTTTTTTTTTTTTTTTGCGGTACGCGGGCCTCTCACTGTTGTGGCCTCTCCCGTTGCAGAGCACAGGCTCCGGACACACAGGCCCAGAGGCCATGGCTCACGGGCCTAGCTGCTCCGCGGCATGTGGGATCTTCCCGGACCGGGGCAGGAACCCGTGTCCCCTGCATCAGCAGGCGGACTCTCAACCACTGCGCCACCAGGGAAGCCCTAGTTGTTAATTTTTTAAACCTTTTTAAAAAAATTTAAATTGAGGTCATCTCTGTAAGGTACCTGTTACAGTGTCTAGGGCATAAGGAGTGATCAATGAAAGTTAATTCAACTTATTAGTACATTTTTTGTTCTTCTGCCTTGCAGTTCTAAATCTTTCTTTTCCATCATGTAGCATGTTCAAGTTCATTTCCATTTTATGCATTTGTTCTTATATTATGGAAGATGGAAACAAAAATGTAAAGCACTAGGATGAGGGTTATCTCTCCCTTCTGGGACAGGAACACAGGCATGAGTAATATATTCTGTGGAGCAGGAGTAAAAACAATAAATGTCCCAAATATACTTCCCATTAAGCAGGTAAAATTATTTTCCTATTTTCATAACTTTGTATTTTATTTATAGTATAAATTCTATGTTCTTTTCAGTAAATACTGAGCAATGGTTACTAAAGACTATTTTTCATGGCCCCATGTAATGTGCTCCTGATATGCAACCAAAAGCTTTCTGTCAGTTAACTTCCGCACTCCTTTCGTGGCAGCAACATGTAGCAGTATTTTAGAACCTTGAAAACGTCAGGTTTATACACGGTATTGTTTATTTGTATAGTCTCTAAGCATATTCTTCTTGCACAAAGTAACTTTTGTTTATTTCTTTGAACTTAATTTTATAAAAATATGGCACAGCTGAGTTGGATTTTCATAATTCTTTCTCAAATTTGGGCTTTCTTGTCACTGGCAGATTTTTAAAAATATTTCTTTTTATTTTATTTTTGGCTGCGTTGGGTCTTCGTTGCTGCGCGTGGGCTTTCTCTAGTTGCGGCGAGCGGGGGCTACTCTTCGTTGTGGTGTGTGGGCTGCTCATTGCGTTGGCTTCTCTTGTTGCGGAGCACGGGTTCTAGGCCTGCAGGCTTCAGTAGCTGTGGCACGTGGGCTTAGTAGTTGTGGTTCACAGGCTCTAGAGTGCAGGCTCAATAGTTGTGGCACACAAGGTTAGTTGCTCCACGGCATGTGGAATCTTCCCGGATCAGGGCTCAAACCCATGTCTCCTGCATTGGCAGGTGGATTCTTAACTACTGTGCCTCCAGGGAAGTCCCAGATTTTTTTTTTTTCCTCTTGAAAGGTTAACTGCATCGTATCAGTCATCTCATAGGGCTACTTTGAGATGAACTAAGGAAATAATGAACATGGTTCTACATTTTTAAATTTGTTATAAGACTATGACCATAATGGAGAAAATGCCATCTACTCCCTGGAAGTTTCTGGTGCTAAGGCCTGACTGCACATTGAATTTCATCAGGGTGCTCCTGGCTGGTAGAGGTTGAGGGCCACTTCTCTCTGCATCCTGGACTTAACTAGTTCTGATTCTCTCAGCGTATCCACCTGCCTGCTTTGGATGGTACAGTGACAACTGATACACAGGTGCTTTGGCCATTTCTATTATAACATCTACTGGGGATACAAGAAAACTACTACTTATGATTTCATTTGGAACTTGTACCAAATGGAACAATCTCTTTTAATTTCACCAGCAAATGAAATTAATTCAGAGTTTAAAAATATAAATAATCTGAAGAAGTACGGAAGAAGATAGATGGTAAATATGTCCCCTCTACTTCAGAACTTGCTCTGCATTCAAGACTAAAGATTAAATCTGGCTACCAAAAAAAAAAAAAAAAAAAAAATCCAAAAAGCCCCAGAAGATTTGGTTCTTTTCTTTTACCTAGAAGACTGGTTTATCTTCATTTGTGTTGGTTGGCAGTAAAACCCAATGCCCAGAGAGATCAAACACTGGTAGATATTCCTCAGGAATGGTTCAAAAAACTTATTCCATTTAGACTTCGAATCTTATTTAGAAGCACAGCCAATATCTAAAATATGTATTCTGCCAGTGCCACACAATGTCTGAGGTTCTTCAAGGCTTCTATTATTTTATACAACCACCATCTTTTACTGTCCACTCTGGATGGACAATTAACTGAACTTTTATCTAGGTCTGAAGAAGAGAAAAAAGGTCAGTTATAAAAGCTTTTGTAACTTGGAGCTTTGGGTATTACAGCCTTCTGTCTTTTGTAAGACAGTCATGGTAAGATTTTAAAGTCTGGATCCTTTTTTGTCTGTTTGTTTGTTTGCTATGTCCTTTATGTGAATTAATCAGTGTAAGGTCCAGGAGAAACTGAGACAGAAAAGTAAGGATTATCTGTGATTTGAGTTTTATAACTGCATACATTAAATCATGTTGCATTCAATAAAACAGATTAGAGTGGGAAGGCAACAGACATAAAAAGTATCTAAGCATCCCTTCTGTGTGATTTTTTTCCATATCTAAGACATAGACTTGTATTTAAAGGAGAACTTGTAAATCATCTTGGAGGCCATTGCATTTAATGCAATGTCTCTATGGGTGACCAGTTGGCATGGCAATGATAGATGGGCTCACATAACTGGGTCTGGTGGTTCAAATGTAGTTCACTTTGGCAGTGACTAAAAGGCTTTATGATCCAGCAATTGCTTAGTGACCTAGATGAAATGAATTGGTCTCTTTCTTAGTGAATAGCTGTCCATGTCACAAGACTAGAATGTAACCGGTACTAATTGTCTCCCTGGTTGATGGTTTCAGAAACAGGGCTAAAGAGGTCATAAGGAAGGGTGACAAAATGCTCTGTCTTTTCACACCATCGCTCATTTACTGAACTCAGTGCACCCAGTCATCCCGTTGGCCAGGCAGAGAGGAGGAAACCATTCATTGTCGCAACCTGAGTTAAACTGAGCCTCCCTTAAATGACATGTCTTCAGTTCTCGATTATCTCTGTGACAAAATCCTTATACATACTAAATTTAGTTCAACAAAACAAAAGCAAAAACAAAAGCAAAAACAGTGTTAGAAAAGAAAAATAGTCTTTAAAATGACAGACGCTTCTGCTCATTTAGAGCAAAGTCCAGACTTAAAAGATTCATGGAATTAACTTCATAGTTTCTTTATAGTTGTATCCTACTGTGTTAGAGAGTTGATTTAAAATGTACTCTCATCAATGCTTGTCCTTTGGGACCCATTAGAATAGTTTTTACCATTTTTGTGCTATATAAAATGAAGTCTAGAAGAATTTTCCCTAGATGGGAAGAATTAAATTAAAGATATCAATCTTTGCTAAATGAATATAAAAATACGATTCAATCCCAAGCAGCATCCAAAAATTTGATAGTCCATAGGGAAGAAATTCAAGAGAATTAATAATGATGAGATAAACACAATAATATTGAAAGAGACAAAGAGTTAGTGTAATGAAATAATATGAGACAGCAGATTAATGGAATTCAACTGGACTATGGCCACATATACATATCACCAAATATGGGAACTTAGTATTTGTTTAGCATGGTATTTCAAATCTGTAAGATGTTTGGGCACTTAAGTATTCAAAAGCAAAACAAAACTGGATTCCCCCCTCACACCATACACAAAAGGTAAACTACAGATGGATCAGAGATCTAAATACAAAAATTACAAAATTATTTGAAGAAAATGTTTATAAGTTTGGAGTGGCATTCTTAAGTAAGATTTGGAAACCAGAACCCATAATCAAAACACATGGGCAGATTTAGTACATTAAAATTCTAAATTTTATAAACAACAGCAGATCCAAAGTTAAAATACAAACAGTTAATGTGAAAATATTTGTACCATATATCAGGGGTCCCCTACCCCCAGGGCCGAGGACCATTGTCAGGTGTTAGGAACCAGGCTGCACAGCAGGAGGTGAGTGGCAGGGGAGCGAGCGAAGCTGCATCTCCTGCTCCCTGTCACTGGCATTACTGCCTGAACCATCCTCCCCCAACCCCATCCGCGGAAAAATTGTCTTCCATGAAACTGGCCCTGGTGCCAAAAAGGTTGGGGACTGCTGCCATATATAACAGGTGTATGTAACAAATATTCCTAATATTTAAGGGGTTTTTCTAATACAGTGAGTAAAAATATTAATCACTTAATAGAAAAGTGGACAAAAATACCAACAATTTAGAGATGAAGAGTTGGAAAAGACTGATAAATATATAAAGAGTTGTTTAACTTAAGTACTAATAATTCCTTTAGGAATGCAGATTGAAACAGGATACCCTTTTTGACTATTAGCTTGGGAAAATGTAAAGAAAATAGGAAACAGTGTGTGTTGTGCTATGTGAGGCTATGCTCTGGCATGAAAATGACCTTTTCATATATTACTGTGTTAAAGGGAATTTGTAAAACCTTTGGAGATCAGTTTGGTAATAGCTTTTAAAAATTCAAATGCACATTTTCTATAATCTAGAAATATAATTCTGAGGAATCTCACCTATCGCTATAGCTGTGGGTTCAAAAGCATATGTTTTTGTCCATCACAAACATAAATGTTCATTAATAAGAAAACAGTACAATAAGTACATCATGGCTTTACAATGGATTCTATGTAAACATTAAAAAGAATGGAGTAGAGTTATACCTACTAACATGAAAAAATATTTGCGTTATGTTGTTGAGTGAAAAAATGTGTGATATAATGACAATTCTTTAATGTATATGTGCTTGTATATTTTTGTAAAATGTTAGGAAAATATTGAGAAGTATGTGTCCCCAATTATTGAAAGTAGCTAAAGTTTAAAGGAGTTGAAAGGATGAGTGGGGTTGCAGAAGTCAAGACGGGACTCTTTTTTTCCTTGAATAACTTTGTTTAAGAGGATGGGGGAACATGGGTCATTCATTGTCTGGACTTGAACTTTTGAGCTTTTCAGTGAGATAGGTTTGTGCCTGCATGGCCACACATGATGTGTGCCCTCGTCGACTCCCATGTCTCCAATAAGACCAAAGCAGGAATGATCATTAGCCTGCTCACCAAAGGAGCAATTCCGACCTGGCGAAGAAGGCAGTTGTGAGTGTACAGAACACCGAGATGGTTTTGAGGGGTGTCCCGTACTCAGATAGAAGTAAAAGGAAAGTGACCTTCCAATCTCTGTTAGGAGAATGCTTGACTTCCTGTCACTGATACTTAATTTCAAAGTTATTGCTTTGGGTTCCTTTTTTTTGCTATCATAATGCCTACCATAAAATGACTCAGTAAGTATCAACTTTGTGACGTGATTATCAATTGGAAAAATGAATTTAAAAATATATTTTTAAAAATTCATGTTTTTGGGCTTCCCTGGTGGCGCAGTGGTTGGGAATCCGCCTGCCGATGCAGGGGATACGGGTTCGTGCCCTGGTCCGGGAAGATCCCACATGCCGCGGAGCAGCTGGGCCCGTGAGCCATGGCCGCTGAGCCTGCGCATCCGGAGCCTGTGCCCCGCAACGGGAGAGGCCACAACAGTGAGAGGCCCGCATACCACAAAAAAAAAAAAAAAAAAAAAAAAAAAAAAAAAAAAAAAAAAAAAAAAAAATTCATGTTTTAATAACTTTTGAAGATTTTAAAAATGGGAACAGCATTTTTCTTTTCTTTTTTTCCCCATTTTCTTCCATAAATTGTTTTAGTAATTCGTGTTGTCACTAGCATTTGAATCAAGGGGAGTATCTATGCCCTCCTCAAAGAAGTGTGGCAAAATTTCCAATTACTAAAATACAAAACTTGTTCTCCTTTCTCATGTTTTTATACCACAGCATGGAAATATGTCTTCTGATTTCTTGTAGTAAGGAATTAGCTTTGAAAGTAGCAAGTTGCTTTTAAAATCACTTCTCTTTCTCATTCATATTCCTTTTTCTGTCTTTTGTATCAGTTATTGGCTTTTGGAACAGGTTTGTTCTTTGCTTTTATGCAGCATACATCAAACTAGACATTTATATTTTTATATTTAAATTAAATTTTTTTACCATGAGCAGTATCCTAATTTATGTCAAGGTGATAGCTCCCATGTGGGAGATATTTTATTGCCAGATGGTATGTGAACTTTTCTTCTGTTTGTATCACAACCTTTCTGTTGTCATTCCTTCTGAGAAACACTTTTGCTTTAATATAGGAAAATCATAAGTAAAATCTTAATTTAAGCAATCAGTGATTGGAGAGTGATTATGGCATTTGCCCAATACTAAGTTGGTAATAAAACCTAGGGAGAAGGAATTATAGAGATCAATTTCCCTGCTGCTTTTGACTTGCTAATCTGTTATTCAAGATTCTTTAATATTTTAATTCTGTAGCACCTCTTGGCTTTCATAAAGTAAAATAAAACATTTACCCCTGCCCTTGTCTGCAATCTTTTACCCCTTAATACCTGAAAGGGGTGGAGAATGTTGAAGAGTAGTTCCCACCTGGTGCAGGACACGCCCTGAAAGAACTAACCGACTGCTCAAGGAGAAGTTGCAAAGAAAAATGACCCTCACGTCAGTAATATTCTTGATCTTTCCCCTAAAAAAAGATAGGGAAGACAAAAGCAGACATAAAAACCTAACAAAAGTGAAGTCAAAACCAAGGCAGATTTCAAAAGACAATGACCCATAAGTGGATATTTGTATAAGAATTTTATACATGGGAGTAAAATTTATCCATTTTAAAAGCACTTTGGCAGTAAGTTTATGAGATGTAGTGGTAATTCAGATTCTAGGCAGGAAGGTCCTTCATGTCAGCTTTGGGAATAGGACAGATTTGTTGCCTAGAAATCAAGGTGGGGTGGGGAGAAAGGCACAAAATTGTTGGAATAACATTAAAGTGATACCACTGAGTGGACTTGGGAGAAAAATAATTTATATGTGCTTTAACAGTGGAATGATGCAGATGTTATTTTAAGTGAAAAGCAATATGATATGATAAAGTTTGTGGAAGCATTTAGATCCAGGCTAAGGGGATGCACTTGCAGAGCAGCCTAGTGACAAGTGAAGGCATAGCTAAATCATGCATTATGGAGGGACCGAGGGTGACAGCCACTAATGCAAAGGGGAGCCCTGTGCCTGCTTACTGGGGTTTGCACAGCACTAAGTAAACTTAAATGGCTCAGGTGTTCAGAGGATGAACATAGTCATGAGGAAAGAAGCTGCTGTGTACCTGGTGGGGTTAGACAAAGAGCAAAGGCACACACCATCCACATTCCTGTGTGTGCTCAGAAATTAGGCTTCCCTTGTCTGGTTTGCATGTTTGTTGGGCAGGAAATGATCTGTCAGTTTAATTCAGAACTTGTATTTTCAATGGAGCTGACATGGGGTTAAAGAAAATCAATATTAGACTTACAAGATAAAATAATGTTATCTTATTGACAGCTATCAATAATGGATAATGAGGCCTTCGGTTGAACTTCCTTGAACAAACAAGGACTTGAGGCTGTCAGTAGGTTATAAATGAAAATCTAATTACATAGACTTGTTAGCTTGGATTCCAGTCTTAGACATTAATGTAATTAATTTGTGGAAGAGTGACAATTTGAGTGGGGAAATTCAAGCATATTTTATTAATTTTTTTTTTACACATAGGTAGACTTTTAGAGAAAAATACCTTTCCCTTTTGCAAACAGAAGCATTGCAAATGCATATATGACGTGTGAGCACATGTGCATGTGAGACAGATTTTTTTTCAGTTTATGGGACATCATTATAAATTTCCAGAGAGAAAAGGAAATATAAATTGCTCAAGCAATTTAATAAAATTCAGATAGAAATAATTGAGTTTGAGATACTCAAGTTTGTCAGTATCAGTTCAAAATTAAAATAAATTTTTGTATTCTGCAAAAGTAAGGTCACTGTTAAAAGTCTCTGTTTTTTCCTTGCCATGGCTTAAAATACACGAGCAAAAACACAACTCCATAGGGCTCTCCATTAGGTTGGCTTTTCTAGAAAATTAGGATCCTTAGAAAGGGGGAGGTAGAGATAGATTTTTAAAAATTCTCTCTTCTGAAGTTTTATTCATTATAGCTAAAATTTGTAAGCAGCCAAGATGTCCTTCAGTAGGTGAGTGGATAAACAATAAATAAAAATAAATGAGCTATCAAGCCATGAAAAGACACAGAGAAAACTTAAGTGCATGTTGCTAAGTGAAAAAGGCCAGTCTGAGAAGGCTACACATTGTATGGTTCCAACTGTTTGACATTCCAAGAGAGGCATAGCTATAGAGACAGAAAAAGATCAGTGGTTTCCAGGAATTGGCAGGGATGGAGGTGAGTTAGAGGAGAGGAATGAATAGGAGGAGAATAGGAGACTTTTAGAGCATTGAAACTATTCTGTATGATACTGTAATTGTGGATGCATGATATTATGTTTTTGGGAAAACCCATAGAATGTACCTCACAAAGAGTGAACCCCAATGTAAATGTTGACTTTGGGTGATGATGACATGTCTGTGTAGGTTCATGGATTGTAACAAATGTACCACAGTAATGCAAGGTGTTAATAATAAAGGAAACTGTGTGTGTAGGGGTGGTGGTGAAGAGGTAGGTATATGGGAACTCTCTGTTCTTCTCTAGTTTTTCTGTAAACCTAATACTACTCTAAAAAATAAAGTCTATTGATTAAAAAATTGTCTCTTCAAAATTACCGTTTGCAATAGAAATTTTCAATTCATAAGATTAAAGCTACTCTGGGTGAACACATCCCATAAACCATCAGGATCTGTCTTAGAAAGCCAGCTGACTTTCTCCTTATACTTCTATACTGGCTTTCCATTTGGCCCAAAGCATTAATCCAGGTACAGCAGGATGAATTAATGATTGCATGGACTCTGCCTTGGCCCACAAGGAGGATGTCTAGGGCAAGTCTGTCATGTGTAACAACCCTGGCCAGTGAGTTGAGGCTGACCTGAATGCACTCCAGGCCTGAGGTGGTGTCATTGATCACTTAAGTGAAGCACAAATTTTCTAACTGGATGGCTCCCATCATAGGAGTAACTGCCCAGGGGTCCACATAAATGACAAATCAGTTGTTCCTCCAGGAAGCTCCCCTGAGTAACCAAGGCCCTACTCATTTTGGAAAGATCTTCACAGCCATCTTTGGCTACATAATCCACGGGTGGTGTTTTCCTAACATTTGTAGGTCTCTCATCCCACCCCTCAGGTGCAAGTCAAGGTGTTTTGGAGAGAGAGGCAAGTCAATGTTTGGCTTCCTCACAAGCAGTAGAGTCCTGGGGCACATGTAATACCTTTGGAAAGAAAGTGCCATTTCCACTTGTTGGGCCCTCCCAAGTGACACATTTGTCACAGAGAACAGGTTGACAATGCCTCCAGTGTGGTCATCTGTCTGGCTGCTAAGTCTTAGGGGGCCCCAGTTCAGTTTGAATAACTGAGTCTAGTCCTTGATTTCAGAAGGAATGACTGAGGACAGTTCAGCATTTCCTGTGTGTCTACACCACTAGCCAGGTAGCATTTTCCTAAGGAAGGGAGGAGGGAAAGGCATAAGGAGATATTAACAGGTATTTTGCATGGGAGGTTTAGGATCTGGGGCTATTTTGCTGTTTCTGATGGAGTTTTCAGTAGGGGGAACAGTCGTCATATTATGGTCAGAGCCATCTAGCAGGAGATGGAAAGCCTGTCCAGTTACCTAAATTTAATGTGCTTACAACAGTTTTGGAGACCTGCACTGTGGCGCTTCCCTTCTTGAGGAAGGTTCCAGGCAGGAAGCTCCTCCTTCCTCTGAACTTGCAGGGTCTTAAGATGCTCCCTTTCCAGGCGTCTGAATTGTTCTCTCTTCACTGCTGCTAAATGGTTATGTCTTCTTCAAGTAACTTTACCTTTTTTCCCATCATCCTTCCTCTCAGACCTTTCCTGCAGAAATGTGAAGTGTAAGAGAGGTAGAACATCATTATAAAACTTAAAGGGGCTGCAAATGTCCAACCTGGGCCCACCAAGCCATTGTAGGGGTACGAATAGGGGTCATTAGCATTATGTTCTGAAGTCATTAGACCATTGTGCTTATTATGCTTGTGATCTAAGACCATGCCAATCTAACAAAAGAATCCAGGCAGCTGAACCAGAACCGAATTTGAATCCTCTGGCATTCCTTTTGGTTGGTCTATCACCCAAAAACTATATGACCCAGATTGCCTGAGGTTACTCTCAGGGAAAAGGGTGATGCATCGTGCCCAGGAATGGTCAAAGCAGTCTTCTGAATTTCCCAAATTAAGTCTCTATATATCCCACTACCCCTTTGTCCTGATCCTTATCCAGGGGTAATTATTCCTTGTTTTGTATTACTTCAATATTACTTGTATTTTTCATAAGTCATATGGAATAGTTACTATCTCTATGTCTATTTTCCCTAGAACACATAATTTCTTTAAGGTAAAAAATTTTCACCTTTGCCTTTGTATTTCCAAGCCTAGAGCCTAGGGGGGTACTTAGTACTATAGAAGGCTCTTAAAAATGTATCTTAACTAGAACCCATTTGTGAAAGATGGACTAGGGTGATGCTGTTCAAATTAACTATGAATTGTGTAAATACACAGAATCGGATTAAAAGGAAAGGATTATTGATTCATTATGTGTGGAGGAAACAAAAGGTTTGGGGATAAATATTACATATTTCCTTAAAAAGTCTATAATTGTGTACTATTTCAGGAAAAATTCAATAAAAGTCTAGGAGATTAATGTATGTTTCTTGTGGCCTTTCCCCCATTGCATTAAGCTATTTAGCAATGTTTTGACATTTAATAGCTATCTATAGAATTATTTGATTGGATTATATTAATTTTTTCGGTCTTAATGATGCTTATCACATTAGTTCATTAAAGTGAAAAACATCAGACTAAGTTTCAGAGTGCCTGCCTGAGACGAATGACAATTCCATGAAACTAAAGAAAAAGAGTCAAATAGTTAAGAAAAATTTTTGAACAGGTTTCTTCAGGCTTTGTTTAAATATCTTGTGGTAAGTTTGCGCAACAGTGGGAAAAGGATCCTGGTACTCTGGTATAAGTGCTGATGTGCTTAGTATTTAGATAAATTCAGCCAACCAGTTTTATAAAGCAACATGAGAAGAGAGGAGTTGCTGAGGATAAGCAGTGAATAGTCTATGAATGGCTTTGGCAATACCAAGCTTGTCTCTGAATCCTTGGTGACTCAGTGGCATGCTTTACTTGCTAGCTTTCAAGTCTGAGTTACTGCCTTCCTGCTGGCCTACAAGGCTCACCTTCCATTTTTTTTTTTTTTTTTTTTTTTTTTCTCATTTCTTCTGAATGCACTCCCCAGGAAGTGAAAGTTACAACTTGCCTGGACAGACATTCCAGAGCCTTTGGATTTTATGGGCATAAGGAATGTATTCAGAAGCTTCCTGCTTGGTGATGACACCCTTTGTTCTTTTGTACATATTCTAAGTGAACTTTGCTCCAGACAAATTAGCCTAGGGCAAGGCCTTAAAAAGAGGAGATTGCAAGAGAGACACATAACACACAGGAAAGGGAATACTCATTCATTTCCATTTAGATTCCTATTTTTAGCCAAACATTTATCATTTTTGTCTTTAATTCCTCCGAAGAAAGTTAGTAATTCACAGTTTTAATGTGTTGTGAGTATAAAATTGCTTTTGTCTTCTCATTCAAGTTTTTAAGCATTGGTCAACTTTAGGGACAAGAAATCCTTACATTTAATAGGGGAACAATTTGATCAGCATGTCTGCTTGAGTTTTTTACTATCTGGAATTTGAGGCAACACTATAGATGTTATAGATCTATTGAATTACAAAATCCCACCTGTGAAAATCTTAATTCATTAAGCAAAATTTTACCCTTGCAGTGTCTGACAATAGAATATCAATGTTATTTGTTTTCTGGAGAGGTATTCCCTGACTAGTAGTACATTATTAGAATAACGTAGTATCACACGTGTTATGGTAGATTGTGTGACTGGAGGGAAAAAGAAGAAAGTTACATTTGTACCTTGGTTTACCCATTATCTGGCCCAGTACATGGTACAGAGGAAACACATTATCCATTGCTTGTTGAATTGAATAGAAGTAAATCCTGGCCTCATCTGAAAACTTAGTAAGATTACCTAATTTTATTAGGAATAGGGAAGATAAATTGATATAATGATCTCATTCATGAATAGTAATTTCTCTTCTTCTTTTTTTTTTTTTTTTTTTTTTTTTGTGGTATGCGGGCCTCTCACTGTTGTGGCCTCTCCCGTTGCGGAGCACAGGCTCCGGACGCGCAGGCTCAGCGGCCATGGCTCATAGGCCTAGCCACTCCGCGGCATGTGGGATCTTCCCGGACCAGGGCACGAGCCCGTGTCCCCTGCATCGGCAGACGGACTCTCAACCACTGCGCCACCAGGGAAGCCCTGATATAGTTTTTAGTTCAGATTTCTTTGGTGAAAACTGCTGACTGAAATATATTTAGAATTTTTTCCCTTTTTTTTTTTTCTGTAATTTTCAATGGTTTAAAAGGAAAGAAAAAGTCAAAATGAATGCAACTTTAAATAAAATTTCACCATATTAAATGAATACATAATGTTAAATATTATGAAGAAATTACTAAAGGAAAGGAGAATCTAGGAAGTAGAAACTATACATATATAATAATTATGTATGTATATATAATTATAGTACATATTGAATGTGAACATTTTTCACTTATTTTGTTATAATATTTTGAAAAGATGAAGAAAATTAAATCATGACAATTATGAAAACAAATAGGCCTAGCGACTCCGCGGCATGTGGGATCCCCCCGGACCGGGGCACGAACCCGTGTCCCCTGCATCGGCAGGCGGACTCTCAACCACTGTGCCACCAGGGAAGCCCAATTTCTCTTCTTAAATAAAGATTGTAGTCCAGGCTTTCTTCCTCTTGTTTTATAATATTATAATAGTGTTCTAAGTTACTGCTTCTGGTAGTTCACTTCTTAATAGACACTGGTCAGGCTTATCTTTCACAAATGCTTTCCTATTATGTCTTTTCTCTGCTCAAATCCTTGAAAACCTCCCCATTGGGAAGGGTAAACTGGACACTCTGTGTCCCTTATAGTGCCTAGCATGGTGCTTTGCAGAGTTGTTAACTGAATGCAAGTTTGTGTGCCCAACACATAGTGAGGCCAAACAAACCAAAACTTTGGAGTGTGGAGCAGAAAAATGTTTATTTAAGGGCCACACAAGAAGACAGGTGGCTCGTGCCCCCCAAACCCTGTACTCCCGGAAGGGTTTCAGCAAAGCACTTTTAAAGGCAAGGTGAGGGAGGGGTGAGGTTGGTTGTTGCAAACTTTTTGGTGTCGGAATCCTTTGTTCTTGCATCTGTCCATGTAGGTCAGGTGGCCATGTGCCTATAAACCTCCAACAAGACAAATGTTATTCTCTGTTCTGTAACTTTTTATCTGTATATGAATGGACTCTTAAAGGTCAGAGCCCTGAGAATAGGCTGTGCTGTATATTTCAGGCTATAGGCAATATTCTTTTACAAAACATGCAGAGCCAGCCTGACTAAGCACAGGCAACAAAGCACAAAGTTTAAAGTAAAGGGAACAGATCTAATATGGAGTCAGATTTGTTCTTCCCTATTACAGAGTTACTCAGTGGCTGCTGATTAACTAGGAGATATCAGCCTGAAGGTGATTCTCACACTGTGCTGCTGAGCTCTGCTTTTAGCCACATCTTGTTAAATTCATGTATCAATGATGTGTATGAATACATAGAATATATGCTTATCAAATTTGTAAATGACTCACGGCTGGGATGGATAGCAAATATACAAGATGACAGAATCAAAATCTGAAAACATTTTGAGAAGCTTCCTTTAATGGGATGAAATTTAATAGAGTTAAAAGTAAAGGCCTATCTTCAACAATAACAACAAACCCCTCCCTGCTGAGAGCATCTGCATATAGACGATTCTCAGAAAGGACCATCAGTGATCAGGCAGCCACACAGGCCAATGGAATCATAGACTTATTTGGAGAAAAGAAGGATGGAGGTGAAGGTCACCCCATTGGCACTGGTCAGACCCCATCGAAAGTCTTGTGTGCAATTCTGGATTCTATTCAGAGAGACATGGACAAATTGGAATGTATTAGAGAATGTCAAAGGGTCTTAAATCTATTTTTTTTTATTTTATAGTGAGTCTGAAGAATAGTTTTCTAACTAACCTGGAAAAATTTAATTACTTTGTCAAGTTAAAAAGGATAAACGAGAGTTGTGATACTAGTTGGGGTAAAGATTTCTTTTTTTTTTTTGAATTTTTTAAATTAAAAAAAAAATTTTTATATAGCAGGTTCTTATTAGTTATCCATTTTATACATATTAGTGTATATATGTCAATCCCAATCTCCCAGTTCATCACAAGATTTCTTGTATCCTAGAATTTAAAAAAAGATTTGGAGGATCAACTATCTAGCACACACTGTGTGCTTCTCTGAGTAGAATATTTATTCATGAGTGTGGCATTTTTTTCTCTTAAAAGAGGTGACAGGGAAAGGGCATGGTTAGGAGCACTGTGAAATGCCCAAGCTGTGCACATGTGGGAGCACATGTGTTCTGCTTCTTATGGTCCTGAGTGAGATGTGAGGAGATAGAAAATGTTCGGTCCTTCAGGCTTTGCAAAATACACCCAGAGATCTAGAACAGCTAAGAGGAAAGAAAGAAGTGAGAAAACAGAATAGAGGGAGAGAAAAGTAGGGATAATGGAGAGTATGATAGAATAGGATAGGGCAGAAGAGAAAGGAGAGAGAAGAGAGACATACTGAGCCCCTTATAATATGGTCTGGGGGAGAATATTTACACCATAAACTTACTAAGAGATTTATGAGTGAGCCACACGTGATCTAATGATGACCAGTGCAAAGTTGCAGATGTCTTAGGTAAGGATGCTTTTAAGAAATCAAAAGTATTATGTTCTCTCCTCTTCAAGTACCTGCCTCTTTTGCTCCTGTTTCTTGTCTGTGAAAAGGCAGATACTCATCAGGCTTGTGATGTGCTATCACATATAGGTAGACCTATGTTTTTGATTGGAGGCCTTCAAAATGCTTTTCCACTCTAGTTGAGAACTGTTGAGAAGCTGCTGTACATGATACACCATGGGGCTTTTGTGTTGCTTTCAGAGTTCCATGACTGCAACTTCTGTCAAACAGTTTCCTTTTGTATCATACATCTGCAAATTTAAATTCAAGAAAACTCATTCAAAACAGTGAAATTAAGTAATAATTGAAGTGGATGCTAGCTACTTCAGCACAGAAGGATTTATTTTGGTATATTTTTAGGGCTTGGTACAACATACTGATACAAAAATATTCAATCACCAGAAAAAAAAATGGTAGTGTTTTAAAGGAAGTGAGAAGGGAGAAAAGAACAAAGGAATTTTCTCCAATCAAATGCAAATGAAAATGACCCGCAAGATTCTGAAAACAGTCTCTCTCCTGACAATGAACATTTTCATGCAGTGAAATCCATTTTTGAGACTCATTAGCAAGCGCTGTGATCTTGCTTATTTTCTATAGGAGCGTCTGGTTATTTCAAATTGATTAGGAGACCTCTGATGTGCGAGAGCGAATCACTGAACTACCCCAGGTACTTCTGTAATTGGTTATCATGCTTATTTACAAATGTTTCAGCACAACCGATTTATTCTGGAGCAGATTTTCCTTGCCTTTCCACTGCTGTTCCTGCCAGTGCTGTTTTCTGTTTTTAGGGAGAGAAAGGAATCAGAGGGTGGGAGGGAGCAAGTGGGGGAGAGAGAAAGAGAGAGAGAGAGGGAGAGAGAGAGGGAGGACACAAATTAATCTTCTCATGGGTTTTTTTTTTTTTTTTTTTTTTTTTTGGTTCTTAAAAAAAGCAGATTAATGGATTAGTGGATTTATTCAAGGTATTTATCAATAGTAGTAGTTGAAAATGAAAGTAATAGAAACATGTATGTATGAGTTTGTAGTGAGGTCACTCATTGCAAACTGTTACCCATCTTTTCTGATTCTATTATTTCCATTAACTAGTTCTGGGAGCTGAGGTTCAGCCCCCTCATCTCTCTCACCCTGCCTCAGTGCTGGCTGACCTTCATGTATTCAATCCACTTGCTCCTGAGCTCATCAGAAATAAATGGACTAGAATGGAACAGAATATGGCTCCATATTGCACTGTTCATTGTCTGATGATCCTGAAGACCTGAGCAAGTGGCTAGTGGTGCCGATGTCTCAGGCTGCAGATGGGGCACACATTACATTCTCCACAGTCTCTCATCTACAGCCTGGGGCATTCCAGAGTCAGATCATGGGAGGCGGGACTCTGGGCAGGGCACATGCCTCCTGCCTCAGCCCTTCTGTGAGGATCTGCATGAACTTTTCAGCACGAGAGAAACATGGCGAGACCCTGATTTTAACATCTTCTGATTAGAATGTGATTTAAGAAAATGTGGACACTTTTTCCAGACTATCCCTGCTGGGGAGTGCACATCACTGGGGAGCCGCTACCTATTCAGAAGTGTCTTCCACCTCTGCTAGGACAGATGCTCTTGGCACAAACGCAAAACACGCATTACCTGGGGCCAACTAGGATTTCTGTCTAGGACTTCCAAATTTAAAGTTATTTATTATCTTAAAAGTTAAGGTAAACCTTCAAGTAAAGGGAGTTCTAAAAGAAATTCCTACTGCTAAAGAATGGGAGAGGTTAGATTTGATCTAGTTTGATTTCCCATTGGTGAAATTTCCTGAATATTTATGGGAAATTACAAAAAAAAAATGGTGCTGGGAGGAGTCCTTGAGGTAATTTAGGCTAACTTACTGATTCACAGATGACAGAAATCAAGAGAAGTCAGGTGACTTTTTTCAGTGTCAGTTACAGAGCTGAAAACAGAATCTAGCTTTACTTCAGGTGTAGGCCTAATAGAAAAACAAATTTTCTGTTTTCTCTGTATTCCCAACAAACAGCATCCTCTTTACATCAAAAATTTTCTGTCCTTATAATGTGATTTCATTTTGCTTTTGTTGTGACGATAGGAATTACTGATAATAACACAGAATATAATAAATTATAAGGAGTGATATCTTTCAATTTTTATTTTGGAATCTAATGAAACTGTGTTTGATTTTTGAACATGAGTATGTAGAGAAAGCACTTTTCTTTTGTGGCAAAGATGCCTATTGTACAGTTCCTAGTATTTACTATTAGTACTTCAGTAAACTTCTGTAAATCATTATCTAGAGTGAGAATTAATAAAAGTAGCCATTGGCAACATTCGCCTAAATGTGTGAGAAAAACATTCCAAATGAGGTTTTAATAGTCGCTGAAGGAGAAGCTCTTCTGTTATATTAGAGCTGCCAAAAGAATTCAGAACTTGAAAGATCCAAATGACAGCAAAGCAGATTGAAGCTGCTCTTCCCTCTACATTCTCTTTTCTTTATGCATTCAGGGCTCTGAATCAAGAAAACTTATATGCAAGGGGTGCAGAACAGATCCAATTATACAGAGCTCCAGCTAATGTCTGACGCTTTAAGTACTTTTCAGAATTTCTGTAGATTGCTATATAGCCAACTCTCAATTTCTCAAAGTAATGAGGAAAGTCTTGGAATACATTACCCCAGAACCCATAGAATGAAGTAATTAGTATTCATTACCAATTTTATTTCAATGGCTAATTGCACTTCACACTCATATATTGATACAAAAAGCCGGACACTCAAGTAGTATCTACTATCATTTATTATATGGACATGGAAAGAACAGTTGAAGGGAAGTTTTTGCTGCTCTAAAGAGTTTGCAGAATTTTGCACACAGTTTGATAGAGTGCTGTGATTCATTCAAAACCAGACCTGACATCAGTGAGTGGAATGGGGGAAGGGGAGGTTCTTAAGAGGTATAGATAGAATAGATACCCGTTAAATTTGAGGGTGGCCATGGGTGAAGGTGGTGGTGGTATTTGTACGTATGTGTATGCACTCTGACACTTATGATGGGTCTAAATGGGCATGAGCCAGAGTTTGAGAAACTTTGGTTGACTGTCTACTGAGGAAGATGAACCGGGCAAATTTCTACTTGAGGAACATGCTTCTAGATTTTCTACTCTGAGCCTTAGGAGACAGAAGACTCCATTAACCTTTGTTTGAAAACACCAGAGGGCTGCAGATATTCTTGCTTCCCTTGCATTACTACATAAACGGAATAAGAAAAAAGGTATACAGTGGATATTTTCACTCATGGAAAATTTCTGGAGCCCTCTTATAAGCCAGGTACTGTAGTAGGAGCTTTTGCTTGTATATTAGGGCCTAATCAAGAAACAGAAAGCATACTAAAAGTGGAAATTTGGGAAGGAAATAATAATAGGACAATTAAAAGATTTTTGGATATTGTATAGAAAAACCATAAGGAATTGTGAGTTACCTCAGGGATAGTAAGAGTAGAATTCGAATATTTTTCATGACCCTCAGACCTGTGGGGCAAATAGAACTCAGAGAGAGAAGAATGACTTTCAGGAGTTGCAACTCCACGGAGGGATGTAGTCAGTGATCAGTTAGCCTTTAGAGAAAGAACTAGGGGAATATGTACATACTTTCCCCAACTCTCCTTTCTTCATCACACCTTATGCTGGGGCTTTCTGTTGGCTGAACTCAATTGGAAATGAGCAGAGAAGGAAGCTCATTGGTGCAGTTCATTATTGGTTACCATTTTGGTGATCAAGGTGTAGAAAGGGGAGTCAGAAAGAAAGAGAATATACTGAGAATGCAGGCTTTTTCTCATTTCACTGCTCAAACAGCCCAGGGTGGGTAGCGTATGGCGGGATTTTCAGTTGCAAACATCAGAAACCAACTTTACCTGGCTTAAGCAGGGAAAGATATTGAGAGCCTTCTGGGATCCCTGGGACACTTAGAAAATCCACTTCCAGGAGGATACTGCTGCTCCTTACCCTGGGTTTATATCATAGACACTACTGCTGCTCTTACTGCAGCAACTGCTGAAGCTGCCATAACAGCCAGAGATTCTTCCTCATGGGCTCCTTTCCTTGTTTCAGCTACTGATTCAAAAGTGGGGTGTGTGCCTGCCACTGGTAGAATCTGGGGGCTCTTAACCAAGCTTTGCTTCAGAGTATGGTGGAAGAATGAGTACCTGGCATTATTAGCTGTCTGTAGAAGGGCAGTGCCACACACAAGAATTTTTAGGTGAGGAATTCCCCAAATTTAGGGATGGGTTTCTAGTGATGGATGGCTAGAGAGCATGTCAGATGCCTGCTACTCATAGGTTTTATTAGCTCCATTTTGCAGATGAAGATCTGAGGTTCAGAGAGGCTAAAAAATTCTTGCCAAATTAATAGCTTTAGTTGAGAGTCAAAGATCAGGTACAGGTTTTTGCTATTTCTACTATGTCAAAATTTCTCTCTAGTTTCTCAGATTATTTAATCTGATCTCCACTTGAGTGAATTTTTTCTTTTTAAAGACTGTACCGGATATTTTTTTTTTTTTGAAAGTGCAATGATTCTAAAGTTAAATTGGCTAAAGAGATACATGAAAAAACGTCAAAAAAGAAAGAGAAAAGGAATAGTGAGAGGAGATATGCTTTCTGAGTATTAAAATATAATAGATGCTGTAGTAACTGAAATAGTGTGGTATAGGTATAGGGGTGTACAGATTAACACAATAGACTAGAAGTTCCAGAAATAGATCCAAACAAGCATATTACTTCAGTTTGTGATATAAGTGGAATTTTAATACAGTGGAAGAAAAGATAGATGATAAATTTGTTGGGAAAACCTGCTGACCATTTGATTTAAAAAATTACATCTCACACAAATTGAATTCCAAAGGCATTAAGTGTTAATATGAAAAATGAAAAAGAATAAAAGTAAATGTAGGTGAATATTTTTATAATCTTGATCTGTGTAAAACATTTCTAAGTATGGCACCAAATGCAGGAAGATAGAGAAAACGATTGTGAAAGTGAGTACAAAAAAAGTAAAAATTTCTCCACAGCTATAACGATATAGACAAATAGTTAACATTGAAAAATACTCACAAAATACATGAAATAAGAAGGCTAATATTTTTAGTATGTAAAGAAAAAAATTTACAGAAGACATGAAAATGGTTTCTTAGCATGTGAAAGGATGTTTAAGTGCATTTGCAGTATTAATCAAATGAATTCACATTACAACAAAATTAGAAGAAATTAAAGCAATTAACAATGTCCAAAGTAGGCCAGGGTGCATGTCTATGTGTGTGTGAAGGGGTTCATTTTATACCATTCTGGTTGGGTTAAAATTGGATTAATTTTTCTGGAGAGGTATTTGACATTATATATCAAAATTCTTTAAAATGCCCTTTGATCAATAAATTCTGCTTCCAGCAATTTTTCATCTTGAAATAGTTCAACAAACACATAAATCACACAGGGGTGAACATTGCAGTGTTCCTTTTAATAGAAAAAATATGAAAAGAAATACTAAATATTCATAAACTGGGGATGTTAAATGTTTCATGTACATTTATAAAGTGGAATACTACTTAGCCATGAGAAGGCAGATATCTATCTATTGATATCAAGGGATCCATGATATATTTTTAGTTGAAAAGTCAGGGTACAAAATACTATGCATAACATATCTAGTATTTGTAAGAAAAAAAAATTGCATTTAGAAAATACTGGGAAGATAGTGGCCTAAAGTGTAAATGGTGGTTTCATTTGACTCGTAGCATCTTGAATGACCTTTATTTTTCCTTTATCCATTTCTACATTTTCTAATTACCTTATGATAAGCGTAATAAAACACACAAAAAGCTATTTCTGTTTTGAAAAAATGAAGTGAAAGATATAAGGTATCATTAAGCAACATATAAAGACTAGTTTTCATGTTCTTATTTACATGATTTTTCTAATATAATTGTGTGTGCGTGTGTGTGTGCGCGCGTGTGTGAAAGAGGGTAATAAAAAGCTAGAAAGAGGCAAGGAAGACAGAAAGATGGAGTAGACTGAGTGATTTGACCTGATTTGTGGAGGGAGAGAATTGATGACTATAACCTGCACCTAACTCCTGCTTTTTACCCAGAGCTGGTCCCTGTTTACAGCTTTACAGTCGTCTGGTGTAGAAGACTGTGGCTGTCACATGCCTTCTCCCCAGCTGTCTCCTGCAGCAGCGCTGACATGCAGTGGAGATGACCAGAGACCCGCAACATAGACAGAGCGGCATGAGAAAATCAGAGGCTAGGTAGCCTTCTCTTGATCACTGGATATTGAACTGCTCTACTTGAGGAATGTGTTCATTTTTGAGTAGATCAGGAGAACAGTTTTGGCGGAAATAGGAGAAAATGAGGCACTGGGGAAAGACAGTTGGAAGGGTTAAGGAATGGACTCAGGATGAGTCAATGACTGTGACCTCAAGGCCTGTCATCTTCCTGCTTCAGGGGTCATTCTAACCTTAAATAGCCAAATAAAGTGATTCCAGCTTCCATGCTGTGCACCGACAGGGGCCTTGAACATCCCAATGTGTCGAAACTGAAGGGTGGCTGCGCCTGAGTGAGAGAGATCATACCTCTCCTTCATTGGTCCATGCCACAGTCGGGCTCGCACTGTCACTGTTGGCTCCTGAGGCTCTGTTTGTTTTCCTACTGTTTCACCCCACACTGGATACCACCTCTCTTTTCTTGCCTCACATATCACCAACTCAATCCTGCTTTGGGCAGCAGGCTTTTACTGTAGCTTTAGAATGTTGCAGTAGAAGGTGGAGGTAGTGAAGGGGGTAAATCCATATGGCATGAGGTCTAAATATTTCTTAAAATTGTTAGCATTTAGAAATTCTTCTTCTCCTCAAACTGCCTTACATATCCCTCTTCCTTGATTTCTGGGACCCTCATCCTTTTTATTTCAGGGGCAGAAACCTTAAATACCTTTTCAAAGACAATTTTAGTCCTCTATTTTTTGGTGCAAGGGGTGGTGGGAGCTAACCTTTCGTATCCAAAAAGACCCTTACGATGTTTTCCTAAGTGCAGGAGCCATCTTTCCTGGAGATTAATTACATGTTTTCAGTAGGAAACAGTTAACTATATCTTTTAAAATTCTCCCCATTGTCTAATACTTCATTGGGTCAAGACTAGGGAAGGGTCAAGGTATTGTTGGGCTTTTTATTCTATCATGAGATCTTTCTTTATTTTCAGAGGCCACTCTGTGGACTAGGTTAATTTTGATACCAGATGGACCTTCACTTTGGGATATAGTAGGGAGCCAACAGGACCTCAAAGAAAGGATATAGTTGAACAATGTCAAAAGGAGAAGCTAGTCTAAATTTCCTCCTAGACCACTAGACTTAGAATGAATCACAGTGATTTACTCTAACCTGCTATTAATACAGATGAGGAACTGAGGCCCCAAGAATTTAGGTGACTTGCACAAAACCAACTGATTAATCAACATAGACCTGAGACTGGAA
The DNA here is from genome assembly GCF_026419965.1 of Kogia breviceps. Taxonomy (NCBI): domain Eukaryota; kingdom Metazoa; phylum Chordata; class Mammalia; order Artiodactyla; family Physeteridae; genus Kogia; species Kogia breviceps. The sequence goes on along the minus strand of NC_081313.1, from coordinate 25,213,613 downwards.
TTCAGGTCTTCTAGCCACCAACCTAGTGGTTTTTCCACTAGCACATGCAGTTGACCCTTGAACAACATAGGTTTGAACCACATGGGTACACTTGTATGCAGATTTCTTTTCAATAGTAAATACTATAGTCCTGTGTGATCCACTGTTAGTTGAATCCGTGAATGCTGGACAGTGGATGTGGAGGAACTGGGGATACGGAGGGCCATATATGGATTTTTGATTGCAAAGAGGGTCAGTGCCCCTAACCCCCAGCTTGTTCAAGGGTCAGTTGTACTTTAGCTTTTCCTGGAGGTATTAGACCATACAGTACATCATTACTTAATAAAAAGTGTGGAACAGAAACAGACATTAGTATAGCAAGATGATTAACAATTTCAAGGGTTTGAGATTGCCTCTTTTTGTGAATTTTGCTACTTTTTATTTTCTCTAGTTCTTCATAAAACTTAGTAGCTTTCTTGTTTTCTAAAACATAATGTTGTATTTAGGGTAGTGCTTTTCAACATGAGAGGACTTTAATACTAATAAAACAATAGAGCTCATTTTCCAAATAGTTGAATGATAATCTGTTAGGGGCAAAATAATAGAGACCTGATGGTATTAACACTTACTTTTCTTGAGCAAGCATTTTCACATTTTATATATATAAATATCTCCTTTTACTGTTGGCAAAGATCAAAGGACCAATAGTACTCAAGAGATGACTTCAAAAGGATTTTGACCAAGTTTTATCTCTTTGCATATAGGCGACTACACAGTAAGAACAGCAGCAAAGGGATTCACCAAGTGAAAGGAAGGAACATTTGAAGCAGGAGAGAAATAATTTCCTAGCAAGAAGGGCTGTGTGATGATGGTTCAGCTGGTGATCCGTTATGCCTGTTAAGAGGCCAAAGAGAACTGTAGATCTCTGAGGTCCATGGGGACAGAGGCAAGGGAATAAGATAAAGGGAACACTACAATAAATGAAGTGCCTTAACAGCTGAAAAAGGCTGATGGATGTGCTCTGCATCTCAGAAGACAGAGCTCCCGGCAGGAGAATAAAGAGTGCAACAGAGCAGGGCCTGCTAGAACCACACAGTTAGGGAATGATCCTCTAATAACCTCTCGTTTCAGAAGTTTATAATGTGCTATAAAAATCCCGTCTCTAGACTAAAACCTAGCACAACCACACTGAACTGCATTTTACTGCCATAGTACAAATCCCCGACTTGTTGTTACTTTCTCTTAAATAGGGCTGGCTCTATTTTCAGCATTGCAGGTACCAAGATGTTTTGTAAAAATTTTCCATAGAGAATAGATTTGATTTTTAAAATGCAGAAACTGGATTTCAGTTCTTAAATGGAAATGCTGCACTAGGCACCAAGGACATTTTGATTAAATCATGCCTATGTTCAGGCTATTACTTCCAACTCGGATGTTGTCTATAGATACAGAAAACTACTTGAAAAGCAGAGATGTTCAGAGTCTCCAATGGGTGAAGGTCATCCAATAGCTAGCTCTCCTCAGCCTTCATAACAAAATTTTGGGAAGCTTTTGCTTCTCACACATATTGGCAGTTCCATTTACTATCAGTCAAGAGGAAATAAAATATTTTATTTTATAGAAGAGTCTGTTGACACTTCTAAAAAGAGACCCAATAATAGACATGTGTATTTCAAATGTTGTAACCATCAATAATAATGAGCCTTCTTACACCTTTACCTGGTACAATTTTATTTCAGTGATTGGTTACAGTTCATGATCTATCCATTCTATGCTTCAAAAATAGGTTAACTATGTTAAATCAAATGACTGTGCATTGTGAAATTCAGAGTCAGAAATAAAAAGCAGGTCATTGTATCTCTACTTTCCTTCACTATGTCATTCTCTATAATCAGAATCAGTTATAATGAATGAATTATCATTATTAACTAATTTCTAAGTAACAGTCTTTTCCTAGGTACATCGGGTATTCTACAAAGTATAGAAAAAACAGACTACCACCATGAAGCATAATAAATTGAAGTAAAAGAACACACAGCTATTTAGAGAACCAAAAGTCTAATTAAGCAATTTACAATATTTTACATTTTTTCAGATTTGTTCCTGAAGAAAGGGTCACGTTGATAACCCAGCTGTTCTAGTTAATTATTTTCAATGTGAATTTCAATTCACACTTGACTCTATTGGTGTATTTATTTTCAAGTTAGAGGCCCAGCTTCAAAATATTGGCCACCCAATATTTTTATTTAAAGGTCACAATAATCTCCTCCTTTTTTTTTGAGGAACTAGTGGGCTAAATATGCTATTCTAGGGAAGAAAAATTTTGCACAATAGGTGCACAAAACCTTATGTGTTTCCAACTTTAAGCTTCACATTGCATTTTTCTTTCTATTGTCACTAGGGCCAGTATGTGAAGGATTAAAAAGCCCCCTTACATTTAACTATACTTTATTATAATTTTAACAACTCAAGATTAAGATTTCTGGGAATAGACTAAGAACGAAAAAAGGAACTCACTTGTACGTGGCTCTTTTGCAAGCGTTTTGATTCTGTTTTTAAAGCTGAACTCTTTGACTTTGATTTTCTGAATTATGGGATGCTGTATTACTTTGTTTTTGTAACCTTTTTGGGTTCTTTTTGTGTGTTTTTAGCTCTGTAAGTCAGTTGGTGCAGTGATTAGAGTGTATCTGGTTTGCAGTTGTTTTTGTTCACTTTTCTGAAGTACTATGTATAAGAAAGTTCTAATTGGGCTCTGTGTGTATATGGTGAACTTGGAACATATAAAAGGGTCACGTTACCTAGATTGGGTGAGGGCTTCCTGGAGGCAGGCTATGAGTTGAGTGTCTACCAATCAGTATGAGCTGCCAAATGCATGTTTGTTTTGCACATCAATTCCAGGCAGAAGGAACTGTGGATGAAAGATTCTAGAGATAAGAAAATGTGGTATATTCGTAAACGTTAGTGCCGCTGGAATATAGGGTATATGTATGTAGGGAAGGGGGATTGTGCAGTGGAGAAAGGAGATGAAGGCTGGCAGATAGGCAGGCTCCAGATGTATAATGGCTTTGCCAAGGTGGTGAGAGGGTGGAGGGGCAGGGTGAAGGGGAAGAAAATCTCTGAAAGATTTGAAAGGTAACCAACTACATATGGTTAGACCAACCACTTAATATGCTGCTTTGGAACCCTTTGAGATCTTTAGAATTCATTATTATACCACCTAGCAGGCTGCTCTCCAGGCTTCATAAATTGATAGACTTTCAACCAAATAGAGCAATTTCCTGAGCTTCCCAGTGGCAAGGCTCACCCTTTCTAGGCACAGTAAATTCCTTTGGACCTTTCCTCACCTTTTCCCCTTCTATGCTCTTTACAGTGTCTGATTCTTTCCCAGAGATTGCCTTGAACTATTGTATTAATGGGTAACACTAGATTAAAAGTTATCCCTCATTTGTAACACATTTGCATTTGAGCCTGAATCCTCAGAAATGGCTTTCCTGGAGGGGATTTCAGGCCCCATGCCAGGCATGAAGAGATTCGAGCTTTCAATTCATCTCAAACTAGGCCAGGTAAGTGACTGTCTGCACTGACTTCAAAGACCTTTGGTTTTGGTGCTTAATCTGGCCTGCCTGTGAGAGGCTCGCCATTATACCTTCTTAAACTAAACTGAGTATGCGTGGATGTGTATTTAGATTCAGCATAACGGTGTGTGTATGATTTTTTTTTTTTTTAGTTTGTGCTTTCAAGAATCAACTAAGAAAGCTCTGTTATTTGATCCTGCTGATGTTCCCTTTCAGACAGCTGCCACCAGCACCTCTTGGCCACTTTCTTTTTATTTCCTATTCCCTTTTAACTGTCTAGCTTACTTTGATATGATTTCGTCTCTCTCTGTAATGGCAATGAGAGAGGATGTTTTTTCCCATGGCCATGGCATGATATGCCTTTTAATTCATTTTAGGCTTACTACCTTGCAAATGTAAGAATGAATTAGGGCTCTGTTTGCCCTGGACAAGCATGTTTTAGACATGTTGGAAGGTGAAAGTGTGCATTAGACTACTTGTATTCTTGACAGCCCTTTCTGTGACAGCATTGGTCATTAGAGGTTTGATTCCTGGGTCTGCCACTTTTCTGCCTTGTGACTTTGGATAACCCATATAATCTCTCTGCTCACTGCCTCCTTCTTTATAAAAGAGTAAAAAGAATATAATTTTACCTCCCTGAACACCCAGGGATGCTGTGAGCTTTCAGATCAGGTGTGAAAGTTGCTTTGAATGCCGTGAATTCCATGCAAGAATGCTTTTAAAACGGCTTAATACAAAAATGTTAAATAGAGAGCATATTTTGTTTTGGAAAACAATGTGTGTTTTTTTAGTGCACAAATTATGTGGGGTTTTTTGCACAAAATTTTTTTTTACTGTGACTTCTGGATTTATTTTAACACATGATTTAAGCACAATATGCTGTGCTTTTGAAAGCGTTATATATCTTTCTCTAGAAATCTGTAAGACTGTGCTGTTAATTTGAACCTAGGGAGTGAATCTGGTCCCTAGTGAATATTGCCACCACTGGAACTTGATGTCCTATTAACAATCCACACAATAAAAATCACAGGTGATGCTCCTATATTGTGGAACAACTCTTTCCAGTAGATTATATGGGGCCCATTTTGCAGCGCATTTTACTTTTCTAGTCTTTCCCTCTTGATTGCATTCAGCTTCTGGCTGACCTGTTGGTAACTCCAAGATAGGATACATTACTCTAACTTTAGGGGAAAAAAAGCTTTGCAATTACTGCAGAGACCACACATATATATTAAGAAATATGCATAGGGCTTCCCTGGTGGCGCAGTGGTTGAGAATCCGCCTGCCGATGCAGGGGTCACGGGTTCATGCCCCGGTCCGGGAAGATCCCACATGCCGCGGAGCGGCTGGGCCCGTGAGCCATGGCCGCTGAGCCTGCGCGTCCGGAGCCTGTGCTCCTCAACGGGTGAGGCCACAACAGTGAGAGGCCCGCGTATCACACAAAAAAAGAAATATGCATAATGAAGTACTCTTATATTCATACTTATAATTCCTTGTTACTATACATCTCCAGTCCTTTACATGTCGAATGGTGGCAATTTGCCACTATTTCTTTCAAAGGAAAGGAAGCATATGGTCATCTCCCTAGATTTGAAAATTTAGACCACATATACCCACTAATGAAATGATTTTGAAATTATGGAAATTGCTTTTCTCTCTAAAGTCTAAAACTGATTCCCAATTCCAGCTTCATTACTCTCCAGGGTAGCTCCAATCATCCCAAAAAATGGCATGAAAATTTTAAGACAAAATGAATTTTAGCTCATTTTAAATTAAAAACAAATGCCTGCCAAACTATGATGGTTATCTTCACATCCAGTAAATGCCATTTTTAACCTGAAAGTGTTCTCTTCCATGTTTGTTGTATGCTAGCTGGCATATTTAGGGTGGCCCTACTGAACAGAGCAGAATTCCATTATTCTATAGAAACTTCTTTCTCCAGATTTTCTAATTAAAGGTTGAAATAATTTTAGGACACTGTGAAGGAGGCAAAATTATAGTTAAAGTTTGACCCTTTTTGTCTTGGTAGATCTGAGTTCCATTTGAACTGTAGGTAAACCTCCATGCTAGCGTGAAAAATGTTTTGTTTTATATTCCTTACACTTTATGTTGTCTGTCCATGAGTATATTTAGAGTTGCTCTGAATTCCTACCTGCCATAATCTACCAGCTGTCTATTAAAAAGTACTCATCAGAAACATCCTCTTGCTTCAGTGCATCCTTACTATGCTTTAAAAATAATGATTATTGTGTAAATTAATTGGCCTTTGGGAGCAAGAACACTGTTAAACATGGCAGTTTGGTCATCAATATTTTTACATTATTTCTTCTCTTCTGGTCCCACTGCTGAAGTTCAGCATAATTTCTTTTGAGCCCAAAGTCATGGTATTTCCTTTGTGCTGTGCCTCTATGAATTCTCTGCCTCATCTTAAATGGGATCCTTTTTTTCTTTACTTAAAA